>NC_141697.1:790923392-792123392 GCF_964263255.1 Lissotriton vulgaris
ACATGCAGCGAACTGTAAAAGGGGTATTTTGGGAAAATCTCTCATCTACGTATGACATTTTGCTTTCGGAGGCTGACTGGCCCCCACCTTTTGTTCTCGCAGCTCCGCGAGGGGAGGAGGTAATCCTACCCAGCTTCGCGCACACAGTGTCGAGGGTGGAGGCGCTGCATTTTGCAGAAGAGTGGGCTCTGGCGCTTGCGCCGGCTGTGTACCGCAATCAATGTGGCTGGGATAAATTGTCACCAAGCCATGAGATTCCTTTACGGTCACAGCCACAGCCTCAACCTCAATATCCCATACGGCGTGAAGCGAAGGCTTCAGTCGCAGCTATCCTTGAACAATTGGAATATCAAGGTGTAATTGAAACGTGTGTGTCACCGATGAATAACCCCCTTTTTACTGTGAACAAGCCGGACGGCTCATATCGTTTGGTTTTGGATTATAGGCATTTGAACTCGCATTGCCGTAACTGTGCAGTACAGAATACGCACGGCTCTGCGTTAGTGAATAGTCTTGAGCGTAAACGGTTCAAAACCACGCTTGACATTTCCAATGGTTTTTATGCCCACAGATTAGACGGTCTAAGTTCCCAATGGACCAGTTTTACATGCGCCGGTGTGCAAAAAATGTTTAAACGACTCCCAATGGGCTACAAGAACAGTCCTGGAGTTTTTTCCGCACGCATTGTCTCTCTTTTGGAGAGCTTCGACCCAGTTGCTTGTTCGTATGTGGATGACATTTATCTCACAGACGACGTTCTTTGGGAGCATCTGTGTCGAGTAAATAGCATAATTTGTAACTTTGCTGACATGGGTTACAAGTTTAACTTTGCAAAGTCGCACATTGCAGAGTACACTGTGTTGTTTCTAGGTTACGAGCTTAACCATGAAGGAAAGGGTTTAGCACCCCATTTCCTGGAGAAATGCGCACAATTGTGCTCTCCGACAACACTGAAAAAATTACAATCTCTTCTGGGCTTTCTGAATTTTGGGAGGACATACATTCCGGAATATGCCCAGCGTATCAAGCCTTTGTATGCTTTGATACAACCATCTTTTTCCAAATCATGCTGGCTGCCTGAGCATTCGGCCATTCTGCAGTCTTTGCAGGCTGATTTGCTCGCTTCTGAATACGTACAGACTCGTGATAACCAGACCAACCTGGTGATAAGAATTATCCCTGGGGCGGTGGGTTTCACGTACTTGACTTTTAATGAAGGAGATACAGTACCTATTGCTTACAAGTCACACTTGTACACTTCGGCTGAATTGCGTTTTTCCACTGTGGAGAAAGTTTTAACGGCTGTACAGATGGCAATTCTTAAGGAACGTGCCCTGTCACAAGGAAAGTGCATGTTGGTTGTTACCCCGTGTCCTGCCTTAGGGGCGGTTACGAAAGCCAGTGTACCTAATTCCAAAGCTTTGCACCCTCGGTGGATTCAATGGGCTGCATCCTTGACGTCCCAGGATGTCACGTTTATTTTTGACGCCACTTTACGGTCACAGGAGTATTTACAGTATGAATTTGTTCATCCTGCTCCATTAGCAATGCGGCCGTTGGAGGATTTCCATTGCATCATTTACACTGATGGTTCGGCGCAGGTTGCGCATGGCTCTAAACATGCCTACGTTTCCGCTTGCGCCATTGTGGTCGGTGCCATGGTGAACGATGAGTTCAAGTCCAGTGTCGTGCACACGCAGACGCTTGGGGACTGCACCGCACAATTGGCAGAGCTTCGTGCTCTAATGCTTGCATTAGAGTACGCTGATCCTAGTGTGACGACTTTGGTCGTAAGTGATTCTTACTACTGTGTCCAGTCTTACAATGAAAACTTGTTCTTTTGGATTCAGAATGATTTTCGTGACTCCAAAGGTAGCACAATAAAACATAAAACGATCTGGGTCCGAGTGGCGGAACTTAAAGAGAAGCTGCCACTCGTGTTTGTGATTCATACTCTCGGTCATCAGCGCGTGGGGGTCCACGCTGTTGGCAACTCGCTTGCTGATGAAGCTGCGAAGTCAGCAGTATCGAAATACTTAGTTGCAGCGGTCACGAGGTCCAAAAGCAAAATAGATGATGACATCTTGGCAGCTATAGCTGCAACGGAGAAGGGAAGTAAATATCCTGCGGGATTCCCTTCTAAATACACATACCACTTAAGTCCCGATAAGGTTCCTTATGTGAAAATCCCTGAAGTTGGCGAGCGTCTAGTTCCCAACTCGGATCGCAGAGCTGCTTTGATTACAGCGGCACATGAAGGTGTGGCGTCTGCGCATGCGGGCGTCTCGGCCACTGTAACACAGCTACAACAGAGATTCTGGTGGCGGGGACTGTACAAACAGACGCGTGAATATGTTCTTCAATGTGACATTTGCCAGCAGATTAAGCCTTCGACTGCTGCGCGTCCGCCTCAGACACAGTTGTACATCTCGAATAAACCACTTGGATGTGTTTATTTGGATCACTGCGGTCCATTTTCTTCTGATACTGCATATAAGTACATCTTAGTCGCAGTTGATTCATGCACATGCTTTGTGTGGGTATGGCCGCATCGGAGCGCTGATTCACGTACTGTCATTAAGGATTTGCGAGTCTTTGTGGGAATTTTTGCCTGTGGTACCTTCCATTCGGATCAGGGTCCGGCGTTTGCCTCTAAGGCGTATAAGGATGCTATGGTTTCGATGGGGGTCCAAGTCAAATTTTCGAGTCCCTACAGACCCGAGGGTAACAGTGTAGTTGAACGAATGAACCGCGACTTAAAGCAATCTTTGACAGCTCGAGTTATAGGCACTGGCAGTAACTGGTTAGCCCACCTCATAGGCGTGCAGCGTGCGCTTAATAATCTCCCTAAAAGGTCTCTGGGTGGGCGGACCCCATACGAAATGCTCTTTGGAATCAAGATGTATGTACCTGACCTTGATGGGCTGGACTACAAGGCCCAGGCCAGGGCCTTTGACGTAGATGAACATTGCAATGTTTTACAGAATCTACAAAAGACCAGAGACAGTCTTGCAAAGGAACATTTGCCCTCCACATCGGATGATGCGCTGCAGATCCCGGTAGTTGGCTGGCTACCCCAAGTTGGAGAACTGGTTCGAGAGAAGATCGATAACAAGAAAGAGTTTGGTCCCTCATATCGAGTACCGGTTCGAGTTCTTGGAGTGAAGGGCACACGAACAGTCATTTTACCACCACTTCCAGGTCGTAAGGAAAACAGATTTATTTCTATTGACAATGTCAAGACACACAGGGTGGCCGATTCTTCATAGCATGACACCGGCTGTATCCTGTCCTTCCATGGTGAGGCACTCTGTGCTGGCTATTACATCTGGTGCAGAACAGGAGCTGTCCTTTGAGATGCCTGCCATATCCAGTCCATTATTAAATACAGTTCCTGATACTAACATTGATGAGCTAAACTACACTTATCCTGCTGATTTATCGATGCCCGATTTACAGACCCGTTTGGCAGGCCAGTCCAGATTCTCTTTTGACTCTGTTTCGAAAACTTCAAAGAAACCCACAAACATTGCAAGATATGCCACGTTGTTTAAAAAACATTTTTTAATTCCGCCTTGGACATACATTTGGTTGATCCTATTTTCATTCTATCTTTTTATGTCAATTGGTTTTGTGTTTTATTTTTTCCGCCTGATTGATGGTCACTACGTTAAAGAAAGAACAGGAATTCGGTACCTTAATGGAACATTGGCCCCTCTTTCCTCTTCACATTCTGCGCACAGACTGAAACGAAACTTAAATACAGTTAACATTACTGCTTGGCCTGTCCTTGATGGGATTGTGTGGGATGCGGTTAGGTTTCAGATACATGGGCCTACTGAAGTGATTAATGTTCCAAATGTGCTTAGAGTAAACATGGGAGATGTAATTAAACAAAATATACGTTCTGATGATTGGGATATTCAGGCCGTAGAAGCATTGTTCTCTGACTTAAAGTATTATGCTGCCTTCGATGCTGAGGATCTATATACAGATTCTATTAATTATGGTGATTTGTTTTATTTTCAACACTATGGTAATCATTTTTTACATAAGACAAATTCCAGAAGGGTTGCTGTAAATTATACACAATGGGAACATTGCCCTGCTCCATTCAGTGGCAGTTCCAATACATTTCTGAAAAAATATACCTATTTTACAGACTTTGATCAGTCTAATCCCGAGTCATTTTATTTTAAAATGACACAAAAGCCCATTTCCAAAGTTAGACTTACCGATACAAAATTGCTGTATTCGATGTCCTTTTTAGACAGGTTGGCTGTAGATGGCTACGAGTTCTGGAAAGGAGCAATTGACCTTAAATCGGTTTGGGGTACCAAAGATTGGCAGGTACAAGGCACTGAGGCTTTGCACCGTGCGTGTCTCATCCCGAATCACATGTTGTTTTTAAATTCGACCATTTTCCAGACAACATGCTTTGGATTGGCTACTGCTAAAAAATTAAATACACCGACCATCCCAGATTTAGATGAATATACAGGTTGGGGTAATTTCACTGATTCCTCCATTCAGGAGTTGCAAACTCTTTTACACAATTCGTCCTTTAACATTTCCAGTTTGGATTCCAAGGGTTGGCTGGTATGGCAAAAGAGTGCTGATTCTTGCCAACACCGTTTTTTGGGTTTGGCTGAGGGGTTCACAAAACTCAGGCCCGATCCACGTTTTGAAGACGACTATATTGTCACGACTTATTCTGTGGGGAAGCTGTGTCAGAATTGGTTACAACATTCCACTTTAGCTGCAGTTAAACTACATCTGTCTCAATTAAATGATAATGTGGATTTGAACGATTTTATAAAAGGCCCGGCTAAAGGTAGATCTAAACGATGGCTGTATGCGATTTACAATGAAATTTGGAAAGTTACCCAGGTTGAGGCTGCTAAACGCCTGAGAGCTATTGATCAAGCTAATTTAGAGAAAGTGCTTGCAGTTGTTGATAACAGCATTAACACGCTTTCTTCCCGAATTTACACGTTAAATGATATTGTGTCTTCTGTTGTTGACATTGTACATGATGAAGTGTCCGTGTTATATCATGGTCAAAATCAATTGCGTTCTGTGATGCAATTCGCGTGGACACTACAGACTCTTAAGTCTGGTCGAGTGCCATGGACTTTTATGAACGTCTCATCATTATTTGCCCCGTTTAATCTGACTGAAAAACAGCGCATTTTGTCAATGAGAGATGCAACATTTTCTATGTTACATATTGAAAAATTAGAATCCCTGCCATTTTCGGTGGCTGAAGTGACTGCAGCAACATGGCTTATTCATGGTGTTATAACATTACCTTTTGCTTTGTATAAATTTACAAATTGTATGAAATATATAGCCATTGGGCGATATGAACCATTAGGGAGCGCATTCCTCCATGAGACATGGTCTTTACCATACACTTACAGATGCCTTAAGGAGGGAAATGAAGTGAATCTGAATGGTGAAGAATGTACACAGTCGCCTGACCGCTCACTAATTTGCAGACACATCCAGTTGCATGGTTCTTGTAATCAGGACAAACCTAATTTGGCCTGTGTTTTGAAAGGGACACCGGTTCCTGCAATAGTTCCCACGTTCACGTTGTTGTCCAACGGTAGGTATTTACTTTTGAATAACGAGTTTTGTTGTGGGTTAGAGGCCGGTATCGCATATGTGGTTACCGTGTCAGAAAGGGTGGTTTGCTGCAAGAATGTGTTGTATCCACCCACGCATGGGAATTCAGAAGTTTTAATTTGGCCAAGAATACCAACCTTGAAAGCTGAGTTCAATGGTTTAGGCCGTATAAGAGCCCTTTTGTCTCAAAAACAGGTGGCCCTGAGCTCTGCCCGCGAAACTTATGTCCTTCACATAGCAAACACACGCACAGAAGTACAAGCACTTTTAAGTACTGATTTGCCGTTTCATTTTTGCGAGCTTGTTCATCAAATCTTCAATGCCTCCTCCACAACGAGCCTGGCTCATTTTTTTAAAATGGTTAGCAGTGGTCTCGTGACTACATTTGAAAAAGTATTTGGTATTATCCCTGCGTTCTTTCATTCTATATTCGCTAGCCTGTTTGGCGGATTTCCTGTTTTGCTGGCTTTGGCTGCAGGCGTTCTGGTGATATTTTATTTTATAAAACATGGATGCCCATCCTGCGCAAGGAAACGCACAGCCCCTACTGTTGCAGTTTCGCAACCGGATGCTTGATTATTATGGATCCCTGCCGCTTGCGACCCTAAGCACGGCTTTTGGATTATCCTTCAGATTTTCCTATTTCACATGTGTCCAGCCTGTGTTTCATTGCCTGAGCTGTGATTTCGACTGGGCCATTGATTTGTGTCTCTGTTTACCGACTTCTCCTGACGTCAACTTTGATCAGCTGATGTACCCCGTAGTGGCTCACGAGTTGGTCTGTTCTGGCGAAAGGGTTATGGCTGTAGCAGCGATGCATGGACTAATGGGTCAGTGGGACATATTCACAGCGGCGCATGACTTTCTGGCACAGAGCGTTCTCGAGAACCCACTGAGTTGTCCTCTGATGTTGCTAGAGGATTCGGTGTTGGAGGAGCACGTATGTTCTTTCCCATTGCTTAATTGGATGGCTGAACTGTTTTCGGATGATGGCAGTGATTTCATGTTGGAAGCTGTTTCTACCTATTTTGCATATTCATTCAATGAGGAATGACTCTGAATACTTCCATCATTATGGCACGTGACTTTTTAGTAATTCTGAATGGTGCCAATTTCAATACGAACATTCGATTTTTTCATATGTTCTAGGCCTGTTATTATAGTCAGGCCTCGAGTTCGACTTTTTATATTTTGTGTGGCCACTTTAGGCATTCATACATATTTTTTGTATTTTTAAATTTTACATACATTTACATACATTTGGCTTGGCTCAATATCATTGAACTCTGCTTTCATGTCTTGCCTCTCATAGAGTATTGGCTTATATTTTTGTCTTTTGACCGTCCTCGGATCATTGGGGGGGTGTCATATGGTTATTACGTTTCCATAGATTGTGTTAAGTTAGCATGTGCTTATTAAATGTTTAAACGCCATATTTTCTTTCTGCTTCGGTTTGCACACGACACCTAGTTGTTATTACAGCTTTTAGCCTAGACGAAAGATGTGATTTATTTGAGAATAATATGTTATTGCACTGGTATCAGTCGTGCCTGGAACACTTGGTACAACTGTCTGCACACTGAGAACTGCACACTCTCCGAATAACCTAACACAAGGTTGCTGCAGGCCTGATCCTCGCACCACGTTAGTCATAACACAAATAATGTTTGTGCCAACATTTGGCTCTACGTGAGTTTAAGATAGAATTGCAGGGAAGGAATCAACACACTTGATGCTTCGCATGCTGAGAGCTGGTAGCGGTTGATGTGATCTCCTCCTACTGAGAATTAGAGGTATGGGTCCGCCCTGCTAAGAGCCCTGATGAGACCTTCTTAGATATAATATAATATGCTAATTAGGGTGCGCGAAATATAGATGATACAGAATTCTATAGATTTTGCATCATAACATGTTATCACCTTTTGCTTACTATGGATTAGTGACTATGCTGCTGACTCTGATTTTTATAATATGTATGTTGATATTATACAAGATACTGCGTTTGAGAATGCTGCATTGAAAAATAAACATTTCAAACTTGCACGTGTTTTCATTGCCTCCCAGTTACGGTTTGGAATGATAATATAACGAAAGAGTGTTCATGTGTTCCACGATACCTGAGGTACTCTAAGTTCATGTTCTGGATTGTCTAAGACATTGGGAAGTATTTACTGCCGATGCGACACTGTAGCTAGCTTGGTAAGGGGATTTCTGAAACAAAGGTGAGTTGTGGGTCACCCTAACTCACCTAGGTTCTAGGTCTCTGTGCACAGTTCTGTGAGAGAACGGAAACCCTGCGACAAGAATGTTAGGTGATGTCCATGGTATTTCAAAAAATGTTCCACTAGAGATTGTCTGGTGTCTGTTCTGTGAATGTTCCGATAGTGTTCTTGAATGCGAATTTTGAGGGGTCTCCTTGAGCTCCCAATGTAATGCTGGCCACACGGACATGTGATCAGGTATATTACATTGGTGCTTTCACAGTTAATGAAATCTTTGATTTTGTATCTGTGTCCATTTATGTTAACTTCTTTGGTCTTGGAGTTACCGAATTTGCAGATTGAGCAGTTTGTGCAGGTATAGAAACCTGTACTTTGTGGTGGAAAGTCCTTGGTTTTGTTCTTTATTTCAAAGAAAGAAGGACAAAGAATGTCACGTAGATTCCTGCTTCTGGAGAATCCTAATTGTGGTTTGTCTGTTAATGATTCTGACAGAGTAGGGTTATCTCTCAGGAGATGCCAGTGTCTGCTCAGGATTTTTCGAATAGCGTATTGTCCACTGTGGTATTCAGTATTGATGCGAATAATTGATTTTTTCTCTGTGATGATATTATTGTGGAGTAGAGATTGTCTGTTGGTGTTTGAGAATTTTTTCTGAGCTTTAGTTAACGTGTGTTCCTTATAGCCTCTTTGTTTGAGTCGTTGTGTTAATTCCTCAGAGTAGCTTTGGTATTCTTCACAGGAAATCAACATCTGTAAACTCAATTCTTCATGCCTCTAGTAGTCATCCATCACATATAATCACAAACATTCCGGGAGGAGAATATAGACGGGCTCGTCTAAACTGTAGCTCAACTGAAGAATACCAAAGCTACTCTGAGGAAATATCACAACGACTCAAACAAAGAGGCTATAACAAACACACGTTAACTAAAGCTCAGAAAAAATTCTCAAACACCAACAGACAATCTCTACTCCACAATAATATCATCACAGAGAAAAAATCAATTATTCGCTTCAATACTGAATACCACAGTGGACAATACGCTATTCGAAAAATCCTGAGCAGACACTGGCATCTCCTGAGAGATAACCCTACTCCGTCAGAATCATTAACAGACAAACCACAATTAGGATTCTCCAGAAGCAGGAATCTACGTGACATTCTTTGTCCTTCTTTCTTTGAAATAAAGAACAAAACCAAGGACTTTCCACCACAAACTACAGGTTTCTATACCTGCACAAACTGCTCAATCTGCAAACTCGGTAACTCCAAGATCAAAGAAGTGAACATAAATGGACACAGATACAAAATCAAAGATTTCATTAACTGTGAAAGCACCAATGTAATATACCTGATCACATGTCCGTGTGGCCAGCTTTACATTGGGAGCTCAAGGAGACCCCTCAAAATTCGCATTCAAGAACACTATCGGAACATTCACAGAACAGACACCAGACAATCTCTATTGGAACATTTTTTGAAATACCATGGACATCACCTAACATTCTCTTTTGTAGGTATAAAAAGACTAAAAACTCCGAAACGTGGTGGCGATTTGGACCGCCTTCTACGAAGAGAAGAGAGCTCGCTGATCATAGAAATGGAGACAGTTGAAAAGGGCTTAAACCAAGAATACGAATGGCACCATTGGCTAGAGTAAAGTGTGCCTGTGAACTGGACTCTGATATTAGGAATTTATGGTTGTGAATTGGTCACTATCCTGAGCAAAATGCCTTGCTTAACCATCCCAATAACCTGATTAGAGATGACCACCGATGGGAACAAGATCCCAAGTTAACAAAATTCCCTGGGCATCAAGATCCTGACCCAATGGGGACTCCTTTCTCAACAGCTCATCATAAGCCATATCATTGAAAGATACTCAAAGTACCGGATTTGTTAACTGATGTTATCATCTCTCCATCACATGTTAGCCAAACAACCTGTTATTGTCTATGCTACATGCTGATCCAAGTTATATAGAAGAGTAAGTTATGTGACCTCCCATCCCATAAGACCGATACACACTGATGCTGACGTCCCTACATGTAAACCCGAACACAGGGACTCCCTGCCCCCCACAATAATGTTCCCTATTATTTGGTGTAACATTGCTCACTTCCACTGAAATCATAATAACATCGAAGTAGCTGTCGACCGTAATGACCAAAAGGCGCTACTTCACTGACATCTTTGTCGTCCGTTTTAAATTATAAACATTGAATTAGTTTAAATTACTCCACTCTGCAATGGCGGAAGTTAAAAATATGACCTCACGCTCTGGCTGAAGTCCCTTGTCCATCTTTATTAAGTTCGTAACATGGCTCAAATCCTCCGATTTTACCGGCAAATATATACGCGATTAATAAATGAAAAGATATGAAAAATCACTTCAGTGTGTAGGTGTAACTACTGAGCCTGCATAAACCTGAACGTATATTTTGCACGCCAAAATTATCAGAAGTAAAGAAAATTACTCTCTTGTTGTCAAACCGTACTGGCTCTGACTTCCGGGTCATCCATTGCCCTTCCGGTTTAAAAGCGGCAGCCCGCAGCTATGCAAACATGCATACGCGAAAGCGGAAGGAATGACCTGCAGGCTCCCGACTTCGGAACTTAGGGATTTCCCCTTACAAGTAAGTGCGCCAACCGGCTATATGGACAGGCTTGTTCCCCGCAATATATTCCCCGTGCCCGTGTGACCCTTACGCTCACCATATATCGGACCCTTTCCCTTTTTTTACTCTTACTAAAACGCCGTCTGTAAACAACCTCGCTGGCGGCATTCCTCTCTTTTGACCAAATGTTTGACTATACATCCCAGGTCATTAATACTATTCTCCACTAATTAATCCGTCTTGTATTTATGTTGTTTAAAAAAACAGTGACCTTTCTTTTCTGAAGTACCACATTTCCAAGCGCAAAAATAAATATGACATAGGCTATGTCCCGCAAAAAAACTTAACTTTACAACATCAATCAGAGAAAATACTCAAATGTACCTATAGTGATTAAATTAGAAGTATCCCTGTGCACTGCTCTTCAATCTGACCTGATTTAAAAATGTCACAGCGTAGACAACATTTGCTCTTGTAACTAGTCTCGCAGAGATAAGGCAATAGCCAGCTTAGCAAATGCTCATACCGTATAAAGTGCATTTTTCTCTATTAATGAAAAAAAGTGTTTGTAAAATAAATCCATGAAGATAGTAGACAAAGATCTTACCTAAATGAAAATGTTGTATTAACAGATTTATACTTTGAAAAATCGGATGATTGTTGGAAACCAGCACAATAATGAGGAAGAACTGCAATGAGCAGACTTATATGTAAATAGGTATGCAGGACTAACTATGAGCATTCTGGACTACTCTATCCTCTTCTGTCGTGTTAACCTGATCACTTGGAATCTTATGGCCTGTCCTGTCTGATTTGATTCAATTTCCTGAATTCTAACTTTTTAATAGTCGAACTCACCGTACCTGCTGTCTTTATAGACAATTTTCACACAACTAAGTATTAAAACTACATAGGTGCACCCTCTTTTCCGCCTGTCATCAACCCCCTTCCTTGCCTCCCACCTTTTAAGTTTGTTATCACGGCTCCTCCATACAGTGGTTAAAATTAGGAACTTCAACATGAAAGTGCCACCACAAATTTTTAAAGAGCACCTCTTTTTAAAAAAAACCTGAACTCCCCCCTCCAATAATCACACCATGCCTGAAAGCATCGGACTTAAGAAACTGGAGTCTTTCTCGCTTCACCCTAATCACTTTCCTTTTTCCTTTCCAACACTTTATTCACTTGTCTTGGGTTCAAAGGTCAGTCTTTGGCAATTTTTACTAAATATATACATGCAACTTTGATCTCTTACAGCCTTGAAAAAGCCCTGGCGCGAATCGCCAAAGGGGGCGAAACACGTGTCGGCTGTTCATGTTTTTACTTTTACTTGAATCAATAAAGATCTCCTTTCTATATAAAAAATGGACTTTTGACTCAATCTATATGAGTAAGGATTCAGCCTGATGATACGAAGAATTGTTGTAAGCACACTCACTACGCCCTTAAAGTGGTGACAATGGCCCATGGAATGGCCCATATCAGTGTGAAAGGGATTTGTAAGTTGTTGGCTCCAGTATGGCAAAATTCTTGAATTCCTAAGTGTGCAGAGAATGTGGTCAAGAATTGCATGGTGTGTCTGAAATACAATCCTGGTAGGGGAACACCAACTCCAGCTGGTCATTTTGCGCCTCCAACGTATCCGTTCGAGGTTTTGCAGCTAGATTTCATCCACATGGAAAGGTGCAACAATTTGAAATACGTACTCGTTGTTGTTTGTGCCTTTTCGAGATGGGTAGAAGCATATCCCCTGAAAGACAACACTGCCTTATCCACAGCTAAAGCCCTTGTCAAAGAATTCTTCCCTAGGTTTGGAATGCCGAGAATGGTCTGGAGTGATAATGGGAGTGAATTTGTGGGTCGAGTGATGAAAGAAAGTATGTGAGGGGCTAGGCATCCAAGAAAAATTCCACGCTGCAAATCACCCCCAATCAGTTGGACTAGTAGAGTGCTATAACGGCACGCTAAAACTGAAATTGGCCAAGATACAAGCGAGTTCTGGTCTTAAATGGCCTGACGCTCTGCCTTTGGCACTCCTATCAACAAGAATGACTGCCCATTCGCGAGTGGGACTTAGTCCCTATGAAATTGTGTTCGGCCGTCCGGCCAACATATGGGGAGTACCAAGACCGACAAAATTCAGTGAAATCGAACACCCTGTACTGCTTGATTATTTGTATGAATTGACGGCTAAATTGCGTGTTTTACACCAACAGGTGCACGATACCCTGCCTCAGGTCTCTGAAGCTCCAGGACATCCAATCGATCCTGGATCATGGGTGCTGGTCAAGAACTTCCAGCGGACAAAGAATGATCAGCCCCGTTGGACCGGCCCTCACCTCGTCCTTCTCTCAACAAGATCAGCTGTTCCAGTGGAAGGGAAAAAGCACTGGATCCACGGCGTACACTGCAAGAGGGCTCCGTTGCCTCTACCGTACGACCGGTGGGTCCAGGAGGGTATAGCTGTCTCTGAGACTGAGACTGTGCCTCGTTTTCTGCCTTTTAGCGATGCACGTGTAAAAGGAACAATTTCTGAACGAGAAAGTGACAATCTTTTGCAAGCAGCTGTGCCACCGTCAAATCGATTGAACACTACAGAGTCTGATCTCTTGTTCCAAAACCAGACAGTACCTGGAAAAAGCTGTTATAATTTGAGACCGAGAACTATGGACAAATACAAATTCTTTTTTTTTCCTTGCTATTTTTGAAAGTGCAGCTCTCTCATCTGAGAAACTTTCTTATTTTTGTTTTTTCGAACCGCCATCCGCGTTCAGCTGCTAGGGTCGTGGTTGCCAAAGTCTTTGGGGTGCAGCTGAAGACGTTAGGTCGACAGTTCTGGTCGGTCTAAGGGAGTTGCCCTGGACTGACAGGAGCATCCCTTAGCATAGAACACCCTACCGCCACGGGCAGCAATTTAGAGAGGATGGAGTTTTTCGAGATGGAGAGACCTGCCAAACAGATGAACTTTAAAGCCAGAATGTGTATATTGATGACAAAGAAACGATTTTTGATATTATGTATTTTCATGTTGCTTAATGTAATGACATTTTTTATAGGATATGTTTTATTCTCTTTTCAAGTAACCTTTGCACCCACTACACAGCCCACACCTCCTTCTACTGATTCCTCACATTCTTTTCACCCTCTGCCTGAGCATGAGTCCACTAGAAGATTAGAGTTTATCAATAACTCCTTCATTCAGCTCTTACACCAACACCAATTAGTAGTGAACACAACAAATTGTTGGGTGTGTGGTCTTATGCCACATACAACAGATAAGGGTATCCCATACTTGGTCTTAGAATTTAGTTACAATGGTTCTTTGTGGGCGTTTCAGACGATGTTCATATATGCCATCGAACCATATCCCCCACGTTCCACAAAAAGTAACTCGAGCAACAAGGCTTTGGTAGTGGGAATCACAAATATGAGCAGAAACATTGACTCGTACAGAACAATTCCCAGAGATGAGTTACAAGCTTACGCTAGATGGAATGTAACAGGATATGGAGTTACTCTGAGTGAGAACCAGTGAGCAAAGAGATCCTCCCCGATTTGGATTGTACCCCATCAGGGTCACCTATATCTGCAAGGTAATGGCAAGAATCCCAGAGCTCAGTTAGGGAAAAGTATCTGCACTGAAACATACGTTTTTGCATCTCAGACTTCCCCTTCGTTCCTAGCAGCTAAGGGTACCTATTTCATCTGCCATGTTAGAGCCTAGACATGGTTGCCCCCTGACTTCTCGGGCACATGTTTTGTTTCGTTCCTGTTGCCTCCCACCTACACGACCGTGGCAGATTACCATAAGACAAGGATAGTTAGAGGTGTCATCAGTTAAGAAGACACTGCAAGACAAGAATTTGGAGATTTCATAAAGGGTTTTCTGCCATTTTGGGGGCCTATGGTGAACAGCAGGAACATAAGGCAATGGACAAGGGTGGTTGAATCCACTGTAGTTGAAACCGCCGGCGCCCTTAGTCACTTGACGGCTGAGCTCCAGTCGGATCGCCTTATGACTCTTCAGAACAGGGTCGCGTTAGACGTCATACTTGCAGACCGAGGTGGGGTATGTAAAGTGATCCAATCAAGTTGCTGTGTGTTCGTCCCAGATAACGCTCCAACAGTCTACCAGGCCATTTCCAAACTGCATAAAATCTCCGAATCTATTCACGTGGATAAAGGAGATTGGTCATTGATGGGGTGGTTCTGGGAACTGATATCTGCCTGGGGATGGAAGATTCTAATAGTCATTGGGATGATCTTAGCCATTCTTTTCCTGTTCTGTCTGTGTGTACAGTGTGCTCCTGCAATATGTGGCCTCTGTGCTACATCGTGTGTAAGGAAACCTGTATCAAGAAACGAGCTAAGTAATAGGATGATGCTACAGCAACATCTCAATGACTTTATGAATATAGACCTGGACTCAGATTAGCGTGAGTATAGGTAATTGCCTATGTAAGGGCAAAAGGAGGGTCTATGGTACTGAAAATTCTGGACCTGTGTTATAAACATTGTTGTATCATGACGATTTTGGTATCAGCGGACCGCAAATGACGAGTGTAGTGTGTCTGAGTGTTTTCGCATGACTCGATCAATGGGAACACTCTGTATTCAAGGAGTACCTTTCTGAACCCTCGGGTTCCATTTTGTGAACGGCAGCCATTTTGTGATTGCCCTCACATAGGCCATATGACTAAGGCCAAAAACGAGTTTGAAGGACACGTACACCTTTACTGACTCCGCTGTGACCTGGGCAAGCTGACTCCACTGCCTGAAGCCAAACCTGTTCGGCCAGTTCCTTTCCCAGTGGCCGAATGAGATTAGTATCAAGGCACAACATGTCATAAACCTTTCATCGCACACAAACCATGCCTAATCTTACACACACCTGTCCCTGTTTCTTTCTTTATGACTCACTTTACGAGGAGGAGGTGCCCGTTTTTATTGGGGGTCCGTCGATATCTGATGAAAATACTGGGCCTTGCCGGGTAATTGATTGTGGGCTGAACAAACTGAAATATGGGCTTGTCATCATGACTCTGCTTTTTCTTTGTAGTGAAAATATGTGAATGGTCAACTGTAAAATAAGGAATGTTTGCCTAAAAAATAATATTTTGTATGAAAAGAGAAGGCTGGCTTTGTGAGATTGAGCAGTCTCCTGAGAACATACACCGTGTTGTACTTCTAGGATACCTGTTACTGGCTGCAGCCAATAAATACGATCTTTGACTTCACCTAGAAGACTCTGTGTTTCTGTAGTCTGAAACAGGAAGGACTCGAAGTCTTTGGGTGTGTTCCCTGGCACCGCTGGGTTCTAAAAACCCAGTACTTCAACAGGACCTTCAATCCGGGCCAGCAGCAGGCCCGAACGGCTTTACGGCGGAGCTGTATAAATGGCATGATACCTGGCAACTTACATGCTCCACATATTCCGAGAGGTGAGGGCGGAGGACCAATTGCCTCCAGACCTGCGGACAGCTACTATTGTCATACTCCCTAAGAAAGGCAAACCACTAGATTGTTGTAGTTCATACCGACCGATTTCACTCCTGAATTTAGAGGTTAAGGTATTGGCTAAGGCGCTTGCAAACAGATTATCTCCAGTGATACAGTCCCTGATTCACCCAGATTAGTCTGGATTTATGCCTCATTGAAACATCAGGTTGAATCTTCGTTGTTTATATGGGGTAATGTATATGGTGCAGCAGCGACCGGACGACCAGGCACCACTCCTATCACTCGATGCCCATATGGCTTTCGACAGTATCGAGTGGCCCTATTTGTTTGTTGTTCTCGCCAAGCTTGGATTCGGTCTAGGCTTTCGTACATGGATTGAACTGCTGTACGCTGCCCAGCTGGCGCGTGTCAGGGTTAATGGAACAGTGTCCCGCAGTTTCTGGCTGCACAGGGGTATGCGGAAGGGCTGCCCACTCTCGCCGGTGCTCTTTGCGCACACACTTGAATCGCTGCCCTCATGGGTAGGAGGGGATCTGCTGGTGAGAGGCATCGCTGTGGGAGGGGGTGGGAAGAATGTATCTCCCGCTATGCGGACAATATCCTGCTGTACGCCCATAGACCTAGACAGACATTTCATAGGCTTATACATATCATTCAGTCCTATGGCCAATATTCTGAATATCGTATAAATTGGGATAAATCCTTGGCATACACTCTCTCGTGGGATCCCCCGGTTTGACGGTAGCTTGTAAAGAGCTGGCCCACAAAGATTCCTTTTAATATCTGGGTATCTGGATCACTAAAACGGATGAAGAGTTCATGCAGTTAAACGTACACTCGCAGTTGGATAGGTTGAAGGGAGATGTGGCCCACTGGCGACGCTTACCGGTATCCCTTATGGGAAGGGTGGTTTTGTTCAAAATGATGGCCCTCCCGCCCCTCCTCTACGTTATACAAAATACCCGGAAGGCTTCTTCGGCACGGTTGAGTCTGAACCACGTACACTGATGGGGGTGGGGGGGTTGCCCTAGGATTGCCCTAAAGTAATTGCAGAGAGGGGTCTATAAAGGGGGGCTGGCGGTACCAGACATCAGAAAATACTACTGGGCAGCCCAGCTTGTCAACATTAACGGGTGGGTCTTTTCTCCGATTGTGGAGCTGGCCTACCGGGTTGATCAATTTGCTATGGGTATGGGTATCCACCTGTCTGCTCTATATGGGGGAGGAGGGGCGCTACCACCCTTCCGCTCCAGACTCAGGTTACCTTATGGCAGAAGGCGACTAAAGTGATCGGTTGGGAGGCTAGACTCACTGAACAAACGCCACTGGGAGGCAGAATTTTTAAGAGAGGTGAGGCATCTGAAGGGTTTCCATAGGTGGAGTAGCATAGGCATTGATCTCCAGAGGGACATTTGGAAAAAGGGGAAAATGATTACATTTGATGTTCTTCAGACAGAGTTTCAAATGGGCGCGACTGAACACTTCAGATATCTGCAGCTGAGACACGCACTTCACTGCCACCTGAAGGAAGGGTACTCCATACCAGAATACACCTCACTTGAAGACAGACTTCTCCTTGAGCCAATGATTGATAGGGCAATATCCCTTACCTAATCCTTACCTATAAAAATCTAATAAACAATACACCTGACTGTCTGGGACCCTAGCGGTTGGCCTGGGAATCAGATGTGGGTCTCCTTGAGAACGATGACTGGAGTGAGGCCCTACAGAGCCCCAGAGAGATAGCTGTATGAGCGAGATTTAGGTTGATTCAACACCTTATCCTATACAGGTCTCACGCCTCAAGGACCGTACAGTACCGTATGGGTCATTGTACATCAGTGCAGTGTATTAGGGGCTGTGGCGAGACCGGAACTTTCTTCCACATATTGTGGGCCTGCCCCAAGATTCAGACTTTCTGGGTTGGCTTGGCCAGAGTGATGACAACATTGGTGGGGGGCAGGTCCCACTAGAAGCGAGATGGCATATCCTGGGGGTGACTGGCAAAATAGTATGGCCCAAATGGGCCACGACGTGGCTCACCCTGGCAGGAGTGGTGGCAAAGTGCAACATTGCCCGTGCATGGGGCACCCGTGCAGTCCCAATGGTGGAATCCTGGGAAAACGGTTTAGATTGGTGCCAGCGGGCCGAGCAGGCAGTGTATCAGAGATGGGGATGCCCACACAAATGGGAGAAGATATGGGGGGCCTGGGTGGGTTACAGAACCGGACTGCTCCCAGTCTAATAAAGGGCCTCTGACAAGTTCGAGATTACTGTTGAATGATTGTGACTTAGGTCAGATTGGTAGGGTGGGCGGGCTAGTGGGACGGTTGTATTGTGGTAATATTTTGTATCTGTACATGCCAAACCCACTCCATGTATACTGTAAAGTTTTCTGAAGCATTTGTGTTTTTCTGGTTAATAAAAATATTTAAAAAAAAAAAAAGATTTCACGGACTTGTACCCTGGTGGAAAGTTTCTCCCCTGCTTTGCCGGTGCTGAAACGCCCACGTCTACACTATCATACATTATTTAACTATCAAAGCAGAGCTACATGACCCACATTACATGAAACATTTCCTGCTCCCCATCCTGTCTCCATGGCACTAGACTACATTCACTCATCTGTGTCACCACATAAACTTATCACTCGGCTGTATACACTCACGCAGGCTGCCTCCCCAGTGGAAACTGTGGGGGCTCGCCTGGCCTGGGAGAGGGACCAGGATTCAACTATATCAAAAGCACAGTGGAGATACTGCTGTGCCCAATCCGAGAGACTGTGTCCTAATTATAGATCGCAATTAATACATTTCAATTATCTACATAGAATGTATCGCACTCCATCGCAGCTCCACAGAATAGGACTGTTTGGTGATTCGCACAGCCTACGCTGCTGAAAGCCGGGGCTACTTTCTTGCATCTGGCGTGGACCTGCCCTGGAGTAGTGAACTTCTGCACCATATTGTGTGACACAGTGAGCGCAATCACTGAGGCCCCATTCCCACCTGACACCATTGTAGTTCTCCTGGGTTATATAATGGACGCTCCGGAGGGGTACCGGCACCCCGAGGCGCAACTAGAGCTACATTTCTGGAGGGGGCTAAGGAAAAATTGGGGGGGGGGCTGAACCTTTAATCAGTAGGCAGAGTGGGGCTGCAGGGGCTCTTAGCCCCTTCTGTGCGGCCGCGATTTTCCCCGTGTGCGGCCGCCGGCAGAACACGGGCGGGCCATGACGAACCCCAGCCGTCATCAGCACACGAGCACTGTAGTGCATGACGGCTGGGGTTCGTCACCAGCATGGAAGGGGTTAGAAGGGGTGAAACAACTGCAAGGCCTAATTAACATTCAAATGGTCTTTTAAAGACCTGTGAAACGTTCGGCTCTGTGTGTGCCCGGGATCTGTCTCATCCCGGGCTGCCAAACACGACGGGGGGGGGGGCTGAAGCCCAGTGAGTCCAATGGGTGTTACGCGCCTGCCGGCACCTCACTGCGATGCTGCTTTTGTTGGCTAAGCACAGAGTGGTGATGCCCTGGGGGAGAAGGCCGGCTCCGACCAAACAGGCTTGGTTGGCGGATGTTTCCTACTGACAGGAGCAACTCACAGCTTACTGAGACCTGGTGCCTGGTGCCATAGTGGATAAGTGTGGCTCACTGGTTAGAGGAGGCATACCCTGAAGCAGAGGTCAGACCTGGGACCAGGGTTCAATTCCCGACGCGGCAGGGTCTTGAGCCCAATTGTCCACGGACTCGATAATTCTCGCTTCGGTGCCCACTCTAATCACAGGTTCACACTCTGCAACTCTGGGCATTAAGCTTGCTTAATCTCCACTACGCCCCCCCCCGCGGCGGGATGCCTGGCTTTCACCTTGGGGATGCCCGGTACGGGTTATCTCACAGGGAAAAGCCAGTAGGGGGTTCCCAAGGCAAGCGCCGAGATGCCCTGGGGTAAGTCGAGCGCTATATAAGAACACACATACATACATACATTAACAACACGTCCCAAGCACATTTGGGAACCCATGGTTACCTAACTCTGACAGGCTGGCATGGATAGGGCGAACACCCTGACTCCTAACACACTTAGTGCATAGCTGCCTTCTTTATCAATTCCCAGCTCGGTGGGGACATTGCTGCCACTGATGTTGGTCGGCTCTGGGCCGCTGGGCAGGATGATGGGTGGAGAAAATGTTAGACTACCATTGTTGCTGCCTCTATTTATGTATGACGTGTACACCACACACCGCATCTTGCACCATGGTGAATTGCGACATTAAGGAACTCTAACTTGAATGACATTGTTGGGGTTTGTCACCTGCTTTGTGATTACACCTTGAAACAAAATAAAAAAAAATGTTTAGAAACCTCTCTGCCGATACTGCCAATCCATGCACTGCTGCCTTTTTGCATGCAAAGATTATTTTCTATGACTCATTCAACCAATTGCCACAGGTACACTGTCCCTTGTCCTTTGTCTGCTCTGTAGCCCCCCTTTATTTAGCAAATGTTAGGGCTCTCAGGTTTCATGACTAGAACCTCTATACCGTCTGTTTTCGAACGAACTTTACCAAGGATCCCTATAACATGCCCAGCGGAGGGGGCGGGCAGTAAAATCAAGGGGAGTCCCACAAAAATTCCACCTCACACTCCTTGTTGTACCTTTCAATACCATAAACTGCAGTAGGATTGTATGGTGCAGCTGTAACGACCGGATTTTCGGACCAGATAGAATCAGCTCATCAGAGCACCACCAACCCAGCCGAAACGCAACCACCTCCCTCCTCAGGAACCATCTATCCAGGCACCTGGGTACCTACCTGAGGATGGGGAATTAGCAAAATACAAGCTCATATCATCAGAAACACCACTAAATCTATAGGGATTACTAGGAATACTCACTGATTACTAAGGACGTCCATGCCCTACACCACACTCATACCTCATAGTCTCGCGACCACATGGGCCCAGACTAATCTACCCTGGGGCAGTTCTGATTACTTACCATTACACACTGACCGCAACTAGTGCTCTCACAAGCCACAATCCTGTGGGTATCCACACCAGTGTCCCCCCTGGTGCTCTCACTATTTCATACATACACAAGCCACAATCCTGTGGGTATACACACTGACCACAATCAGTGCTCTCACTAACGCCACTTTCCCTAGAGGCGATCTCATTACACACCAGTTTCCCCCCTGGTGTTCTCTCAAGCCACAATTGTGTGGGTATACACACTGACCACAATCAGTGCTCTCACTAACGTGCTACACAACGACGATCACTTTCCTATGAATACCATTAGCTCTTCATGTTGGGGAATCTCTCGCTATTTACTAGAGGTACAATACTACGATAATATAGATCACACAATGATAGTCAAATTATATGATGTACAACTTATCCTCTACTTCAAGGGCTCCTCTCTCCCTCATTATTCAGTTACTACTTACCTGATATGGGGTAGCATCTGTTCAAACAGTAGTACCTGACTAGAAGACAAGGTTACCTTTGCTGTATAAAAACAAGAGGTACACACTATATGCAAAAGTTATTCCCTGATTTAAGCGCTCCTCCTACCTTTTGATCCATCAGTTACCATACAGCATCTGGCTAGAAGAAAGGTTAGCTTTATCATAAGAATAACACATGCACACTGGTTCACTAAGAACTGGGGTTCCTTTATTACAATAACAATAACAATATAACACTATACTATAACACATAGCCTGAAAAGTAAAAGGGGAATAGACACATACACAGATCTGCGGGGTCTCTGTAAAGCTTTATTACTATACTGTAAATAGACTGCACACCGCTGAAAGAAAAAGGATTAGCAATACAATAGGGGGCTCTAGCCTAGGAAGTAAAAGACAAGATTAAGGTGTAAGTGTAAAGCAAACTAGTTTAGAATACCTCACCCTATTAGGAGGAATGTTTCTCTCTCTCTCTGGTGGAATCAGGGCTCTCTCTCTCCCTCCGTCACCACAGTTTCACTCCTCTGGCTCAACTGCTCCAGCGGGCAGCTTCAACTTCCTCCATCTGACTGGTAACTGCTTTAATGCATCCTGATAAACTGGCAGCTCCAGCTGACAGTTCCAACTTCGTTCATCTGACTGCTCTCTCCAGCTTCAGCAATTATCTGCCTTCTCTCTCCATTCCAGAAAACCAATTGAACTGAACTGTTCTCTTCAGCTCCAAAAACCATCTTTCTTCTCTCTCTCCAAGAACCGACTGACTGACTGACTCTTCTGCACTTCACTAATATGGAATGCTCTCACCTCATGGAAATTTCCAACAGAGGGCTGCCTCCCACCAAATTCCTGTGCCAGCTCCAGGGCTCTCCACGCAAACGCAGTGGCCATCTACATGTTACGTCTGGGCCCAGGAGACAAACACATTCTTCCGATAAGAACCAGTCTCGGCTGGTTTTCCCCTAGCGAACAACACCTCATAACTAAAACATCACATTTACCCTGCAAGCATCTCAGTCTGCAGGGACAGAAAGCAAAATGGAGTCTCTCTAGTTCTGGGCCTTGTAGGCCCTGAGAAGGATGAAATAACACTTAGCTCTGTCAGAGTACATACACAAACCATACCAATATGTAATATAAAGTCAGGACTACAGGATCCACCCTCTACTATAGGTAGAATGATGAAAGGGCACATAATTATGTCAAAGCCAATAGGCAATAGATGGATTAGAGTCAAGAATAAGGGATCTATCATCATATAAAGCAGCTATCCTCTAGTTTATGCTTCTAGGTCTGGCAAAAGGCCTGAAAAGGACCAACACAAGGCAAGAATAGAGATTCAGGATGGTAGCAAGCTTAAAGTCACCATCACTCAGAAATAGAGCCAAAAATACGGTCACAACACTCCACCCTTAAATTTAACTTGCTAACATCCGTAAACAACAACAAACAAATAAACAAACATCAACATAATCTATTAACAAAACCAAAAACCAAAAACCAAAAAACTCCCTAAAATAAATGACAACTAAGGCAAATACCACCTAAAACTTTATGTAGGGAATGTAAATCTGATAACCAATTGAAAACAAATCAAAGCGCCCTTGACCTGAATGTTGAAGTGTAACTAAAATTGATCTGATAACAACAGAAACCAACCAAAGCACCCTCGAACTAAATGTGCCTCAACTTCTAGTGATAACTCATGAAATCTATTGATGTAGGGACATGTTTGTGGAATGAAAACAACAAAGGGCCTAAATGAGGCCTACCTACTTCGGTCAACTTAAGAACTAAATGTGCCTCAACTTCTGGTGATAACTCATGAAATATATTGATGTAGGGACATGTTCGTGGAATGCAAACAACAAAGGGCCTAAATGAGGCCTACCTACTTCGGTCAACTTAAGAAAGGATTTGGTAAAATCTGACAAATAAACATGACAAAGGGTCCTCAAAGTCTGGGCAACTATTACTAATAGATGTAGGACATAACCTGACTAAAAGACACACCTCCCAGTACAATTTAAAGTCTAGGGTGACCACCCTTGGAACTAATCCCACTGTTCTAAATAAGAGTTGATGGATCAAAGTGAAACTGTAATAACAGGAAAACAAGGATACCCCCATTCCTACAAAATAGCTGGTGTAGCACTATGCATATCAAGCAATAAATCAAAGAAAGTTATCTAAGTGTGGTGTATATATTCTTCTAAAAGATCATAGACTTAAACTTGAGAAATTGAGTAATAGTAGACCATGCCAAAGGCAATAGGCAAAGGTCACAAGTCATCTAACTCAGGAAACAGTTTGCACCTAATCCCTCTGTATCAATCTATGGAACACATGTATGCACCATCATTCAAAACATTGCTTTCTTTCATTTGGAAAAACTGTTTTAGAGAAAACAGGAAAACTATGAAATAGGTGAAATATAAACAAGTGTAAAGTCAATCTGTATCAATAATGAAATAGCGTAGCATACTAAAATCAAAATATATATCATTTGCATCATTGCATTAATGTGGCACTGCATCTTTTAAACTGGAAAATCAAAACCATGAACAGGACTGAGAATTTTTTTTCAAGTGGGGCCTGTGTATGGTAACTGCAAAAGTGGCATAATGTCCATCTGAAATAGACACATGGGAAAAATGCAAGACTCAAGAATGCAGGCCAAGGAATTACATTTCAGGTCAATTAAAATTTTTCTTTCAAAAATAGAACTATTGGCTTTGTCAAGAATTTTTTTTTTTCAATTCAGAATTTTAACCTGACTGCTGAGGCAGCCAACTGCAGATTGTATTGTAAATTGAAAAGTTCAGTCACTATAAAAAATTCTCTTCTGTAGTTGGTTTCTCCTTAGGAAAACAGTTCATTCGTATAGGCCATGATCCTCCATCTTCATCTGTATCCTGTGCCAAGGAAGCACATCCTCCAGTTTGGTCCTCCTGGTACGTCTGCTTCTGGTCTGGGTCCAAGCTCGGGGGTTTTTGGGGGTAGTGGCACTCACTCCGAAAATAACAAAAACTCATCACTCCAAAATAAGAAAGTCACACTCATACAGGGCCCCCACACGTCAGCCATCTGAAACGAGAAATACGCATCATCAATCTTGCAAAAACACATTTTCCATTCAAAAAGCACCCCAAGTGCTTTTTATTTTCGTAAGAAACCTCCTAATTCATGAAAAGAACTCTTCTAAATCCAAAGAATGATTTAAACATTCTACCTATACCATATTCTTTAAATTTGTTTGGGCAAAATCTAATTTTGTCATACACAGCCAGAAGGGCTGGGGCCTAGCTACTCCTCACTCCTTTGAGAAACAGCCCCTCCCTCCAGAAAGATGTCCGCGCTCAGAGTTTTGAATCAGCTCCAACCATAATAAGCAAGAGCCGGGCTACACTGCGATGTAATATTGAATCACTGCCAAATGCTGATCTCATTGCAGGAGCAAAGCTCCTGCCAATTATTCTGGTCAAGCATCTCATATCTCTAGTCAGAGAAGCTTTCTGTGCCTACTGTATTTATCTAACTCCAAGGGCCAAGCATCTGACAATTATTCTGCATTTGCAAACATCCTTTATCTGAAGTCAATGAAGCTTTCTGGGCCGACTGTAAGGAAGAGCAACTTGACCCCCCCTTATATAAACATTTCTCTGCAGAAAGAACTGAATCATAGCCAAGAATAACAAACTGGGTGTCTCTGCTCTCATAAGTCACCCACTGTCCAGGTCCTCCACCCTTTCAAAACTCTGAGCGAGAACAGCTGAATATTTGCCAAAAATAAAAAAAAACAGGCAAGGCAAGTCTGGTTCAGACGGACGCTCTAAAAAAGGCCTCTCCTTTCAAAACACTCATGGGAGCCTGGCTCATATCAGTCAAGGTCAAAGCAAATTCTTTCTAACTTAAAACATACTCTGTTCCCAGGCTTCAAACACTGCACCATTACTTCTAACTAATTTAAGCAGATTTAGACGTGGTAAAAAGCATCCTAAAAACAGTAATTAATAAAGATTTTTTTTATATAAAGTAGACACATGCTAGCATTGTCAAGTAAGAAGCAAAATAATTCTGTCATAATGTACTGCTACCAGCTGAAAAGGAAAATATTAGAACAACATTTCATGCAGCAACATAGAAAATCACGACACATTTCCTAAAATAACATGTGAAACACCAACGATATAAACAAGGGGAATTTTGCACTGCATAACCAAGAATTCATAAATTGGTGCGCAAGCCTCTCTGTTCCAATTAATAAAAGGGCCAGATTAATTTTTTCAGATAGCCTTTTTTTTTTAACTAAGTGGGTTTACTCTCACGCTGGTCTGCTGCATGTCAGCGCAAAATACAGAAACATTTGCATTTGAACTTTAAGTCAAGTCAAGTCAGAATATTTATATAGCGTGCTACATACCCAGAGGGTCTCAAGGCGCTTGAGGAAGGGTGGGGAATTACTCGTCGAATATCCAAGTTTTAAGTTGTTTTCTGAATGCTAGGTGATTCTGAGTGAGACGAAGGTGAGTGGGAAGTGAGTTCCAGGTCTTAGCTGCCAGGTAGGAGAAGGATCTACCTACCATGGTGGTTTTGTTGATGCGAGGTACGGTAGCAAGGGCTTGGTTGGTGGATCGTAGCTGGCGGGGGGGGGGTGTAGAAGGAAAGTCTTGTGTTGAGGCATTCGGGTCCAAGTTCGTAGAGTGCTTTGTGTGCGTGGGTTAGGAGGCGGAAAGTAATCCTCTTGTTGACGGGGAGCCAGTGGAGGTTTTTCAGGTGGCTGGACATGTGGTCTTTACACGGGATGTCTAGAATGAGTCTTGCTGATGCGTTCTGGATGCGTTGGAGTTTTTTCTGGAGTTTTGCGGTGGTACCGGTGTATAGGGAGTTTCCGTAGTCCAGGCGGCTTGTAACCAGTGCATGGGTGACCGTTTTTCTGGTTTCGGTGGGGATCCAGCGAAATGTTTTTTTGAGCATGCGAAGAATGTTGAAGCAGGATGAGGAGACGGCGTTGACCTGTTTGTTCATAGAGAGTGAGGAGTCCAGGATGACGCCCAGGTTCCGTGCGTGGTCCGTCGGGATGGGTGCTTTTCCAAGGGCCTCTGGCCACCAAGAGTCATCCCAGGCGGAGGGGGAGTTACCTAAGATAAGGACTTCTGTTTTGTCTGAGTTCAGTTTCAGACGGCTGTGCTTCATCCACTCGGCAACTTCTTTCATTCCTTCATGTAGGTTGGTTTTGGCGGTGTTAGTGTCTTTGGTGATGTGCAAAATACACTACAGAGCATTTTTTTTAAAAGCACACGGTTGCATGTCACTAATTAAAGCACATTCTATGATGGGTCTGTTTTATTATTGTTTTATTTCAACTGGTAAACACTAATTCTAAAATGCTGGTTCGTGTATCTGTGTATCTGTCTGCACCATCCGTGCCATGCGGAGCTGAAAACCCTTTTCCTAATCCAACTGGTTGATTTATAACTTTCCGACCTCCGAGTCAGACACATGAAATCATGTGTTCAAAGGCAAACCCACACAAACCTGTGGACGCATTTCAAACAGAATGTTAAATGAACACTGCTTATTTTTCTCTGTGCAAGATGTTAACCATCCGTCAGCTAGCTGTCAAAGCACATAGGCGAACCCTGCACCTAATTAAAAAGTCAAAGCAAACCATCATTAATCCAAACAGTTACTGACTTTCAGCGTCAGCTCACGTAACCATGCATGTTAAACAGCATGTTAAAATAAATACTGCCGTCTCAATCTAAGATATTAACCCTTTGGCAGCTCAAACCCAATCATTCCCCACTGTCTGCAGATACATGGGAAAGTCATGAACTCATCTCTCCACGTTTTCATATAACACATGCGCACATCTTCAAAACATTTTCTCCAAGCATTTGAAAGAGATCCAGCTCTCTCCTGCCTAACGTAATGATAGCATGCTCTGTACAAGCCATATTCACATGGCGCTATTCACAAGCCATATTTACAAGAAACTCAACAAGTCATATTAATGACATGCTCTTCACAAGGCATATGTACAAGGCGCAATTCACAAGGAACTCAGCAAGTCAAAATGAGAACATGCTCTTCACAAGCCATATTTACAAGGAGCTATTTACAAGGAACTCCACAAGTCATATTACACTGAATACATTTCACATTGCACAGCATAGGCAAATGCAGCAACCCATTTAATGGGCAATTTACAAGCATTTTTCACACACATATGTACAACTGCATCAACACCAAGATGTAATTGGCTCCCTCACATACAGTTACCCTTCAAGCCTGATAGTTCAAACACCAAGATGAAAAGCATTTCTTCCACCCTGCATAAGTCAAATGCCATGATGTACTGCAATCTCCTTACAGTGCAACTGTTCAAGCCCATAGGTCAATTTCGTGCCGAGTGCAAACCAACAAGATAAAAACAATACAGCGCACACAGGCTAAGTAAACGATTTGTGACGCCAGATGTAACGACCGGATTTTCGGACCAGATAGAATCAGCTCATCAGAGCACCACCAACCCAGCCGAAACGCACCCACCTCCCTCCTCAGGACCCATCTATCCAGGCACCTGGGTACCTACCTGAGGATGGGGAATTAGCAATATACAAGCTCATATCATCAGAAACACCACTAAATCTATAGGGATTACTAGGAATACTCACTGATTACTAAGGACGTCCATGCCCTACACCACACTCATACCTCATAGTCTCGCGACCACATGGGCCCAGACTAATCTACCCTGGGACAGTTCTGATTACTTACCATTACACACTGACCGCAACCAGTGCTCTCACAAGCCACAATCCTGTGGGTATCCACACCAGTGTCCCCCCTGGTGCTCTCACTATTTCATACATACACAAGCCACAATCCTGTGGGTATACACACTGACCACAATCAGTGCTCTCACTAACGCCACTTTCCCTAGAGGCGATCTCATTACACACCAGTTTCCCCCATAGTGCTCTCTCAAGCCACAATCGTGTGGGTATACACACTGACCACAATCAGTGCTCTCACTAACGCCGCTGCACAACGACGATCACTTTCCTATGAATAACATTAGCTCTTCATGTTGGGGAATCTCTCGCTATTTACTAGAGGTACAATACTACGATAATATAGATCACACAATGATAGTCAAATTATATGATGTACAACTTATCCTCTACTTCAAGGGCTCCTCTCTCCCTCATTATTCAGTTACTACTTACCTGATATGGGGTAGCATCTGTTCAAACAGTAGTACCTGACTAGAAGACAAGGTTACCTTTGCTGTATAAAAACAAGAGGTACACACTATATGCAAAAGTTATTCCCTGATTTAAGCGCTCCTCCTACCTTTTGATCCATCAGTTACCATACAGCATCTGGCTAGAAGAAAGGTTAGCTTTATCATAAGAATAACACATGCACACTGGTTCACTAAGAACTGGGGTTCCTTTATTACAATAACAATAACAATATAACACTATACTATAACACATAGCCTGAAAAGTAAAAGGGGAATAGACACATACACAGATCTGCGGGGTCTCTGTAAAGCTTTATTACTATACTGTAAATAGACTGCACACCGCTGAAAGAACAAGCATTTACAATGCAAAGGTTTCGCCTTCGGAAAAGTTAGAGCTATTGGCATTGTAAATGACAAACTTTTTATTTATGTGTTGGTTTTGAAAACAGATAAATATATGGCATTGTCATTTACAATGCCAATAGCTTACTCTGTCGCAAATGCGAGACGTATTGCATTTGCACATACACACACCCACACAAGAGCCCCACACACACACAAGAGCCCCCCACACACACACGAGGCCCACACACACACCACACAAGAGCCCCCTACACAGACCACACAAGAGCCCCCCCACACACCACACAAGAGCCCCCCCACACACACACGCAAGAGCCCCCCCACACACACGCAAGAGCCCCCCCACACACACACGCAAGAGCCCCCCACACACACGCAAGAGCCCCCCACACATGCAATAGACCCCCACACACGCAAAAGCCCCCACGCACGCAAAAGCCCCCCACAGACACAAGAGCCCCCCACGCACACGCAATATTCCCCCACACGCAAGAGCCCCCCACACACAAGAGCCCCCCACACACAAGAGCCCCCCACACACAAGAGCCCCCCACACACAAGAGCCCCCCACACACACGCAAAGAGCTCCCCAAACACACGCACAGAGCCCTCCGCTCCATTTGCATCAGGTGTGAGGCTCCTGACTGCTGACAGCCAGGAGACTCCAACAAAAGGAGGCTTATGACCTGCTATAGGCATTGTAAATGACAATGCCATTTATTTATGTTTTAAAAACAAAAGCATAAATAAAAATAATGTCATGAGCAATGCCAATAGCTCTAACTTTAAGAATGCCGAGACCATTGCATTGTAAATGCTTGTTCCCTTTTGGCGGCATCTATGTAATTGGTACACAAGCTCCTCCCGCTGCCAGTATTAGAATAAACCCTGTGGATTGAATGGGCATGAAGTCTCATCTCTCCTTTCACCTACCTGACCTTGTGTGATTTGAGTGTAGGGGCGCTGTATTGTACAACGCTTAAAACCCCAATATTCCTAATCTGGCGCTTTTCAAAACCACCAGACACAATGAACGCACCTGAACGCCTTGAAGTGAACCACTTTGCAGGATGAGCTATGAAGGAACTTGATCCCGTCACCGGGAGGAGGATGTATGGTCAGTCGGGATGCCCTATGGTCCAGGTTTGGCACGTTCCAGGAATGGAAGTCCATCACTACAGCGCTGTCATCAGGGACATTTTAAGGATTTTGGGGGCTCTGGGCCAAACGTATTTTTGGGGACCCTGTTTGGAACATCTTGGATTTATGATCCAGTTTCAGGTAGTTCGTGCCCTCTTTGGCCAGATCACTGACAGTGCACAGGGGCACTCGTCCAAATTCAAAATGTGTGTTTATATGTAATATTCGGAGACAGTGAGGTGTATTTAGAATATCGTAACATAGCAGCAGCTCACACATAAGAGGGTGCAGTGGGTTCGGTTTCACATCTCAGGGGGTTCAGTGGTACTGATCCCCCACGAGCTCCAGGGAATTGTGGGTCCCAGGCTTCCTTAAGTAGTCTTCAGGCTTATGGACCGATAGCATGAGGGAGTCTCCGAGACACAGAGGGTGAAAGCGAATGAGAGCAAAAGAGTGAGGAAGAGAGGTAGGGAGAGAGGGGGTACGGAGAGTGTGAGGGAAGAAGAGAGGAAGGGAGGGGGGCAGGGGAGAGAGGGAGGGGCGGAGGGAGAGAGGGAGAGATGGAGAGAGGGGGAGAGGGGGAGAGAGAGAGAGGGAGGGAGAGAGGGAGAGCGAGAGGGAGAGAGGGGGTACAGAGAGGGGGGTACGGAGAGTGTGAGGGAGGAAGAGAGGAAGGGAGGCAGGGGGGAGAGAGGCAGGGAGAGAGGGAGGGAGAGAGGGAGGGAGAGAGGGAGGGAGGGACGGAAGGGGGGAGGTAGAGGGAGAGATGGAGAGAGGGAGGGAGGGAGAGAGAGACGAGGGAGGGAGAGAGAGAGGGACGGGGGAGAGAGGAAGGCAGCGAGGGGGAGAGAGGGAGGCAGCGAGGGAGAGAGAGGGAGGGACAGAGAGGGAGGGGGCGGGACAGAGAGGGAGGGAGAGAGGAAGGCAGGGAGGGAGAGAGGGATGGACGGAGGAAGGTAGAGAGACGAAGGGTGGTAGAGAGAGGGACGGACGGAGAGAGGGAGGGATGGAGAGAGGTAGTGAGGGAGAGAGGGAGTGAGGTGGGGTGGGAGGTGGAGAGGGAGGGAGGTGTTGAGAGAGGGGGACTGGAGAGAGGAATGGAAGAAAAGAGGGACGGAGGGAGGAAAGGAGGGAGGGAGGGGAGGGAGAGGGAGGGAGGAAGAAAGGGAGGGAGGAAGAAAGGGAGCGAGAGAGGAAAGGAGGGAGGGATGATGAGTAGGAGGGACAAAGAGAGGCAGGGAGGGAGGCTGGGAGGGAGAGAGGAAGGAGGGAGGGAGAGAGAGGGGGAGACGAAGGGAGGGAAGAAAAGAGTTAGGGAGGGAGAGGAAGGGATGGAGAGAGAGTAAGAAAAAGAAAGAAGGAGAAATAGCAATGAAGTGAGAGGGGAGATAAAGTGAGAACGAAAAAAAGAACAAGAGCTAAAGAGAAAGGAGAAAAAGCAGAATGGAAAGGGGTGAGAGTAAGAGAGAGAGAGACACACATCTAGAGCAGGAGCGAGACAATGTGAGAGACCGAAAGAGAGGGAGCACGAGAGCGAGCGAGCAGGAAACAGGCAGAATAAGAGAGATGAAGAGCTAGAGAGGGAGAGAAGAGACGCAGAGAGAGGGGAGTAGACTCTGTGTACCTTGTGAGAGAGAGGGGCAAGTAGACGTCACCAACAGCAGAGCTGACGCTCCCCCTGGGTCGGTAGGTACTCACACGGGTCAGCGTGAGAGGCACAGCCTTGCAAGCGCTATGTTACACAGTCTAACTAACTACAAAACAAAGCGCTATGTTACAAAGTCCAACTAAATACAAAACAAAGCGCTATGTTACATGGTCTAACTAAATACAAAAGTAAGCGCTATGTTACACAATCTAATTAAATAGAAAACAAAGCGTTATGTTACACAGTCTAGCCAAATAAGAAACAAAGCGCTATGTTACAAAGTGCAACTACATACACAACAAAGCGCTATGTTACACACTCTAGCCAAAGTCAAAACAAATTGTTTAAGGAAAACGAATCTAACATTAAAATCACCCGTCAAAAAGAGAAAGGAATGCTAAGAAAGGGTCCGACCAGAAATGCAGTTTAAGCTAGACCCCCCACGAAGCACTGACATTTCACAATAGCACTGACTGTGTGCCGTGTTAGCATCCAAACAAACGGACGAGTTGAAGCATCGAGGGGGGGGGGGGGCAGGGGGGCATGACTGGTGATGGAATGTGGGTGCCGCATGATTCACAAGGTCAACAACACACCCACTGCCCGTGCGGTTAGCAGCTTGGCAGGCCTCTGCAGAACGTCTCAGAAAAATAAGGACCCCGCTCAGGCTAATCTTAAAAGCAACATATGCTCTGATCTCTGCTCTGTCTCTGCCTGTGAAGTGGCGTGATCTGTAAAAACGGAACTAGGCCCGCACAGTGTAGTACAGACCAGCGTGTACAACCAAAGGAAGTCTTTTTGAGAAGCTGGTAAAATAACGAAGCGGAGATGCTCAAGACTCCCCACGATGAAAATAAGGAAATTATAGCGTCAGTAGCGGAGGGGGGACAGGAAAGGAACCACTCACCTGGACTTCCTCGGCTGGCCGGCCCTCCGCTCCTGTCCGGTTAGCCCCCCACCCTCGCCCGCTTCTTCCTCCTTCCAAGTGAGGCGGCCGGGGTGGCAGCGCTGCAGGCCAGTCCCGCCTCGCTTCACCCGGGTGCTGCGGGAGTTCCTCTCTGGGATCCCAGTCTGCTGTCACCCGGCCGGGAGCAGCGCAGACTTCCAGCGCTCGCCGTGGCTCCTCTTCTCGCGCTGGGCGGCGGGGGGGGGCGGGCACTTCCGGCCGGCCGCGCTGGGATTGGCCGGCCGGCTGAAGAAACCCCCGGGCGGGACGGGAAGTTAGAGCTCACTTATTTAACTGGAATGAAGGATTGCTGTTAGGAAACTGCCACAATGAAAACAGGACTGCCAAGCTTTTACAGACTGACAGTGTAGGGAGATCTGTAGTTGTAGCAGACGAACTCCAGAAATAGAATGGATAATTCACGTTTGCCAATCTAGAAAAGTTCAAGAAATAACCGTCAATGCTAGACCCTGCAACTGGTAGTTGGCATCCCACAACAGAAAGCGACAACTGGAGATAGTTGTTGGTTGCAGCCAGACAGTAGCACAGGTTTGTGACCAGCCAGAATGCAGGACTCAGAATTGACAGATCCGAAGACTCACCCTCGCAGGCACGGCCCCCGTCGCAGCTCCCACTGGCCTCCGCTGACGTCGAGGGTTCCCCCGGAGTCAGCCACTCACAGCGCGGCTCCCGGGGCAGATCCTGATGACGCGGCGAGGCTCCAACCAACGGCGGCGCAGCTCACGGGGACAGGCCCACTGCAGCGGCCAATCAGAGCGCGCCTCTGTCGACGAGCCACCAATGCGGTCGCAGCCCCTTCGTGCCTCGGCCAAGGTGCCGAGCAGCTGCCGGGCGGCAGCACCTACGAGGACACGGGGGGGGGCGGGAGAGGAACGGACGGCGGGAGGGGGCGGGAGAGGACACAGGGGGCGTGAGGCACGAAAATTGGCACAAGTGCGGCGTGGGCAGCCGCGGATTAAAAAAAAAAAAAAAAAATGGCGGCAGCACCTACGAGGACACGGGGGGGGCGGGAGAGGAACGGACGGCGGGAGGGGGCGGGAGAAGACACAGGGGGCGGGAGGGGGGCGGGAAAGGACACGAGAGGAACGGACGGCGGGAGGGAGGCGGGAAACGTGGGGACGGCGGGAGGAGGGACACAAGGCAGGACAGCAGCAAACACGGCCCGGCCGGACCAGACACGGGGGCGTTCCCGGCGTCGCGTGACGTCGGCAAAAGCCAAAGAATCTCGGGAACGCCCCCGTGTCTGGTCCGGCATTGACGGACGCCTCTCTGTTCCAATGGCTAGCCTCCATTTATGGAGCTAGCCAATGAAGCAGAGAGGCGTGTTCAAGTCACCCATACTAGAAACTACAGATTTCTCTGGAGGAGGAGCCTAACGGCTCCGCCCCCCAGCGAAACCTAAAAAGGATTAGCAATACAATAGGGGGCTCTAGCCTAGGAAATAAAAGACAAGATTAAGGTGTAAGTGTAAAGCAAACTAGTTTAGAATGCCTCACCCTATTAGGAGGAATGTTTCTCTCTCTCTCTGGTGGAATCAGGGCTCTCTCTCGCCCTCCGTCACCACAGCTTCACTCCTCTGGCTCAACTGCTTCAGCTGGCAGCTTCAACTTCCTCCATCTGACTGGTAACTGCTTTAATGCATCCTGAGAAACTGGCAGCTCCAGCTGACAGTTCCAACTTCGTTCATCTGACTGCTCTCTCCAGCTTCAGCAATTATCTGCCTTCTCTCTCCATTCCAGAAAACCAATTGAACTGAACTGTTCTCTTCAGCTCTAAAAACCATCTTACTTTTCTCTCTCCAAGAACCGACTGACTGACTGACTCTTCTGCACTTCACTAATATGGAATGCTCTCCACTCATGGAAATTTCCAACAGAGGGCTGCCTCCCACCGAATTCCTGTGCCAGCTCCAGGGCTCTCCGCGCAAACGCAGTGGCCATCTGCATGTTACGTCTGGGCCCAAGAGACAAACATAAGAACCAGTCTCGGCTGGTTTTCCCCTAGCGAACAACACCTCATAACTAAAACATCACCTTTACCCTGCAAGCATCTCAGTCTGCAGGGACAGAAAGCAAAATGGAGTCTCTCTAGTTCTGGGCCTTGTAGGCCTGAGAAGGATGAAATAACACTTAGCTCTGTCAGAGTACATACACAAACCATACCAATATGTAATATAAAGTCAGGACTACAGGATCCACCCTCTACTATAGGTAGAATGATGAAAGGACACATAATTGTGTCAAAGCCAATAGGCAATAGATGGATTAGAGTCAAGAATAAGGGATCTATCATCATATAAAGCAGCTATCCTCTAGTTTATGCTTCTAGGTCGGGCAAAAGGCCTGAAACGGACCAACACAAGGCAAGAATAGAGATTCAGGATGATAGCAAGCTTAAAGTCACCATCACTCAGAAATAGAGCCTAAAATACGGTCACAACAGCAGCCTAGTGGTTGTTAATAGTAACTGTAACAAACCTGATCCCCCCTTAGCCCCCCTGCTGCCCCTATCTTTTTGTGGTACACCTCACAATGGTATGGTGCCCCCTAGTGGTTGGGAATAGTAACTGTAACAACCCTGATCTACCCCTAGCTCCCCTGTTGCCCTTATCTTTTTGGGGTACACCGCACAATAGAGGAGGGGACCAATAAAAATTATGGATAGCCCCACAACATTTACCAAGAAGCCATGTCATTCTGAGTCCCTTATCACCATTCACAATGCACTCCCAACCCCCTTTTAATACTCCTCCCCCAAATTTGACTGCTCCCCTCAAATCAGAGAGTATAGGGGTGCAGTATAGAAAAAGATGCTAGGGTTCCCCACCATGAATAAGTCTCCTCCTATGTAATCACCCTATCTGTGGGCTGGGGAACCACTACCTGAGCACCCACAATTGGCCCCACTCTGATGTGACCCCAGGCTCCTCCGACATCTATGACCACTTCTTAGTCCATGGGACTCACTTTTCTAGATGACCCACCTGCCCTTGCTCTCCCCCTACACCTATTCCTTCCCTTTATGTCCCTGGTCTCTCGGTAACTCCACAGACTCACCTAGGTTGCTCCTACACCCCCTCCTCTCACTAGTCTTCTTGTTCTACCCTTCACCTCACTCAACACATGCTCCACTTCACTGTTCCCGCGTTGAAATGGGAATGCACTTCTGTATTTTATAAATTAATTAGACTGTTTGTCATCATTTACAAACATTGTGTTATATGTAATGAATTTCTGTACGTATTAAGCTATAATAAGACAGAAAATATTTTCTATAAAAAAGTTGATATAAAAAACAATAAAATATCAGAATATATCAATATAAATTTAGTGTCCGTATAGTCAATAGCGTTTAGTTTTCTCTCTCTTTAATTTAACAAGCACAAAACCCGGTGCAATTTTGTTCGCTCTTACCCCACATGTAGTTTCCTTGCTAGAGTTTATCCTTTTAGGCAGGGGCCCCTTTTTTCTAAAATAGCACATGTTAACCTATAAGCCACTCCTATGGAAGGCCTCTGCAATCCTGGAGGCAGAGTGCGTGGTTTCATGTGAGATGGTGCTCTAGCATGAGCTGAGCCTGTCTGCAGCCGTCGGGAACAACTCCCTTAGCTGTTCCGGGATATGGCCATACCATATACTCTTAAGTGCATTATAATCCTCGTGGTTATATGCTAATTTTGGTTTGGCTTTATCAAAACATGTCGAGTAAGGTGTCATACGATTTGGAATACTATCCCCTCGACAGTTCTGTCGACGGAGATAGCATTCCACCCTTCTAGAGGGACACGACATGTACATAACCTGAACCCCGGTTAAAGTTAAACTCGAGCCTCAGCATCACAAAATGGATGCTGCCACCACAGACACAAGTCTGACCTCCTGCTGCTGGGAGTCCTTCCAGCGAGGGAGGCTTGGACAAAGGGTTTCCTGCCTTGGGAGGTGCGAGCACCACCCCAGACAGGATTTTGTGTATTGGGTAGGACAGAGCTGAATAGAATCAGACATGCCCGGGGCACACAAGGTGTCCTCGTGCCTAAGCCAGTTCAAACCGGTGCTGGGGCCTTCCAGCCCCAGTCCTGGTGCAGAGCTGGACAAAGGAAAGGGGGTGTAACCGCCCCCTTCCTGGTCCCACCCAGAGGAGGGACCTAGCAGGTGATCCACCCCTCAGATTGGGAATAAGAGTGAGAGCAGTGCCATAGCACCTCAGATCATCCTGAATGAACTTGAAACTAAGAAGACGACTGGACTTCGACATTCTGCTGCAGAGAAGACTGAAGAGCATCTCCGTTGTGGCCTAGGAGTGGCCACCCTGTGAACACAGGCACCATCCAGCAACTCGACGTCTGCTTTGCCGCCGCCTCCTGCCGGAGCCCGAGCCCAGAGCCTAACGAGACCCAGACTCCCAAACTTCTCACCGCCCGTCCACAGTCCCTGCAAAGAAGGGACCAGTGGAGGCACCGAGAGATGTGGGACCGGACATCTTGAAAGACCCCTGAGAAGCTGACTGCGCAGCACCCGAGGCACCCTTGATTCTGTGCTTTGGGGTTTGAGAAGCCTTACAACCAAGCAGCCCTTGCACCAAAGATCAGCCCCCCGGCATCCCCACGATCTGTGTGGGGCCCTTTTGCATCATGCCACTCAACGTGCCATCCCGGCCACTTGCCACGTGGTCAGCGGCCATCTTGGCGATGAAACCTACAATTTACACTACGGGTCTGGTTGCTCCAGACTTGCCCTCGCTCCTGTAAAAAGGAGCACCCGCTCTGACCTTGCTGGTCCGAGTGAGAAGCTTGCATCGATTCCTGCGTGGCTTGCATTAGCCAAGGCCTGTTTGCTCTGATCAAGAAGCCGACACCGCCAGCAGCTAGAGCCTTCGTGGGACAGGTCTTGACCAACGCCTGGATGTCCTTGACCTCTTTGTGTCCACATGGCTGCAGAGACAATCTTCACCTCATCGCCTGTTTGCACCCGACATCGCCTGGTTCCATCCTGGTTCCACGGTAGTCACTGGCTAGTGACTTTGAACATTGCCCCCTCTGCTTTCAGGTCTTCACCTCTTCATATCCACCCTTGGATCCACCGGAACTCTTCTCATCTCGACGCCTGCAGCATCTTCAGCTCCAAGCACCATCGACCTGCGTGACGAAACCCGACACTTCTTCGCACCTGTGCACCCCTTCCTGTGGGTGAGGTAACTCAGCAACGCCGGTGTTCCTACACTGGTACACACCTCTAGTGCCTAGATCTAAAGTTTTGTCCTTCTAGGTCAGCTGGAAGGTTCCTTAATAACTAACTTTGTAACTTTTACGCACCATTGACTTTACAGTGGTATATGCGTGCACTTTCCGCACTGCACCCGAGTCCCGCAGGCCTTTCCCGACTTCTTCACTGTTAGTCCCAAACAGCTCCAGCGATTCCCAAGGCCCTAGGCCTACTTCCTTTCAGCTAGGTGGTTCTTATACCACTATTTTAGTATATAGTTTAGGTGGCCCTTAGGGCTCATCCATATTGTGCAACTTTCGTGTATTTAAACTGTGTTTTGTTTTAACGCATTTGCTTCTGTGCTCATAAAGAGTATAGGGGATTTTGTAGTAAATAAATATATATATTTTCAATATATATCTGTGTGGTGTCTTTACATTTGGTATTCAAGGGGATTGTGTATGGTAAAACAGCTCGCTTCACATGCCTTTACAGAGTTTAGCCTAAGACTGCTTTGTCCACGCTACTAGGATAGCTGGTCTATAAGGTTGACTTACAACCAATCATCATAAGGGTTGCTTGGCATGGTACAAGGTGATCACTAGAGCTAGTGAGCATCATATACCAGGCCAACTTCTCACATTGGTGAGCAGCGGTTGGGATTTGAGCTTGATGTTGTTTTACCATTACAATCTTTGAGAGTATCATTTGAAAGATCATACAGGTACCTGCTAGGTACATATAACACAAGACTAGTATACTTAAGTTCTACTGAACTTAGTTGTTGTAGAGGATAGGGAGTAGCACACCCTGACTACAACTACTAGATAGGTTTAGTAGGTAAACACCAGTGTAGGTAGATTGCAACATATCCACCCACACTAGAGCAATGTCTGGAGCAGAGGGGTCCACTGGGACTGTCCCTGTTGAGATTGACCCTACAAGGGCACCATCCAAATTTGCTATGCTTAATTTTATAGAACTGAGGCAGATCTGTACCTTAAGAGGTCTCAAGATGGGTCCAACCCCCACCACAGATCACCTCAGAGAGCTTTTAGACCAGTCTGAAGCTCTAAAGACCACTAAAGCAGACCCCACAGGGAATGCTGATGGAGGCTCTCCCACTGAAGATGCCAAGACTGACACCCCTGTCCCTATAGTCCAGGTAGATGAGGATGACCAAGTCACTGGAGATATTCAGCTTGATGAGGAGGAAGATGAGGAGACAGAAGGGGTGAGCAGTGACTCTGATGGCCAACTGATGACTCTGAATTCCAAGATGGCCACCTGGTAGGAGCTCTTGTTAAGAGCTCCTAGTGCTTGGGATCCCATTACTGGATTTTATCCCTGTTAGCACCCACTACCTCGAGGAATCGCAAACCGAACAAGTAACTGGATGCATACTTAACATTTGTACCTGACTTACGGATGGCTGGAGCTCATCGTGGGTCCGTGCTCCTGATCAGAGGTCTGGGATCGCCTGGGAGGCGCTGGACATCGGAGGAGCTTGAGTCCGGTATCGTCTGGGAGGCGCTGATCAACAGAGGAGTTCGAGTCAGCTGAGGGCTCCCACGCTTGCACCGGATCAGCGGCGGACTCGGATAGCTGAGCTGCTACAGATCCTGCAGCCACCGAAGAGACTGGCACCGCTGGGCATGGCTGGATTCCTCCGGGAGTGCTGTGCTGCCCACGGGAGGTCTGAGGGCTCCCACGCTTGCACCGGACCAGCGGAGGACTCGGATAGCTGAGCTGTTACAGATCCTGCAGCCACCGTAGAGACTGGCACCGCTGGGCACGGCTGGATTCCACCGGGAGTGCTGTGCTGTCCACGGGAGGTCTGAGGGCTCCCGCGCTTGCACCGGACCAGCGGCGGATTTGGATCACGGAGCTTGACTGAGCGCGACTGCGACAGCCACAGAGGCGCGCTGCCGCCCTGGTTGGTCCCGATCTGTGGCCCGGGCTCGCCTGGGAGGAGCTTGACATCTAGTGAGTTCGAGTCCGGGATACCAGGTCCCAGGTTAGTCTGGCAATCGAGGCGCCTCCGATGTGCCCAGCATTCTTGACGAGCAATGTCAGAGCAGCATGCTGTTGTCGATCAGCCTTGGTGCAGCCTGTCCTATGAGTGCCTGAATTCCAGCGCTGAACTCCTGCTGCCCATACGTACAGTGCGGCGCTTCACCTCGGTTTCCCACTCCCCGTGCCCCCTCTGCTGCCACCGGGATCTAGCGTGAGCTGAACTGCAGACTGTGCAGGGGGTGATACGCCCGGCCGCTGAAGACCACGATGTCCTGAACTTTAATAAGGTACCTGCACGCAAATTACTAACTTGAACACTCATGCCGCTTTTTACACTCTCCGCCCGGAATCCTAAATTGTTGTCTGCATTCATTTTGTGTTGGTCAACTTGGTGGTCTTCCCATTGTCTAAAATGGCGGGGGCCATAAACTGGTTCAATAAATCGCCCCTCTGCCCCCAGATGACCACGAGGCTGCATACCAACTCGGTCAGGGGTCACCAAAACGGAGATAAGTCTCTCTCCTCCCCACCAAGCAAAATAGAAGCTGGACTAACCCAACTTGCCCCAGAGTAGAAAGGGAAACTAAACTTGCTAAATCCCAACAACAACAGACAAAGGACTACTACTCTTGTCTCACTATATTCTACTTCGGCGGCCATCTTAGACTAGTCCTCCACTTTGGTGGCCATCTTAGACTAGTCATCCTCACTAACTGTCCATACCTAAGGCTATATTCTTACAGCCCTGTAACTTCACCCACCCACGCACACCCCCCCCTCTTCTACCTACACCTCCACCATGGAACGCATGGGCAAACACACATACAAAATTAACTACCCAACCGAGCTCACCAAAAAAAACGCCAAACGCTTCAAACACAACTTCCTGAAGGCCCACCCTGAAATACTGTTTGTGGACACCTACTTCTCACTGATTAAAGGCGCCACGAGCACCGATGTCATCCTTTACACTCTACGTAGAGCACAGTGGAGGAAGGCGTTCTTCTCCACTCTCGCTATCTCCTCCACTAGAAAATCCGCTCATGGGCTAACACTTTCCATTACACCTTCCCAACTTTTCCCTGGCAGAGCCACTATCACCATCTAAAACAACGGGATCATCCTACTCCAAGCCACAGATAGGAACCTTGACCTACTCGACAACCTGTTCCCCACCTTCATAGAACATATCTCCAACCGGCGGACCTCCACTCCTAACATCTCAGACTACACAATACCCTCAACTTCCAATCGTCAATCTAACTTGCCTAACCTATCACAACATCTGAACGATTCACACCGCTCCCCTCCCCCTAGTGCGGTAGTTATTCACCCACCCGATGCTACTTCTCCACACCCCTCATCCACCGGCGAAGATCACTCTTCTTCATACATCCTCCATACCCCCACCCTCCCTACCCCCCACTTCACACCGCATATGAGTCTCGCAGAACCCATCACCGCCCTGAACCTATCTCCCCCGCCCCGCGGCAGGACCATCTCCCACCCTATCTCCCCCCCACTCTCACTCCCCACTACCCCACTCTCCCAACTAGTCCCACAGAACACATCACCTCCCTTACCTCAACCCCTCCTCCTCTATCCCCCCGTTCTCAGTCCCCACTATCCTACTGGCACCCCCCCACCTCCAGCCTCCACTCATCCCTCAACTCACCTGTGCCGCCTCCCCCCATCATCCTCACCTATGCTACCAACCTCCCCCCTACCTCATCCACACCCCTTACCCACAAATTCTCTCACCCATCGAATGCCACCCCACTTGCTATTACCGCAGAGCCCTGCAATGACGCCAGCACATCCCACCCCCCCCCCGCTCCAGTTCCCACTCCAGTTCTATACTCAACCATTCGCCCACGGCTCCCATCCCCAACACCATCCCCAACCCAACTCTGGACATGATTATATCTACCCTCCTACAAGTCAAAGAAGATCTCCACATTATCAAAGAACTTCTTTTCACACACCCCAGACACCCCCTACCCACCACCACTGCCTCGCACAACAAGTCCCCTACCCCCCACACAGACCCTGTCACCTAATACTCCCAGATTTGGCCCTCTATCCCCGCCCGCAATCACACTTGCCATCCCCGTCGCGCCCTCAACCCCCTTTCTGACAGAGACTTACTCACCCTCCTCCGCTCATATGGCCCAGGCCCCTTAAACCACACAACCGCCACACACCTCCCCATACCCACGATTCTCACAAATCCCCTTAGTCCCCCCACACTAAACAACAGAAGTTCAGTCCCCAATAATCTCAGAAAAGTCCCCCTCTCTCTAGAACACTCGACCACCCTACTTACCCCCAGACTCAAATGCATCCTACTCAACTGCAGATCGGCCCGAGACACTCCTCCGACATCGTGGATCTCATCATATCAATGGGTCTTGACCTAGCCATTCTGACTGAAACTTGGCTAACTGAAGCCGCAACACCTATAATGGACATATTAGTCCCCCCCAACTATCACATCATTAGACTCGACAGGACCGGCAAGACGGGCGGGGGTATTGCATGCATCTTTAGGAGCAACCTCGCTGTTACGAAAGCCACCTCCCCCTCCCTCACCTCCTGTGAACTCATCTGCCTCGATATCACCAGCGAGGGCAAACCTGCATGCTCTTTACATGTCATCTACCACCCACCCGGGGACAACCTTACTTTCACCCAACAACTCATGGACACGATATCATCCAACGCCGGTCAGCAGATCACTCAAATCTACCTGGGTGACTTCAACCTCCACTGGAACGACCAGAAAGACGCAGTGGTGAGTAGTCTCAAATCTTTCCTCAATGCGTTTGACCTCACCCAAATCTGCAATAGCCCGACTCACGACAAAGGCTCTATCCTCGACCTTATCTTCGCCAAAGAGGACTCTATCCAACTGGGGGCAATCCAACCCTGTGACTGGTCAGACCACCACATTATCACATTCTTCATCAACGAAAAAGTTAAACTTAACCTGGCTCAACCCACCAAAACCAAGATCTGGAAAAGGGACATGAAGAATCTTAACCCCAACTCCTTGCCTTCCCACACCTGCAGTCTCCTCTTTCCCCCTTCGGGCGCTTCGGATGTTCAATCTCTGACAGACCTCTACCTCGACTCTATGACCTCAATAATCAACGAAGCCGCCCCCCTGCAACTGAAGAGAGTCTCCACCAAGATCTCGAACCCATGGTATGATGGTAGTCTCAATGAGGACAGGCGTGCTATGCGAATGGCAGAGCGCACCTGGAGATCTGACCCCTCAGCCCTGCACCTTAAAACGCTTAAGAATAAGAGAAATGCCTACTTTAGGAAAATCAAGCTTTCGAAATCTGACTCCTTTAGCCACCAGCTGGACCAAACTAAAAACCGACCAAGAAAACTGTTCGAACTAGTCAAAACTCAATCCAAGATGCAACCTCCACAACCAAACAGCACAATAAGTGATACACCACACTGTGAAGACTTCTCTGCTTTCTTTAAGCTAAAAACTGACAATATAAGAAGTGATCTCCTCAATGATGTAAGCTGATACTCCGGCCCCTTTAACATGACCACCACTCAACCTAAAAACAACGCGTCATGGACGGCCTTCGACACCTACTCTGAAGAAACAATTCACAAACTGCTTGGCACCTTGAAGCCCTCTAATCACCTCACAGACCCCCTACCTGCTAATGCTGTAAAAGACTTCACCCCCCTGCTCCTCCCACTCTGGACTAAAATCATCAACAGTTCCCTTCAACAAGGTCTCATCCCAGACTCCCTCAAGGTAGGGCAAGTCACTCCTATACTCAAGAAACCTACAGCTGACCCGGCCGATCTAAACAATTACCGCCCTATCACCAATATTCCCACCTTGGTCAAACTGCTAGAAAAATGCGTACAACTCCAACTGACAAACCACATTGATCAGTTTGACCTCCTCAACCCTCATCAATCAGGCTTCCGAGCAAAACACAGTACGGAAACGGCTATGACGCACATAATCGATGATGCCCTCCAAATCCTTGATCGCAACGATTCCTGCCTCCTCATCCTCCTTGATCTCTCCTCAGCATTTGGCACTGTCAAACATGAGAATCTACTGGAGTTGTTAAACACCAGAATGGGTTTATCCGGGACTGTTCTCAAATGGTTCACTTCCTTCCTACATAACCGGTCTCAGAAGTTCAAGACCAACAACGTGTTGTCCTCATCTGTGCCTGTAACCTTAGGCGTCCCACAATGATCTTCCCTATCCCCCACAGTGTTCAACCTCGTCATGGAACCACTCACCACCTTGCTTCAAGCATCGAATGTACACTTCCATATGTACGCCGATGACACTCAACTTTACCTCAAGCTACAATCCAAGAAGACATTAAACTTCTGAACTCTACACTAAGAAACACCCAATCATGGTTGGCCGACAATCACCTCAAACTAAATGCTCTAAAAACTTAGTTCCTTCTGATCTCACCTCCTGCGAAAATCGCCACTACCCAAACCTGGCTCAATCACCTAACTGCACTCAATGTCCAACCCACTATCGTGGACTCCGCGAGTTCCTTAGGCATCACACTTGACGCCAATCTCAACATGCAGCAGCACATTAGCAAAGCAACTAAAGGAGCTAATTTCCAAATCAACACCTTGAGGAAACTTAAACCCTTCCTCCCAGCTAAGGACTTCCAAACTGCTGTAGAAGCCCAAGTCATCCCTCGCATAGAATACGGAATTGTGGCTCTCAGCGGACTCCCCCTATCAACAAACGCACCCCTAAGAGCCTCCTTGAATGCTGCCGCGAGACTTATCACTGGCTCAAGAAAGCATTTGCACATATCCCCTGACTTTAAATCCCTGAACTGGCTGCCTTTTGAAGCCAGAATACAGCTGAAAATTGCCTGTATGACACACCTGGCTGTTCACCACAAGTTGCCCAACTACCTCACTCAAAAGCTGACTATATCAGGAGGCTCGAGATCCAATAGAAGCACAAAAAATCTCCTCCTGAAACCTCGAAGATTCCGGAAGGGAAAAACATACAAACGCTCCTTCTCAGGAATGGCACCCAGGATCTGGAATGCACTCCCCCCTGAAACCAGGCTTATCTCCTCCACTGCATTTTTTAAGAAAGAGGTAAAAGCCATCCTTATGGCTAAGTTCACCTGAACTCTAATGTTGCTGGATCTAAGACATTGCACGCCTTTTGTACTATTGGTTACCTGATTGTTTATTGGTATTATATTTTCTACATGATTGCTATCCTATTTTGCTACTCACTTACTACCGACTATTATATTGCGTCCAATACTTTGTTTCATCACCCTTTGTTTCTGTAAAGCGCTCTGATATCTGCAAAGATCTTGTTCGCGCTATATAAAACTTTGAATAAATAAATAAATAAATAGATGATGGTAGAAATATTCAGGTGCCAGCCAGCCGGCTTACCCAGGCTAACTTAAGTGTATTTGGGACTGAGCTAAGGATGACCTTACCCAGACCCCCAAGTGGACTTAACCAGGAGCATAGGAGGAGGAGGTATCACTCAGGTGAATCCAATACCTCCCAGGCTTCTAGAGGTTCTCATGGTCACTCCAGAAGGGGGATGACTAGCCCTCAGAGAAGGGAATATGAGGCCAAAATGAGAGAGGCTGAGCTTAGGATCCAGAAGCAAGAATTAGAGGTTGCCCTGGCCCAAGAGAAACTTGCTAGATCAAGACAGCCTAGAGAGAGTGGGGTTGTACCCACTGGTTGCAGCATTATCCCAAAGGATAAAAACAGGTCTTTTGATAACAGAAACCTGAGTAAGATTGTGCCCCCCTACAAAGCTGGGGATGATGTCCACAAATGGATGACTGCACTTGAGAGAGCCTGCAGAGTACAGCAGATCCCTCAGGAGCAGTGGGCAGCAATCTTGTGGCTCTCCTTTGAAGGTAGAGGCCGAGACAGACTCCTCACAGTTAGTGATGGGGATTCTAGAAAATACCTGGTCCTGAAGAGTGCTCTGATTGATGGGTTAGGCTTAACCACTGAACAGTACAGGTTAATGTTCAGAGAGACCCAGAATACACAGACTCAGGACTGGTCTGAATTTGTTGAATGTGCCACTAAGGCTCTGGAGGGATGGTTGCTGGGAGGTAAGGTTACAGACTATGAAAGATTGTACAATTTGCTTATAAGAGAACACATTTTAAATAATTGTCAGAACCAGCAGTTGCATCAACATTTGGTGGACTCAGATCTGACCTCTCCCCAAGAATTGGGAAAGAGGGCAGACAAATGGGTTAGAACCAGAGTTAAGCAAAAGAACCAGAACCAGAACCAGGGTGGTGACCAAAAGAAAACAGACCAGAAGGGTGGGGAGCAGAAAGACCAGAAGTCTTCAACAGGGCCCCAAACTAATACTGAGGGTGGGTCCCAAACTTCCAAGAAGAAGAAGAAAGAAGGTCAAAGAAAACCCTGGTGTAGTACATGTAAAAACACCTCTCATTGGACAAGTGAGTATAAAAGGGTGGAGCCCCCAACACTGCAGCCCCCAAGGCACCTGCACCCACTAGTACAGTCAGCAGTGTTGGTCCTCAAACTAAGGGGGTAGTGGGTATCACCTTGGGAACTGAGGGAGATTCAGGCTTAGTCAGAACTCCTACACAGGCTGTTCTGATTTGTGATGGGGACATATATTTGGCACCTACTATAAGTCCCAGTAATCTGGGCAAGTGCAGACAGACACCTTTGAATAATGAAAAAGTGGCTCAAGCATACAGGGACACATGTGCCAGTGTCACTATGGTGACACCTAGCTTTGTGGACCCTGGACAATACATACCAGGTGATAATTACCTGGTGACCAATGCCAGCAATGTCACTACTACCCATAGTGTGGCAATTATTAACTTTTCCTGGGGAGGGTAACTGGCCTAAAAAGAGTTGTGGTTAGTGCTGATCTCCCAGTTGAATGTTTGTTGGGCAATGACCTGGAGAGCTCTCTATGGTCAGAAGTTGAGTACAGGATTCATGCAGAGATGTTAGGGATATCATCACATGTCCTTGCTGTGACCAGGTCACAGGCCAAAAAGTGCCTCTCTGAACCTCAGGTCTTGGATCCTGGAACAACGGACCAAGCACCTTCCAAGAAGAAGAACAGGAGGGTAAAGGCTGTGCCTTCCCAACTGCCTACAAGTGAGGATCAGCCTTCACAGGAAGATGATCTTGAGACCCCTGAAGGAACTGTCCCTGAAGAACTTGAATGTGATCAGGTTGAGTTTCTGGGGACAGGGGGGCCTTCTAGGGCAGACTTGGGGCAGGCTCAGTTAACCTGTCCTTCTCTTGAACCCCTCAGGCAGCAGGCTGCTGCTGAGGCTGCTGGGAATGTTCAAGGTACCCATAGAGTATATTGGGATGATGGGCTCCTTTATTCAGAGGGTAGAGACCCCAAGCCTGGTACAACCAGGAGGTTGGTTATACCTCTACAATTTAGGGGCTTCCTTCTTACCTTGGCCCATGATATTCCCTTAGCAGGACACCTAGGCCAGAATAAGACTTGGGACAGGCTTGTCCCTCACTTTCACCGGCCTCACATGTCTGAAGACACCAAGGAGTTTTGTCGCTCCTGTGTAACCTGCCAAGCCAGTGGTAAAGCAGGTGGCACAACAAAGGCCCCCCTGATACCACTACCTGTGGTGGGGGTTCCCTTTGAAAGAGTGGGGAACTTCGAATGCGCGCAGACAGGGGCCAAGCCGTGGCCCTCATCTTACTTGACTTGTCTGCCGCATTCGATACTGTCAATCATAGGATCCTGCTCCAGCGGTTGAGAGCGGCAGGGATCGACGGCACGGCCCTGATCTGGTTTCACTCCTACCTCAGCGACAGAAAACAGGCTGTTTCCTTCCCCCATTTCCAATCGGTCTTCTCCCCAGTCCCTCACGGTGTCCCCCAGGGTTCCTCTATCAGTCCGATTCTTTTTAATGTTTACTTAAAACCTCTGGTCACGTTAATTAAGTCACACAACATGACCACAGTAAACTATGCGGACGATACACAGCTCCTTCTCTCGTGGGAAGGCGAAGATTCCATCCCCTTGCAAGCCTTCCATGACTGCCTACGAGACACGGCATGCTGGTTGCACCGGAACTCACTTCAGTTCAACTCCTCGAAAACCGAGGTGATGTACTGCCCTGCGAGTCGCATACCCCGCCCTCTGCCGGCTGAGTTCTGGCCCCCGGAAAACTCCAACAACCCCCTACCAGTTACCACCGTTCGCAACCTGGGCGTCATGCTCAACCATCAATTAAGCATGGAAACACAGGTCTCAAGAACAGTCGCAACTTGCTCTGGCCTTATGCGCTCACTGCGCAAAGTATTGCCTCTACTTCCATCCTCCGCCAGAGCACTGGTAGTCAGGTGTACTATTCTTAGTCGCCTTGACTACTGCAACGCCCTGCTGCTTGAATCTCCTGCGACACTACTGGACAGACTCCAACGAGTCCAGTCGGCAGCAGCCAAACTGGCTCTGGGATGGACCAGGAGATCCTCGGCCACTGCCGCACTGGCCGAGTTGCATTGGCTGCCTTTGAGGCAACGCATTGCCTTCAAGGCCCTTTGCCTGGTCTTCAAGGCACTACATGGAATAGGACCCAGACCTCTTCAACGTCTGTTCTCCTGGTATACCCCCACCAGAACACTCAGGTCCACAACTGCCTGCCTCGCGAGAGTGCCCAGATGTAAGAAGGCCAGGATGGGAGGAAGATCGTTCAGAGTAGCTGCAGCCAAGCTATGGAACAGTCTACCTGTCGACATTCGCCATATCCCTCATCTCCTCCCATTCAGGAAACGTATCAAAACATGGCTCTTTCCCCTGTCCCTATAAAAACCGGCCAGTTCCAGTTCACCCCCGTCAATAAACCACAAGAGTAGCTACCAGCGCCAGGATACCTGCCAGGTGACAGTCGCGCTTTATAAATATTTTAAATAATAAATAAATAAATATTGTAGGTCCAATGGATCCCCCTACAGCATCTGGGCACAGATTCATACTGGTGGTGGTGGACTATGCCACCAGGTACCCAGAGGCAATTCCACTTAGGACCACAACAGCTCCTGTTGTGGCCAGGGCCTTACTTGGAGTTTTCTCCAGAGTGGGGTTTCCTAAGGAGGTAGTATCTGACAGAGGTGCCAACTTCATGTCAGGATACTTGACAGCTATGTGGAAGGAATGTGGTGTCAACTACAAGTTCACCACTCCTTATCATCCACAGTGTAATGGGCTTGTTGAAATATTTAACAAGACCCTAAAGGGTGTGATCAAAGGATTACCTGAAAAGCTTAGGCGGAGATGGGACATCCTTCTACCCTGCCTTCTGTTTGCTTACAGAGAGGTCCCACAAAAGGGGGTTGGCTTTAGCCGCTTTGAATTGTTGTTTGGGCACCCTGTAAGAGGACCCCTATGTCTGGTGAGGGAAGGATGGGAGTTACCTCTCAAAAAGCCTAAACAAGACATAGTGGACTATGTACTTGGCCTCCGCTCCAGGATGGCTGAGTATATGGAGAAGGCATCCAAAAACCTTGAGGCTAGCCAAGAATTACAGAAAGCTTGGCATGACCAAAAGGCTGTCTTGACTAAGTATCAGCCTGGACAGAAGGTATGGGTGTTGGAGCCAGTGGCCCCAGCAGCACTCCAAGACAAATGGTCTGGACCCCATACAATTGTTGAGAAAAAGGGAGAGGTTACCTACTTGGTGGACCTAGGAACTCCCAGGAGCCCCCACAGGGTGCTCCATGTCAAAAGACTGAAGGCATATGTTGACAGGGCAGACATGGGCTTGCTCATGGCTACAGATGAGGGACAGGAGGAAGAGAGTGACCCTCTCCCAGACCTGCTAACTCAGAACCCTGAAGATGGCTCAGTTGATGGTGTGGCCTTAGATGGCAGCCTCACTGAACATCAGCAACATGACTGTAGACAAGTTTTGCAGTCATACAGACATATGTTCTCATTGACACCCAGTCAGACTAACTGGTGTACCAATGTGGTGGACACGGGTGACAGTCTTCCTGTAAAAAGCAAGATTTACAGACAACCTGACTACGTCAGGGACTGTATAAAGACTGAGGTGCAAAAGATGCTGGAATTAGGTGTTATTGAGCCTTCAGAGAGCTCCTGGGCTAGCCCAGTGGCTCTGGTCCCCAAACCTCACACCAAAGATGGCAAGAGAGAGATGAGGTTCTGTGTGGATTACAGAGGACTCAATGATGTCACTAGGACAGGTGCACACCCTATTCCAAGGGCAGATGAGCTCATTGACAAGTTGGCTTCTGCCAAATATTTGAGCACATTTGACTAGACAGCTGGCTATTGGCAAATCAGGTTAGCTGAGGAGTCTAAAGCCCAAACTGCATTTTCTACCCCAGGTGGGCATTACCAATTTGTGGTGATGCCCTTTGGTTTGAAAAATGCACCTAACACCTTCCAAAGGTTGGTGAATCAAGTCCTTACTGGGTTGGATGACTTTTGCGCAGCATATCTGGATGATATTGCTGTCTTCAGCTCCACCTGGGAGGATCACCTGGTCCACCTGAAGAAAGTGCTAGAGGCTCTGCAAAAGGCAGGCCTCACTATCAAGGCCATCAAGTGCCAGATAGGGTAGAGTACGGTTGTGTACTTGGGCCACTTTGTAGGTGGAGGCCAAGTTCAGCCACTGGAGAGTAAGATCCAGACCATAAAGGACTGGTCCCCTCCAACTACCCAGACTCAGGTCAGAGCTTTCTTGAGCCTGACTGGGTACTACAGGAAGTTTGTTAAGAACTATGGGTCCATTGTGACTCCTCTTAATGATCTGACATCCAAGAAGATGCCCAAAAAGGTTCAGTGGACAGTAAACTGTCAAAAGGCATTTGATAACCTGAAGAAGGCCATGTGCTCTGCACCTATCCTGAAGAGTCCTGACTACTCAAGAGAGTTCATTGTCCAAACAGATGCTTCTGAGTTGGGGAATGGGAGCTGTGCTTTCACAACTTAATGTGGATGGTCAAGGCCAGCCCATTGCTTTTATTAGCAGAAGGCTGACCTCCAGAGAGAAACGTTGGTCAGCCATTGAGACGGAGGCCTTTGCTGTGGTGTGGCCCCTTAAGAAGTTGAGACCATACTTGTTTGGCACTCACTTCAAGATTCAGACCAACCATAAGCCCCTCTTATGGCTTAATCAGATGAAGGGTGAAAACCCCAAACTACTCAGGTGGTCCATTTCCCTACAGGGGATGGACTTTACAGTGGAGCACCGCCCAGGGACTGACCATGGCAATGCAGATGGTCTCTCCAGGTACTTCCACTTAGGACATGAAGACACAACTGGTCAAGGTTAGTCTAATGTCCCTGCGTTTGCGGGGGTTGTGTAGGGTCTGCTATCCTATGGTCACCCCAAATTTTTGCTTTTTGCTTCACTGGTTTGTGACTTAATGTGGCTGTGGGCCTGCTAATCAGACCCACAGCCTGCTGTTCACTCTCTAAATTACTGCCAATGCACTCTAGGTGCATTACGAATTGGAACTGGTTCACCTTATAGGCCCCTGTAACAGACTACCACAGGTACCCAGGGCATAGGTGTAGCCAAGGCCTACCAGGGGCTGCAGCATGTATTGTGCCACCCCTGGCCTGGCCTCCATATTTGACACTACTGGCTGATCATTCAGCTGGGGTAAGTTGGTGTAATCACCTCTTACTTAGATATAGTATCCCTATATCTAACCTTAACTGGACACATGTTAACCTATAAGCCACTCCTATGGAAGGCCTCTGCAATGCTGGAGGCAGAGTGCGTGGTTTCATGTGAGACGGTGCTCTAGCATGAGCTGAGCCTGTCTGCAGCCGTCGGGAACAACTCCCTTAGCTGTTCCGGGATATGGCCATACCATATACTCTTAAGTGCATTATAATCCTCGCGGTTATATGCTAACTTTGGTTTGGCTTTATCAAAACATGTCGAGTAAGGTGTCATACAATTTGGAATACTATCCCCTCGACAGTTCTGTCGAAGGGGATAGCATTCCACCCTTCTAGAGGGACACGACATGTACATAACCTGAACCCCGGTTAAAGTTAAACTCGAGCCTCAGCATCACAAAATGGATGCTGCCACCCCAGACACAAGTCTGACCTCCTGCTGCTGGGAGTCCTTCCAGCGAGGAAGGCTTGGACAAAGGGTTTCCTGCCTTGGGAGGTGCGAGCACCACCCCAGACAGGATTTTGTGTATTGGGTAGGACAGGGCTGAATAGAATCAGACATGCCCGGGGCACACAAGGTGTCCTCGTGCATAAGCCTGTCCAAACCGGTGCTGGGACCTTCCAGCCCCAGTCCTGGCGCGGAGCTGGACAAAGGAAAGGAGGTGTAACCACCCCCCTTCCTGGTCCCACCCGGAGGAGGGACCTAGCAGGTGATCCACCCCTTAGATTGGGAATAAAGGTGGGAGCAGTGCCATAGCACCTCAGATCATCCTGAATCAAATTGAAACTAAGAAGACGACTGGACTTCAACAATCTGCTGCACAGAAGACTGAAGAGCATCTCCCTTGTGGGCTAGGAGTGGCCACCCTGTGAACACAGGCACCATCCAGCAACTCGACGTCTGCTTTGCTGCCGCCTCCTGCTGGAGCACGAGCCCAGAGCCTAACGAGACCCAGACTCCCAGACTTCTCACTGCCCGATCCACAGTCCCTGCAAAGAAGGGACCCGTGGAGGCACCGAGAGACGTGGGACCGGACATCTTGAAAGACCCCCGAGAAGCTGACTGCGCAGCACCCGAGGCACCCTTGATGCTGTGCTTTGGGGTTTGAAAAGCCCCACAACTGAGCAGCCCTTGCACTGAAGATCAGCCCCCCAGTATCTCCACGATCTGCGTGAGGCCCTTTTGCATCGTGCCACTCGACGCACCATCCCGGCCACTTGCCACGTGGTCAGCTGCCATTTACACTGTGAGTCTGGTTGCTCCAGACTTGCCCTCACTCCTGTAAAAAGGAGCACCGGCTCTGACCCTGCTGGTCCGAGTGAGAAGCTTGCATTGATTCCTGCGTGGCTTGCATTAGCCAAGGCCTGTTTGCTCCGATCAAGAAGTCATACCAATGAAGGGTGCCAGAGCACTTTACATCAGACAAACATTATACCAACACAATGACTCTTTTGTGGGTATTCCAGTCTAGCAAAATGTTATTTGTAGCTCATCTCCTCTAACAACAGCTAAAGTGGCTTCATAGGTAGTTATGATACTGAAGTGATTTGCAGTGTTCACACGCATTTTGCCTGGTGCACTGCAAGAAATAGTGCACACATTTGAAAATAGCAACTGGGGGCCCAAGCCAGTAGGATATTTGAAACTGAAAATATCCTGCAGTGTCACCTTAGTACTAAGACACACACAGGCTTTAACTCACAGAGCTATCTCACCCATACTATTCTTTTGTCTAAATCTAGATGCTTATATGGCGTGACGGTTAAGGCTGATTGAAGAGATGTGTGTGTTTTGTCGTCGTGGTTACACGCTTGTAATGTACAAAGGTCAATTCAAATGGGATCATCAGTATCCTAATGAGCATTATTAAAACTTCAAAAAGCCTTTCTATTTTGGCCACAGGATATTGTAAATTTTGAGCGTGAAAAAGACAAATGGGCGTCAGATATAATTGTCCACTGAAGTGCAGGTACTCTCACTTGCGACAGAAAGCCCCAAGGGCACTCGGTACCTTCTCATTTAAAGCACTGCTTGTGCAGGTACCCCGACTTTCCCCTTACTGTGGGTGTCTGCCTCGCTGACTGCCCCTCCTGTAGGCGTCTGACCCTCACCCAGGACAGAACCTTCCCAGCTCCCTCCACAACCCCACCTCCCCCGCCCTCTGCGCAAGTTCCGCTCTTGAGGCAGGATACTTTTCCTCCACCTTCCCATACCACTAGTTCAGATTTTTTACCCCACTCTCAACAGTACATGTTCTGCCTTCCAACCCAAGCTGCACCCCTCCACACTCCATGCCTGACTGAGAAAGTTCAAACATGTGCTACCTTACAATTTATTTATTTATTTTTATTTATATAGTATTTATAAAGCCCTCTGCAACCCTACGGGCATCCTGACGCTGTATGAATATAGCTGAAACGCTGTACATCATGAGTAGAAGGGTGGTCATTTGATTCTGGGCAGTTAGATTTTAGGGAAAAGCCATGTTTTTACTTTTTTTCGAAAAGCCATCAGTTCATCTGTTTTCCTGATAGCGATAGGCAGTCTATTCCACAGATGGGCTGCCACTATACTGAAGGCTCTGCCACCATAGGTGGCTTTCCTAATCCTGGGTATACTGATGAGGTTAGTGGAGGAGGATTGAAGAGTCCGAGTGGGTACATACCATTTGAATTTGTTTTGTAGTGGTAAGGGGCCCATCCCATGCACTGCCTTAAAGACGGTGCATAGGGATTTAAAGAGAATCCTCTGGTGTACAGGCAGCCAGTGTAATTCAGCCAGTGCAAGAGTAGTGGAGGATCTTCGCCCTCGGGAAAGTACCATTTTAGCTGCTGCCGCCTGGATGCTCTGAAGTCTGGAAATCAAGTAAGCAGGAGATTCCAGTATCAGAGCATTACAGTAATCCAGGCGGCTGAGAATGGTGCTCCTAACTATGGTGGCTCTAACCTGTACTGGTAAAAGGGGGAGCAGCTTTCGAAGTCCTCGCATTAAAGCGAAACAGCTGCTCACCTGCTTATTAACATTGGTCTCTAGACTTAAATTTCATTAAAACTGACTCCTAGGTTCCTCACCGATTTCACTGAGGTTAGTGGCTCCCCTGGCTCCAGAGGCCAAAAGTAAACGGGCAGGCTTCTAGTGATTCTACCTACTTTGCAATGCATTATTTCGGTTTTATCACTATTGAACTGTAGTGAATTCTTATTTAACCAGGATGCCATTTCCAACATGCAGATGTGGAAGGTCTCGAGTGAATCTGCATGGGCACCATCAAGAGAGATCATCAGCTGCGTGTCATCCGCATAGTTGATCACGCTAATGCCGTGAGCCTTGATGATGCCCATCAGAGGTTGCATGTACACATTAAAGAGTATCAGACTAATTGCAGACCCCTGTGGGACCCCATGTGGAACTGTGGCGAACTCCGACTGGTATGGTCCAATGCTTATCAGCCTTGTCAGCAGTATATCGTGGCTCACCGTATCGAATGCGGCGGACAGGTCCAGCAAAATTAAGATTGCCGATTCTCCCCTGTCCGCCCTCATTCGCAGGTCGTCCAGAACCATCAGCAAAGCTGACTCGGTTCCGTGAGCTGGTCTGAAACCAAATTGCTCCTCTTCAAGGATGTTGTTAGTTTCCAGGAAGAGGGACAATGATCTGCTGACTAGCCGCTCCATGATCTTAATTGTGTATGGCAGGAGCGATATAGGTTGGTAGTTTTTATGGCAGTTGGGGTCAAAATTTGATTTCTTCAATAGGGGGGGTGACAGCTGCCAATTTCCAATCTTTTGGTACAGTACCCGTGTTGAGAGATTTATTACACAGCTGTCGAAGTACTGGAAAGAGTTTGTCCCCAAACTCCTTTACTAGTTTGTGAGGTAGAGGGTCCAATGGGGATCCCGATGTTATATTAAGGGCTGTTAGTACAAATTCTTGTTCTGTCGGAGTCTCGAAATTCTCCGAGATAGCCTTTGGTATGGAATGTCTAACGTTTCCCTCGTTCTTCTCCCCATTCTCGGTGTTACTATTAAACTGTACTAGAGGGGTGGGGGCCTCCTTCATGCCTTCAATGATCTTAGTAATTTTTTCCTGGAAAAAGGATGCCAGACCGTCACATAATTCCTGTGAGGGCTTGATTTGGCTATTAGCACATTCGGGATGGGACATCTCTTTAACTATCTTAAAGATGTTACGTGACTTGTTGGAACTATTTAATATTAGGTCTGCATAATAGTTTGCTTTGGTTATAGTGATCTCTTTTTTGTATTGCACAATTGTCTGCCTCCAGAGCAGTCTCTCCTGCTCTGAATAATTTTTCCTCCAGAGCCTCTCCGCCTTTTTACAGGCGTTTTTCAGCTTTTTTAATGTATCCGTGTACCAGGGCGAGGAAGGGTTTCCTCTTTTTCTGATTGCCTTCAACGGCGCAATATAATCAAGTTTCCTAGTTACCTCATTACATAGTAGGTGGTAATTCGTGGTAATATCGTTTTCTGGATTAAACGAGTTCCCCACTTCAAGGAGGTCAGACTTCCCTTTCTCTTTCCTTTTTAGCAGACCCTTCCAGTCCCGGCTAAAGAAGGTCCTGGTCTGTGTGATTGCTGGTCCTGAGTTAACCAAAGTATGGATATTGAATAATAGGAGATGGTGGTCCGACCATCCTACTGGCAGTATTGTTGCCATGGTAATAAGATCCTCTGCAGCAAATATTAGATCCAACACGTTCCCTTCCTTATGTGTAGGGGTAGTTATCCATTGTTTCAGTCCTAAGTTGGTACAGGATTGTGTGATATTATGAAAGGCCGTGTCTAGTGGGCCATTAATCCACAAGTTAAAGTCTCCCAGTACCAACAGTCTGCTATGTGAGATTGACAGGTTGTTAATGACGGTAATCAATTCCTGCTGTTGCATTGCATTGATATACCCCGGTGTCCTATAGCAGATTAGGCCCATAAGACAATGGCCTGAGTCGTGTCTGATCGATATTCCGAGAGTTTCAGCACATGAGATCATATCAATATCCAGCGTTACAATATTTAAATCTTCCCTAAAAATGATTCCTGTTCCTCCCCCTCTCCCCTTGATCCTGGGTTTATGAATAATCTTGTATCCTACTGGGCACGCTGGCCCCAGCTCTGACTCTAGTCCAGACACCGTCCATGTTTCGGTCAGAAACAGAATGTCCAAATTATTGGATTCGATCAGTAGCTGTATTTCGGTGGCATGTTTTGGGAGGGATCTAACATTTAATAACCCACTTATTAATTTTCCCTTAGGTGTGTGTCTATGTTCTGCGTACTTTGGCGGGATATGCCTGTTGCCTGAGGTCTGATCAGGTTTAGGTAGTGATTCAAGTGGGAGGGGGTTGATATGTGGCAGGCACATTAAGCAGTTAGGGCAGGGACCCTTGCCCTTAAATGTTATATTAGGGGCTAGGGGTGGGCAGGTTGCTCTGCCGGCCAGTGGATCCAGCATCATCAATGCTTCCCTACTATAACTATGGGCTCCAATATCCGGATTAAGTCGGGCAAGGGGGGTAGCCCTGGGCCCGATCTCGGCGCGGACGAGCGCAGACCAGCTTGCCTTAATCGCGCCATCGGCGCGCAAACATCGCGCCCGCTGCCCTCGTCCGCTGCGCTTCCGGTGAAAGCACATCCTTTATAGGAGTGGGGTAGACGTGAAAGAGGGGGCGTGGCCAGCACAAGTGGGCGTGTCCCGCGATTCCGGCAATGGCGTCCGGCCGAGAATACACCCGCCCGCGACAGCGCTCAGTCCGCTGTGCGGGGATGTCTGTGCTCAGGAAACCTAAGTAGCGGTAAGTCTTGATTTTAAAAACACGATGTCACAAGAGTAAAAAACACAGTATTACAAAGTAAAAGGCCAGATATTGCTACTCCCGGCTGTGCCTCAGGAGGTTCCAAACTATAAGCGCCGCGCTTGCAGTCAGCGCGCGTTTTATAACTGATGAGGGGGCGTGGCCAGCACAAGTGGGCGTGTCCCGCGATTCCGGCAATGGCGTCCGGCCGAGAATACACCCGCCCGCGACAGCGCTCAGTCCGCTGTGCGGGGATGTCTGTGCTCAGGAAACCTAAGTAGCGGTAAGTCTTGATTTTAAAAACACGATGTCACAAGAGTAAAAAACACAGTATTACAAAGTAAAAGGCCAGATATTGTTACTCCCGGCTGTGCTACTTTTACATTTGACAAAGTCTCTATTTTATATCGACAACTACAACATTGAATGACATGCCCTTAGCAGGTTGGATATATAACATAAACCTGGCAATATTTGAATTACCATTTCGAGTTACTTTGATATGATGGCAGTACACTATATCACCACATACCATTAAACAAATGGTGGTCTGACTTCCGTCCATATAATCCTACTGAAGTCATCATTAGGTCCGTTGGAATTCTACAAATCCCCTGTCTACAGGCTCCCATTTGTAAATACAATAGGAAGGTAGTGTTGACTACTAGAGTCGAGGATGCTAACAATTACCAGATCCTGAAGAACACACTGATTGATGGGTTCGGCCTAACCACTGAGCAGTACAGGTTGCTTTTCAGGGAGACCCAGAAAACTCAGTCTCAGGACGGGTCTGATTTCGTTGATTGTGCCACTAAGGCTTTGGAGGGCTGGTTGCTGGGCAGTAAGGTTACTGATTACACAGGATTGTATAATTTGATCATGCGAGAACAGATTTTAAACAATTGTCAGAACCAGTTGTTGCATCAGCACCTTGTCGACTCGGATCTGACCTCTCCCCAAGAATTGGGAAAGAAGGCAGACAGATGGGTCAGAACAAGGGTTAAGCAAAACCAGGGCCAGAACCAGGGTGGTCAGAAGAAAGCAGACCAGAAGGGTAAAGATTCGAAAGGGGAACAAAATGACCAGAAGTCTTCGACAGGTCCCCAACAACCCAAAGAGGGGGGGGGTCAGGCTTCCCAGAAAAAGAAGAATCAAGAAGGCCAATCGAAAAGGTGGTGCCAATACTGTAAAAGTAAAACTCACTGGTTTAGTGAGTGCACCAAGAAAGGAGGGCAGACTCCTGCTACTGCAGCCCCTAAGGCACCTGTGCCCCCTAGTACAGCCAGCAGTAGTAGTGCGCCTCCCAAGGGATTAGTTGGGTTAACCTTGGGTTCTGAGGGGTGTGACAACTTAGTTGGTACACTCACTCAGGCTGTCCTTGTCTGTACAGGGGATGTGGATATATCCCCTGACGTCAGTCCCAATACTTTGGGCAAATACCGACAGACGCCTTTAATTAATGGAAGAATGGCTCAGGCCTATAGGGACATTGGTGCCAGCGTCACCATGGTGACGCCTAACTTTGTGGACCCTGGACAGATCATGCCAGGTACAGATTTCCTGGTGACCAATGCCAGCAACGTCACTACCAGTCATAGTATGGCGATTGTTGCTTTCTCCTGGGGAGGGGTAAATGGCCAGAAGAAGGTTGTTGTTAGTTCAGACCTCCCAGTGGATTGTTTGTTGGGCAATGATTTGGAGTCATCGCAATGGTCAGAAGTGGAGCACCGGACTCACATGGAGATGTTAGGCTTGCCAGCACATGTGCTTGCTGTGACTAGGTCACAGGTCAGACGATGCCCCACTGAACAGGTGCTGGATCCTGGAACAACGGACCAGACACCTCCCAAGAAGAAGAGCAGTCGGGTTAAGGCAGCGCCTTCCCCCTTGCCCCAGGTCGAGGATCAAGTCTCAGAGGAGGCTGACCTCCAGGAATTGCGGGAAACTGAACCTAAAGAACTCAAACTTGATCAAGTTGAGTTTCTGGGCTCAGGGGGACCCACACGAGAAGACCTGGGGAAGGACCAGTTAGACTGCCCTTCCCTTGAACCCCTCAGACAGCAGGCTGCTGCTGGGGCTGCTGGGAACGCCACAGGTACCCACAAGGTATACTGGGAAGATGGACTCCTGTACACTGAGGCAAGAGACCCCAAGCCTGGCATGACCAGGAGGCTGGTTATCCCCTTGTCTCAGCGTGGTTTCCTCCTTACCTTGGCCCACGAGATTCCCTTAGCAGGACACTTAGGCCAGACGAAGACGTGGGACAGGCTTGTCTCGCACTTTCACTGGCCTCACATGAACGAAGATACCAAGGAGTTTTGCCGCTCCTGTGTCACTTGCCAAGCCAGTGGTAAGTCAGGTGGCACAACAAAGGCCCCCCTTATACCAATGCCTGTGGTGGGGGTGCCCTTTGAACGTGTGGGGATTGACATTGTCGGTCCAATGGAACCCCCAACAGCATCAGGGCACAAGTTTATACTGGTGGTAGTGGATCATGCCACCAGGTATCCTGAAGCTATTCCCCTTAGGACCACTACAGCCCCTGTGGTGGCAAGAGCCCTAGTTGGAGTATTCTCCAGAGTGGGCTTCCCTAAGGAGGTCGTCTCCGACAGAGGTGCAAACTTCATGTCGAGCTACTTAACTGCTATGTGGAAGGAATGTGGTGTCAACTACAAGTTCACTACACCCTATCATCCACAATGCAATGGGCTTGTTGAGCGGTTCAACAGGACCCTGAAAGGGATGATTCATGGACTACCTGAAAAGCTCCGGCGTAGATGGGACGTCCTGATTCCCTGCCTTTTGTTCGCTTATAGAGAAGTCCCACAGAAGGGGGTTGGCTACAGCCCTTTTGAACTTTTGTACGGACAAACTGTAAGAGGACCCCTGTGTTTGGTGAAGGAAGGATGGGAGAGACCTCTCAAAAAGCCTGCAACCAGCATAGTGGACTAAGTTCTTGGTCTCCGCTCGCGGATGGCTGAGTACATGGAGAAGGCGTCTGAAAACCTTAAGGCCAGCCAAGAACTCCAAAAAGCTTGGCATGACCAAAAGGCTGTCTTGACTGTTTACCAGCCCGGACAGAAGGTGTGGGTGTTGGAGCCAGTGGCCCCAGCAGCACTCAAGGACAAATGGTCCGGGCCCTACACCATCCTGGAGAAAAAGGGAGAGGTCACCTACCTGGTAGACCTTGGAACTCCCAGGAGCCCCCATCGGGTGCTCCATGTCAACAGGCTCAAAGCATATGTCGACAGGAAGGACATGAGCTTGCTCATGGCCATAGATGAGGGACAGGAGGAAGAGAGTGACCCTCTCCCAGACCTGCTCACTCAGAATCCTGACGATGGATCGGTAGACGGTGTTGTCTTTTGTGGCAGCCTCTCCGAACATCAACAGGAGGATTGAAAACAGGTTCTTCAATCCTTCCGGCATATGTTCTCTCTAACACCCAGTCAGACCAATTGGTGTACCCATGAGGTTGACACTGGTGACAGCTTGCCCGTCAAGAGTAAAATCTACAGGCAGCCCGATCACGTTAGAGACTGAATCAGAACTGAAGTGCAGAAAATGTTGGAGTTGGGAGTCATTGAACCCTCGGATAGCCCTTGGGCTAGTCCCGTAGTTCTACTGCCGAAACCTCACACCCCGGGCGGTAAGAAAGAGATGAGGTTCTGCGTAGACTACAGGGGTCTCAATGCAGTCACTAAGACTGATGCCCACCCAATACCAAGGGCAGACGAGCTTATCAATAGATTGGCTTCGGCCAACTACTTAAGTACGTTTGACCTGACAGCTGGGTATTGGCAAATCAGGTTAGCTGAGGACGCCAAGCCTAAAACAGCATTTTCTACCCCTGGTGGACATTATCAATTTGTGGTAATGCCCTTTGGTTTGAAAAATGCACCTGCCACCTTCCAACGGTTGGTGAATCACGTTCTCACTGGGCTGGATGACTTCTGTGCGGCGTATCTTGACGATATCGCTGTCTTTAGCTCCACCTGGGAGGATCACCTGGTCCACCTGCGGAAAGTGTTAGAGGCTCTGCAAGCAGCAGGTCTCACTATCAAGGCTACCAAGTGCCAGATAGGGCAGACACAGGTTGTATACTTGGGCCACCTTGTCGTTGGAGGCCAAGTTCAACCACTGGAGAGCAAAATACAGTCAATCAGGGACTGGGCTCCTCCAACCACCCAGACTCAGGTTCAAGCTTTCTTGGGCCTGACTGGTTACTACCGAAAGTTCGTCAGGAATTACGGATCGATTGTGACTCCGCTTAATGGTCTGACGAGTAAGAAAATGCCAAAAAAGGTTCAGTGGACAGCGAGCTGTCAAAAAGCATTCGATGACCTAAAACAGGCCATGTGCACGGCGCCTATCCTCAAGAGTCCAGACTACTCCAAACCATTCATTGTCCAAACAGATGCTTCAGAGTTGGGTGTGGGAGCTGTTCTATCTCAACTGAATTTTGATGGTAATGACCAGCCCATTGCTTTTATAAGCAGACGGCTGACCCCCAGAGAGAAAAATTGGTCAGCTATAGAGAGGGAGGCCTTCGCTGTGATGTGGGCCCTGAAGAAACTGAGGCCATACTTGTTTGGCACTCATTTCAAGATTCAGACCGACCATAAGCCCCTCCTATGGCTAAATCAGATGAAGGGTGAAAACCCCAAACTGCTTAGGTGGTCCATTTCCCTACAGGGGATGGACTTCACAGTGGAGCATAGACCTGGCACTGATCATGGCAATGCAGATGGGCTCTCCAGGTATTTCCACTTAGAACAAGAAGACTCACCTGGTCAAGGTTAGTTTATTGTCCCAACGTTTGGGGGGGGGGTCATGTAGGAGAGTAGGGTCTGCAATCCTATGATCACCCAGACTTCTTTGCTTTTGTTTCACTGGTTTACGACTTTCTCGTGCTGTGGGCCTGCTAATCAGACCCACAGCCTAGCTGTTCTCCCACTAAATTGATGTGTGTACCTTAGGTGCATTACCCAATTGGAACTGGGCCACCCTGTCAGACCCTGTAACTCAGGGCATCGGTGTACCCAGGGCCTACCAGGGGCTGAAGCATGTATTATGCCACCCCTGGATGGCCATCTAAATCTGACACAACTGGCTGCACGACAGCTGGGGCAACGTGGCGTACTCGCCCGTTGCTGTAGGTATAGTATCCCTATATCTAACCCTAAAATGGACACCCGAGTTCCTATCAGCCACTCCTATGGCAGGCCTTAGCAATCCTGAAGGCAGAGTGCATGGAACCGTGTGAATTGGGCTCTGGCACGAGCCGAGCCCGGTTGCAGCTTGCGGAACCAAGACCCAATGGCTGTTCCATGATAACGCATACCATATCGGTAACTTGGGTATCGCGTTATCAAGACATATCGAGTAAGGTGTCATATGAATCGGGATGCTGCCCCCTCACCAATGCTGGCGACGAGGTTAGCATTCCACCCTTCTAGAGGGACACGACATGCACGTAACCGTGAACCCCGGTTAAAGTTAACTGAAGCCTCAGCTCCACAAAATGGACGCTGCCACCACAGACACGAGTCTGACCTCCTGCTGCTGGGAGTCCTTCCAGCGGGGAGAGCTTGGACAAAGGGTTTCCTGTCCGGGGCGGTGTTCGCACCATCCCAGACAGGGTTTTGTGTATCCTGGGTAGGCAGGGCTTTACAGGAAGGTGACTGCGGAATGGCACCCCGGTGCTCACTACGCATCTGCCAGCTAGAACCAGTTCCAGGGGCACACTGCCCCTGACCTGGGGAAAGTCCGGCAGGGGAGAGGGGTGTAACTACCCCCTTCCTGGTCCCACCCCTAGGGCAGGACCTAGTCATGTACCCACCCCTTTCTTTAGGATAAAGGCCGGAGCGGGGACCCTTCCAAATTAGATCATCTTTGAATCAAGAACTACTTTCTACGAAAGGACATTCGAGACTCTTCTCAAGATTTCTCCCTTGTGGCTAAGGAGTAGTCACCCTGCATCCGCAGGCACCATCTAAGAACTCTGCGGTTTGCTGCAAGTCCTTCCTCAGGAATCCGACGACCCAGCTCGACGAGAACCGGCTTCCCTGGCACCTCTGACCTCTACCCACATCGTCAGCTCAGCTGAGATCTGTGGGTGTGACGAGACCTCGAGGGACCGGCCATCATCAAAACCTGCACGCTTTCTTAATCAGCACGACCACCGAAGGTATCCTCTGGTGAGTGCTCTGGGGTCCGAGAAGCCCCGACCCTGAGCAGCTCCAGCACCGAAGTGCAGCCTCCCAGCATCTCCACGATCTGCATGGGGCCCTTCTGCTTCGCTGTTCAGCCCGTTGTCCGATCACTAGCCGCTGGCTTGTGACCCTTTGACGACGAACGACAACCAACTTTGCTGGTCTGGTTGCTCCAGACTAGCCTTTTGCTCCTTTTTACGAGAGGAGCACCCCGGACCCTCCTGGTCCACTCAAGACGCCATTTTAGGCCCACCACGTGGCCCTGAAATCTGCCATGGCTTGTTGCCCCAATCCTGGGCCCAGCGACGCCGACAGCATCAACCTTCGTGGGACAGCTCGCACCTCCATCCTGGTCGCCGACAACGCCTCCTGGTCCGTGAGACTGCAGAGCCTAGCGTCGCCCACTCACCTAGTCGAGGTGACGGCCATCCGGTGCCCTCCTGGTACCCTCTGACTACTGGCTAGTAGTACGAACTTGGTCCCCTCTGCTTTCAGGTATCATCGATCTCTGATCCAGGCTTGGATCTCTACAAACTATTCTTCACTGGTCACCGGCCAGCAACTCCTTCCTTCCGGCTCCTGGCTCGTCAGCGAAGACCCCCGACGCCTGTAAGACTTGTGCAGCCGCAGTCGTTGTGGCTAGGTAACTCCGGCATTTCGGTGCCCGCATAGCCTCCTTACTTAAGGGTCCCGAGTCCCTCGCTTCCGACTTGCCTTATCGGGTCCGCCCGAGACCACTAGAACTTTCCGTGCCCTCGGGCACTTGTATTGATTGTGCACTTGAAGTATTTTCCTAAGAGTTTTGTTCTGTGCTTAGTACCCTGTCCTCATAAAGAGTCCAGGGCTGTTGTGATTCTAATAAATACACTGTTTATTTTCATAACACTTGTGTGGTGTCCTTTCACTTGGTGTTCAAGGGGTATGTGGTGGTATAACAGCTGGCTTAACATGCCCTCTAGAGTTTACCCCGAAGACTGCTCGTATCCACGCTACTAGGATAGCTGGTCTAAGGTTGACTTACAACCAATCACCATAAGGGTCGTTTGGACCGATGCATAGTGGTCACTAGAATAGTGAACACTGCATATCGGGCCAACTTCTCACAGTCTGCATATTGTAAAAAATTTCTTGGATTGTTGGCCAGTAATGGAAGGTGACATTCAGCCGATTTCAACACACTTGTGATGTCGGAAAGGAAAAGGTTAAAGAGGGTAGGGGATAACACGCAACCTTGTTTAAGGGCTTGGTGCGTTGAAATACTCTAGGTTGTACTGCCTCCATTACCCAGTTTCACTCTTGCCCAAGTGTTCTTATATAGGACTTTTATTGCCTTTAAAAGTTGATTCGGCAAGCCCCAGCTCTTTAACTTTCCCCACAAGCATTCTCTGTCCACCCAGTCGAATGCAGACTTGATATCGATAAAACAGGCATACAGCCGAGCTCCCTTGGTTACCGCTATATCCATTAGGAGTGACAAGTAAGTTTGTTATCGTTCCCATTCCTTGCCTGAACCCTGTTTGAAACTTGGGGATTATGTTTGTGACTCCTATCCACTCTTGTAGCTCTGATAGAATGCAAGAGGCGTAGAGCTTGGCCTCCACATCTATTAAAGATATCAGCCTGTAATTTGCGGGGTTGCGATGGTCTCCTTGCTTAAATATCGGGTGAATAATATTACCTTTCCAGGAGGCAGGGACCTCTGCATGTTTATATATGTGATTAAAAAGAGGCGTTAAGGTCTCTGACCACAAGACCGGGTCGTGCTTGAAGATCGCGTTTGGCAGCCCGTTCGGGCCTGTTGCTCCTTCTGTCTTTAATCTTGATATTATGTTTCTCAATTCATTTTTTGTGGTCAAATCGACGTTTCAGTGGTCCCTTTAGTTCTTCCTCAGTCTCGGTTTCTTTGTATTCCTTGCTCTTATATCCGTTTCTTTTCTCCTCGTTTACCTGTATCGCCCGTGAACCATTAACGAGGCCTGGGTCTGTGTCACAGTACAAGGTAATACAGTACAAGGATTGCACATGGAGGACCCAAGTTTCAGCTCCGACCCCTGCTTCCTGTTGGAGGTTTGCCCCTTTATTTAGATTGTTGATGATGCCCCAAAAGTCCCGGCTGTTTTCCTGCACTTAGTAGTTTGTTCCAGATCGTTTCCTTGTAGGTGGACTTCGCGACCCTCAGTGACTTCCTATAAATGCTCCTTGCTTCCTTCAGGTTACATTTGTTTGTCGGAGCCCCCATTTTTTTTGGCTTGCAAGTGCACGGACTTCTTTGACAACCTTCCTTTTTTTATCTTAAGTCCATGTTGAACCAAGGCTCCTTCATGATGTTTATGTTTCTCTGATTTCCTGGCTTTGCTGAAAATTTTTGTTGTAGGTCCAGAATCAATTGTTCCCAATTGGTTACATGTTCTTCCTCTATTTGAGGACCTAAATTGGACATATAAACTTTTACAGTGTCCTTAATTTTTTCCAACCCTTCTCCGCGCCATTTTATTTTTTTTAAGTTGAACTTTGTGGCGTGGTGTAGAAGAGAGGTCATTCTTTGTGCCAAGTTGAGCGCGACATTCAGTCTCGTTATTTGTGGAAAATGATCACTTTCTATTCGTTGGTCGATTTGAAATGATTCAATACTGGGAATTAGCTCATTGCTTAAGATTGTGTAATCAATTGTTGAGTGGACCCTGCCGCTCAAGTATGTAACGCCTGCAGGCCTGTCCCCCTTCGTGCTACCATTCAAAACTGACAGTCCTAGATCTCTTAAAATAGTTGTTAACTTTTGTCCACCACTAATTGATACCGTCTTCGCTTTTGCCTGTTTTTTTCCAATAAGGTCGTAATTGAAGTCCCCAGAGATGAACAGTGAGCATCGGGTGTAAGTTCTTTGCATCACTTTTATCAATGATATTAAGTTTGCATGTTTTTCTTTTTGTGACTTCCTGTCAGGGTGGATATAGACATTAATTACTAAAAGTTGCCACTGTTGAGTCCCGGATGGTGGAGTTTCAGTGATTCTAATCACTTGGGCCCAATTAAAACCCACGTCCAGGTCTTCTGATTCCCAATTATATTTTTGGGCTACGTAGGTTGATAATCAGCGCGGGGATGCCCGAAAGTTGAAAATCTTTCTGCTAATATACGGTGTTCTTTGAATCCTGAAATTGAGGTAGGTTTTAGTTTCCATGACTCCTGGATGAGGATTACATCTTGTTCTTGGAAGAAAGCTTGCGTATCGTGGTAGTGCACCATATCTTGGAAGCCATGAACATTCCAGGAGCAAAACGAAACACTTTGTGGCATTTTCAACTTCTGAGGATTCTTCCCGGTATGAATTGCCCTAGAGAAATTCGGCTCTGGGTTAGGTATGTTTATTACTCAGTACCATGGGTACCCAAGACCAGTCCATTCTTTCCAAACCTTGATGACCAGTTGTTTGCGCTTTTTCTAACGAGATGACCCTGTTCCCTGTGCTTGATGCTGCTGGCAAGGAAGCCCGGGCGCTTCGTAAGCAGGTGCTTTGACTTCCTCTACGTGTGTTGCCTTGTAAGGGATGGGGATACCTTGGTTATTTGTGTCGTATAATGGTTATACCCCATGTTCCGAAATGAGGTCTTGCCGAATATATCTTATCAACCAGGTCCTTGGAGGCCCAGGTAGTTACGGTTTCCTCTCTGTCCGCATTATATCTGTTTGTTTGAAAGTCAATGGCTAAAAGATCCTGAGAGGTTATCTCTGATGTTTCGTTAAACAATTTTAGCAGGTTACCTCGATAGAGAATATCCTGCCTCCCCTTTGTTGGATATTCGGGAATAAATGTCAATTTTAACTCAAGAGACTCTGTATGATGTAGGGTTTCTTTAGTCGTTTGTATTGAATCTGCTTTGAAAGCTAGAGGGTTATAAGATACCTTAGTATTGCATGTTGTAGAGGTGACTTGTTGTTCTTGCTCATCCTTCACCTCTATTATTTCCTTTATTTTGAGTGTTGGACCTGTTTTGATTGACTTTGTTGGAGCCGGGATTATTTCCCTTTCAATTAGTGTACATCTAGGCTCTTTACCAAAAACTGTGACTCGCATGAGGATTGGATCGGTTTTGATATCTGATATTATTTTTTCTCCCTTTATTTCATGTAAGTTTTTTTCCAGTGTTATAGTTGTATGCGGCGTACTACTGACTTTTGTACCCCAGTTGATATTCTCTTTGGGCGCGCTTTGTACACCCGGACTTTCTACCGGGGCTAATGTAGTTTTTATTCGCAAACATCCACCGTAACCTGCGCCTTTTGTAAGCGGTGTTTTTTCTTGTCGCATTTCTTGCTCTTTTGCTTTTAAGACAGGTCTTAATTCCCTTTGATGGTTATGGACTGTGGTGGAAGATTGACTCGTTTTATTTTGTTGTTGGGAGGGGGTGATAATTGCTCCAGAACTTAAACCTCCGTCCCTTGGTGAGATTGCTAGAATTGACTTATCTGGCGAGACGGTAAGTGTCACCTCTCCACCTTGCGGAGTATTCGATGAGTTGAATTTGTTTTCATGGGGATTGTTTATTTTAAATATGGGAAAGATGTTACCTTGATCTGTGTTTTGTTGCTTTTTATACTTTAGTCTGGCCTTCCTGGCCCTTTTCCTTTGCCTCTTTGTCGGCTTATCCTCAATGATGGACTTTTGGGTGAGCTGTGTTGCGTCCGTTTTAGCTGATCTTTCTAAACCTTCTTCCCTTGAAATTTGTTCTTGATCCATTATGGCTTTGCTTCTTGAGAACTCATTCATAGTGTTTCTTTTTTCTGCTTTCGTCTTGCTCAGATTAAGTTCGGTTTCTTTCGCCTGAGTGCTGTTGCAAGTTTGTTTAACCTCCCCTAGGATGTCCGTTAAGATGTCCAGGAGGCTTGCTAACTTTTTGATTATACTTCCGCATCCACAGTTACACTGATGTTTACTGAAGCAGGTAAATGACTCCGATTTCCCCCGATTTGTTAAATGCAATGAGAGTGAGTCCAATTTTGCATTTATGCCTGAGATGTGGCCAGCCACTAAGTTGATGAGGTCAATCTGGACCTCCATTTTGTCCGATTGATAATTCAACATCCTTATTGCTTGGTCTAGGGTGCTTAACAAGGATTGAATCCATGGGGTAGGGGGCTGGTCTCTTTGAGGTTTTATCAAATCCTTGAACTCTGGTTCCAGCAAGCTCGCTGATGAAATTGTGATTGGCGCAGAGTGATTAGGATGAAGTTGGTTTATTTGCATAATGATGCTGTCATTCATGGCTAGTTTATGTTGGTCTCTTTTTGGCGATGGGCAGCGAGGGGTGGAAACCACCATGCCGGGACTCAAATGGAGGTCATTAAAACCTGGTTCTATTCGTGGGGCTCTCCCTTGGTAATCTATATACTTACTTATTCTTTCAGTAAGTTCCTCAAGTTGGGAGTCGTTTGATAGAAAAAGAGGTTTTAGCCATGGGTCTCCTTCTTGTGAAGATGCCTTGGATAAATTGCTATGTATTGAAATTCCCTCCTTGGTACCCTTGGTTACGTTTGTGTGGTCATTTGCCTCGGCTATCTCTACGGTTGTTGCGCCTTTACTCGGGTTCAAATGATTTTCCTTTGCGAGGGGATCCTCTGTAATATCCTCTATTACTCTAGCTCCCATTAACTCCCTTACAACTGTGGGAGAATTGGGGTGATGCACTTGAGCGGTGACTAATGCCAATTTTACCTGGGGTGAACGTGCCAGTCGGGACTGAGGAAGTTCGGACCCTGATCGGTCGCTGTTCACGTTCAACAGGGTTTTGGCCTGAGGAGAAAGTGCTTTAAGTGGCACAATGGGGCTCGGCAATTTGCAAACCTCGGCTGTTGGTGCGTAAATTGCCGCCATTGGATCCTTTAAGTAGAAAAATTTTAAAAGACCAGTTTTCCGTCTGGGGTTCAAAGTTGGTTCTGGAGTGGGTGCTGAAACCAACCTCTCCCTGGGACTTAGCGGAATCCCTGTTTCCAACGGCAATATGGCTTCCGTGTTTGGTTTTCTCGATTTTTTTTTATTTTTTTTGCTTTACACAGGTTGACGCATTTTCCCTGATCTCATTTCCGGAAAAGTTTCTTGGCTCTCCTTTAATCCTGCTTGAGATTCTGGCAGTAAAATTACAATGGGGTTTTTAATTGTGGCCCTTGTTCGGTAAATTCGGTGGTGAGGTAGGACCGGCCTCTCTTACTGAGGCCCTGAGGCCGTGTGCAGGCTTATCAGCTCCAGTTGGTTGTGTTGCTCCTTACAACAAGGAACCCCCCCTGCTAAAAAAAAGTGTCTCCTGTTTTCTGGAATTGGCAGGGCTGGACTATGCAGGGGCTGTGCGGGGGTCTGACTGCGGACTAGCTGATGTCTGTCCATCTCCTGTACTCCTCTCTGCTGCCACCCTGCCTCTATTCAATCGCTAATCGTCCCAGACTCACCGGACGCTGCGGGGTGCCACTGTGCTTTCCCCGAACAACCCCTTTACTACTTCCCCTGGGGCGCCCTGCCCCCTGCTCGCTGCCAACCTGCGCAGATCGAAAAAGCCCAGCTAGGCAAGTCTGGGTGAGTCCGGCACGGCAAGGGTTGTCGAAGGCTGGCTTGGCAGCTAAGAAGCAGAAGGGGTATGGCTCCCGGTGCCTCTGGCTCGCACTACAAGCACCTCTGCAGCCTCTGCCGCCCCTGCCTCCACTACCGCGCCTCGTACGGCTCCTGCCTGCTCTCGCCTTCACCGGCCCTGCTTGAATTCGGCTTGGGGCTTGGGGCATGGACTGGAGCCGAGGATGAATAGCGGCTGCAGTGGCAATGAGCAAACGGGTGGGCAGAGGTTGCAGCCTGCAGTTCCAGCAGTGCTTGGGAGCCCCCCCTGGTGGTCCCCGATGGCAGACTGGCTGAGGTTCCTCCCGCTGAGCAGCCGCTTACCGCGGCCGGTCGCACAAACCTTCACCCCTGGTTCCGGTCCGGCTCCTGTTCAGCCTCTGATCCTTGCTGCTCCTGTTTCTGGCCGCTCAAGCAGCCACCGCAACAGCCGTCGGTCTCCCGCCTGCCTCGCTCAGCTCAGCGCAGGCACCGGGACCATGACCAGCTCGGAGCCACCGCGACCGCCATAGGACCGCCTCAGGTCCACGGCTTACCTCCGGTATCTGTGTCTGTATTCCCCGTGCTTCAAGGGTTGCGGGTTGGGTCTGGGCTGGGCTACCACTCTCCGGCGGTTACTGCAGCTGCCGTCTGCCTCTGCCTCTCGTTCGTTCTGCTTCGTGGAAAATCCGGACTGGAAGAGTCTGGAATGGTTCCAAGAGTGAAGGGTTTCTCTGTGATGATAGACTCTGGAGCCACAGGAAGATATTTTTGCGACATTGGTTTCGCTAAAGGTTTGGGAATTAATTTTGTTCGCAAGGAGAAAACTGAAGCTGTTTGGGCTGTATATGGTACTAATCCATCATCTTGCCCGATTATACATGAAACGGAGGTCATTAGATTAACCGGACCGGAGGATCATGAAACCATCTTGAAATTTAGTCTCATAGACGCTCCCCAATTTCAATTGATTTTGGGGCTACCGTGGCTTACGGAGCACAATCCTCTGATAGATTGGTCAAACAGAACTATAAGAATGAATTTGGAATATTGTCAGAGTCATTGTCATCCTAATGGAAAAGATATCTCTTCCGTTTCTCCAGCACAATTCTTGACTAGTCCGGTCAATTCTATTTGTGTGATGGAGACTCAAGAAATTCCCAGTGAATACTTGGATTTGGCAGCAGTTTTTGATGAGAAGAAAGCTAATAAATTGCCTCCTCATCGAGATTATGATTGTAAAGTTGACTTGGAACCTGGAGCATCCTTGCCTTGCAGTCGCATTTATGTTCTTTCAGAAAAAGAGAACCAACATCTCAAGGAGTATCTAGAGCAATATCTTGCAAATGGTTTTATCCGACCGTCCCAGTCTCCGGTTTCATCCCCTCTTTTCTTTATTCCAAAGAAGGACGGAAGTCTGAGAACCTGCATTGACTATTGAGCCTTGAACTCAGTTACCAAGAAAAACAGATACCCGTTGCCCTTAATTTCTGAGTTATTAGATCAGGTCAAGGGAGCTCGATATTATACAAAACTGGATTTGCCTGGAGCCTATCATCTGGTTCACATGGCGGAGGGTGATGAATGGAAGACTGCATTTCGGACTAGATTGGGCCTATTTGAGTATCAAGTCATGCCCTTTGAATTGTGTAATGCTCCGGCAGCCTTCCAGCATTTTGTGAACAACGTCTTGAGAGAGTACTTGGACCACTTGGCAGTCGTCTACATCGACGATATCCTTATTTTCTCCGAAAGTATTCAGGAGCATATTCAGCATGTACGCACCATTTTGAAAACACTATTGGATCATCAATTATTTGTGAAATTGGAAAAGTGCGTTTTTAGATCCAGTCAAGTGGAATTTTTGGGTTTCGTTCTTTCCTCAGCAGGAGTTTCCATGGATGAATCGAAGGTGAGAACAATCAAAGAATGGTCATCTCATCGAAATGTGAAGCAGGTACAGAGTTTCATTGGGTTTGCCAATTTTTACAGGCGTTTCATTGAAAACATTTCTGAAAAGGTGTCTCCATTAACTCAGCTTCTAAAGAAAGGAGTAAAATTTGATTGGACTGCAGAGACTAAAAGAGCCTTTTGTGAATTGAAGAAAGTCTTTACCTCGGCATCGGTGCTTATGCATCCCAATCCAGAAGAGCCCTTCTTAGTTGAGGCTGATGCTTCTAATCTGGCCATTGGAGGGATTTTATCTCAGAGGAATCGAGTTACTGGTCAGCTCCATCCTGTAGCTTATCGTTCTCGTAAGTTGACTCCTGCTGAGGTTGAATTATTCCATTGCCGATAAGGAATTATTGGCAGTCAAGGATGCTTTTCAGGAGTGGAGGCACTATTTGTGGGGTGCTCGGCATGAGGTTACAGTGTACACAGATCATCAAAATCTCCAGTTTTTGAAATCTGCTCGAACCCTGACCCCCAGGCAATTACGCTGGTCACTATTTTTTGCAGATTATAATTTTGTATTAACTTACAAACCGGGGTCCATCAATGGTAAGGCAGATGCCCTTTCACGACTAGAAGTGGGAGATGAAGCTCAAGTTTTGGATAAAGAGCTAATCATTCCAAAGGAAAAGATTATTGGTGCCATTCTGTTTCCAGTTTTGGAAGAGCGATTGAATCAGGAGTTTGTCTCTTTCAATTTGGAAGACTGGTTGAAGTCAGGAGAAGATCAAGAGGAAAAGAATGGTCGTCCGTGTTGTCATGGAAAACTTTTTGTTCCAAACGAAGAACTTCAAACTCAAATCATTCAACATTTCCATGATGACCAGTTGGCCGGACACAAAGGAGTAAGGAAGACGTTGGAATTGGTGTAACGAGAATTTTGGTGGCCAGCCATGGAAGCTCAGGTGGGACAATATGTAGCCTCTTGTGAGCAATGTTTTAAAGGAAAATCTGTTAGAATGGCTCCACAAGGTCTCTTACTTCCATTGCCCCCAGCTCCTTATCCTTGGCATACAGTCTCCATGGATTTTATAGTGGAATTGCCTTCCAGTCAGGGTTTCTCAGTAATTTGGGTGGTGGTGGATCATTTCACTAAAATTAGTCATTTTGTACCTTTGAAGTCAATTCCTACTGCTCCTCAGTTAGCCACACTCTTTACGCAACACATAGTTAAGACACATGGTATTCCTAAGGTGGTCATTTCAGATCGAGGCCCACAGTTTGTTTCCCGATTTTGGAGATCATTTTTAAAGAGACTAAATATTGACTCTCGTTTGTCCTCCAGTTTCCATCCTGAGATGGATGGTCAAACAGAAAGAGTTAATCAGGAACTGGAGCAGTATCTGCATTTGTTCCTTATGGATCAGGAAGGAGAGTGGCCAGATATAATCTGGGCCGCAGAGTTTGCTTATAATAACGCAGAGCACTCCTCTACAGGCTATTCCCCTTTTTATCTAAACTCTAGTAGACATCCAAACACTATTGTGGGTAAACAGGAGAGTGAGGTCCCAGCAGTAGAAGAAGTAGTACAGAATCTCCAAAAGGTTTCTCAAAGGGCAACTGATAATGTAATTAAGGCTAAGGCTTCCTACAAGAAGCAAGCTGATAAGAAGAGACGTGCTAGTCCCGTTTTTGAGTTTGGAGAGAAAGTTTGGGTTTCTACTCGCAATTAACGCTTAAAGGGAAATCGAAAATTCCTGCCCAGGTTTATAGGACCATTTTTAGTGGAAAGAAAGGTAAATTGTTCTATCTGGTGGACTGGAAAGGTTTCGGTCCAGAAGAGAGAACTTGGGAACCCAAGAATAACCTGCGATCCTGCGATCCCTTCCATAAACCCAAGAAAGTGGAAGGAGGAGTTTTGGTGGGGGGTACTGTCAGGGCTGGATTGATTAGACGTGCACAGAAACAATATTCTCGATCCAGAAAGTATCCACCTAAACTAAGGTCTTCATACTGGCTAAAAACTCCTAGGAATCCACTACTAAAAGACTCTAAGATGGCGGCAGTGCGCAACATTTCAGGTTGCCGGTCCAGTCTTTCAAGCATTTCGAATTCGAATGCGCACTTCACCTGACTTTCGTTAGGGAACGGTCGCCTTCTCCTTCGCGGCGTTCCTCTTGAGAACTTTGGCAGTTTGTGAGTATATTTGGAGCAAGGATTTGAGACAGAACTGGTACCGCTGCTGCGGTAAGTCTTTACGACAATATTTAGACAAGGATTTCAGCAGTATTTCCAGTAGAGAGTTTCCAGACTCTTACAGAGACTACAAATATTTACAGTAAGGTATCGAAGTCTTCCGTGAACCCTTGTGGTAATTCCTGTAGAAGGTACCATATAACTTGAGTTTAGTTCTGTATTCTGCAACGATATGCTGTTAATATTGTGAATGAGTCAACTGGCTCGCTTATTATTTGAGTATTGAACCAACACAAGAGACTTAACAAGACAAGTATAATAGAGACTACCGAGTAGTGAAAGACATTTTCCTGCATTTGGAGGCAAGCAATTGAGAGAAGTTAGGCGCAAGAGACGACACGTATGTGTAATTATATATATATATATATATATATATATATCTATATAACGATACTTACCAACACAAAGAAGTCTTTCTCAGCAAGATCATCTCAAGACAGCGCCAAATATCTTCTTCATCTATTGCAACAGACATAGTAAAAGAGATGCTATTGGTTTATGCAGGTAATGGGAGAATCTAGTCAAGAGAATTACAGTGTAAGGAGTAGTGGGTACAGGATTTAACAGTTACTCTTGTCATTACAGTTTTCAGAAAGACCAACAAGAAAGCTGTCAACCCAATAAGCATAAAAGAGATCAGTTAGCCACTAAGCTGAGACAGGTACACACTATTACAAAAGAGGGTTAATAGAAGGTTAAGAAGTTGGTGGAAATTGCTAGATGGATTTTGTTTCATTGCAGTGAGAAGCAACAAGAAATTTGCAGTCTGTCCAGCAGAAGAAGACGTGGTGTTTTTCTCTTTTCGTCCCATTCCCCTTTCCCATCTCTGTGTTGTCGGAATCTATATGATTTTGATATCATAGTTTGGGAATAGGGGATTAAGCATTGTTTCCGTTGAAGCTTGAAGATTCTGGATATCAGGTACTCGACAACCAGTACCGTGCGGCCGCCACCCCCAAAAAAGTGCCACCTGCTGCGGGCCCCCCCCCCCACCCCCCGAGCTAAGGCCACTGGTGACGTGCTTAATTCGGCACATTCACGGACCTCAGCTGAATCCCCTGGAGTTTTCATGTAACTCCGCAAGTTCCACCCACCTCTATTTACAACATAAGCTATAACATAACACACCACATGGAACCACTGCCTTGTGGAAGAGGGATGAGGAAGAAGGTTCAGAAATTGGTGAATAAGCACAGATTTCTCAGGTATTCCTGACTGTACGAAGGTGGATACCTGACTATGGTTACCCCAGATTTTTTTGCCTAGTGTTTAGCTGGTTTTCGACTTAGTTGGCCTGGGATCCTGCTAATCAGGGTCCCAGGCTATCTGCTCTCTCTGTAAAATGGACTCCATGCACCCTAGGTGCATATCTAAATTGGCTTGGGTCACCTTATCAGCCCCTGTACAGTGTACTATAGGTACCCAGGGCATAGGTGCATCCAAGGCCTACCAGGGGCTGCAGCATATCTTTTGCCACCCCTGGCTGGCTATCCAAATTGACACAACTGGCTGATCACTCAGCTGGGGCAAGGTGGAGTAATCACCCCTTGCTTAGATATAGTATACCTATATCTAAACCTATCTTGACACATATATACCTATAAGTCACTCCTATGGCAGGCCTTATCAATCCTGGAGGCAGAGTGCTTGGTTTTATGTGAGATGGTGCTCTAGCATGAGCTGAGCCTTTCTGCAGCTGTTGGGACCAACTCCCTTAGCTGTTCCGGGATAAAGCCATACCATATACTCTTAAGTGCATTATAATCCACGCGGTTACTTTTAAACTTTAGTTTGGCTTTATCAACACATGTCGTGTTTGGTGTCATACACTTTGGAATACTACCCCCTCGCCAGTCCTGGCGACGGGGGTAGCATTCCACCCTTCTAGAGGGAGAAGACATGTTACTTTACGAAAACGCGGTTAATCCTAACCAGAGCCCCAGCATCACAAAATGGATGCTGCTGCCACAGACACGAGTCTGACCTCCTGCTGCTGACCAAAACTCCAGCAGGGGAGGCCTGTACAATAGATATCCTGTCACAGGGAGGTGTCACACCACCCCAGACAGGAGATAGAGTATTGGAGCAGGGAGGGCTGAAAGAAACTAGACACTGCCTGGGGCGCACAAGGTGTCCCCGGGCAAATTCCAGTCAAACCGGTTCTGGGGCACTCCAGCCCCAGTCCCAGCGCGACCCTGGACAAAGGGAAAGGGGTGTAACCACCCCCTTCCTGGGTCCCACCCATAGGAGGGACCTAGCAGGTAATCCAGCCCCCCAATTTGGAATAAAGGTGGGAGCAGTGCCCATGCACTCAGATTATCCTGACTGAAACTTATGAAACGAAACTCTGGACCCTTCGACATCCTACTCGACGTAGAAGACTGAAGAATCTCCCTTGTGGTCAAGGAGTGACCATCCTGTGCAAACAGGCACTATCCAGCGCGTCATTGTTTGCTTTGTTGCAGTTCCTGCCAGAACTCGAGCAACAGAGATCGACAAGACCCAGCTTTCCCGCCTCCAACAGCCCGATCCACAGTCCCTGCAAAACTGAGACCCATGGAGGCGACCTGAAGCGTGGGGTTGGCCATCTTGGAAAAAATACAAAGTACTGACGGTGCAGCTCCCGAGGCTCCCTCGACGCTGTGCATTGGGGTCTGAGAAGCCCCATCCCTGAGCAGCTTTTGCACCGAAGCTCACCCCTCTACACTCACCGAGTGCTGGTGGGGCCCTTCTGCATTTTCCTGCTCAACACGTTGGTCCGGTCGCTTGCCCGTTGGCTAGTGGCCCCAGTACCGACGAACCTTTGAATTTACTCTGCTAGTCTGGTTGCTCAAGACTGGCCCTCACTCCCCTGAAAAGGAGCACCCACTCTGACTTTGGTGGTCCGAGTAAGAAGCGATCTTTGAATCCTGCGGGGGTTGCCTTTGCCAAGGCTTGTTAGCTCCAATCCGGAAGCCGACACCACCGACAGCGAGAGCCTTCGTGGGACAGCTCGTGATCCACTCCTGGACGTCCACAATGCCTCAGAGTCCACGTGGCAGCGGGGACAAGCTTCTCAACAACCACCTGATTGCGCCCGACATTGCCTGGTTCCTTCCTGGTTCCACCCCGGTCACTGCTGAATGACCCAGCCTCTGTCATCTCTGCTTTCAGGTACTCTACATATTCGATCCACCCTTGGATCGCACCGGACACTTCTCTTCTGGCCGCCTGCAGCATCTTCATCTCCAGGCCCCATAGATCTACACGACGAGACCCGACACGCTTTTGCACCTGTGCACCCGCTTCCTGTGTGTGAGGTAACTCTTGAACGCCGGTGCTCCTGTAGTGGTATACACCTCTAGTGTCTAAGTCTAAAGTTTTGTCCTTCTAGTCCAGTCGGAAGACTCTTAAAACGGTAACTCGATAACTTTTACGCACCATTGACTTTGCATTGGTGCATGCTTGTGCTTTTAGCACTGCACCCGAGACCCGTGGGCTTCTCCTGACTTCATCACTGCTAGTCCCGAGTAGCCCCAGCGATTCCCAAGGCCTCAGGCCTTACCACTGTTTGATTAGTGATACTTATACCACTTTTTTGATATATGGTTTGAGTGGCCACCCGGCCTCATCCATAATTGTGCAACTTTCATATGTTATACTGTGCTTTTGTTTAAACGCTTCTGCTTCTATACTCATAAAGAGTACAGGGGATTATTCTGAGAATAAATACATATATTGTTATAATATATAACTTGTGTGGTGTCCTTTCATTTGATATTACAGGATTGCATATAGTAAAACCGCTGGCTTCACATGCCCTCTTGAGTTAAGCCTTTAAGGCTGCTTAGTCCATGCTACCCCTAGGATAGCTTGTCTATAAGGTTGACTTACAACCATCACCATAAGGGATTGTTTGGACTGATACAAGGTGCCCCCAGAACTGGAGACATCATATATCAGGCCAACTTCTCACATTGGTGTGCAGCGGTGCGGATTTGAGCTTGCTGTTGTTTTACCATTGCAATCTTTGTATCAAATTGAAAGATCACATTAAGTACCATAGGTACATATAAACAAAGCTTACATATTTAAGTTCTACTGAACTTAGTAGTTGTAGATCAAAGGGCTTATCACACCCTGCCTACAACTCACTAGCAAGGTACAGTAGGAAAACACTTAGTGTAGGTAAGTGCACCACTTACACCTCACTAGCAGTCATGTCTGGCACAGGTGAAGCTTCCAGCTCTCTACCTGTGGTGGTTGATCTTACCAAGGCACCATCCAGCTATGACAAACTCAGCTTCAAGGACTTGAGTGCCTTGTGCATTGCAAGGAAGCTGAAAAGGGGTCACAACCCCACCGTTCCCATCCTGATAGGCATCCTGGAGAAGGATGATCTTGAGAAAGCTAGTACAGCTCCCTTCTGGTCAGGAGATGGAGTGAACCCCCCCCCCGAAAACTGAGAACAGCACCCCAGAAGATGAGGTGGTAGACCCTGAATCAGAAGAGGAAGAGTCAGATCAGGATCAGAGGGGTAACCAGGTACTCGTTGGGAGGCTTAGCCCAGCCAACTTGGACCTACATGGAAATGGAGAGGGCCATCACCTCCCCAGAGTACATAACAGAATACTTCCAGGCAATAGAAGAGTGAGATCTCCTTCAAGGGATTCCCACATTTCTAGTGCCTCAAGGGAATCTCAAAGGGGAATGACTTCCCCCCAGAGAAAAGAGCATAAGGCCAGAATGAGGGCTGTCCAACTCCAGATATAGAGGGAAGATGTAGCCTTGGCCCAAGCTAAACTTGCTTTGGCAAGAGAACAACAACTGTGTGGGGAGATACCCACTGGTGGCAGCAATATTCCTAGAGAGAAAGACAGGCCCTATGATAATAGAAACCTGACAAAGATAGTGGCCCCTTACAAGGAAGGGGATGCCATCCACAAATGGATGACCGCTCTGGAGAGAGCCTGCATGGTACAGCAGGTTCCTCGAGAACAGTGGGCTGCAATCTTATGGTACTCCTTTTCTGAGAAAGGGAGAGATAAGCTCCTCACTGTTAGACATGAGGATGCTAACAATTACACTGTCCTGAAGAGTGCTCTTATTGATGGGTTTGGATTAACCACTGAGCAATACAGGTTGTTGTTCAGAGATACCCAAAAAGCTCAGACTCAGGACTGGACTGATTTTGTAGATTGTGCTACTAAGGCTCTGGAAGGTTGGCTAAATGGCAGCAAAGTACATGACTATACAGATTGTATAATTTGATCATGAGGGAGCAGATCCTAAGTAACTGTCAGAACCAGCTTTTGCACCAGCACCTGGTGGACTCAGATTTGGCCTCTCCCCAAGAATTCGGTAAGAGGGCAGATAAATGGGTCAGAACCAGGATTAGGCCTAAGAATCAGGGTAATGACCAAAAGAAGGATACTTCCAAGACTACAGAGAAGGGTGGGGATACATATAAAGACAAGTCTCCCACAGGGCCCCAAAACTCCAAGAATGGGGGTGGGTCCCAAAACAACTCCTCTACTCAGAAGAAACCTCACTGCCATGCCTGTAAACAGACTGGCTACTGGAAAACAGGCAGCTGTTGTCCAAAGAATAGTAACAAAGAAAATATACCTCCAAGTAAAGCTCCAACACCTCCTGTTACTGGCAGCAGTTTTCCCCCAGGTGGTGGGAGCACCCCCAAGAATTTCGGTGGGTTTACTTTTGGAACACCGGTGGACTCTGGCCTAACCAGGTCCCCGACTGATCTTGTATATGAGACTGGCATGGGGTTTGCCAATTTCACTGATTGCCCAAACACTTTGAGCAAGTATAGACAAGAACCCCTCATCAATGGTCAGAAAGTTGGGGCCTACAGAGACACAGGGGCTAGTATCACTATGGTGACTGAGAATCTAGTCCCCTCAAGGCAACTTTTACCTGGTGCCACATACCAGGTGACAAACATTGATGGAGTTCAGAAAAGTCATCCCATAGTAGTAGTAAATCTCAGCTGGGGAGGAGTCACTGGCCCCAAGAGAGTGGCAGTGTCCCCAAACATGCCTGTAGATTGTCTACTGGGGAATGATTTGGAAATCTCAGCCTGTGCTGAGGTTGAACAAGAAATCCATTCTAAAATGGTAAACCTCCATGGAAAGGTTAGTGGGGCGGTGATGGCCACAGCCCCAATCCAAGATGTCCTTCCTGAAAAGGTTGGTAGGGCTGTGCAAGACTCAGTGCAAAAATACAACAGACGGACCTTGAAAACCTAAGGACATAGGCACGGGGAGCAACCCACCAGGGGAGAGATACTTATATAAACATGAAAGGGAGGTTCCCCCAAGGATGAAGGACCAATAAATGGAAATCTACCAAAAACATCCACAGAACAGCTAAGTTATTTTAGTCAGTTTATTTTCAGTTAATCATTTTTGATAAGATTATTTAATCCAAAATTGATAAAGGTCAGCTTCTAGTCTATAAAAATACAATGAATGATAAGATATTGAGAAAACATCAGCCCAAGTGCAAATATGACAATAAAAACCTGACACACCGTTCATTCATTCTATCAATCATGCACACTCTCTCTATCAAACAAGCCATGTATTCACACTCAGAAAGGCATCAAGAAACAGCATACAGTGGGAAGAAAAAAGCGCAGAGACTCAGCCCCATCTTCAGAAGAACCCCTTCCTGAACAAGTTAGCAGAGCTGTTATGGTAACAGCCCATACCCAAACTGAGTCCCTTCCTGAAAAGGTTGGTGGGGCTGTGATGGCCACAGCCCAAACTCAAACTGATTAATGTGTTGTGAAGCCTGAAACTATGGATCACTCCACACAAACAGAGAGCATTGAGGAGGAAGAGAAATCTCCCTCCCACCAGACATTAGGAAAGGATCAGCCTCCTCAGGGAACTGATCTTACCCCTTGTGAGGAAACTGCCCCAGAGGTGTTCAGGCCTAGCCTGGCAGAACCCCTGATGTCAGTGGACCCCTCCAAGGTGGTACCCAGTCTGGAGCAGGTAACCTGCCCCTCTCTACCCTGCCTCAGTCAGCCCAGGGCTACAGAGGTCAAGGAAGTCAGTGAGCCACAAAGGGCCCCCTGTCAAATTAAACACCCCCATCAGCAGATTAGGGGCACCAAAGCTAGCAGCCCTAGCCAGGTGAAAACTTTAAAAACTTCTGAGGGATCCCCCTTACAACTAGTTAGGGACCTCCCCCAAATGGACACTGTTGGGCACAGCCAAACCTGGGGCCTAAAACCCCCAAGCCTGACCTGTCCCTCCAGTAAGCCAACAGAAGGGACCCTGCCTCCAGCTTTAGGTAGCCAGAGGTTGACCCTGAGAGCACAGTGCAACTCAGTCAAGGAAAGAAAGGCACACATGGTGGAGAATGATTGGAGGAAGCTGACCCTACATTAGTGGAGCATCACTTCAGTACTCCATCTCAACACCAGCCTTTTACTTTGCCAAAACACACCACAGGTAGTGATTCCCTATGGTGGAGACCCTCTGATACCCCTAGGGTGAGGGATTGCTTAGTGGACCATGAGACAGGGGGTAACCATGCTAGTGCAGGTACTTCCTTATATGGCCACTTAGGCAATATAGGCTTACCTGGTCAAGGATAGCCTTATCCCCTTTCGTTTGGGGGGGGGTGGGGGGGTTGTGTAGGAAGGTGGATACCTGACTATGGTTACCCCAGATTTTTTGCCTAGTGTTTAGCTGGTTTTCGACTTAGTTGGCCTGGGATCCTGCTAATCAGGGTCCCAGGCTATCTGCTCTCTCTGTAAAATGGACTCCATGCACCCTAGGTGCATAACTAAATTGACTTGGGTCAACTTATCAGCCTCTGTACAGTGTACTATAGGTACCCACGGCATAGGTGCATCCAAGGCCTACCAGGGGCTGCAGCATATCTTTTGCCACCCCTGGCTGGCTATCCAAATTGACACAACTGGCTGATCACTCAGCTGGGGCAAGGTGGTGTAATCACCCCTTGCTTAGATATAGTATACCTATATCTAAACCTATCTGGACACATATATACATATAAGTCACTCCTATGGCAGGCCTTATCAATCCTGAAGGCAAAGTGCTTGGTTTTATGTGAGATGGTGCTCTAGCATGAGCTGAGCCTGTCTGCAGCTGTCGGGGCCAACTCCCTTAGCTGTTCCGGGATAATGCCATACCATATACTCTTAAGTGCATTATAATCCACACGGTTACTTGCTAACTTTGGTTTGGCTTTATCAAAACATGTTGTGTTTGGTGTCATACACTTTGGAATACTACCCCCTCGCCAGTCCTGGCAATGGGGGTAGCATTCCACCCTTCTAGAGGGAGAAGACATGTTACTTTACTAAAACGCGGTTTATCCTAACCAGAGCCCCAGCATCACAAAATGTATGCTGCTGCCACAGACACGAATCTGACCTCCTGCTGCTGACCGAAACTCTGGCAGGGGAGGCCTGGACAATAGATATCCTGTCATAGGGAGGTGTCACACCACCCCAGACAGGAGATAGTGTATTGGAGCAGGGAGTGATAAAAAAAACTAGGCACTGCCTGGGGCGCACAAGGTGTCCCCGGGCAAATTCCCGCCAAACCGGTTCTGGGGCACTCCAGCCCCAGTCCCAGCGTGACCCTGGACAAAGGGAAAGGGGTGTAACCACCCCCTTCCTGGGTCCCACCCATAGGAGGGACCTAGCAGGTAATCCAGCCCCCAGTTTGGAATAAAGGTGGGAGCAGTACCCATGCACTCAGATTATCCTGACTGAAACTTATGAAACGAAACTCTGGACCCTTCGACATCCTACTCGACGTAGAAGACTGAAGAATCTCCCTTGTGGTCAAGGAGTGACCATCCTGTGCAAACAGGCACCATCCAGCGCATCACCGTTTGCTTTGTTGCAGTTCCCGCCGGAACTCGAGCGACAGAGATCGACAAGCAGCGTCGGATTGGTAACGCGGGGCATTTGGGCAATGCCCGAGGGGCCGGTGTCCGAGTTCTGCTGTGGGCTGCATTTTTGAGCCGTCTGGGGGGGCATTTGGACGCTGTCTCTATTGTTCGAATACAGCCATCGGCCCATTAGGTGTCTGAGTGGCTTTTTTCTAGGGAGATGGGCGCTCATTACCTCAGTTTAGCAACAGGCAGAGGTGTCACTCCCATTAATGTGCGCACATACTGAGTGAGGGCGGGGCCGGAGTAGAAGTGGCCTAACTTGTTTCACCACTGTAAACTAATGCGTTCATTTGTTTTACCCTCCCCTAAAGTTTTTTTTATAAGATTACGCCAAGCAGTGATTTTAGGGGTGATTATGCAAATGTGGGCCGATTTTTTTTTTTGCGTGCCCGGGCCGATTTTCAATCCCAATCCAACCCTGTCGACAAGACCCAGCTTTCCCGCCTTCCAACAGCCCGATCCACAGTCCCTGCAAAACTGAGACCCATGGAGGCGACCTGAAGCGTGCGGCCGGCCATCTTGGAAAAACTACAAAGTGCTGACCGTGCAGCTCCCGAGGCTCCCTCAACGCTGTGCATTGGGGTCTGAGAAGTCCCAACCCTGAGCAGCTTTTGCACCGAAGCTCACCCCTCTACACTCACCGAGTGCTGCGTGGGGCCCTTCTGCATTTTCCTGCTCAACGCGTTGGTCTGGTCGCTTGCCCGTTGGCTAGTGGCCCCAGTACCGACGAACCTTTGAATTTACTCTGCTAGTCTGGTTGGGGAACATCCTTTACAACGCAACTTTTACCACGCAGTGCCTTTACAATGCAGTATTTACAACGCAAACAATTACAACGCATTGCGCTGGAGGGCGCTCTAGGATAGGGAATAAGTTTAATTTGTTGGAATAGTAAATTAAACTTTTCACTATCCAGCGTTGTAAAGGTTTTCATTGTAAAAACCGCGTTGTAAAGGCATGCGTGGTAAAAGCATGCGTTGTAATGTCATACATCCAGTCTGGTTGCTCCAGACTGGCCCTCGCTCCCCTGAAAAGGAGCACCCACTCTGACTTTGCTAGTCCGAGTAAGAAGCGATCTTCGAATCCTGCGTGGGTTGCCTTTGCCAAGGCTTGTTAGCTCCAATCCGGAGGCCGACACCGCCGACAGCGAGAGCCTTCGTGGGACAGCTCATGATCCACTCCTGGACGTCCTCGATGCCCCAGAGTCCACGTGGCAGCGGAGACAAGCTTCTCAACAACCACCTGATTGCACCCGACATTGCCTGGTTCCTTCCTGGTTCCACCCTGGTCACTGCTGAGTGACCCAGACTCTGTCCCCTCTGCTTTCAGGTACTCTACATCTTCTATCCACCTTAGGATCGCACCGGACACTTCTCTTCTGGCCGCCTGCAGCATCTTCATCTCCAGGCCCCATAGATGTACACGACGAGACCCGACACTCTTTTGCACCTGTGCACCCGCTTCCTGTGGGTGAGGTAACTCTCGAACGCTGGTGCTCCTGTAGTGACACCTCTAGTGTCTAAGTCTAAAGTTTTGTCCTTCTAGTCCAGTCGGAAGACTCTTAAAACTGTAACTCGATAACTTTTACGCACCATTGACTTTGCATTGGTGCATGCTTGTGTTTTTAGCGTTGCACCCGAGTCCCGTGGGCTTCTCCCGACTTCATCACTGCTAGTCCCGAGTAGCCCCAGCGATTCCCAAGGCCTCTGGCCTTACCACTGTTCGATTAGTGATACTTATACCACTTTTTTGATATTTGGTTTGATTGGTCACCCGGCCTCATCCATAATTGTGCAACTTTCATATGTTATACTGTGCTTTTGTTTAAACGCTTGTGCTTCTATACTCATAAAGAGTACAGGGGATTATTCTGAGAATAAATACATATATTTTTATAATATATAACTTGTAATGTGTCCTTTCATTTGATATTACAGGATTGCATATGGTAAAACAGCTGGCTTCACATGCCCTCTTGAGTTAAGCCTTTAAGGCTGCTTAGTCCATGCTACCCTTAGGATAGCTTGTCTATAAGGTTGACTTACAATCATCACCATAAGGGATTGTTTGGACTGATACAAGGTGCCCCCAGAACTGGAGACATCATATATCAGGCCAACTTCTCACACTGACAATAAAAGCTTCCCATCTAAAAAAAATGTTATCTCCTTTCAGATGAACACTGTGTAGATGAATCTCCTTTAAATAAATACAGTTTAAAAACAAATATAAACAGTATCATCAGCCTGTCAGATATAGATATCATTCCTGGACACCATTAAATTAATTATATTAGCTCTTTTAAAGAATCGCTAAACCTTTATCTGCCGCTGTAAATACGCAATTTGGTGATCTATAAGTGCTAACTCACTGCAACACATATATCAAATGAGTAAGGATATGGAGAGACATGCTCAGGAGTTTGCAGTGTGACACTTATGAAATGTGACACTTTTCTCTGAACCTGGTGCTCCAAATTCCAAGGTGTAACCACTTGGTATCACAACACTCATCATAGAAATAAATTCTGTGCTTTACATAAACAATGCAAAAGTAACAAATGCAAAGCAGTCTTGATCCTGTTCCTCACAGGAACAGTTCAGTCTGAGCTGCCAAGCCAGGTCTTCCCTGGACCAGAAACAAGGCATCCTGGGATCGGTTTCGGGGCATCACCCCTCATCAGCCAGGCTAGCCTGTATCCAGTGGCACAATGAGCCTGGGACCCATGTTTGGGTATACTCTTCCCACTTAGGGCGACAAAAGCAAAAACAAACAATTGATGGACGGAATGCAGAACAATGCAAACATTCACCCCCAGTCACAAAGATCTGGGTTTAATCTACCGTTCCTTTGCTAACCACGCCACTCCAGTTTGGATCCAACCATATGCAAATCAATCTTGACCCTGTTGCTCATGGGAACAATCCAGCCCAATCTGACAAGCCAGGTCTTTCCTGGACCGTAAACAAGCATCCTGGGGCCAGTTTTGGGGCATCACCCCTCATCAGCCATACTAGCTTGAATCCAATGGCACAGTGAAGACGGAACCCACATCTGGGCATACCCTTCCCACTTAGGGCGACAAAAGAAATAAATGCTGTGCTTTACTAAAACAATTCTACAATAATTGTAATTTGGTGGAATTTATATCCAAACTTACAGGGCTTCATTACGAGTTGTCTATTATTTTAGGGAGTAATAGTTCACATGGTAAATACAGACTCCAATGGGTGCAGTATTTTACTGGATGTAGTATTACCTCCCTATTACCAAGTTCCACACTGAAGAACTGGGGATACTGGCAAAACATTTCCACGTTTTCGCTTTTCTGAGCTTCCATATTGGGAATGTGCTGTATTTTCCGTGTACAAATTATGTTATGCTTTAGCTAGAAACATTTGTGAGGGAAAAACCTGCAGAACTGTTTCATCTTTTGTAATCCTAATTGTTACTCTAACTCCTGATTGATCCCAAATCTGGATTAATCGTCTTCCTGTCATGAGGGCCAGGAATCCGGATTACATGGGACAGGAAATGTTTTGATGTTGGGTAATGTACCTCAGTCACAAATTTAAATTTTCTCTGTAATTTTCCCAGCACCTTGAGCGGCAATGAAGATCCTTCGTACTTGGCTCTCAAGCATACGTCCTCCAAAGACATTCAATGATTTACTATACACGTGAGGGCAGGGCAGGTACTACTGAGTCAGTGATGTTCGACATGCTAATGTATTGTTTCTCACAAACTCCACTTATCTTTGGACACATGGATCAGTTGTAGCACACTTCACAATCTGCTTAGGCAGGCATGCTGACAGGTGATCAAGTTATAACATCACTGATGACATTAGAAATGTTTCGTCCTGGAGGTAGTAAAAGAGAAATATCCACTATTCTTGTCTTTTCTCCTCAACAATGCTTCTCTCTCATTTCATCTTCCATTTCGTTGCTTATTTCTATTCTGACTTTACCCCTCTATATAATATTCTTCCCTCTCACATCACCGATTATACTTGCCTGATCTCTACCACTCTTGTTGGTTTTTTTTCTCATACTTTCAACCATCTCTTTTCCTTTGTTTTTCCTTTGTCATCTTGTACCTCTTCCAAATCACCACATATTCTCAAATTCTGACTCCTGCGCCATTACTTCTGCTCCCTTCCAGCTTTGGTCGCCTTTTTACATCTAATGTTCACTGCTTTCTTTTCCCACCTTCCTCCGCCTCCACCTACTCTCTTCCCTTCCCATTTGCACACTGTCCGAACCCAAGGGGCAATCAGGAGCTACTGGACCCAACCCTGGGATTTGAGGCCTTTTCCTTCGGATGTCCTGGTGCCCAAAACTACTACAGGTCCTAAGCAACTGGGCCAAGAACCCCTGTAGCACTTGATTCTCAGTGGCATTGTGGATTGAGCAGACCAAGGCTTCTTGGGGGAGGTCAACACGGGGTGATGAACACAGGCTCACATCTCAAAATACATTCAGCAGGAGCAATAAATGATTGTTTAGTCAAATTCCTGCTTTCACGAAAAAAGGAGTATTTATTTCCGAACACAGAGTAAAATACAGCATTCTCAAACAATACACTCAGTCCCATTAGGTCAGGGCTCTTGTGTTTTATAGGTCAGCTCTGGAGTCCCACTCCCCTCTTGCTAGTGCTAGTAGTTATACCCCATTCACTAGTGGTCCTAGTACCAGGAGCCCCACCCGACTTTTAATTAAAATCAGAAGTATTCCAGCGAAGCGCTATATGGCAGGCAAGATAGTTCTTCCAGGTCTGTCTTGCTCAAAAATCATTTTTACCCACACCAGCAGAATCTGAACAACTGAATTCTCCAAGTACTCTCCCATTACGGGCACTGAAGTGGTAGCAGTTGTCTCCAAAAAGTTCTTCATATGCAGCCCAGGAGGGGTAATCGTTGGACGTCCTTGAGTTACTCACATGCTGTCCTGTGGAGGCAGCTGCCGGAGGGAGGTCCTCCATCCTCCTCTGATACTAGGTAGGTGGGGGAGTGCAACGCTCCTGGTGCTGGTCCTCAGTCTGAGCTTGGTCCTGCTCTGGTCACTACGGCGCCCTCCTCCTCCTCATGACAATGGTCTCGACCAGACCGCGATCCTTGCCTTGTCCCAGTGGCCCACCGGCATATGGGGTTATTATCCTCACTCTGTACGATCCTTGCCTTGTCCCGGTGACACCCCGCCATATGGGGTCATTATCCTCACTCTGTACATGGGCAAAGGACTGATTGGGACAGCAGCAATCTTCAAGGTGACCCCACCTGTCATACCTGGTCACCAACTTTACTTCGCACATGGACTATAGCCCGATCGACAAGGCAGCAACCTTTGCGGTGTCCCCACCTGGCATACAGGGTCACTGACTTCACTCCTGCACAAGAGCATTGGCTCAATGGCCCTCCAGGGGCAGGTGGTCTTGGATGTTGTAGGGGAAGTCCCCTAACCCCAGCTGGGAGACAAACAGGCCTTGGCCCCCACTCCTGGTCACAGGCAGAAGTCTTGCAGAGCTTTTTCTCCTCACACAACCTGACATGCTGTTTGACAGTTGACAATTTTGGGAGCCTTGAGCTTCTCTTCTTATAGTCCAGTTCCAGAAACCAAATGTGATTTAAAGTCTGAGTCTTTGAAGTTTGTGTTGAGGGTCTGCTTACTTTTGAAGTGCCCTCTTCCCTACCCTTTCTCCAGAAAGCAGTATGTCACAGCAGGACTGACTCAAAAACTAAGAGCCCCTCAACACAGGCCATGGGTGTGACTTGAGGTTCACACCTGGATGTCAGCTACAGTGATATGTGTGTCAAAATGTTACCCCAGTGGCTCACACCTGCTCTTTATGGTTTTCTTTTCAGGCCCATCACCTTCCTTACATATGCCCAGGCCCCTTCCTAATGACCTCTCTCTTAATCAAAGAGCACTCTTTGCCTGGCTCTCCCTTCCTCTAGTGTGGCCCACCCAGCTCATAGTAATGCACCAAACTGCAAATCTGTTTGGGGATTCCTGTACCACCTCATGCTCATCATGTTAGCCCTGAGCCTACCAAAATGGAACCCCGAATCTTCCATGCATTGTACTATTCACAGGCACACATACACCCAGCACATGCATTTAACACACATGCACTGCACAGCACTATATCTCCCATGTATTGTACCATTCATAAGCACACATGCACCCAGAACATGTATATAACACACTCGGACAGCACCGCCTTGTCCCTGTATTGTACCACCCAGAATATGTACACCACACACCCACTGTGCAGCACTCCACACCAAACCAATGCAGCTCAAGGGTGGGTTAAGCACACAGCAGCAGAACTTGAAATACCTGAGCCTGCAGTGCAGGCCCACTTGAATGACACAGAGAAAAAGGCCTGTTCACTCCCACTGATCACTACACGGTATTCTGCCACCACCGCAATCGAGTTGTTTAGCTCCTGGGTAGGGTAGTGCTGTGGGCGCCCCTCCTCTCACAAAAGACCACAATCTATTAGACAGGTTTATGTCATGGCAAAAACGCATGATCTGTGTTCCCCATGACAACAAAAATCAGAATCATGGATCCAGATATTGCAGCTGTGGCACTCAGGGCATGGGTACATGTCATCATCATGTTAAGGACTTTGCCATCCCAACACACGCCTGCAACTTTCCCACTCCTCTCTTGATCGTATCCACTACGGCCATTTCCTCCATTCCTTGCCAAATCCACACACCTTTTACATCCACTGCAGTTCATTCCTCCACAGTCTGCTGTCCCTCCAAGCACATTTCTCTCCATAGTGTGTTGGTATTCAGGAGCATCGTCCTTTTTTCTAAGTTGTTCAAAAGCATGATGTACTTCTGCAATTTGCATTCGTTTAAGAATATATTTGACTTGTGTGAGGTGTTTTATTAATAGCAGTGTTTTAGTATGTTTTCTCTGTAAATGGTGCATGCAAATTGAATGTTTTGCATTCTTTCTCCTGTTTGTTTTACATTTTGCAAAAACATTTTCCTACTTCCTGAAAGCATTTCTCTAGCACCGTTTGTAAGCTGCTGCTGCTGCAGGGGGGTTTCTTTCATTAAAGCCAGGGTACATCCATAGAAACTGGAAGGCTTTAAACAGTGCTTTAAATGGGAAACAAGAAGTTTAGGCACTCACCAAACTGAGCCTGCGGCTAGGGATGGAGAGCGGCTAGGGTTGTGGCTATTGACCTGCTCATAGGGAGGTATATTGAACTAGTGCTGAGAGATAATGGACCCGCACTGTATGATGTTACTCCTATGCACTGAATGATATTACTTCAACACTGTGCAGCGTGGCCGCTGTTCTGTAATTAGTTGAGCCTGGGGTGGGCCAGCAGACCACACTGGGAGAACTGCTTCTGACATTATTTACTAGTAATGACAGTATAGTCCTATCAGGTATACCAGTGCTGCTGAAAATTGACAATCTAATTATGCACATAATTTAAGTATATTCTTTTATGGTGAACCCCTAATTTATTAGATTTAATATTTTTGTATACCTTTCCTTTAAGAGCATTACATGAGCATTAAATATTAGCACTAAAAATATACGTCCACTAGTGAATTCGAAGGAGACATAGTTTGATAACATGCAAAAGCTCTTCTTAATTAGAAAGACAGACTTATTGGCTTGCTCGGCGATTGTTATGACCCTCTACACAACTACCAGTTAGTGAGAAGGAATGGCTAGTCAATGAGTTTATATTGTGTCACTTTGTCTTACCTTAGTGAAGCTTTGATACAAAATGTATACCAAGTCATTATTCACTGAGGGTCAACCAAACATAACAAATTGTAGGTTTCCTACAGCAGTTTGCCGACTAAAACATGACACAATATACCAATGACCAGCTAAAACAAAAATGAAAAACGTCATCATTACCAGGGACACTGGATTTATACGATTAGGCGGCTTCAACTCCTTACGCATAATTATGAATTTGGCGTACTTGCCAAATAATGCTTCATCTGCTGTATTTTGTTCGTTTTTTTTATAAACAAAAATACTTTCTAACCCAAACAGATCAATCTTTATTAGAAACACTGTCACATGTGTAGCTATGCCGTGGTAGGACCACTGCAAAGGTACACTGCACACCTTTAATTTACAGATTGCGTTTTTGAGGATTTAACTGCCACTAGTGAGTTGAAACCTTTGCTCAGGCTGTATTTACATGGAGAAAAAAATGGTCGAAATAATTAAATAGTGATCTCACAACAGGTGCTGCATTATGCCAGATAATTTGCCTCTTCTTGCCACATAATCTAGTCATACCCACCACATATTGTGATCCTCTTCTGCTGCATAATTTGAGTGGCCTGCTGCAGCCCCCTAGTGTGGGGCGTTGTTGCTAGGCCTAGCTTCAGCTCAACATCTGTTTATCGGAGTTGTCATACCTGCGTTTAATTAGACGAAGGGAAATCTTGTCTTTTCATGTAAAGCTCTCAGCTTTATCTGTACATGTTTGTTGGTGTGTACGTATGCATGTTTGTAGAAGTATAAGTATGCATGTGTGTAAGTATGCTTCTTTGCAGAAGTGGAAGTATGCATGTTGGTAGATGTGTGGTTGAGTGTGTTACGATGTGGCCGCATGTTCAGGTATCACATATATCGTTGTGTTTGTGTGACTATGTGGATATGTAAATCGATATCTGTGTTCGTGAGACCTAAGTCTGTATGCCTGCTTGAGGAGACTACGAGTGCACTGTATGTCTGCTTGTAAATCGGTGTGTACCTGTACATTTGCTCAGAGGTCTGAGAAACCTCAACGTAAGTTGATGGAGTTTAGGAAAGCGCTGAAAGTGACTCTCTCCTCATTAGATTTTCCAGCCTACTTTAATCTGCAGTGCTTGGAAGTTCGTTTTGACTCTTCTGCACTACATATGCTTATGGCTAATTGTGACATATGTACCAAGACTGTACCAGTGCACGAGTCCAGGCCTGTTTTTAACACTGTACACTTGAATGTGAAAGCAGGCTCTAGGCAAGACTGCTGGTGTGAATGTTTCAGTGAGTAGTTGAATTCCACTACAGTTTAATGCATGTACACACGTACTTATACTGTTTGCTGAACACAAATTCTGAGTAGGGTACTTTCCAGATCTACCTTCTGTACATTTGTTAAATCAAAGAAAATAAGGATTGGGTTAGGAACTTCCCACAGTTGTGCCATTCATTGTCTTTGACTAATATGCGTGTATGATGTTAAGTGCTGGGACACCCTACATTGCAGTGAGTAGCGCTGTAAAACACATTAAATGAGAAAGGAAGCTAAGGCGAGATGAGGCGCCCCGATGGGAGTGTGGAAGAGATGGCATCCATGGAGAACGAAGTCATTTGTGTGGGAGGGCTACAAAGACTGTTGCATTGGACACCACCAATGCTAAAGCCAGTCCTGGGGCAAGCAGACGCCACCTCAGTCTATCAGTAACACTGCGAGTAGTCTAAAGGCCCTAATATAATCAATTATGAGCCCTCTATCCACAGTTTAAAAGTAAAATGCAGCCATAATCGGGGTCCAGGAGCTCCTCAGACATCCGATGCCACTATCCTAGCTGTATACTACAGATAGCAACATCTCAGTGGTTCATTCCTCTATGAGAGCAGGCCATTGTACCTCAGGCTACTGTATTTAGGTCGAGCCTGGGCAGCGCATGCGTAGCTCTGCGAGGCATGCTGTATTCAGGTACAAACTTGAAGTTCCGCTCACTCTCTATCTACATCTTTTATTGGCTTGTTTCACTGTCCACTGTAAACTGTGGCATGTCATTGGTCAATACGCTTAGTAGTCCCTTGTTAGCAGTGTCGTCACTAGGGGGTTGCGGACCGCACCCGGTGACACCCTCACATGGGGTGACACCATCTGGTTACGCTATGTAAATGTACACAGCTCTTCTCGAAGGTGAGGGCGAGTGTGTCTATTGTGTCTATTTAAACGTATCCTCTCAGTGTTGCATGCACGAATAATGCGTTCATACTCATGAACACATCTCTCTTATTAAAAATGCAACACCTTTTTGACATCTTAGAAATGCATAAATGAGCATATAAAATGGTGGAATGACGCACCATTTGTTATCTGCGTGCAAGGGAACGTGCGCAGAATATTTGTTTGGAAAAATTGAATATAGCGCAACAGAGCATGGATTTTATTCGGCAAAAAAATGCACTCTCTGCTAAATAAATGCTTTATAAGGGCCACAACCCACTGAAGCCTGACCTCATAAGCAAAGCGGAGCGCAGAACCAACGCTCACTGGTATAAAGTATTCATGTCGGTGTGTTGGCTAGTGTAGGACGCATTCTGTAAGTCTGCTTTATTATCTTATATACAAGAAAAAGTCCCCAAAATAACTGTCATGTTGACGAAAAAATGTTAATATATGAAAGTTGAGGGTGCAAATATATTTTGCGCGTCAGGCAAAGTGATGTTCGTTTTTAACATTCACTCCACTGCCAATGAGTCAATACTGGCAACTTGTAAGGGCAATCTTGTCTGTTCTGCCTGTGAGAACGTAGGCAGCAGTTTCATATTGTTTTACTGCCACTGCACGAATGCCAAGCACATTTCATTAATTTATTTCAGCCACTTTGTGAAGAGCCGAGGACTGTGAGGGGGAAACCATGGGGGGGGGGCAGGGTGGAGAAGGTGACGAGGAAAGGGTTAAAAGAGCTGCAGGCGGGGGAGGGGGTGCAGGCGGAGGGGGAGGGACGGTGCAGGCAGAGAGGGAGATGGTGTAGGCGGAGGGGAGATGGAGCAGGCAGAGGTTGAGATGGTGCAGGCAAAGGGTGAGATGGTGCAGGCAGAGGGAAGATGGTGCAGGCAGAGCGTGAGATGGTGCAGGCAGGGGGAGGGATGGTGCAGGCAGAGGGAGGGATGGTGCAGGCAGAGTGTGAGGTGGTGCAGGCAGGCAGAGTGAAGGATGGTGCAGGCAGAGGGTGAGATGGTGCAGGCAGAGAGGGAGATGGTGCAGGCAGAGGGGGAGATGGTGCAGGCAGAGGGAGAGATGGTGCAGGCAGAGGGGAGATGGTGCAGGCAGAGGGAGATGGAGCAGGCAGAGGGGGAGATGGCGCAGGCAGAGGGAGAGATGGTGCAGGTGGAGGGAGAGATGGTGCAGGCGGAGGGAGAGATGGTGCAGGCAGAGGGAGAGATGGTGCAGGCGGAGGGGAGATGGTGCAAGCGGAGGGGAAATGGTACAGGCAGAGGGAGAGATGGTGCAGGCAGAGGGAGAGATGGTGTGGACAAAGGGAGAGATGGTGCAGGCAGAGGGGAGATGGTGCAGGCAGAGGGGAGATGGTGCAGGCAGAGGGTGAGATGGTGCAGGCTAAGGGAGAGATGGTGCAGGCTAAGGGAGAGATGGTGCAGATGGAGGGGAGATGGTGCAGGCAGAGGGGACAAGGTGCAGGCAGAGGGTGAGATGGTCCATCCGGTAAGTTGTGAGGGGGTGTCACCATGAGTTACCCGCACCGGGTGACACTAACCCTAGTGACGCCACTGCTTGTTAGTACCGCTTTGCCTTATTTTGTAACCTTCCATGAGGACATCCCCTGTTACGTGTATTGTTACTCTGTAGGCTTTAATTACAGCCTCCAAGCCCTATTTTCTCAAACAGCTTTGTCCTGCTTGCTATTGCAGGCAGGACACACTCTCTCCTAACGCTTTTTTTTGTATTTTGATAGCACGGCTCTGAGTGCATTTGCAATGCAATAGGTCTTGCATTTGAGAGTGTAAGCCATTCTAAATTACAATGCCTTTTATTTATCTGTTTGAAAACCAACACATACATAAAAGGCATTGTCATTTACAATGCCACTAGCTCAAACGCTCGCAAATGTGAGACCTACTGAACAGGGGCAACGGAGATACTAAAATTCTGGGGGGGACAGAGACAACCTTGTGGACTTTCCAGTGACCTATACAAATCACTGCCCGTTAAACAAATACGATTGCATACTTTCGAAGTGAAATATTGAGAAAAGCAGGCATGTAGTTACAGTTTGCATTAAGCTTTATTGTTATTTACATTCATATAGTAATCAGACCAAATGTTAAAAAAAGTGTATGAATCTTGCATCTTCATGCACCAAGCAAACAAAGGTCGCTGACTTAGGGTGGGGGCGTCATGTTTCCAAGTGCATTATGGTTTGAAAAGTACCTGCTGCAGCATTCCTGGTCTCCAGCAATTTTCAGGCAACAATAAAAATGTGCAGATAACTTTGTTCATTAATGTTCTTTGATGATAGAGATCGGAGGTTTGTCTAGTGGAAGTATTGACTCATGGTAAGGTAGCCACAGTGGGGTAATATGCCTGCTGCAAATAACTTCTACCAAGCAGATCACAAAATGCATATCATGTAAATAGGTCAGTGAGTTACTGCTTTTGTCTGAGAGATTTTTTTGGTATTTGCAGTTTATAAGTTTAAGTTCTAACATTGAACAGTGAGCTATTAACCGTCATCAAAGAGCTGCATGAACACTTCAATGTATATATAGATTAGAACGTTATGATTTTTCCCCAGTCTTACTTTATCCTAATGTTGGAAAATAGGTTCATTAGGATAGAAATCAATTCTGATTATTAATGAGAACCCCCCAACCATTGTGTTGTGTTTTAAGTTTGTGCTTCTCTAGTGTTGCAAGGCCAACCTGTGCCCTGGGCACTCCCCAACCTTTTGCTGACTGGTACTGGTGGTACCTGACTGACTGACCCTGGCCTCTGCCTAAACAGACCCAGGGCCAGGCCAGTGCTATTCTGAAAGAGACCCTTATTCTGAAAGAGACACTTAAAAATAGTTAAAACACCTACATACACTAGGGTGCACTGCACACACCTACATACACTAGGGTGCACTGTGGGTTAGGGTACCCCCATGATTGGCATGACCCCTCCTATAAGGCCCTGGTACATAATAGGGCAGGGGGGTTATAACTACCTTTAAGTCCCTAGAATACAATAGGGCATGGCAGTTTAGAGGCCAAAAGCCCTTTCTGAGCTTGCATGTGTGCACTGCTGAAGCCTGAGGTCAGTTTAACATCAGCCCTGTGTTGCAGGACTGCTGGGGAACTTACAAATTGATCAACTTCAATGTTGGGGCAAAATTAAGTTAAGTGGAAAAATGTTTTCCACTTAACTATGGCTGTATCATATTTGCCACATAATACATCATCTGCTGCATAATCTAACAATTTCACCCAAAACAATTTTGTAGCTCAAACGGATCAAAAATTACTAAAAGAAATGCGACTTATGTTGCTGTGAAGTATAGGGTCCTTTGCAAAGGTTGACTGGCCACCTTTCCCACTGCTGCATTTGTATGTTACACAGGTACTATTGAGGCAAAAGCTTTGCAGAAGCTGTTAGTGTGTATAAATATGTAAAAATAATAAAGAATCATAAAATGCATAGCATTACGCTGCAGTCTTTTTATTGTTGCATAATTTAGTCAACACTGCGACATCATTTTGGCCACCATTGCTGCATAACTCCAGTGGCCCGAAAGCAGGCTGCACATGTTAAAAGTGTTTGTGCATGAAGCAGAGACCAAGAAGTTTGCAAACTTAGGGGTCGCTTACGATGGCAGACAGACTTCAGTCTATCCGCTATTGAATCGGGGAATGGGACTGCTAGCCTTCAAGGTGGCGGCCCCACGATATGCATTACAGTGTGACCGCCACTACAGCAGGTGCTGATGGCTGCATCATCCGCCACAATATAAAATAGGGACATGTTACATATATCACTGCACTACGTGGCAGGCACAATGTGGTTCCTGCCACATGGTGCAGTGATATGTAGGGGGGCATCATAGATGCCCCCCAGGTCTGGGGGCAAAGGAGCCTGCTACGGGCCCCCAAAGTCCCTTTCCGACAGCTTTTCCATGGCGGGCGAACCGCCATGGATAGGCTGGCAAGTAAGGGACATCGTAATCTCTAGCGCAGTGCCTGGAAGGCACCACCAGCATTGTAGGAACCATGAGCCCCTCCGCTGCACTGGCGGGCTCAAGGAGCCCGTCAGGTGCGTGGCGGTTGGACTTTCTGACCGCCAGTACCAGGAACGGGTCCCTTCCTGGTCCTGTAGCCATATTTTGAACTTTTCAGGCAAAATTAATTCCTGATGTCTGAATAATGAGTTTAAAACTGTTAAGGTAACCAAGTTGTTACTGATTACTGTTCACATGTCCATTGCTAATATTGTTACAAAATGTAAGCAGTTTGGTTTAAAAAAAGAACACATCAACTAACACAGGGCCACATTTTATAAGCTAAAATAATTAAAACAGTTGAAAACGAACATATTAAACGTTTCCACTCCACACATCAACCAGGTATTGTAGTCCCTTTAGGAATGGTGCACTTCCCCACCCTGGGAAAACAATGCTGTTCAAAGAAAGTAGTGCCTTAACTGGCAAACTCTGTAAAGTGGTGCTAAAGTGTGTGGGTGTAAATAACAATCTGGCCTGTCTGCTGACCACTCTGTATTGCTTTATTTAGGTATTTAATTATTTTTCTCGACGTCCTGAGGTTTTTATTTTGAATAGAAAACGGTCAAAAAATTAGGACCAATCCAGCCAAAGTGTTCCACCTTTTTTGGATCCATTTCACATGGAAACAAATAAAGAAAAAGCGAGACAAGGGCAGACATGCCAACCCTCCCGATTCAGGCGTGAGACTACCGATTTGAAGGCTAGTCTCCCGCCTCCCGATTCCTACAAGCAAAAACCCGATTCCTCGGGGGTTTCAGCAGACAGGCCTTGGTATTGTGTAAAGTACTAATTCTTCCAACAAAGAGTGGCGATGCAGGGGCTCTCGAAGGGGTGAAAAACCAACAAAGCGTCATTAACAAGGGAATCGTCTTTTAAAGACCTGCGAAGTACTGGGGGGGGCTGTTTCAGCCCGGGCTGCCACAGGGGGGTGGGGGGTGCATGCACTGCCAACAACCTGCCAGGCCAGTGCCTAACACTTGCATCACCCTCTCTGCCTGCCTTATGCTCCATGCTTCTGGTAAGAAAAAAACGTGCATTTACGTTTCAAATGTCCGATCCTACAGCAGCACACCTCCAAAGCCCATACATGCCAGTAACCCGATTCAAAGTCCCATTCTCCTGATTTTTTTTTAATCTCCCACTTTGCTCTCCTGAAATGTTGGCATGTATGCAAGAGAGAGTACAAGAGCTGTCTCTTGAAATCAGCAGGTAAGGAGGAGCGAGCGAGACAAACAGAAAGAGATGGAGGAATAAAGAGAGAGAGGGGGCAGCTGCCAGAGGCAGATCAGGAGAAGTGGACACTGTCCTTGCCTTCTCTGGGCATGAAGGAAAAGAGACAGATTTCTTTTCCTTCTCTGCCCTTCCAAGAACACTGAGCCTTCATGCAGCATAACAAAGGGCAAAGGGCCTGCGGACTCTTTGACTCCAGGCAGGACAAGTGCAGGGCCATTAGGTAGCGCTTTCGCGCGCTAATGGCCCTGCGAATAACAGAAGGGAGAGGGGAAATTATTTTGTCCCCTTGTCTCCCCACTCCAAAATCCCCAGCGTCCCCCACAAATCCTACGCCCATTGTACTGAATTGCAAATGCTTGTATCTGCAGCCAATGCAGTCCAGTCATCCTCAGTCATTGGCGCAGAGACAAGGGGCTTTCCGACTTCTATAAGTTCCCCTGCTGTACAGTCACTTCCCTCGCCTCTCAATGCCTCATAGGCACACTTTAAAGCCTGGGGAACGCTTCGACAAAACCGATTCCATGGAAAGAAAAAAAGCAAAAGCGAAAGACAAGGTCGAGGGTTCAAGCACTGCATACAACGGCCCATTGGCAGGCAGACGTTCACGACTGTCCCAGGAAATGTGCTCACTCTACGACAGTCGGTGCGTGTCACTCCGATGACAGCAGCTACGTGCTGTACTATCAGTGTTGCCAGAACCTCTTTCTCAAACATCTGCATGTGTGGCCCCGACAGTGCTAACAGTCGCATGCAGTTTGTGCGTGTGGGAAACTCCTCCAGGTAACCGAAGTGACAGTTGGAAAGGGGGGGGGGGGGGCGGGGGAAGTCACATGAATAGAAAATAAGTGAGTGGGTGGCATCTTTTTCCCGCCTGGTGGTACAATAGAGGGTGTGTGCGCCCAACACCCAATCCCTTCCCTCCGATGTGTCACTTATAGCGTCACACCTCCTCCCCGCACTAAATAAAATATTTTGGCGGGGTATTCAAAGCGCTTCCCTCTCTCAGCGCGGGCAGCCTTATTTCTCTAGAGCCAATTGTGTAGGTTTAAGGGGCGAAGAAAGAGGTCATTGGTGTCGGGTCGCTGTCCAAGGGCGCAGGTAAGGGTCAACATACATCGAATTATTTTGAGCTCTTAATTGTGATGTGCTCTAGTCGTGTTTCTGAAGTGATACAAGGATTGAGTTAAGGAGGTTCGGGGACTGGCAGTCATGCAATGCGTGCACTCGCATCGAACACTGAACATGTGATGGATTGCACATCTTAACGCACGCAGTTCTACAGCACTGGGCACCGAGATCACAAATGGAAAACATCATATCATGAGACATAGGGAGTAATTGTTAGGATGCGTTATTAACATATCGTACTTTAAAATTAGCCCCGTATCGGAACGTGTATATTGAAAGGAAAGCTTGCTCTGAGACCGAACTTGTTTTGAAGGAAGAGCGAAATTAGTACCCTGAAAGACAGGCAGCCGAAATAGGGGTAATAACACAGACTAGTTAAGACATGAATTTTAGCAAGCGTCAACTAGCGCTAAGAGCTGCCGGTTCAATATTCAGTGTAACGCGCCCCTATTACCCACCTCCAGGGCGCGCGCACACACCCCACCATAATCAAGCTAAAGTTATAACGTTTTTTAAAAAATAGTATTTCATTTTCAGATAAAACCCGACGTATGGAAAATGAAAACACAGTGATGTTGTACCAATGCGGTAGGTAACCTTAATGGAACAGCAGTTTAGGTGATGTTCCAGAATAGAATGAGTAAGATGTAAAACCAGATGTGGAATGTTCCAGGGCTGTCATCGCGTTTCCTTCGCTTTGTCCTGTCTTCCTGTGGACCCGTTTTCGTATGGAATAAAACAAGAATATTTCTAGTCCGTTGTGTTCTCATTTCCACTTCGGAGTATCTTTAAATGTTGGCGCTAGAGATGCTCCGCCCCTTTCCCTCGGATCGTCGGGCGCGATATTAAAGTGCAGCGCTCCTCTCCTAGAGTCCTATCCTGTGCTGACCGCTTGTTAACTGGACAAATGGATTAGAGATAGCATAGCACGAACAGCGAGCCTCTTAACAATTTAACCACCTCCTCCTTCTAGACTCAGTAAAAATAAAAGAAAGTGGACCAAAAAAGCGGGCAGCGCGAGCGGGCGAACTGTGTGCGCAAGCGCGGCCTTGCAGTCCCGCGCGCTGCGAGAAGCGTGGCGGCCATTTGTAAACGATGGGGACTACAATGCAGGATGAATGTTGTTTTTTTTTGTTGCATATATTATATAGCGCGAACTCGACATGGAGGTATTGGAGCGCTATATGTGAGCAACGTATTTACATTACACATTCAGGCACGGGGAGATTAAGTGATTTGTCCAGAATCACAGGAAGTGGACGCGACCTTATGGTTCGAACCCTGGTTTCCAGCACCAGCGTGGGGCGTTTATTTATTTATTTATTTATGCAATTTTATATAGCGCGGACCTTACCCGAAGGTGTCAGAGCGCTTCACAAAAGGACCAAAAATGACATACAGGAACAAAATACAAATGCAGACAATAGGTTACATGGAACAAAAGTGACACTAGTGAGCAACCAAAATACATGAGGTAGCAATCGGTGCATTACAGGAGAAAAAAATTGAAATTGGTGCAGGTTACAAAAATGTACAAAATACAAATAGAAGTATACAATTGCAATAAAAGGCAGACACTCCATCACAAGAACAAACGTTACGTAGGCAATGCCGACGGATGTTTAATAAAGAACTAGATTTCTTCGGAAAAATGAAAACGCAATTTTGTTTCTTCTCAATTCTCCCGTCCTGTAGTTACTCTGTTGCAATTTCTCTCTTTATATAAATATTGCTGAATTTGTTACCTTTAAGAAAAATCCATCCCCTTATGCCAGACACGTGCATGTATCGCTTTCTAACTGGTCAGCAATAACAGCTTACTGATAAGTGACTCCATGTAAGTATTATGAGTTACCAACAAGACAACTTCCATACTTCCCAGTCTTCTATTCCCTTCACCCATTGCTGCACTTTCTTTGTTTTGCATTGTTTTAATTGAGTATTTGAGAGTCATAAGTGAAAAGAAAACAAACAAAATGACAGAAAATCTTCATACCTGTCAACCTCTTGACTCAAATCTGCTGGAGAAGTTAGTCATTTAGAAGAGTTTAAGAGGGTTAAATGGAGAATGAACACTATTTTAAAGAGTTTTGAAAAGCGAGCGAAGCGAGGCCATTGAATATATGTAAAAAGAGGGTGACACTGGCGCAGTGCTTAATTTGAGCCGCTTTTCCCGAGCGATACGCTGGCACTTAATTGGTTGCCGGTGCTCGGCACCGGCAACCGGCACTTAATAGTCATCACCACACTTATGAAACCCAGACACATGGAGGCGCTGCTCAGCAACTGTAGAGATGAGAAAAACAAGAGTTGTTTAGGAATACACTATACATTAAAAAAAATGCTATTAACCACTGGTACAAATGCAGGTGAGTTGATAGTGATAGGTATGTATCTTATTCCAACTTTCTCACTTCTTTAATTGTTATGTCACCCTTCAGTGGCTGATTGAGACTTTAGTATGACATAATTCCTGTAGATATTAGAAGTACCCAGCAAGACATGACTTGTACTGTCACTTTTGGAATATAAGCGCACTGACAGGTGGGTAGTAATGTTCATGGTTAAGCAGTAGTTCCTGTCAATTACATATTTAGTAAGCTATGAAGCCAATATGTGTTCTATGGTATTGTGTTTGATATTCCTTTGTGTATTTTATCAATATTTCCACCCACTTTTTGATCTGCGATGAAAACGAAATTATAATAAGTATATTACCACGTTGATTTAAAAGCTTAAAGGACACTTAGTCTATGCCTGTAGGATTTAGTGTGCCAAGTAAGCCATATAGAAATTGTATATGGCTATTGAAAACATTAGTATAGAACTAACAGCACATGGGCACATCTGCAGTTATTTGAACTTTATTGGGAATTATGTTTCATTTCTTTTACTCCCAATACTGTCAATATTCACATGACTAACAGCATGGCGAGACAGCAAAATATCACATGGCACTATTATTCATTTGAAAAATAAATACACATAGTAAAACAGGTTGTTTTCTTTTTGTATTTATGAACACAAATCAGTAGAAACAGAAAAATAACAGCCTCATTTATATGTAATGAAAAATGCATAACTGCTAACATGTCTAATGGACTGTTAATGGTATCTTAGTGTTATGATGGCATTTACACATTACTTGGACATCTGGTTTACTGTGTGACCACCTAACCATGTATGGAGCCTATATCCAATCACCTCTGACCCCATAACTCTAACAGACAAATACATTAGATTCTGATTATGGAGAAAAGGGTAGGGAATGATTCGATATCTTAATGACCAGGCAAATAGGGCAGACATGCTTAGGAATTCATCAGAAGTAGGCAAGAGCTGGGTTTAGCTCCACCAGAGCCCCCACATAAAGACTCGTCAAATAACACTCCTCTCAAGAACAACAGTCCTAGTAAACAGTAAAGTCATCAATGTTCATGACAGGGAACCCTTGAAGGAAAATGTAGTCACTATGAAAGGCTTATAGAGCGGTCGCCTTGTCACCAACAATGCACTTGGAAATACAATGAATTCAAGATGTTACAAGCATGGGTGTCCACATAAATTTTTCCGGGGGGTGGGGTTAGGGGGGGGCAGGAAGCAGGTTGTTGTGTCACATCCATCTCTTTCTTTTGTGGCACACCAAAATCCATACCAACCCTGGTCCCTAAAATTACCCCCTAGCACACCAAAACCCTTACCCACCCTGAACTCTAAAATTACCCCTGTCCCCCCAAAACTCATACCCACCATGAACCCTAAAATTACGCCCTTAGCACCCCAGAACCCATACCCACCCTGAACCCTAAAATTAACCCTGCCCCCCCCAAAACTCATACCCACACTGAACCCTAAAATTCCCCCCCCCCCCCCCCTCCCGGCACCCATAACCCATACCCACCCTGAACCCTAAAATGGCACCCCAAAGCATATACCCGCCCTGCCCCCTAAAATTGTCCCAGTGGCACCCCACAACCCATACCTTCCCTAAACCCTAAAATTCCCCCGCCCCCTTGCACCCCAAAACCCATACCGCCCTGAACCCTAAAATTACCCCCCTGGCACCCCAAAACCCATACCCACGCTGAACCCTAAAATTATCCCCCTGGCACCCCAATCCCTAACTCACCCTGAACCTTAAAATTACTCCCTGGCACCCTAAAACCCACACCCACCCGGAACACTAGAGTTACCCCCTGGCACCCCGAAAGCTGAACACTACATTCTGATTGTTTATCGTGCCGTCTCCCTGCTCAGGAGGATCTGCTGATCCGGATCTGCCCGCCCTGGTCCGGTCTGCTCGCCCTTCTCTGGAGCTGTTCTGCCTGCCCTGTCCCTCTTCCGAACCCACCAAGCCTACCTCCGTGCACACTGCATGGACCTACTCTGTCTGGCCTGGTTATTTCTCCTTTGGACCCGCTGTCTGTATTACAACGTTCTTATGAGCAAGGAATGACTGCAAAGGCAGATCTTCAAGTTTTTCCAGGTGGAAGAGCTGGTTTGTGCATGCACACCCTCAGCTGTGCTTCCGAAGAAATGTAGTTGGAAGTTCCTGTGCAGCGTATGATATATATATATATGTAGATATATATCCTAGAAAAACATAAATTATGTAACATATTATAATCTCATATATAATATCATATCATAAGTCATATATTTTCCTAAAACACTCACCATTAGGGGAAGAAAATCAGATCGCTATGAACGCATTCAAAATGTGATAATATTATATGCATCCATTTTTGTTGAGTTACATGATCCCAATCACCTCCTCTGGGTGGTGGTTTGAATAGAAGGAGACAACCATATTGGGCATCACAGATATATCAGTGACATGGACAAATCAAACGTTATGGGGTGTTTGACTGTCTTCCTGTTGGGAAACGGCCTTAACAACGGAGCCGGAACCCCACATGTCTTTACCATGCAGGCTTTACCACACATGTGACACTAGCTGTCAACATTTTACCACACATATGCCTTTACCACGCATGCCATTACAACTAATTTTGTTGTAAAGGCATGAATGGTAAAGGCATATTTGTTGTTAAAGTTTTAAAGTTAAATACATGTAAGTGTTAAGTGTTTTAAGTATTGAGTTTTTTACATTTTAGTATATATATATATAAATATATATATATTTGGAAAAGGTTTTTTTTAGGGTTTAGAGTGGGTAAGAGTATATGTTTTTTTGGGGTTGTGGGAATTTTTAGGGTTTAGTGTGGCAAGGGATTTTTAGGTTGAGTTTGGGATTTCGTGTTTGAGTGGCATGGGTAGTTTTAGGGTTTATGGTGGGTATGGGGTTTTGGGCGGCAAGTGAATTTTGAGGGTTTACTGTGGTTATGGATTTTTGGGTGTTAAGGGAATTTTTAGGGTTTAGGGTGGGTCCGGGTTTTTGGGTGGCAAGGCTAATTTTAGGGTTTAGGGTGGGTTTGGGTTTTTGGGTGGCAAGGGAGTTTTTAGGGATTGGGATTTTGGGTGGTAGGGGTATTTTACGGTTTAGGGTGGGTATGGGTTTTTGGGTGGTAAGGGAATTTTTGAAGTTGAGAGTGAGTATGGATTTTTGGGTGCTAAGGAGTTTTTAGGGTTAAGCGGGGTATGGGTTTTTGGGTGGTATGGAGTGTTCCGTGCTGGGTGAGCGCTGGCACGCGCTCACCCTACCATTCCCCAGCGCTCGGCCACTCTCTTTTCAGCAGAGCAGGATGAGTAGCAGCAGTTCACTAGGTTGCCCGTGGAGAGGCACAGATCACAGTGGAAGGTTCCACTATGCAATTGCAAAGATTAGATTTCTTCTTCCATGGCGCTTTGAATGCTAGGCGGGTCATGGACATCAGAGCAGGCGGGGCCAGCCTATGCCATTTGTTCTGTTTTACGGGGTGGCATGCAATAGCATTCTGTAGGAGAGTGTGTTTTACTATCAATCACAGCCTCTCAGCAAATACTTGCTGTATCAAGCTGTTTTACAGGCTCAGGAACATTTTACTTAGGAACAGAGAGTTTTGTATATACCGCCCCATATTGCGTCCGAGCCTTGAAATTCAAATGTCCTATGTTTTTCTCGAGTTGTTTCACATTACTTTTCTGTCTTTGTTTACTTTATCTATTAGCCGGGGGTTATTAATGCAGCTCTAGAACATATTTAAATGTGCTTTCCCCTTATATTTCTTCTCACCTTGTTCTAGGGCTGCCTTCGTGATTCTTGACTAATAAAGTAAACACAGTCGGAAAGCTCAAGCTTCAAATGTTTAGAGACAGGCTGAGGACACTGCACTGAAGAGCAACGAGGGTATCTGATTGCAGGAGCCGCAAAGGGCAGTCCCTAGGGGTGAGTGTTTGATGCTGCAGCGAATGGTTGTCTCCATCGTTGGGTAGAGAGAACCGTCAGGCTGATTCTAGGCAACGCTTTTTAAGTTTTGCATAATTTCTGTTCAAATACAGTTCTGTTTTGTGCCACGTTTACTGTGCAGGGCTATTTTGACGCATGCCTTTCTGATCACATAACTTTATTTCTTAGTAGCTACAAGAAACTTGGGAGGTAGATAATCCAGGCTTATCCCAATGCACTTATAACAAATATCTAGTCAATCCCAAAATACACTTGTGCATTTAAGTGCTCTGAGAAATGCAATACTTTATTTTTCAATTATGCTCAGCTATTTTTACTTTTATGTTGCAGTTATGTTAGACATACTTTTCTTTCTTAAATTTTTTTTTACTGAGTGACCCAGTCTATGTCCCCCCCCCCCCCCCCCCCCCCCGAACGTAATTCATGCTGTGTCTTGTAATTATCACTTTACTTCTCCGGCCCCTCTTTTCTAACTTTCTCTCCCTGCACTCCATGCTCCAGACCAGCTTCCATTATTTAAGTTCTCTTGGCTAATTTAGGCCTCCATTACAGAGTCAGGGCATATTTGTAAGATGTGGCACCTCTCGCAATGTCCACCAATCTTACCTTCTTGAGAAAGGCTCTTGGGATGCATTTTCTACAGTAATATTTGTAATGGTTCAACCTTCTGATTCCTGTTTTCTTTAACTGGGATGTAGGTGCTACAAAACAGGTCATGTCTTAGGAGTGTGCCACTATGTTGCAAAACTGTTTTAACTCTTTATTACATGGAGAAAGGTTTGTAAAAAGATTTTTTTTTTGCTTTAGGTGTAAAACAGAAGTTTAGAGTGGCGGCAAATGACCACTGATTTTGGTAGCTTCACGCTTCATTCACCTAAACGGACATTTTCTTGCTGCATATACCCTTGGTGGCAGTGCACAGAGACCTTACACTGCTGCACACAGTGGAAACAAAATTAGAGGGTGCATTTGTGGTAAGGAACTTTACGGGTTTAGGGTGGGTATGGCATTTTGGGTGCTAAAGTTTTTTAGGTCTCGCCTGTCGATGCGCATGCGCATCGAGCTTGCGAGACTATGGGGGCTTAACCACTCTTTAACTAACTTGCAAGGAATCGTGGCGATTCCTTGCAGTGCCCGTGACTTTTAAGCTCAATGCGCATGCGCATTGAGCTTAAAAGCGCGTGCACAATAGCCCCCAGCCGCCTGCCTTGCCCACTCTCTCTCACAGCCTCCCCCAGCTCCGCCCCCTCACTTCTTGATTGCACGGCCGCTAGGCCGTGCCTCGCCTACTCTCCTCCCCCCTCCTCCTCCTACTCTCCTCCCCCTCCTCCTCCTACTCTCCTCCCCTGCCTGCCGTGTCGCACCTCTCCCCGCTCCGCCCCCTCCCCTGACCCAGGGAGAAAGACACTAGCGCGAGATGAGCGAACCCTAAGACACGCCCCTGCTACGGCCATCTTGTTATGATTGAAGCAACTGTATTTTAAGAGGTACTCGCTGGAGTTGTTGCACGCTCTTCCTAACCTCACCGTCTACAGAATGCACAGAATAGGGTCAACAAAACAAACTGCTAATTGCAAAAGGGGGGGTGGGTCTCGTGGATACATTGTTATAATTGTTCGACACGGTATTTTCAATCAACATCATAAAATTATCTAAAATAATAATAAGAGACAAATAAATCAAGATTAATTGGTTGTTTTGCCGCTTTATTTAAACACCTGCTCTCGGTTCTCCACAAAGAGCTTCTGCCGAGAACTTGCCTTTCTTCGTGGAATTGTAAACAACCGAAACGCGGTCGAGTTTGGCAAATCAGTGTAGGCAGTCCATTTTTTCAGCCTATCAAGTTTCAGCCCTGGGCGACACTTGGCTCACGTGCAATAAAGAGTGAAACGCTCGTGGGCGTGAGCCAGAAATCTCCAAAAGGGACACCAAAATAGGCTATGAGCATTGTTTTCTTTTAAATGCCGAAGGATTGTTATGGTGCTTGTACCATTGGTTTCAAATAAAGAGCGTAAAGTCCCAGCTCTTCACTGACACACTGTGTGCTCTTGGATTAATTCGTCAAATCTCTGACACACCTCAACCAAACAGAAATAACTATTTAGTATTAGGATATTTCCCTTTAAAAGAGATTTACTACTTTGGAAATCCAAGCTATTAAAGCGATAACAGAAAACACTAGAGCTTGTAAGATGAGTCACTTCTAGTCTAATTATTGCTCTTCATATCTGCCAGAGGACCCTTGCACGAGCAATTCCATGCACATGCCTGCCTCCTATGCGGTACTGCCGGGAGCTAACTGTCCTGCAAATCAAGGGGACACACTGTGCCATCGTGCAAGGTATTAAAAACACAGCAAATAAGCCTTTATTTCCAAAGAAATTCCATTCGGGATGACATTAAAGGTTGCGTAAACATCCTAGAAAAAAATGATAGTCCCACAGGTGCACTGCCTTTAAAGCAGAAATACTGCCATACACATAAACCAAACCTGAATTAACTTAATTCAAATTGTTATTTTTATTACACCATGTGATTCCAAGCCACTTGAGAGCGCCACTATAAACTGATTATTTAATTGTTGATAAGAACTGCCGAAATATAATTCATTCGTAATTCTAAATTCAATCCCCATTCCCCAATGCATTTCGGATGAAAATCCACCATCAGGGGGTTTGCTTTATTTTTTTAATCCAAATTGCAATAAACATGCTGAAAACTAAGAATAAGAAACGTATGCACGTAAAAATTAAATTGCGCGTTTGCCAACAGTTAACACGCTTTCAATGCCACCACAACCACCACCCCATCCACCACCACATCCACCATCACCTCCACATCCACCATGACATCCACCGCCACATCCACCACCACATTCACCACATCCACCACCATCACATCCACCACCGTCACATCCACCACCACCACCACATCCACCACTTCCACCACCACCGCATCCACCACCACCACTACATTCACCACCACAACCACCACCCCATCCACCACCACCACCGCATCCACCACCACCACCGCATCCACCACCACATCCACCATCACCACCACATCCACCACCACATCCACCACCACCATATCCCCCAGATCCACCACCACCACATCTATATGTGTGTGGCTCTGTGTGTGTTTAGGTGCAAATGCAATGTTCTTGGATTTTCGTCACAATAAAATACACTGAACATAATCTTCACAAAAGTTAATTACAAACATTTAAGCTATTGCCATTATAAATTACAATAACTTTTATTTAAGTATTAATTATTTACAAAATTAAAAGCCATTGTTATTTGTAATATCAATACATCTAAGTCACGTAAATACAACACACATTGCATTACAAATGCTAAAGGTGTCACATTTGCGAAAGTTAAAACTATTGACATTGTAACTGACAAAGCTATTAATTTAGCTACTTTCAAAACCAACACATAAATAAAAAAAGTGTCATTTACAATACCAATAGCTCAAACTTTCCTAATGCGAGACCTATTGCATTTCCAATGCTTGTTAAGGTTTAGGGTGGGCATGGGTTTTAGGATGGCAAGAGTAGTTTTAGGATTTAAGGTTTAGAGTGGGTATGGGTTTTGTGGGCGGTAAGGTTTTCTTGGGGTGATATGGATTTTTTGGGTGGCAAGGGTGTATCCTTGTGTAAGTGTGTGTGTGTGTGTGTGTATATATATGTATATTATATATATATATATATATATATATATATATATATATATATATATATATATATATATTCACTGAAAAAACAAACGTTATACAGGCGTTATCAGGGCACAAGTTTCATGTGACCAAGGCTCTGGGAGGCCGAAACGTTATGCTGTCCGTTGCGGAAATAAAGTAAATTGCTCACGGAAATCTGGGTCTCCTGTTTCTTGGCGGTGCTGCGGCTGGATTTAGTCCGTCACATTGTTGTGGAAACCGGTGTTGATATATATATATATATATATATATATATATATATATATATATATATATATATATATATATATATATATATATATATATATTCACTGAAAAAACAAATGTTATACAGGCGTTATCAGGGCACAAGTCGGGGGTACACGCAGGTACACAGCGTCCATCCACTTTTTTCACAGGGTGGATACCGTCCCCCTTGCCAAGAAGTTGTACCCCACAGAAATATGCTGAACGTGTTCCGGTGTAAAACACCAGGACATGTTCAGCAGCGCCTGTCCGTTGTCTGCTTTCAATTCCCAGTAGCAATGTACAGGCAGCGGAGGAGCTTTTATTTCACCTCCAGCTGGGCCGAAGTTAAGGGGCCATCATGCCTCCTTTTGTTTGAATATTCTGACTGGAGGAGGGCCTGCAACTCACACTTATATGTAAATCCCACGTAGGGGAAACAAAGGTATACAGCTTGTTATCTTTTCACAGGTACTTAAGAGAGGCATGGTTTTGCCTTTGTTCAGTCCCTGCATATGAGAGATGCAAGTATGCACCGTAAGAATGTCAGATGTGTTAGTCTGTCCCAGTATTTACACAAATAACTATTTCAATAGCACTGTTTTATTTCTTTTATAGCCCTACCCAACCCAATGCAGGGTGTCAGAGCTCTTTAAGTAAAATTCACATCTGGAAGAGGGCCTAGAGCTTCACACTTGTATGTAAATGCCACAGAGGGGAATCAAAGGCATACAGCTTGTTATCTCTTCACAGGTACTTAAGAGAGGCATGGTTTTGCCTTTGTTCAGACCCTGCATATAAGAGATGGAAGCACGCACCATAAGAATGTCAGATGTGTTGGTCTGTCCCAGTATTTACACAAATAGCAATTTAAATAGCACAATTTTATTTATTTTATAGAGCTACCCAACCCAATGCAGGGTGTCAGAGCTCTTTACGTAAAATGCACATTATACATTGACAATAAATCATGTACATGTGTAAATAAATGTACAAGATGAGTTATGTGAGACAGGGTTACAAGGTGTAGGAGTTGCACGTCCTACATAGCTCATTGTCACCGTGCTATATTACAAGGATTACAATATATGAACTGCAGAAAACAAAAGGATCTCTGTGCTAAAAACAGTAACCCACTTTACTATTTACATAAAATAAAAATCTGTCACATGCATGTTACGTGATGTGCTTTGCAGGAGACACATTAATCTTATACTACATTGATACAAATCTGCGACTTCACAAAACACAGATCTCTCCAAAAAATGCGTTAAACTTGTGAGTTATCTTACCATTATTACTATTCCCTGAGATTTACTGGCAGCTTTACAGCAGATACCTTAACCCAATCAAATATTTTAAAATGTAGACTTTGCAACCAATTAAGCATAACAGACCTACTGCCATGCTTCTCCTTGTTGCCAATTTCTTTGTGGCAGGCTTAAAACAAATAAATGTATTAGTTGAAGCCCAGATTTTGCGTCAGGATTGCACTACTTTTTTATCAAAACCTGACACCAAATCTAATAAGTTAAATCTCATAAGGCACGTGTCATGATTTCCCTTGCATCCTACCTAACCTGGTTAGTTCCCCCACTTCTCTTTTTCGGACTTGTGTCCTGGACGTTATAGTTAGGCTCAGATGCGTAAAAAATATAAAAAGGGCCGATGGGTCAAATACTATAGACTAAAAAGTTTTAAAAAAGTAAATCCTACAAATATAATACGAGTGTGGTAGTTATATTGAGTCGTATTTGTTTCTAAACCCAGTGAAAAGTGGACACAATTTATCCCACTTGCATGCAAATTATGTCGTTGGTCAAACTCAGCAAAAGCGTTCTTGCAAACCTATTAAAAAAAGAATTAACAGAAGAAATGTATTCTAGTTTTTTTATTCTTGTAGAAGGTTATAAATTATTTATGTAACATTTCCCATAGACTGATTTAGGCATGTATGATCTATTGTCTCTATATAATATGTGTGATTTAATGTGCTCTGACACCCAAAACTTTTATGAGTAGTGTTAAAAAATACATGAATGTGAGAGAGGGGCTAGGAAGAGATGAGGGGCACTGTTGGAGTGTAGTAGTGAGGGAATCAGTTGAGAATGATGTTAAGGCAAGGTGGATCAGGCAGCAAAAAGATTGCAACCCCGGGCGCCAACAGCAATAAAGATGGGCCTGCTCGTTCTTGTGCACAGCACTTTGCAAGCACAACTTCGGTCAGGATCCGTACCCATTTTCACGATAACCACAGATTATAGAAACGAGCATCATGTAAGTTCTGGATCAAGGTCGGACACAATTTCCTTTATTTATTGAATGTAGCCCTAGCCGCTGAGGAACGATGCGTGTTATATCGAGCATTTCAATGATATAGGACAATTAACATTCACTTTTCAAACTGCATATTTGTGCCACTTTTATAATTAGTACCTGGCTCCTCCTGGTAGGGAAACGACTGTAGAAACAGTAAAAACCTGAAAGGTTTTGCTTCTAGATTTTTTGAGTATGCCAGGAAGAGAGGGACAAGTTCTTTTGCATTCGGTAATCTTGTTCAGTAGTCTGGTGACTAAGCAAGAGAAGGCCTGTTGTGTTGTCTTGGTATGAACATATAAAAGAACCCACCCATTTATTTAATAAAGGCATGTTTAAAGGGTTAAGTGAGTAAACAGGGTTCCAGATGCATACTTCACGCCCACATGTTTGTGCTAAAAGAGTGTAATAATAGAAGAGTAAGAAGTGAGTAACTTCAGCCCTAATTTTAGCCACATAATGAGGCTGCCCGATTGACAAGAGAGAAAGACCCAGGACATTTTACCACCAAACTGCTCTTCATGTTTTTATAAAAAGAACATGCACCAGGTTCTATTAATACAACGGCTTGCAAGCCCCAGATAATCCTGAGCAGTGTGTACCCTGTGCGACTTGTGATTTACACCTGCAAGACACTTGCACGTAAAAATAAACCCACTGCTATGCTGAGGCATGTCCTTACACCAGGGCTGGGGAACCTCGCCACCACGGCTGGCTGCAACGTAAACTTCAACCTTGTGTGGATGCGTCAATGTTATAAGCAACTGTGGGAAGGTGACTGGGAGAACCGCTCTCCAGAGGCCGCCACAAGACCCTGATGACCGACAACCATTCAAACGACGACGGTTAGTGAGAACGAACAGTGGCAAGAAGCTTTCTAAAATGTTCTTGATTCTAGAGATCGGTTTAAGTCTGGGAAGAACGGAAAGGCTGCATGTTTCTACCCTCGTACACACGCCTGTTCTTTGCTACGCATTGATGATGATGATGATGTGTGTATTTTCTGTGTTCCTGTGCCCAGAGGGCTCTAACAAAGGCCGCCTCAGGCTTGAGCAATGCAGCTTGTTGCTGTCAAGAGACCGATACGCTGTAATTAAGGTGCACACAGTCACAATTCCTCGCCAGTAAAAGAGCAGATTGCAAGCGGAAGATAAAGCACGCTTGTGTGAAGACAAGACCTTGAGTGCAGCTGCGCGCACTTCCAGGAATGTAAGGAATGCAGCTGGCACCCGGCTGCGCTGCTGCTCTCTCTCGACACCCCTAGGCCATGGGAGTCAACGTGTATAGAGAAGGCAGCACATGAACCTGCCTTTGGCCAATTGCATGTTTTCAATTTTTGAAAGCCACACGCAAAGGCCAATAGCGTGTGTGGCAAAACTAAAGCCAGACGCCTGAGTTTTATGAAAGTCTGGAGAGATTCCAAGAGGCCCTTCTCCTAGAGTAGCGCATGCGCGCTGCGCTAGGCTCGACCTAAAAAGGGCTGGCCGAATACCCCTTTAAGTAAGAATGCATAGTATATATATTCTTGTTGATAAAAGGCCCTAGCTAACACCATTCCAAAAATGTTACATGACATTGCCAGCGGTAAGCCTAGAAACCTGTGGCTGCTGTAGTTTTCCAGATGTACCACTGGCAGTGTTTGTCAATTGCAAACAATAGTGAACCTATGCCTAATCATAGGTGCATTAATAAGTGCAGAGTTACTACTTTTTGTGAATCGGTCCACAAATTTCATGTGTAGTTCACACTTATGGCACGAATAACACACATGTACACATAAGAAATGTTTTGTGAACTGCCTTCCAGGTTGCCAACTCACACCATGCACTATGACAAGATGTCTTTACGGTTCATACTGTGACCTGCTTAAAGAGCCATTATCCTTAGGGTGAGCTTATTACCACTGCACAGAATATATTTGCAGCTCATTTATGTCTTCTTTTCTGCACAGCTGGGCTCCAAATAAAATCTACTTAAGGCAGGTGTGATTAGGAGGTACTGGAGCTCAAACGTGCCCCTCCCACCCATTTCCAAGGAATTTTTCTCCTCCGAAATCCCACTTCCCGCCCCTTCTGTCTGTATGATCAGTCACTGAAAACGATTTGAGAATTGGCACATGGGCTCCTTAAAGTAACAGTATCAGAAACTACTCACACCCTTGCCATGCACTGCTAATTACCGCTCATAGCACATCACGCATCTTTGATAACATGACTGCAACATTTGAAGTGGCATTAGTGATGAGAACACTGTGCATGGCAGGGGACAACTGTGCATGGCAGGGGACAACACTGTGCATGGCAGGGGTGCAAGTTATAGAGACTTTAGGACACGAGTTATAGTTACTTCAGATAACTATAGCTGGTATTTCAGTGGTTTTGTTTGTTTAAAAACTGTATCTTTTAAGTGAACTAGAACATCCTTTTTCAATGACTACATATATATATATATATATATATATATATATATATACATATATATATATATGTGTATATGTATATATAGCCCCTGATCAAGAAAATAAACAAGTTAAATCCACTGAAAACGAGAAAAAATAACAAAGACATTGCAGATTCTATAAATGCCCCCCGGACTAAACTCCGAAGCCAAGAGTGCATTTTTATTTTTATTGGGGGGGGGGGGGTCCATACTCCAAATACCCCAACCACGTCTGCCACCCCCCCCTTTGTGGCCCTGAAGCTGCGTCCCTGCTTGTAATCTGTGTGCATTATGGGGGTTTGTGGGGTCACTGGGTTTAGATGGAGCTATCTATATGTTATCTGATATTCAAGAACAATCACATCTCACTGGGGAATAAACAAGATCGAAAAACGATCTTTTCCTCAGCTAACCTATTTTTCCTGAATTTAATACGAATATATTATTGTTCACGCGTATTTCCTTAGATTCGGGCTAACTTGAGGCAATGCAAATGTTCCAAGTGGGTAAATAACGGCAAACGCCACATAATACGGGATCACATCGTCCTGCAGTAGCGGTGTTTGAGGTCAAGTGATCTTGTAGGCGAAGAAAAATGTGGCGAAAGCAAAATAATCAGGAAACAGGAACAAAATAGGAAGTGTAAAATAGAAAATGTGAGAAACGGGTCAAAACCACGTGCCGCACCCTAAAAAAAAGTCTTCACCACTCTATTCCATATTTACAACAAGTCCCCCCTTTAAGTTTTACACAGGTATCGCATGCGTATGCCAGCACCTGACATGCCAATTTTAGAGAAAAAAAATGACGAGTATGGAGGCGAGGAATTTGTGGGTGTGGGGTTCCTTCTAAGAACTTCATGAGAGGCACGTCTGCTCCCTCCACCCACAACCCCCGCCTTAAAAATAAAAGCCTTGCTGTAGCTGTTGCTGATGCCCCGGGGTGTTTTACACCCTTCACGAATATTGTTGGAGTGGGGAGGGGGCTAGTCACGGGAAAGTTAGAAAGCACGAGGTCAGTGACGTGGGTGGTGTTTCCCGACACAACCTGCTCCGTCTGCATACCACAGAGCCAGAAGGCGCCTAGCATGGGTTCCGAGACACTGTGTGAGAGGGCGGCAGCGCGCTAGGAGCCGATCGGATCCAGGGACGTGATATTTGGAGCAGGGCCAGGCAAGCTGCGAAAAAAGGTAGGTACTCGAGAAACACCGCTACGGTCAAAAGGTCGGACGCTGCCCGTGACCTTTAAAAGATTAAAGTAACCTGAGGGGTACTGTCTGTCTGTGTCATCCGCCTTACATGGAAAATAAATCTGCGCTGTCCATTCCCAGTACAACCCAGTAGCACTGCACATATTGTGGCATAGGTGGTCTGTTCTGGAGGCCCCGAGCCCCCACTATCTGTGTAAATACTTATGAATCAGCTGTATGCTAAATGTATCCGCGGGGATGACGCTGTCCTGTGAATCCTTAGCCTTAATGATGTGGATAACCGGAGGCATATCTCTGCTGTCAAAAGCCTGAGTTTTTAAGGTTTGTTTTCAGAGGGAATATTCAGCTGCCAGAGAATGAAAACTGTGTAAGGGGGTAGAAAAGATCAGCCGTACATTGTACTTTCTGTCTCTAACGCGAGGGATAGCCGTGCTGCCTGAGGGCTCGGTTCATGAACTTTGGGAAATCCAACGCGCGTTTAAGATGTGCGCCTCTAGATCATGGGGACTTTGAAATATGTTTTAGCCGGAATTTTTGTCGTCAAATGGTGTCATTCGTCTACAGAGCAACCCCTGCAGCCTCCTCCCTGTCGCACGTGTTTTCTTATTGCTAAAGACATCAGTCATTTCAAGGGCTTTGAGGCAGGCGGGGAACATTAATCTGGAGAACGAACCGTGCAAACAGGCATGACATCCGTTTTCTCTGACTCTGAGTCAGTGACTCATGTGAGTGAATACATTGGGACTGTGGGAAAAGGGCAGCTCTGCGGCGTCAGCTCGCATGACGTCATAGCTTCCATTGGGGCAGCAGGTGCAGTGGCACCGGGACCCCTTGAAGCCTGGGGTTTGCTGCATTGCACAGTCCAAACAGCGGCTGGAGGGCCCGTTTCCTTCCTTGCTCTAGGTCTCATGGCTCACTGGCTCGTAGTAACCTTGGCTTACTGGCTGCATCTCTTTGACTCACTGAATCACACTCGAGAACCACTCATTGGCAAGATGCCGCGTTCCTCTTTATCGCTTGCTGAGGCCTTCCAGATTGTTGCAGGCTGGCATCGGAACCACTGCGGAGTCTCATGCCCGGCTGAAGTACAGAGTAACAGCCTCCGGTTCACTGACAGCACATCTCCCACTGATGTCCTACAATAGAGTGTGCCAAGTTGAGCTGAAGCGGCTGTCTGGGCGCCTCAGAGGACGTGGCTTCTTCGGTGCGTATATTTGCTCTCCCAGACCCGGCGATGTTCTGTGCCAGCCCAGGAGCTGGGGCCATCCTTGTCAGCAGGGGCTTTCAGGGGGGGAGGGCATGCCCGCTCTGGCGTCGTCCATCACACTGGCCTCTTTGTTCTCAGGGGCACAGCGTTCAGAGCCTGTGGTGGGATAATCCGTCGTACGTGTAGCCACGGGGATGATAACAAAACATACTTCAACACAGGTCACCTTGTCCACAGGTTCTGCGGCCTAACTAGTTCACGCGCACGCGCAGCGTCATCCAGCAAACAGCTCATTTGTTTCCCATGAAAATCATTAGAAAATCCTTGACAGCAGCTCTGCCTTGCAGACCTTTCCTCCCCATCAACACTGTTTTCGTCTCGCCTAATGCACCTGGAAAGGTATGGAATTTCCTCGCTGGAGCTCCCGTAAAAAGCTCAGTAATCTTATTGTATTTCTGTAACGCGTTGTTACGAATTGTGGTGACCCTAAAGCGCTTTAACCACTAGTTGATTCACCGTTGGCGGGCCCTAATGCAGCAAGGAACTTCCCCACCATGATACTTTTGATAATAAAAACAACTGGGCAGGAAATGGCTCAACAGACCTCTCGGACCTGATGCCACTTGTCTGCGCCCCTAGTTACTTCACCAGTGGAGCTATGTAGGTGCATTCACGTGTGCAACAGACAGAGGTCGAAGTGGGTGGTATCAGAGAGATACGACGTGCTCATTCTTTTTTAGGTCGAGCCTGGGCAGCACATGCGCTGCAAAGCATGCTGCATTCAGGTTTGGATTTGAAGTTCCGCCCATTTCCCATCCATCTTTTCAATTTGCTCCTGTTACTGTCCTTTCTAAATTGTTGCTTTTGATTCATGAATAGGCTTAGTTGTCACTCTTTGGTAGCCTTGTCTGCATGTGTAACCTCCCATAAGGACTGGACTTTTTACTTGTGTTGTTACCATGGTCTGCTTTATCTAGTCTGTGAGCACTATTTTCTTTAATGATTTTTCCCTATTCCACCCCAACATGCTTTCCTACAAAGCTTCTTTATTTATTTAATTTGCCAGCGCGCTCAGCTTTAAGTATAGTGGCTGTGCTTCTTTATTTAAATAATTTGCCAGCGCAGTCCGCTTTAACTATAGCAGATGTGCTTCTTTATTTATTTTATTTGTCAGCGCGGTGAGGTTTAGCTTTAGCAGCCGCGCTACGGAACCTTTGTTATTTTTTTGTATTTTAGGATGAGAGCTCCCCATATCAAGCTTTCACTTTAATGGTGTCAAGACACGTTCTTTAGATGCTTCTTGCCGGATTCAGGTTAGAGTGAGCCGTGTCTAAAGAAAGGGAAAAGACCACCACTAAAGTGAAAGCACAGCATGTGGCTCTTTTACCAAAAAAAAAAAATTGTTTTTCTTTGGGAAAAGAGTCCCATGCCGTGCTTTCACTTTAATGGTGGCCGCACCCCTTTCTTTAGATGCGGCTCGCAGTAACCTGAATATGACCAGCAGCATCTAAAGAAAGGGGTGTGGCACCATTAAAGTAACCCACATTTGCTAGAGTTTAAGCTATTGGCATTATAAAGGACAATGCCTTTTGTGTTACTTTTCAAAGCACATAAATAAAAGGCATAATCATGCGAGACCTATTGCATTGCAAATGCTTGTTAATTTATGAAAAAACTTTCCCCTACTTTTAGTGAAAATAGTACAGTCCCGGGATGGTTAATTTAGATTGTTGAAATTGAATTGGGCAGACAGCTAAACAAGAGACAGCCATCTAGCCAGGGTGCATGCTTGCTTGAAAGAAATGTAAATGTGCTCAACTGGTTAATCTGCAAATGTAAAGGGTGCTTAGATCCTGTATTGGCTTTAAATGATGGAATTACTAGAAGCTTCCTGATAACACAGATTTATTTATTTTGAGTGGTAATGCAAGGAGTTACCAGCTGAGCTGTGAAATACGTGCTTCTTAGGGGTAGTCAGGGTACTACTAAAATCTATATTTTGGAAGCACTTTTTTATCTTAAACATTGATGTACATTTTGTAGCAGCCGATCTTATACTGTATGTAATCAACATTTTAAATAACAACTTACATATTCACAGCGCTTTCTGTCACAGGCTGGGAACTACAGATACACAAGTCACTATTCTTCACTGCGCTAACCAAGATTTAGGCCCATATTTATCCAAGGATTGTTCTGCCCGTGCGTCATTTAGGGTGGCGCAACGGCAATGTAACCCGTAAGTCAGATTTACCAAGACACGCAAAGCCACGTTGCGTGATCCTGCGTGTCTTGGTAAATGTGGAGTGATGCAAGGCATCGCTGCCTTACATTACTCAGCACCGGGAAGGCATTACATGGGAAGAGAGTGTGTGTTCCCACACATCTACCCATGCTTTTTGCCACATTCCCTGATTTACTAAGAGGAGTAAACCTGGGAATGTATCAAAATTGTACACTGTCCCAAAAGAGGCACAATGAGGAGAAATACCATTCAATTCCCTCATTGTTTCCTCTAAGTCTATGCATCGCAGCACACTCAGAAAGAGGAAACCACCTCTAAGGATTGTTTTTGTGCAGGAAAGTGTCCCTTCCTGCACACAAACAATCTTGCCTACAAAGCATATACCCTTGCTCAATGGCGCAAGGGTGCCTGTGTTGGTGCTAGGCAGTACATAGTGTGCTAGCACAAGGAGAGAGCAGGAATGTTGCTCTATGTTAGTAAATATAGCACATTCCTGCCATATTCATTTGATGCAGAGCAGCAAGTTGCGATGTGTCAAATAATTATAAATTTGTCCTTTAATGATGTGCATAAGGATGAGAGTTATTCCAATGTGAATTGGAGTTTTTAGCACTAAATGCGTTCCTTTTAGTCATGATTCGTCAGCGTTTTGAATTTAATGTGTGTTTTAAAATGTGATTGTATTTTAGAATAGTATTTATTGATGTATAGGTTAGGGTGTCAATGCTTTTATGACAATGCTGTCGAATAAAGCTTTTGAAATTGCAAAAAAAAAATTGTTATTCCAATGATGGTGTAGCAGTTACATGAAGTGTTGTATTTAGGTGACGCGTGAGGATCAGAAAGATGCTCCAATCATGGCGCTCCATCCATCTCAAGAACCATTACCGGCGCTTGCTAGAAGTAACATATGCAATTCGGCTACAAAGATTGGATATCTGTGGATTTGTGCCATCCTTTTGAGATAACTTTATCATCTCTCATAGGATGCTACCTTCTTTCTGTCCTGATGTTGACCAAAGCCACAATTTATCTCCTGGGAGTCGAAACGTTGAGATGTATCTTTGTAGCCTATGTAAACAGCCTGTACAATATATAAACCTGAACTCGTAGCTGAGTCTATGTTCTCCAAAATTTGTTTGTTTTACAGTCAGCATTGCTTTTCAGTTTCACTATTATACTGCAGACATTTTTCACAAATGTCACTAAGCTCTGCGCCGTCCTATAGAACGCCTACTTATTGGACCTTTTCTGTCTTTGTTATAATAGAGAACCAAAAATAATTTTTTGTTCAAACTCATTTGCTAACCCTCAACTATCTGTTAACAACAAGGTCTTGTCTAACTAATCCGAGATGACCATTATTTATTTTTTACTTGTATACCAAGGATCTCCTTATTTTCTTGTAGTACCAAACATGGCGCAGTGCAACTTGACGAGACAGTATATGATGCACTGCATACCTGTGAATTCAGTAGTATTCAAGTTTGTTCCGTCAGGGTTTTTTGAAGCAGGGAGCCAGGTTGTCAGAGGTATATTCACCTGCAAGTGTCAGACTGAGAAGGTGTTGGGCCAGTGATTTAATTACCTACCTCTTACATACCTTACAGTTTGACTCTGCCTATAGATCAAGGTTGAGAGATGTGGACCACATGTTGTTATTTTAGTGAGATCTGTGGGTCAAGTTAAGTGAGATCTGTCAATCACTGTAGCTCTCAGGGTATCTTACGGTCACTGTATCCATGAAAGAGAGAATTTTGGGTTCATGCACAGGACAGTATCAGAGCCATGACTGACTTGGATTTGCTGCATGGGAGCTGCATGCTTACATCTCCTGTACATTATGGGAATAGGCATGTTAGGTAGTCTAGGGTGGAGCGATTGACACTAGGACAGCAAAGACCCAAGTCGCAGAGACTAAACATTCCACTAGTAGGCATTCTGTTGCTACTAAACAGTGCTGTCATTGAGTGTAAACCAGTTAGATTCCAGTTTCACTGGCTATTCTTGAGCTGGAATCACATTCCAAGGTGATCCCATCAGAATGTTGGTATTTTGTCTTGTTTGCAGGGTTCCGACAGCAGGACACATACGGAATGGTTCGTGCATGTGGAGTGCACTTGTTTTATGCGGTGCAGGAGAGTTTGAGAGTTCATATTGTCCTTTGTATTCCCACAAACCTCACTTCATTGACAATCAGTAATTCCTCTTGTCCAAGTTTTGGCCTGACTGGTAGGAGTTTGATGTCAAACTGAGCCAAGTTGAACACTCACGCTTTGCAGTCAGGCTCAGCAGCACATTAAATGAAACAGTGATACACTCCAGTGCGCTAGTTTCCAAGAGATAATCTAAGATTTAAAGTGTTTTTGACCATCCCCAAATCAGTAATTTAGGTCCATGTGTCCTCTGTAGGAATGTGAAGTTTATTTCCCACACATATTAACAATGTGCGTTTCACACAATACAAACTGATTTTTTTAAGCATTTAATATTTCTTGAAGACTTACCATTTTACCAACCTTAAAATAATTAATATTATGTTAAAACATGCTGGGATTCAAGCATAAGCTGTGCCGGTTATATGTATCTTGTACCTGTATGAAGGGCTTTAAGTGGTTGAGTCTCAAACCTGAGGTATTTAATATCCAACGTTGGGTCATTGTTTATTGGGCTCTATATTAACATTTACATTTACTTTACTTCCAAAAACACTGATAGATTTCTCGACAAGCACTGTAAAAACGCTGAAGGTGGTCCATGTCAACAATGAATCTCGTTACATTTCTTATGTTTTACTTCATCTTGAATTCTGTGCTTTTTACACAATGTTAGTTTTCTGTAGTCATGTGTTATGGATATTTTGAACAGAATTTCCTTCAGGTGTTTGCATGAGATTGCGGTGTGGCAGGATGTTTATGATAGCGCACAATTGGCAGCTCTGAGGTTGAGGCAGGCGGAGGAGGTATTTTCTTACAGTGCCTGTCACTGGGTCATAGAGGTGTGCAGATTCATGCACATCTAATCCTTGTCCTCTCAGCAAAGTGCACGGAGCGATAGTTGCACATGTGTGAATTGTAATTGTGGGGAGGTGTGAGATATGCAGGTGGGGAATTTCAGACAGATGTGTCCAGAAAAAGGGCACAAGGGCCTGAAAGACTGAGAGGATGTAGAATAAAGAAATGTAAAGGGGAGAATGAAACCTTCCGAAGACCACTACCCCTCCGACAGACCTTAGTAATATTTATTTTAAAAGTTTGTCTTGTATTTTTAGAATTGAACCATTTTCAATTCTAATTATTCATAACAAAATAATTGTTATTCATTTATCTGATACAGCTAACAAGCATTGATAAAGCCCGTAGGTCCTGATTGTTTTTGCTTGTGTTTGTTGTAGCGTGATATGTCAGGATACAGTAGGTGAAGACTCCCAAAGAGGCACCGGAGTACAGATCAAGTGGCAAACTGTGTGAACCACTGGATATGATTTACATGTTTTAAGCCACACCCCCATTTACACAGGCGACCCTCCTAGAAAGGATTCCTAGCTAAGCTTAACTGACCATTTCTCTTTTAGCAAACCCACCCTCATCTTTTTCATCCCACATAATGGGCTGCCTGAAGATTACACAATGATCTCCACAACACTAGCTTTACTCCACTGAGCTATTTAAAAGAGAACACAAATCTAGGACTTCCATGTCGCAAGCAGTGCTCTGCAGCAGGCACATGAACCGTCCGAGCTATTTCCATGAATCACTTATGTGTCCAGAGAGTATGTGCAGATCTCTTTGGCAAGTGCATTTACCACCTGAGTTATCTCAACAGTATTACAGGACTTACAACACAAACACGATGCCGCTGTTTATCCCATTATATTGGCTTACGGTGGAAGACAAGTTGAGCTGCAAACACTTCATTTTCAATATTCCATGACATATACAACATTCCACACAGACAGGCTAGAGAGCAGAGGAAGAAAGAGGAAGGAGAAATCACCATACAACATCCATATATGCTTAGAGAGGTTTTCCTGCTTTTGTCTGGAGTATCTGTGCAGCCGATGTTCATTACAGGCTTTTAAATTGCCCCCGGACATTGGCAACAGTCTGAAAAGCTTTTTTGTTTTCTTTTTGGCAAGGGAGGGTAGATGTGCCTCACAGCCAGTCCTCGGCACAATGCACCGGAACCCACCAAGTTCATGCCTCCCTTCACACAGTGGACAAACATGTAGAAGTTGGGAGGGTCAGGAGACTGAAATGTGAGATCCTCGTAGCTCTTTGCAACTTGGGTTTAATTCCCACAGCTAACCCAAAATGCAGTATGACAAACTAAAGTGACTAATGGGTGAATGATGTCACAAAAGAGCTCAAAACTCCAGCTGAAAGCATCAAACAAACGATACATAACACAGGGAATTGTTATTATACACCTTCTACATTTGATGACCCCTTTAACTTGCCAGAACTGTTTTTCTATATATTACTTTGCTACCAATTAATTTGCTGGAAGGGTTTACAAAATGTATAAAACATAGGCCGTCACTGACTCCCCCCTTTCACAGTCCAACCACCCCTACCCCGCCTCCCTCCTGTTTCCACAGCCCAGCCTCCATTTACTGGGTTTCAAACGCAAATTATTTCCATGTCCAGCATCAGAGTAACATCTCTCCACAGTACCAGCACGTTTGCGGCAAAATACACACTTCCCATATTATCTAGCTGCTACGATTCCCCGCTCAGACCCACGTGGCCGGTCCACGCGTTTTGTAATTCCGGTTCAGCAAGGATGATGATTCAGCTGCCTCGGGCGGGCGCGGGGATGCACTCCCCTTCTGTTCTGTCCCAAAATAGAGGCCACGTGCCTCAGTCCGACCCCCCCACCCCCTTCTGGCTGAGGCAGTGGCAAGTGGCGGCGCTGCGACACATAAACAAAGAGGGCGGCTGGTTACACCCTGTGTATCGTTGCAGGTAAAAGAGCAAGCGACGAAGAAGAAGACGTCACAGCATCAGGGACCAGGGAAGACGCAGAGCGGCTGCGGAGCAGGTGCACGCGCAGCCTCCAACGGCAAGCAGGATGGGCCAGAAGGACGCCCCCAAGGACCTGTACGTACCGGAGCCTCTTTCCTGTCTTCACGGCTCTCCCTTTGTGTCTCTCTGTTCTGTTGTTACTCTTTCTCTTCGTAGCTCTTCGCCTCGTTTTTTATGAGCCCACCCAACACATTCCTAAATATATATATATTCACAGAAAAAACCATAGGTTATAGACCATATATAGTTAGGAATTTGCATTTACAAAACCTTGAAAATTCACTGAAAAAACCATAGGTTATAGACCATATATAGTTAGGGATTAGCATTTAAAAAACCTTATTTTATTTGCACAAAACCATTGAAATTCCATATATAGTTAGTTGCACTAACTATATATCGCGGACCCGCAATCCACTGCTAATGATGTCACATATTACATCATTCATGACATGGTCAGTGACATCACTGATGACATCACTGATGACATCTCAAATGACATCACTGATGACATCACTGATGACATCTCAAATGACATCACTGATGACATCACTGACATCTCATTTGACATTACTGATTACATCACTGATGATATCATTTATGTGATAATACATCTTCAGACTCTAATATAACCTTTGATACACTCAGTGTAAACAGGCACTCACAGACTGTCACACATCCATGGAGTTACTCACACACCTATTCAGTCATGCAAAGAATCAATCACATCTCCATTTCCTTAACTATACAGTTATACACACCTTACTTATTCAAACATATACTAACACATATTTACTCTCTTATACAATCCTTGATACAAGTTCACAATGATTCATACAGCCACTCTCACATTCACTGACTCTTATGTTCAGTTATTTATATATGTCAACTCTCACATGGAGTGTGCTTTACATATGTATTTACTTTGACATGTAGAACTGAGATATCCATTCACTCACCAATATACTCATGCACACAGTCAACTGTCCATACAGCTGTTTCTACATGCACTTTTGAACCCATACACCTAGGGAATCAACCGCTCACACATCTATGCACAGAGTTATACACCTCCCAGCCACCCACACACACACTCAGTCTCCCATACAAATACTTGGGCAACCATTCAATAACCCATATAGTTACTGATATAGCTACTGATTTAAACATGCAGCAGTTTACAGAAGAACATAAATATTGATTGCCAAATTAAGACACTTTAATCACTAACCCATGCACTCAGTGAGACACATTTAATCATTCTCTCATACAGTCAGTCATGCACCTACTAAATCCTTCATCCAGACACTTATACATCCACTCATTCTTCAATATGTAAGACATATTTTAACTTTACAGAAACATACAGTCACTGGGTGTTGTCATCAGTGATGTCATCAGTGATGTCATTTGAGATGTCATCAGTGATGTCATCAGTGATGTCACTGACCATGTCATGAATGATGTAATATGTGACATCATTAGCAGTGGATTGCGGGTCCGCGATATATAGTTAGTGCAACTAACTATATATGGAATTTCAATGGTTTTGTGCAAATAAAATAAGGTTTTTTAAATGCTAATCCCTAACTATATATGGTCTATAACCTATGGTTTTTTCAGTGAATTTTCAAGGTTTTGTAAATGCAAATTCCTAACTATATATGGTCTATAACCTATGGTTTTTTCTGTGAATTTCATTGGTTTTTTAAAAGCTAATATCTATAGCTGTAAAATATATTCTTTATTAAGTGACGTATCACGTAGCCCGTGAGACGCCTCATGATGCATCGCATAACCGTGACGTATCGTCTCTGCAGCGCAAACCAAACCCAAAACGTAAGCGCGCCAGAACACGCTTAAAGATATATATATATTTTTTAACCTTAATTAGACAAAATCCACACGTGCACATATCACAAACGTTCAAAAAACACAATATGTCGGACTCCCGTTACGCTGCCGGTTAGCTGCCCGGTTAACGTACCAGGAAGCACCTTTACCGCGAAAATCGCAAATTTTTTTTTTTCACCCCCCAGGGAACTTTAATAGCCCCCTCATCAATCCTAGGGGTTCAGGAGGGGTCTGCCTTACCCCTTTCATTCATTTACACCTTTTTTTTTTCCACCTCTTGTCTCTCGATCCCACAGAGAGACAAGATGGCGGCCGCTCCAGACTGTTTACAATGATAACAGCCAATCAGCTTCTCCTCAGACTCCCGTTACACTGCCGATTAGCTTCCCGGTAGCTTCCCGGTAGCTGCCCGGTTAGCTGCCCAGTTCGCGTACCAAGACGCGTCTCTACGGCGAAAAAATCGGATTTTTTTGTTTGTTTTTTTTTGGCCCCACGTGGTTTTATAATATCCCCCTCATAAATCCTAGGGGGTCAGAAGGGGTCTACCTTGCCCTCTTTCCTTCATTTCCCCCTTTGTTTTGGCCTCCTCTTGTCTCTCGATCCTACCGAGAGACAAGATGGCGGCCGCTCCGGACTGTTTACAATATTGACAGCCAATCAGCTACTCCTCAGACTCCCGTTACACTGCCGGTTAGCTTCCCGGTTAGCTGCCCGGTTAGCTGCCCGGTTCGCGTACCAAGACGCGTCTCTACGGCGAAAAAATCGGATTTTTTTTTTGGGTTACACTGCCGGTTAGCTTCCCGGTTAGCTGCCCGGTTAGCTGCCCGGTTCGCGAACCAAGACGCGTCTCTACGGCGAAAAAATCGGATTTTTTTTTTTTTTTTTTTGGGCCCGGCGTGGCTCTATAATATCCCCCTCATCAATCCCAGGGGGTCAGGAGGGGTCTACCTTGCCCCCTTTCCTTCATTTCCCCCTTTGTTTTGGCCTCCTCTTGTCTCTCGATCCTACCGAGAGACAAGATGGCGGCCGCACCGGACTGTTTAGAATGTTGACAGACACCGGAGAGCCAATCAGCTTCGCTTTGCAAAGTTCCGATACGCGAAAAGTTCGCGAACCGGAGCGCTGCCCGGAGCGCTGTTACAGATATATATCTTGATTTAAACGTTAATTTCTCAAAATCCACTGAAGCACATATATTGAGACCTAGCAAAGGCACATCGGGCTAACAGTCCCTACAATTTTGCCAAGTTTCGTGGAAATCCATTCAGCCGTTCGGGCTAAAAGTGAGTCCAACCGCCCTATGGAAATTAACATGGGAAAAACGCGTTTTGGGACCCCCCTTTTTTCTCGGCCCCCCCTTGACGAACCCCCCCCAAAGTTTCAGGAGCTGCTCAGAAACAAAATGTGCCATTTTCCTGAAAATTTCAGCCGATTCCGTCCACAAACGCCAAAGTTATTAGACATAGAATTTTCAAAAGTCCCATAGGAAAAAAATCCTAACTATATATACCTACTGGCTATCGCCAGTAGGTAATATATATATATATATATATATATATATATATATATATATATATATATATATATATATATATATATATATAGAAAAAATATATATATATTTATATATATACCCCTTTCCGTCATTTCTTTCTCCCCCCTCTATTTTGCTCTCCAGATCTTTGCCTCAGTCTGTTGCTATATAAACTTCTTCATCTCGTTTCCTGGTTTATTGTCTGTGTCACTTTTTACGCCCCTCTCCTGTCTTAACCTGTATCGCGCTCCCTGTCTACGTTACTCTTCACTCGATGTTGTTTTTTTATCAGTATCTCACTGTTCTGCCTCTGGTGCACTGCTTGTCTCTTCTTTTTCTCTCACATTGTCTCTTTTTGCGTTTGTCCGTCTGTCTCTCTGTGTCTTGCCCCTTCCTAATTTGACTTTCCCTTGCACTCTTCTACTTCTCCTTTCCCTTCTCTGACCATTTTCTTTCCGGCGATACCACTCCATCATACGATTTCCCACCTTCTACCTCCCTTTCTTTCTCTTGGCACCTTTTTGTTTGTCCCCGATACGTGACTGTTTTAAAAAAAAACTGTTTACATATTTACCATACCGATATACATTTTTACCATACCGATCTTATGTGCGCATTTCTTAAAGAAAGGCAGGTGCATGTTAAGTGAGTCAGACATTTGTACTGAATGTAATATCACTGGGTTGCACACTCAGGTCAGAACTCTGATAAATGTGCTCAAGGTTCCATCGTGGGCCAGTAGGCATCGCTTCATACCACCCCTAACCAGACAGCAGCAGACACGACAGTTCCAGACAGGTGCCACTGTAAAAGCAACACTGCATGCCAGCAGACTTCACTGTGAGAGCCAAAATTCTAGCTCCAGCCAAATGGGTCACCATAAGAGCAGTACTCCTAGTCCCGAGCTGCAGGTATAGCAGTAAAAGACCCCGCTACCTGTTGGGTGTCACTGGCTGAGCAGCACTTCCAGACTTGCCCCGATGATATGAGTATAGGAGAGAGCCCCAGGTGCCACTGCAGTGCAGCACTACTAGCCACTGCAAGCAGATGCTGATGGAAAGGCAGCACTTCCTGCTCTGGCCAGCAGGTTTCACTGTGTAAAGGCCATACTCCAAGTCTTTGCCAGCCATTGCCTCAGGAGCCCTCCTGACAGCAGTAGCAGAGCTCAAAATTCCTTACCACAAGGGAGTCACTTGAAGGGCAGAGATGCCATTGATTGTTAGTAGGTGTTACTGCAAAAGTAGGTCTGGTAGCCCTCTCCAGCAGGTGCCACTGTAGAGCAGCACTACAAGCCAAGGCCAGCAAGTGTCATTGAAAGTTCATCCCTCGCCGTCTTAGCCAGTAGATGTCAACGCCTTACTTCGCAAACCCTTATTAGTGAAGAAAATATAATTAGGAGTCAGAAAGCATGTGCAGGTCACACCTGTTTTAATTTTGCTTCTCTGGTATTCTTGGAGTATCACATGCCGTTTAAACAGGCGTGCCTTATTCGTGAGGCATAAAACATGAAACATCATCCATAGCTTGCTTACAAACTGTCTAACTGGAGGCTCGAGATCAGCAAATGCATGTCAGACCATATTTAGACCACTATATTCTGGCACCATACACATGCAAAGGGGGGATATAGGTAGGGCCATGGTTTGGCATTTTCTCGAGAATTTTATGTTGCTGCCTTTACTTTTTTTAAATATATTGCCTTCTGCCCTATACATACCACTGTCAATACTTTGTCTTTGAGTTTAAAAAAAGCTAAAAATGTTTCTATTTCAGCTGTCACTGGCCTGAATATCTGAGAATTCCCATTTCATTTAGTCAGCAGAGGGTATGTTTCTCACTGTTTGTTAACATTATGTAGTCTGGTTTCTGTGTTTGTAGGGAGATTAGAAAATTATAATTTGTAGATTTTATTTATTCGTTTTTTGATGTGATCCTAACCTGTATTTCTATATGTGTAATAGTTTCTTTTATATAACTCTTACTAGACTTAGGACCTCATTACAAGTCTGGCGGTCCACTTGGGGGGCTTGGTGGTGGCAGTCCGGCAATTAGCTGTCCCACCCACCCCATTACAAGTTGGGCGGCGGCGCGGCGGTCAGGGCCTAAGTGCTGCTGTGGCACCGCCATGCATATTACGAGTTTCAGGACCGCCAGCGGTTCACCTCAGTTCCTGCACGGCTTGGGCTTTACAGTCCATGCCATGCAAGAACTTGTTTGGTGTTCCCAATGCGGTGGCCATTTTCAGAGGCACCGCCGTGGGGCTGCCCAAGACACAAGAAAGCTCGCCCGATATGAGGAAACTCACAGGTTTGGCAGTGCGGGAGCAGGCTGCCAGTCTGGCAGTCCGCTCCCGCACTGCCAAACTCGTAAACAGTGCACCCTAAACCAGTGTTGCAAGGTCTACACACACACATCAACAAGTACCATTGTCCCAAATTTTACATGGGCAGTAGAGCGGTGGATCTTGTTGGCCCTAACACATAGAAAATTAGTTGTTCACAGTTTCTGCTGCTTCTTTTCAGATATCACATGGTCAGCATCATCTTCTTCATCCTTGGACTGGGAACGCTGCTACCATGGAACTTCTTCATCACTGCCATCCCGGTGAGTAATACTAAGGACTTCTGTTTTATGTGGTGTGCTGCTTATTTCTTTGATAAGGTTGTCTATCAGTGAAAGACTATGAGGAGGCTCATGACAAATGGGAAAGGACACATTGAGAGGCGTTCTGCAGAACAGTTTCAGGGAAGGTAATGCATTAAAAATGCCAGCGTTTTAGTCTTAGGATCAAAACTGTCCCTTCACTTATTGATGTGCTCACCCTCATGACCATCGGTGGTCGAATCTTTTGGTACTAAAATCTGAAAATATCCACATCAGCACCGTAACTCAGGCTCTTCAAAGGTTGGCCCATCAACGCCTTGCTGTCCCACAGGAATACTGATCCAGATAAGAGTAGCAACAGCTACTGCTGTTGAGATAGTGGCCCGATTGAATGAAGAACAGTCAAATAAGCTAAGACATCCACCAACAAATGGTTCTTTGATGATCTTTCAGTCTTAAAAGAAGGGGCATGACTCATATCCATCTGGTTAAAGTAATGCCTTCCTGCAGACCATCTGTTGTATTACCATATCTCTGTGTGATATTAAACATTCTGCCACCTGCTTGATGAAGGCCTGCTTCCTGGCGTGTACCCCAAAGCAAAACAATTGTCTACTGAGCTTTTCATCTGGGTTATCTTGAAACAGCGGGGCACGACTCTAGCCTCCTTAATTGCAGCCCCTTCGCGATTCCTCTGCGGTGACTTCATGGCATTCTTCCCTGAAAAAATATCTTAGTTCAAGGCAGCATTGCATCAGATGAACCCTAGACCAAACTATAATTGTCAATGGACATTAACATTTCTCAATGTTTTTGTGAATTTGTAGAAGTATCTGAGGAATATATCAGTGACGTAATGAAACTTGAGCCCTCCCCTGCAAGGCTCATGGAGGGGCCCCTGCTCCAGATTTAATCAGGAGCTTGGGTCAGAGTGCTGTGCTTTGGGGGCTCCCTTTAGCTCACCCCGCGCACTGCCAGGACTGTGGGGGCCTGGGTTACGCCACTGGAATATATGGTAAGATATTTTGGAGGCTCAAACCCTGTACATCACCTGCTGACATCTGCAAATCTAAATCACATAAAACAGAATATATTGTCATTGTTACATTCGTCACCGCACCTCTGTTGTCTGGAGAAATCCATCCGAAGCTGAACCATGTCATTGGTACGCGTTTGCCGAAGGAACCCACTACTGACCCGATATCTTTGAATAGCCACTGGCCAGTCTCATGAGTCAAAAGCATGAGTAAGATGTAGAAAAATACAGTGACTCTAAAACTCTCCGATCACCTCCAGCTCAACCATACCATGAGTGGTTTCCTAACTGGTTTCTATCTATGGAGGAGAATGAAATCCATCCTAATGGATATGGGGACGAATTGTTTACAACCAGGGGAACATGTACCTTAATCGTAAATGTCTCTGTGGCATTAGACTCAGCCAATCCTATCATTCTCCTCTCCTGTCTTGAGTATGTCCATGCAGTCTTGGGACCGGCCTTGAGCAAGTTCAATCCATTCCGCTTTGACCTCACACATTAAATAAAACAGTGGAACTCCAGAGACAGTTAAGGTCCCATATGGCACCCAGACACCACTCCTAGTATCATATCTATGTCCCAATTTGTTTTGCTTACGCTATACCCTGAGAATCATGGCATATGCTGTTTAATGTATCCAGAAGCTATCTGGATCCTTATTTGTATCTCTAAGGAAGCAGGGAAGGAGTGCTGTGTCATGGACTCTTATACCCACATTCAGCAAAATATGTGACATAAAACTCTGCCTGGATGCAGCCAAAGCAGATTTCCTGGTAGAAGGTTGAAAACCGTCCCTAGATTCCCTTTCAACCCCCCACCTTTGTGGACACCCCACCGCGTGACTGTCATCAAGTCACAGCTTCAATGATTCTTTTGAGAAAGCTGTTGATTGTACCATGAATCAACAAGGCAACTAAAAACGTGATCTTGAACCTTAGCGAGCTCCCTGGTCTATTGCTCTTACTGGTTTTGCCCTGGACACTGGTATTCCTGGCAATCCTCATCTTGTAGTTTGACAACTGGTGGGTGCGTGATGGCCCCCCAAGAGCAACCTTCATCTAGTTCAAGGAACTTCTGTAGACTCTTTGTTTCTTATTGCATTCAGCACTGTTGTGACTTGGTGAGAAACCCGTATTACAAAGTTAGAGGGTGAAACTAATGGAAACTCTCCAATAAATGTAACACATTTTGGTGCTATATTTTTCATGTGGGGAGATCAGGGGTGTCATCTGATGCAAAAAAACATGCTACTTAAATGGATGCACCTCGTCAGATATGATTTGTGTGGACATGAGGTCTTAGCTCCATCTATCTCTAAAGGAATTTCTGGGGACAAAGAAACATAAGAAAATAATGAAACAGTTATAAACTAAACAATACTGTGAAGGGCACAAATGCATGCACGATGTAAAGAGGGCAGACAAAATAAGTCCAAGACATGCTACATACAGGCTCAAATCTCTTTATAAAAAACTGTAAAGGAATTACGAGTACACCTTAATAATGAACTTGATGCGGACAGCGATTTAAAGATTTCATTCAAACGGCGGTTGTGCATGACTTTGTAAAAGCGCATCCGTTATTGTTTCTTCGGGTTCACCTCAAACTCTACATAAACTGCTCTGCGAGAAACTAAGATTTGATTTTTGGATCTTGTAACGTGTCAAGACAAGACTGCGCCGATTATGCATCAGCGTCATTATTTTGCCTATATCTAAGAGATCATTAGAAAGTCGAGACCATGGAAATATGCAATCTGTAATAGCTTAGCTTTAAAATCTGCGAAACTAAGGAGAATGCAACAATTAAACCTATTCCATCCTGGTTCTTTTTAAATTGAATGAAAGACATCAGTGGGTGGCTGAATTCGTCTAGAAGGCAAATATGTAGGAAAGAAGGAAAGCCCAAGAGATTAACAAGAAAAAGTGCTGGCAGGAGGCTTTCACTTCTTTAAGGTAGCTGGCGTTGTAAGTGTCCGAAAGGAACCATGTATTCCGGATTACTCTTATTTACACTCTTGCCTTGTACAAAGCGGTCCTATTGTTCCCATATCCCCCAAAGGGGCGCTTAAGGTATATCTTCCTCCCCCCCCAAAAAAAAGACATGCATGATACAAACAATTTGGCGGGAGGACTCTGCAAGTTTAACGTTCTTCCTAGTGGAACAACTTGCTGGTCGCATTCTAAGTCAATACTAAACTCACAAATATTGCAAAGGCATGAAGCACATCTGTTTCATTTTAGAGCTTGGTAAACCGTCTCTTCGACAGTGCTTAATTTGTGCCGGTGTTTTGCAACTTGTCGGTACTTATTTTTGCAGACCGCGATCATCAGACTGTGACTTAGAGCAAGAGGCAGAAAAACTGTGATGAAAAAAACCTGCAAGGGTGTGAAAAAGAGACCGATATTGTAGGGTGTGAAAGAAAGATGCACAGTGTGGGATTGAGACAATACAGCTTGGTGTTTGGTTATCCCGGCATTCGGCAGCGCCTACTGCGGATTCTTACGAAAAACTTTGATCCCTGCAATTTACCATTTTTTAATCACTCCTCTTCAAGTCTGCCTCCTGCACCTTTTAGCCTTCTTCCCTCCTCCATTGTGAGTGCTGTGATGCTGCCGTAAGGCAATGCAAGTGATGCATTAAAACAACAAGTGCATATATAAACCTGTTGAAGTGAGAGTGAGGTTGTATAGTGCCTCATCACCTAAACTAACCGGTAACCTCTGTGTTGGGCTTATTCACTCAGTATTTCCTAACTCGGCTGACCGACAGCAGCAGTGTTGTTGAAGATGCTGAAAATGTCACGATGCTGGAGTCCCGCAGCGCGAGTGGGAACGCCACCGTTGGTCCTGTAGCCCGGGACGAGTTTAACTTCAGCAACTGGATGACTCTCCTGTCCCAGCTGCCCCTGCTGCTCTTCACGCTCCTCAACTCCTTCCTGTACCAGTGGTGAGTGACTGGATGCTCTAGTACCCTAGCAGCAGGAAGACTATTTGGTCTACATGCATCAAAGTGCCATTCATACATCTCTCCTCTTTATAGTACCTGTTCCAAGTACACATTATTTCTTTCTTTTTTCGTGCATTCGCTCCACCTTACCTGCTTCAATCCACCAGAGTCTCTCTATCTTTTTCTCTCTGCCTCAATATGTCAGTTTCCCTCAGGATTTCTTTATCTCTATCTTAACTTCTTCCATTTTCAGTCTTTCTCGCTTTTCTATTGTTTCCTCTCTCTCCTAGCCCTTTCCCTCACATTCTGTCATGCCTCTTTCTATCTCTACTTTCGCTCCTATATTGCTTTTTATAATTTCACAATCTGTCTACTCCCTTTCTGCTCTTTTCTTTCTCTCTGAGCTCTCTTATTCTTGCCATCATGCTTGTTGTTTCCCATATATCTTTTGCCCACCTTCCTTTTTTTCTTTGCCCTCTCACTTTTGTCTTTCCCCCCTATTCTTTTCGCACCCTCCTTTTCCTCTCTATTTTTTGCTGTTTCATTCAGTCTATTTCCCTATTTTTGGTCGAGTCTGCTAGAAAGCACAAAGTGTGTGGTTGCAAAATACCTTTTTTTCAGTTTTCCAAGAACTTTAAGTGGACTTAAAACATGCCAATTGTGTACAGTTGGTTGGCTTTATTGTCACTCTTAATTTGCTAATTATTAGATGGATCGCCTTGTCCATCTTGTGTTTGTCCATCCCCTGAAGCAATCCCCTCTTTACTTGTGTTCTTCCAATGCTCACTTTTAGTGAACTACTTTCTTCTTTTTGCTTAAGCACGCTACAAGAGTGCATGTGTTTTCCAGCTATCTCCCTCTTGTGCTTCTGTTTCCGCCTCCTGCTTTGTGTTGTTCTCTTCTGCCTGTTTGCTTTTGACCCCCCTCTTGTCTCTTGTTTCTTTTTGCTTTAGCAGTCCACAAGTTCAGTGTTTTCTAGCCGGCTACATTGTGCCATTATGTCCCCCTGCTCCATGTTGCTCTCTCTTTCGTGTGCTTCTCTTCCCTGCGCTGCTCTCTCTTGACAGCCTGCCTCTCCCACCACCCTGAATTATCTGTTGCTCTCGCCCCTGTGGTTCTGTGGTGAAATTGACACTATAATGTTCTTTTTTATTATTTTTATTTACTGATACAGGTGACATCTGACATCTTGGATAAGTAAATAAAACATTCAAACAAATGGTGTCCACACCATTCCACTGGCTGCACATTCTTCATGTCAGTAGAATGACGCGGCCACCATTGCCTCCTTTTATATCATTGTTTTTATGTTTTTGTCGATGAAGCACAGCGTCTCTCCCTGCACAGAGCTGCTAAAAGCGAATGACAATAGGACCCAACGTCGATAGTTATTGGTTTTGCCAATGCTTCTTTGTCTTTTTTCTCTCGCTCTCTTTCTTTCTTGTTCCCTTCTCTTTCTCTCTCCTCTTCACCTATGTCTTTCTTTCCCTCGCGCGTGCGTCTCCCTCTGTTCCTGTGTCTCACGCGCCACAACTCATTCTCGCGTTTTCTTCCCAGGATCCCGGACAGGGTGCGCATCGTGGGCAGCATGCTGGGGATCCTCCTTCTCTTTATCCTCACCACCGTCCTCGTGCAGCTGGACATGACTCCGCAAAACTTCTTCTCGGTCACCATGGCGACTATTTGGTTCATTAACTGTAAGTGCTCTGGGGTCAGAAGGTCACAACGCCCTTTCAGCACCTCACCGTATGATGTATTATGTTTCCTTCCCCTCCCCCTTCTTTGCCCCCCCCCCCCCCTCCGCCTGCCCTCCTCGCTGTTTCTTTCAGTCTGTTTGTGTCATGCGTGTCTACCCTTTTATGCCCTCTTCAGCCACCAGGACACCAGATGCTTCCACCCCTTACATCCTTTGCACACTCTCATCCACTTTTATTTATTTATTTATTTATTTATTTATGTATTTATTTATTTATTTATTTGTTAACTGCGATTTTATATAGCGCGAACATTACCCGAAGGTGTCAGAGCGCTTTACAAAAGAACCAGTTGCGATACATAAGGATTTAGGATTACATGAGTTACATAAAATATATAAACAGAACAAATTGCAAATGTACAAGTTGGAAAGTCACTCAAGGAAGCGATACAAATGGATACACTCTAAGAATCACATAGGAATGGTAGTGAGTACAAGGGTCTACTACATATACTAGTGGTTAGAGTTATCTCTAATTATATATATATATATAGATTTTCTCAGGATTTTTGGTGAGAGAAGCAGCCTGCTGGATACAGGTTGTGCTGGGCCGAACCAAGTGGGCAGAGTCCGCAAAGGTTAACAAGGGGGCGGCCGATGCTCTCCCCCTCCGATCCCTGCAGTTTTAGATAATAACCGCTGAATTGCTTCTGGGAGGGGGAGGCTTCAAGTGTGTAGATCCAGCGCGGGCGTGCTGCCTCCATTTTAAAGCCAGGCATGTTCCAGAGATTTATTTATTTATTTATATTCTTATATAGCGCAGGACTCGACCCCCGGAGGGGTATCTTCGCGCTTGCGCTTTTACCAGGAGAGCCTAATCATGACCATAAGCTGTGAGGGAATCAGTGTTGTTATATCTTAAAAGGCCGAAAAAATATATGTTTTTAAAGTCTTCCTGAAAGCCTGGAGGTTGGTGATTTGTTTCAGAGTGGGAGGAAGTGCATTCCATAAAATGGGGCCTTTATAAGAGAGAGCTCGACCTCCCTGCCTAGCTTTTCTAATCCTTGGAACCTGGATCAGTTGCTGACTACTAGAGTGCAGAATGTAGCAACTTGGCACTCTCTCTTTCTTGACATCCCCCTTTCTCTTTCTGCCTTTCTTTTGCTCTGTTTCTGTCGTTAGCTTTCTTTCTCAATCTTTCTTTTTTCCCTTCTCTCCATGTCTCTAGATTTCATTAGTAAGGTCCAATATGAGCCTCATCTCCTCTCCACCCTCTCCCTTTCCTTCTTTTATGTCCATCTCCATATTTCCACACTTTCCTTCCTCTCTGTAGTACTGCTCCCAGCCACCTTCTGCTCACTAACACCATCTTCTCTTTACGCTTTTAAAATGGCTTCAAGTTGTTAGGACATTTTCATGTGTGACCCAATTAATTATCAGTTTTTGTTCCTCGCTAAGTCTGCTGTAGACCATGCATAGAGAAGCAACAATACAATGTAACATAGTTACATTTCAATTTGTGTACGTAAAAGAGACTGGTAATGTCAACAAACTAGCAAAGCGGTAGTTATGACTGAGGTAAAGAAATATAAATGTACAGTACCAAAGGGACATTTACATTTGCATATGCCTTTGCCAACAAATTAACAAAGCAGTAGTTACGTATATGGTAGAGAAACAAACTACAATGTACTAAAATGACATCACGAATTGCAAATGCCTTTGTGCCTCAAAATGTCAATAATACAACTCGCAGGAACTATATCAGTGATTTGTGATTAGTTCTGCTGTTGCACAGCCTTAATTGGTTACTGCTTGACAATGGCATTTGGTAAACATCCATACAATCCATGCCAGCCATGGCATTTAGTAACTATTAGCATAGCAGAAGATCTCCTTGAGGGCCAGCTTCCTTCGTCAGTGTGGCAGCTGTTGGAATTGGAAGGCACATCCAGCTGTTCTTAGGACCGCTGCTCGCTTCCCCACCTGCTTCATGAAGATGAATGAAACAGGATGCATTGGAATGTGTGGGAACAGCCTCTGCGCTCTGCCAGATTTACTCATCTGGGAGAGCCAAACCAATAGTTAGGATGCAAGGCAGATGCCTCCCAAACACATGTGCTGCCATGCCCCCTAGTCAGTTATGCATTTACCACCAGCTTAGACACAATTCAACTGAAGTGGTCTAAAAATGTTACTCCCATATTGCATTGGGTATTTATTGTAATTTTTTATTGCAGGAGCGTGGAAGTAACAAAGCCGGCATACATTTCAGGGTCGAGGGTGATTGAAGATCATGTACATAGTGGAAGGGGCAGGTTTTTAGTGTTCGAGACAGGTGGGACCTAAGGGTTCCTTAACAGTGCAGGTCTGGATGGGTTTCAAAGAAATGAGTTTTCAGTTTCTTTCTGATACGGTAAGGGAGGGAGACAGTCTGATATGTGTTTTCCAGAATCTGGGTGCATAGATTGAGAATTTTTTTTTCTGTTGGTTTCCTATTTGTACCTCTCGATTTCCAGGCTGGTGATGTCAGGACTTTGTTTGTGACATTGACCTCCTTAGATGGAGAGTTATTCAGCCAGGTATGGTTGTATATCCTTTAATACTGCCTAGCATATGATACATCTCGTTTTGAAGATGACATCGACGGGTAAGGGCAGACAGTAAAGTTCTGTCTGGCAAATAAAAAGATTAATTAGATTAAAATACAGGACCTATACCTGCCCTGCTGACATAGCCCCACCTGGAAACTGCACTTCTGTCCCAAGATCTTGTCTATCCCTCTCCTCTCCCAGTCCTCCATCTCCTTTGAAGACCTCAGTCCATCTCCGGTCGCTAATATCAACCCACGGACCCTCTCCTCCTAGTCCCCACACCCTCCTTCCCTGTCTTCTTTCCACTATCCTACTGTGTTTTGTCATTATCTTTCTTCCTTTCAACCCCCACTAACTCTCCTGCTCTCCTTCAAGTTGTATCACATCCTCTTACCTACTTACTTTTCTTTACACTATTCCTCTCACCTTTCCACGCCTTATACCTTTCTGTCTCCCAAACCCTACCAGCATTAGCCCCTACTACTTTTTCCCCAACCTCAAATCCCTTGCACTGCATGCACTCTCTCCAGCTCCTCATTATCATCCCTCTAATCCAGTGGTCTTCAAACTTTTTAATGCCATGCCCCCCCCCCCCATGGAAAAAGATAATGTGTCCCCCTCAGTATTTTTCACAATTATTCTATGACATTGGCAATGTTTAAATATGTATAGACTTATTTAAACATTGGAGTTAAGTTCTGTTACTGTTTTAAAAATCCAATTAAATACATGATTGACAAACATACTATTCTGGTCAGGCAAGCCGTATTAACGTGTAAAAGTATCCACAATGTGATTATTAGAATAGGGCATGGGGGGGGCTTGAAGAATATTTGATATTTGGAGTCCCTTCCCTTTTGACATACTCCCAGTCACAGTATAAATGACAAATGATTTTGAGGTCCCCTAGGAGACCCCGCCCCCAGTTTGAAGACCCCTGCTCTAACCATTTACTTCCTGTTTCTATTTCCTGCCTTTCAATATCTATCTCTCCCTGTAACCTTCCTAACTTCATGCCTTGTATTTTTAACAGTTCTTACCATCCAATTAAAATATGTTTAACTAATGGATAGAAAGGAATGAGAATATGAAGCGAAAGGGAGGTGATAAAAAGATTCAGAACAGATTCTAAAAAACGTCCTCTGAGTCTTCACAGGCCCAGTGTATCTGACGATAAAACCCAGCACACTTGATATATTCCAGTGCAGTCAATGCACGGAAAAGTTAGTAGCTGTGGTAAAAAAAAAAACTAAAAATTACGCAGATTAAGTCTGTGGGATGTAAAGAAAATAAATGTATTGCTATCATCCAGAAGGCAAATAAATGCACCTTTCACCAAAACAACTAATTCATTTCCTAACTTTCGCCTTGAAATTCATTCGGAACAGGGCCCTAGAACATTGTCCCCGGGCTAGCCCTTGAAACCCCTAGTTTCTCCAAAATTAACCTTCATGAAAGTTGGCCTCTGTCCATCTGAGCCAAGACCCAACATTACCATATTTTCATCATAGGGCTGCTCTCCGATGGAAATTCCAGAGCTGGTCTCAAATAGGGATGGGCGATAAATTCTGGGCGCACTTGTAACGTGGAGTTCCAGAAAACTCCGCCAACCGACGCGTGGCCAACGATAAGTTTGTGAGCGAGAATTGGCTTCCCCTACCAAGATTTTCAGGCGCTAGGAGGGCACTTAACAAGAGTTTCTCAAAGCAGGGGGTTGTGACTGTTCGCAGTGAGAAAACTGTTGCCTGAGTAGAAAATCTACTTAAGTAGCAGCAATGAGGCAGAGCCCTCTGGCACACCATATGGTGCCATCCATGCTGATTATGCAGCGCAGAACAAGCTCCCAGCGCTAAAATTCAGTGTGGCCTGCCAATTTCCGCCGTTTCGCGGAATCTCACAGAGTTTTCATGTAACTCCAGGAATTCCGCCCTCCCCTAGTCTCAAATGGGAAGTAAATATTTAAATTCTGTCCTCTGCCTCTAATGAAATTGATATGTTCCTATTGATACTTGAATTTCTTTATTGGGTGATTTCACCCAATAGTCTAGGTACAAATATTGCCCGAGCACCACTCACCATTTTACGTTGTCAGCCCATAATGATCCTTTTTAAGGGAGCACCAGTGAGAACATAGTTTTCTAGGCGTAGTAATGCACATTGGCCCCACACCCTCCTTGCAGCTTTCCATCTGGAGGTTCCTCCATGAACATGAGACCAAAGCAGCAGGTGCAGGCCTGCGAATAATTTACCGTAAAACCAGACTAGTTGCAAGCTCTTATATCAGCAAATGATCGTCCTCCCTTGGGAATCGCGTTTTCTTTGCCATTTTGTTTAGTGATTGTCTCGTCGATGGGGAAAGCAGGTTTGGAAAGTGAAAATCTTACACGCAGTGTTTAATGTATGCATTAGACAGCACCGTTTTTGGGGACAGAGAGACTTATTTCTCATAATGAGACTTTGAGCCGGAACAAGAGGGGGAAGGGCAGGATAGGGAGAAGAAAGTAGGATGAGAAAGACAGGGACGAAAGGTGAAAATAATGATGAAAAATAACCTAGTAGAGAAAGACGAGGAGACAGAAGTGGGAGTGGGGTAAGAAAGAAGCATGGGGTGGACTAGACAGCCCAGGTATACAGCAACGCTAGCAAACACTAAGTCCTTGCTAGTGCGTCTTTCACAAATTAAGCACTGGTTATATGTTATGCTACAGTGTGTTATTTTGGAAGTCTGCTAAGCGCTTTATGCAGCACAGAGGTGCCTCATAGCACTGGGCTGTGGGAAGTTTAAAATCTAAAAAGGATTTCGGATCAAGCTGGGAAATCCAGTTTTGAAACTAACTTTCCTATGAGTTCTCTGTTGGTGAAAATGGTGTCACAGGCTGTTTTGTTATTTCTAAATTATTATATGTATAAGAGAAGCGAGGCATTATGCGTAAATTAAAAACTCATGGGAGTATCATGATGAATCCAAACTGACTGGTTTTTTTAAATTAGAATGACGGACAAAAAAAGTATTGAAATAATGAAAATAGTTGACATTTTTAAAAACAGCTATGTAATATTTAAAAATTAGTTGAGAGCTGATATTCCGAGTATGGTAAGAGTCATACATTGCAGTAGGGTTTAGGTTAGATCTGAGGTAATGTGTAGGGGATGGTTTAGTGCTAGGTGTAGGGCTAGGCATCTTTGGAGGTTTCATGTTCATGGGCCCATCAGTATCCTACTTTAAAATTAATAGTCACCATTAAGAGTTCTTAATTTTGTATTAGTCATTGTTTATTTCTTCATTATAGCTTCCTTGATTTTCAGATTCATCCAAAGGAGCATTGTAGTGAGGCCTGTGGACGATTGCACCTTTATAAACACTGTTAAGGCACTTTTTCTACATTCACAGTGGCAGTGGCCTGCCACAAACTCTGAATTCACAATTCTCCAAAGACCATTCGTTCACAAACTTCCATATGAATCAATCCCATGGGCTCCATTTCGTCTTTGCAGCTTGTGCATGACAACCATCTTTGATTGTCATCTTGTCATTTACAAATGATGTTGTAGATGTGATGGAAGAATATAACAGAGTGAGCAAACCCCCAAAAAATCCACACACCCTTCTGCAGAAGCTTTGTGAGAGATTTATAGTTTAACATTTCTTCTCCCCTACAAGCCCTCATACCCAATATTTTAACGCTATTTGCATTTTATATGGAGAGGTTTCTTTTAAGAGCATTAATTATTTATTCAGGTGTTTATAGCAACGTTTAAGTTTTACACTTGTCAGGAAATTTCCCTTTCTGTGAAAACTATTAGAGAAATGTATCTTAAACAAACCTACTGCGGATATCTCTCCTCACAACCTTTGAGTTTCCTCCCGATCAGGATTTCGTTAATGTCAAAGGACACATAACATCATTCCTCCATGTGTTTTGGGTGGTTCATTCTAAACTGCCCTGTCTGCATATACTTTTAAATCCCTTCGTAGCAAGTAACGCAGTCAGTGTTTTAACCATCGGAACACGCTTTATATGACAGTCGATGTCAAGGTACTCTCAGGACTAGTTTTGTCCCTACTGGCAGATGCCAGTTTGTGAAAATTGCGTTCTCCAGATCACCTTCTATACTTCTGACATGAGATGCCCCTCACGGCTCCATACCAGCCCCAGCAATTTTCAATCTTCACATGAAGCCCTGAAAGACGTACTTGCTGGATAAGAATTTACCAACATGTAGTTCTGAAAATGTACATCTGCAGATCAGTTAATGGCCATCTTCAACATTTATTAACGTGTTACCTTACTCATGAGTATTTCCAGTTCTAATTGTGCACCGTTGAAGGCTATATTTCATGCTATGTCTAGACTGACAGGACGTCGTGGAAATCCCAGGACCGTCCTACTTTTTAATGCCTGTCTCAACACTTCTTAAGATTAAATACAAGTCCCTGTTTTCAGGAAGGTCCAGGTGAGAATAAGCAATGGAAGTAAATGTTGCTCCTGCTTACATCTCTACCCGACCATCTCATGGTAGGAAGGTAGTGGCACACTCTGGGGGAATCAAGGCTGGTAGTGTGAATTGGGTAGGTAAAAAAAAGGGTGGGCTCAGCAGTTCTTCGTGATCAATGATCATTACCCTAACCCTGTCTTCCCAAGCAACTCCTTTCTGTGTGTCTTTGCCGAAATGCACACATTTATATATGCATGACAAAATATGTCATCATGTTTTCCTTGCGTGATAATCACAAAAAATGCCAATGTAGTTTATTTTGAGGTGGTATGTCATGGTAAGTAAGGTTAAAGTAAAGTGTATAGAGTAATGTCCCTGGATGTGCCTGTTACCTCACCCCTACACCAGTGAGCGGTATCAATGTAGCCCTATGCAGGAATTTACAGGTTGTAGACCTACGTCTATGTCTGTAGGCTGTCAGTGTTTTGGTTATGAAAATCCGGTCACCCAGCTATACCCCTACGCATCCATCTCGTCTGGGTTTGAAGGGGGGGGGGGGTGCTGTCAGACTATCTGGCTTTAGCGTTTATGACATTTGTAGTAGTCAGTTCTTAGGGCCCAGTGCATTCTGGTACTTGCTGTTTGTTCGCATCAGCATTGTATTTAGGCAACCATCATGTTTAACAGTCATTCAGTTGGGAGACCCCAGTAACACCTGAGTACATTCTACTACTTACCGTGTTTTAAATTGTAATCAATTGTAGTGTCAGGCGTATGTAAGGAGATTGCCTATAGGCCTTAAGGTAGTAGCTTTAAAATAGAGAACAATAGGAAATATGTGATGTAAAGTACTGCAAGTACCAGAATGCAACGGGGCCTCGGCAACAATGTCAACAAGCACCAGTGTACAATAAATGTCTGAGTGTAGCACACCTCCTTTTTGAAAGTTGGTTAATCAATAATAAGCCTTTCTTTGAAATTCTCATTGTAAAATTCCTATTGAACAAAAAGGCTAACAGAGCATCCGAGTTTCCCAGTTCCATGCGTGAGTAACTCATCCAGTCCAGGCGTTTTGCCTTGCATTCTACAGTTTGTAGTCCTTTATTATCCCATTCGAAAATCGGGACCACAAGTCTCAGAATGTGAAGAAATGTCTTTATTGGATGCGCTACTCACACATGGAACTAGGAGACTTGAAAGCAGTGGAAAGATGTTTTTGGAGTTTTAACTTTCTTGATCCATTGATTAGTAGTTCTTCCAACCTGGATTTTTTCTTTGATTTTTGCACCATGTAGTACTGGCTGTTCCATTATAATGATAGGACTACACATACCGGAATGTAAAGGAAAACAAACATGCACTGGTTGAGACTCTCGTGCATGGACCTGGAAGGGTGAATGCTCTGGAGGTAGTGTATAGAAAGGCAGAGAGGTAAAAAGTGGCTGATGATAAAAATGGGAGTTGGGGTGGAAGATAAGGAAAAAGTGAAATGCAAAAAAACTACAAGTAAGGTATGCTCTAACCCCTTTTTTTCGCCTTTCTCCACAGCTTTCTGTGCCATTCTACAAGGCAGCCTGTTCGGGCTACTGGGGGGTATGCCCCAGAAGTACAGCTCTCTCTTCCTGAGTGGCCAGGGCATGGCCGGAATGTTAGCTGCCATCGCCATGCTGCTCTCCATGGCCAGTGAGTATGGAGGGCTGGATACTGTGTTGGTAAAAGGTGCAGGCCAGAAAGGAGGGAGGTGAAGGACACATAGTTCTCAAGATATCCTGTCCTATGTGTGAGTAACTCCAGCCCTGTCAAGATCCCAGGCGTGACTAGCTCCCCCAGGCCTGCTTTTTAGGTTTCAGCTGCAAAAAAGCTGCGCAAGCAGCTTTTGCGCAGGAGAAATCTATTGAGTTACAGTATGTGGCTCTGGAATCCGCCCTCTGTTTCATTGGCTAGCTCCATAAATGGAGGCTAGCCATTGGAACAGAGAGGCGTCCGTCATGGCCGGACCAGATTCGGGGGCGTTCCCAAGAATTTTTGGCTTTTGGCTACGTCATGCTACGTCAGCCAAAAGCCGGGAACGCCCCCGAATCTGGTCCGGCCGGGCCGTGCTTGTTTTTTGTGTGTATTTAGTATGGGTGACAGTCCAGATGCCTGTTGTGCTCGCCACTATGATGTGTTCTCCGACGGGGTTCACACAGTGTTTAGCTGCCTGGTTTCTCTGTGCACAGTCCCTTCTTGTTGGCGCTGTGCGCAATAAGTGGCCGGTCACACAGTATCTGTTTGTTGTTGAACACGGTGCTCGATGACCTGTTGATTCTTGGTTGCTTGTATGGGTAGCTACAAGACTAGGTTGCCTGTGTATGCAATGCACAGAACCGGTATGCTTGTTGGAGCTGCGCACTGTGCTTGGTTGTTTCTTGGGGGTGCATACGGTTGCCGGGTGCCTCTTTGAATCCTACACGGTGCTTGGTTGTTTAATTGATTCTGTACGCGGAGGTTAGCTGGTTTATAGTACTGTGCAGTATGCTCAGTTCCCGAGTGCCTGTTGGTGCCACGCACGTCCCCTGGCTGCCGTCGGCTCGTGCGAGTGCTCGCTGTTACTTGCTGCCTGTTGGTGTGGTATGACAGCGATCGGCTGCCTCTTGGGAGCGTGCACAGTTCCTGCCTGTCGGTGCTGCTCTGCGGGTCGGTGCTCCAGCCGATGCAGTGTCAGCGCACGGTGCTTGCCCACCTGTTGATGCCGTATAGGTGCATGCGCTGCGCGCAGTGCCCGCCTGTCAGTTGGCGCAGCGCACGGTGTGGTGTGCAGGGAGCCCGGCAGCCAGGCGGCCGAGCATCCAGAACCCCCTCCGGCAGTTTGCTGTCCCTCACTCTGACAAGAAGCGGAACCCCAGCTGTTTCCGTCTCTTCTCTGCGCTCTCGGATCCCTGTATGATCCGAACGCGTGCTGAGCACCCCCGGCTCGATCCTTTCTGCTGTCAAAGTTTTATTTTTTAGTTAGTTTGTTCTCCTCGGCTCAGTATCCCGCGTGTGCTGCGCGCTGTGGAGCTCCCCGGGAAGGGGACCCCTCATCTCCGGCAGTGCTAATGATGCGCTCCGAGAAGCTGCTCCAACTCCCCCACACCTGCTGCCTCTGAAGAAGTCACTTCTCCCCGCGCAGGTCCACGGACAAGCCAGCAGGTGCCCCCCGGTGCCCAGGGTCACACGTGGGGTGCTTCTTCAGGCTGCAGCGCTCTGCGGAAAGTGCCGGCTGCCCTCCTCTTCTCCTCGGGCGCCCTCCCCAGCGCCGGTGGCTCCAATGCTCCTGGCTGCCAGGTTCAGCCCTGTCAGCGGCTCCTCTTCAGGAAATGACGTGGCGGCTCAGGAGCCGGTTGCCAGGAGACGGAGGGACACAGTCCAGCTCTGCATAGGTGAAGAGAACAGTGCCGGGGGCTGCAGCATGTGCTGGGGGTGCCCGGAGGGTTTATCTATGGCCTGGCGACCGGAGTGCCCCGAGGGTCCGTGAACGGGGCAGCTACTTTCAGTCTAGGAGAAACAAGCCTGGGGGTTATGGAGTCACTCACCCAAGTAAAGCTTCCAATAGGTAAACATACAGGGAAATGTCTGGAATTACTTCGTTTGGCCAAAATTCAAATGTTCTGTCGAATCCTTAAGCTGACTGAAGTTCATACAAGATTTCTTTTTCGCGCCGTTGCTGAATTCCCTGCACACATGGATGTCCAGCGTGGGATCAGTGTGTTTATTTTCGAGAGCTCACATGTAGAGCAATTTCGAGCACGCTGTGGTGGAGGCTGTAATGGTAACCCTCACAGAAGACCACATTATCCAGCACTGTAGCGTAGCCAGTGTGACACTGCGCTAGTGCAAGAAAGGACACGGGCCCACTGGATGCTGTTGGCCACATAAATAAAAGCAATAATCGGGGTTCACGTGCCCCTCAGGCCTCTGGGCGCGGCGTCACTGCACCTGCTGCACCAATGGAAGCTACGCCACTCCCCTCCCACTGCCACTATTACACCTGTGTGATTCTCAGGGATGGGCATTTAAATGTTATCAGAGTCTGCAAGTACAGTGCTGCCAGGTTCTACTTAATGGTTCTCTTCATGTACTGGTCACAGAACGAGAAGTGTTAGGTGACACCTGAAACTGTTGCCTTCCGCTCTTTGTAGCAGGTGCATTAACCCTCTGCGCTGTCTTACCAGTGAACGTGAATACTTACCGCAAATGACAGCGCAAATGCATAACTACAAAAGCACCTCGATAGCTCGGTGTGATCAGCATGCGCTGAGGAGGGCCCCGCATCCTGCCGGAACCGCAACAGCAGGAGAAGCCGGTGAATGGGCCAGCTGTTTCTGCTGTTCCCTGCTTGTGCCTCGGTTTTCGTGCCTCTGTGGCCGGCTTCTGGGTTGTCGCGCCTGTGCGCAGATCTATAGCAACCCAGCTTGGCGTGCATCTCCCGCTGCCATCTCAGTGGGCGAGTCGTGCTGTATTATTGTCCAAACATCAATAAGGAACTTGGGAGGGACTATTTTGTAAAGAAAGTGGGTGAAAAACTATTGAAGTCATGCATGAACCCAGAAGTATATAGCTGGGGCAGGATTGACATCATAGGGTTTAGGTGGTTAACCTTTAGATTTTAGGACTAGACAGGCTAGAGGCAAATTTTATGTTGCTAAGCATGGATCACCTGCGCTCGGTTCGTTTGACCAATGTAATTTACACATCATGCTTGATCCAACCAGCCAGGAACAAGTCCTGGTGATTGATGAAGGGATACAAATGAGTAATGAGTTGACTACAAAGTTTCTAAATGTTTTCCGTTGTAAGCTAGGACATTTTAAAGGATTCAAGCACAAGATTATCTTGGTAACTGATGCAAAGCTCATAGTTCACAAAGTACGGAGTATTCATTTTATGGTGAGGGAGGACGTTTCCAAGGAACTTGAGTAGTTGATAAATTGTGGGGTCATAGAACTGATTGATGTGTCAGATTGCATATCTCCTTTGGCCGTAGCCAGACAGGTGTGTGGCTCTGGGTGGGTGTGTGTGCCTCTGGGTGAGTGTGTGTGGCTCTGGGTGGGTGTGTGTGGCTCTGGGTGTGTGGGTGTGGCTCTGGGTGGGTGTGTGTGTGTGTGTGTGGCTCTGGGTGGGTGTGTGTGGCTCTGGGTGGGTGTGTGTGGCTGGCTCTGGGTGTGTGTATGTGTGGCTCTGGGTGGGTGTGTATGGCTCTGGGTGTGTGTGTGTGGCTCTGGGTGTGTGTGGGTGTGGCTCTGGGGGTGTGTGTGTGTGTGTGTGTGTGGCTCTGGGTGGGTGTGTGTGGCTCTGGGTGGGTGTGTGTGGCTGGCTCTGGGTGTGTGTATGTGTGGCTCTGGGTGTGTGTGTGTGGCTCTGGGTGTGTGTGTGTGGTAGTAATTGCTGTCTGCTGAGCTCGTCCGTAGGGTACAATAGGTCTCACATTTGCGAGAGATTAAGCTATTGGCAATGTAAATGACAATGCAATTTTTTTATCTGTTTTCAAAACCAACACATAGATTAAAAATGTGTCATTTACAATGCCAATAGCTCTAACTTTTTCAAAGGCGAAACCGTTGCATTGTAAATGCTTGTTTTCCTTAGAATTCTGGGACTTGTAGTCTTGTTTGTACCATTGTGAAACCGTGACTACAAGTCCCAGAATTCAAAATAAATAACCTTGGACTGGAGCACCTGTGAACCTTGGCAGCTGTGGAGTAACTCGTCCAGTCTATGTTTTTCTCTTTCCATTCTGGAATTTGAAGTTGTTTGTCCCATTAGAATCTCAGGACTCCAAAGAAACATACTGGTCTCTGTGAGCTATTTAGGCACGGACCTGTGTAACTTGAGAGCTGTGAAAGGAAAGACCAGAAAGAGGCTGCAGGAATTGAAGAGTTAGTCCCCATGGATGCCTCAAGCGGACAGTGTAAGAAACACAAATACCCTCACTCATGAGAGGCACAGCTCTCTCCCTCTCCCACCCCTGCATCTATTTGGCAAGTGCAATGCTAGGCTATCCTGCACTCATGAAGTGTGCTGTTTGAGCTCAATGCCGCCAGAAGTTACGAAAAGTGTTTGTCTGGCCCTGCACCTCACAAAAGTCCTTGAGTACCTAACTAAGGCAGCACTGTTTGTCTTTCTGAAGGTGAGCATGTGTTTCCGCGTTTCCTGGCTCCGGGCGAGTTCTCTGGAATAGAACAGAGGCTGTGCTGGCGCAGCAGCTGCCTCACCCCGGAGAAACGAGTTCAGCCAGTGTACATAAACAGGCGCGCCCTCAAGAGAGCATGTGGGGCGGTTTTATTTACATTTTGTTCACGTGTTTCATCTGAGAGCAGGGAGACCGCGAGGACACGTTTTGTTCAGGTCAGCCGAACTCCTGGCTCTGTCTTGGCCTCTGTGATTTTAGACTATGACCCTCAGTTCATGCGCTCGGTATGTGGTCAAACAACTTCATTGAGGTGAACATTTTTACAATTGGCTGGGCATCCCACTGAGCGTGACACGGCTGCTCCTCTAACTTTGTGTGTTTTTTTCACCTTGGACTTTGTGTGTGACACCATATGAACTTGGGAAAACGCAAAGCCAGACCCAGGATGCTTGTTTCTGGTCCAGGGAGGGCCTGGCAGTCGGGGCTGGACTGTTCCCACGGGGAGGAGGGTCAAGACTGATTTGCATATGGCTGGGTCCAATCTGGAATGGCGTGTTAAAAGCAATGGATTTAACCCATATCTGTGACTGGGGGGTGATTGTTTGATTGGTTCAGCATTCCGTCCATCAAGTGTTCTTTTTGCCGCTGTACAAATGGAGCACATCAACTCCTAGCCCATGGACATCTCCTGGCCAATTCCAAAGAAGAGGTTCTTCTACGTAGTGTCTCAGCCCTCGGGTAATCCTATTAGCCAGGATTGTACGGCTTCCCGGTGCTAGGTATCACTGTGAAGCACTTCATTTGTGCCTGGTGGGAAAAAGCTGTGCACCCCTTTTCCCAACTTTGGGTATGGGGTGATATTTCAGAAAGTACCAAGGTATCTATAGCTAAAGCCTGCCTTTGCACGGAAAAGGACCAGCTTGTGATGTCCTTCACCTCGACTTAGTTTAAGTACAGGTCTCTAAACACTCGGATTAGCTTAGCGCTTTGTCCCACTCAAGCACCTATTGTTCAGAATTGTTTACACCCTTCAGAAAGCCATCCCCTGCCCTGCCTTTAGCCCACTGCCACACCCACCAATTGTGATTGGCAGAGTGTGCCTGCAGGATGCTAAAGCTGCAATTCTGTAGAATATTATCAATAGTTGATAATGCCTGACCCATTAATCCTTTCAGCTTAAAGTTGTTGGCTATGTTACTTTTGGGAAAAAAAAGATATAGAAAAAGTTCACAACTATCTCAAAGCTGAACCAATGTGTTGTTTGAAGGAGCTATCAGCACGTCCATTACAGCGGACAGGAAACTCCAAACACAAGCTCTGCACCTCGTCCTTTGTGTGATTTCGGGCTTCGGACTCTGCAGCTCATTCTTTGTGGCTTTCATAACCTATAACTTAGGGCCCTGACCTTTACTCTGTGTGAACTCGAACTTTTACACTGAGTGAGGTACCACCCACCGACCCTGACTCTCTGTGATCTCTGGCTTTGCTAAGTGTTCACTGTGACATCAGTCGCTGCCCCTCTCTCTCTCTCTGACACCTCATTCATTGGTAGTGTGTCGGTGTGACCTTAAGCGTTGGCCCTGGCTCTCTATGACCTCAGGTTCTCCCGAACTGAAACTGCATGGCCTTGATCTCCCACACTGACTCTGTGGGTCATCCTCCCTCACTCTCCTCCCTTCTGCTCTACCACTGACCCCAAGTCTGACTTTAGTATCTTTTCCATACTCTCTATGACCTTGAGCTCTGTGCCTGACTCACTGACCCAATCTCTTCCACTCCTGGGTGCTCTCTACTTCAGACAGTATATGGGGCATTAGGCTTTAATACTGACTTAGTGTGGCCTCGGGTGCACCCACGACTCTATGCGTGACCTTTGGCAATTCCCTAGACTCCATATTGTGACTTGGGGTGATGTCCATGACACTGTGTGTCTGTGAACTCTGAATCCGCGCTACCTAGAACTTTGACTCTTACTCTGAAAGCACTACCACACTTATTCTCACACTTGCAATACTCCATTTTCCATAGGCAGAAACACATACCTTCACTGATCTTCATGCCCAGGATTTCACACACCCCACACGTTTTCTCACACTTTCACAACCTTTCTCACCCATTTATACATCAATTTTCCTTGCTCTCTCCCTTCATTTTCAAATCTTTATCGTCTTGTTCATCACTTGAAAATCCAATAAGTTCCACTTCATGCTCAGATTTTCGCACACACGCAGAACTGTCCTGCTCACAATCACATTTGTGTTTCCAGGTGGGGTGGACCCCCAGACCTCAGCTCTAAGTTACTTCGTCACTCCCTGTATTGGAACCTTCATCTCCATCGTCTGCTACCTCATCCTGCCACAACTGGTGAGTCTTGGAGGAATTGTTGTGGGAAATCAATGGTTAGTTGTAAAGTTATTGAGTGAAAATTGCAATTTTCTTTAACATTCCCATCTATTTTTACCCATATTTCTTTTTGGCTAACCGTGTATATTCATGTTCATTTTGAGTTCTGCTAACAACGAAGTTGAAACTTATAGATTTCCATGTTGATTTAGTTGCTAGGTGTGCATTCGGATACCAGTGACGTTTTAGCTCCGTAATAGGCCTCGTATTATATACCAACACTCATGAAAACATTAGCATTATTGAACAAACATTTTACCGCTCCAGTTATTTTAGGACATCTCATTCTTTTTAAACTCCTCATTGTGTCCGTGTTCACATAGAGACTAGCCTTGGAGTCACGATAGAGAGCATGGAGATGCCTTAAAAAAATACCATTTTTATTTCTTCCCATTTTTAGAAATTGTCACTGATGGGAAAATACATTGTTTTTCATTTTTGTCGCTGTGTAAAATCATTAAAAACAAAAAACCCTGCCCCGTATTATGTGCACGTAACGCCTTTGTAGTCAATCCAGTTTCACTTGCGTAGTCCCTACTTCTGCCTCCTAAATTGGGCAAACTGAATGGCCACTGAGAGAGCCGAAGAGATGGGAAGAGGAGATCTTTTTCCTGCCCCTTGTTCTGATGATTGAGTGATTTGGGAGCCTGGACAAGGCAAATCAGTCTTCCTCCCGTAGGGGCAGGTGAGCAGGAATGAAGAGCACTTTCAGTTGGTTTAACAAACATCAGTCAGGAGGAGCGGTGCATCATGTGTAAATGCCTCTCCCCCAGATCACAAATTTCCAGTGATCCCACACCCTTATTAAAGGGGAGCTGGAACACTAGTCCTATTTTACCAGCAGGAAAAGCCATCCAGTAACATTGAGTGAGGTTCAGGTTGAGGCTGCTGGCCCAAAAGCCCCCTTGGATCCCCTCCTCAGGCACACGGGGCAGTGAATGCTTAAAGCAGGTGGTAAATGAGACCGCATTGTTCCCAGAGTGTGGAATCCACATGCAGGCAAGGACTCTCCAAACCGGATCTGCGTATTATTCCCCATTTTTGGGGAACCGTATTAAATGGGCAGAGGTACCATAAGCAGCCATGTATGCTAATTCCGAACCCAGTAATTTCAGCATCCTTGCACCGTGCAACTCTTAATCATAGCCTTAGTGTTTACAATGATTGGAATAATATAAAATAAAGAACACAATTGTGAAGGCTTTACTTTTTGTGAGGTCCGAAATGCATGGTAATCAGTGGCGCACCCACTTGGGGCATCATCTCGAGTGGCCTTGGGGATCCCGATGGAGACGGTATTGAGAGTTACCAACCACATCTGGGTTACAGGTTATGGTATTTCACACAGAGATTTCAGATTCCGAAAGTGTCGGACACTGAGGGAAAGCGAGCAGAAAACTGCATGGAAACACCCATTCTTGTACATTATTCCCCAAAAAACGTGTGATTTCCCATTGTTTATCTCCTCGGTATGACCAGAATGAAGCCTTAAATATGAAGCAAACAAGGGGGAGCTAAAAGGAATCAGTAAGGCAAAAAACTAGAGAAAGGGAAACTTTCTGAGAGGTCTTTTTGTTAAAAGATTCCTTCTCATAAAAAAAGCCTTTCTGTTCTCAAGGTCACATGAATGGAGGTTGACACATGGGGGTCACTGTAACTCTTCCCTTGGACTCAGCCATCAAACAGAGTTAAGAAGATTCCAGTGCCGGGCAGTGCTGCGAATCTCCCTTCCCTTGTCAATTCAATTTATTTATTCATGATTTTGGAATTCACATGAGATCCACATAAAAGAATAGCATAGAAGGAAAATACTGTTTACATACAAATATAAGAATAAGTAAGAAGAGCAATTTCATGACCACTAATATATGTCTAAAAAGCATTTAAAAAAGTTAAACATTTTATAGCAAAACATTTCATTAGGCGGATTATAAATGGCATCCATTAAAGAGCTAGATGATAAAATACTTAATTTTAAGCAAATAGGTCTCAACCACTTTCGCCTATATAACATAAGGGCCGGACATACAAAAAGAACATGAGCAATGTCCTGGATCGATTTATTGCATTGATTGCACATTGCTGAGGAACCATACCATTTGAATAATAAATTGTTTAAAGGAAGAAGGTCCTGCCTCACAAGGTACCAAAAGCACCGTATTCCATGAGGAAGATTCCAAGAAATGTAGGGTTGCATGTTTTTAAATAGATAGGAGTCTATAACCGGAGGGACGCCTTTCTTCAGAATAAGAGTATCCCTATCCATACCAAAACTCAAATTCCATATAGCCAGTTTTAGGGAGGACTTCAGCTGTTGTGCAGATAGCGTAAAAAGAGTTGATTCCTCCAATTGCAATAGAGCTACAGCCCTTCTAAAATTCTTTACGATTAAAGAATGCTCCTTTAGGGGTCCCAATAGTTCTTTTTGTATGAGGTAACATAAAGTATCCGGTCTTCCCTTAACCAGACAAGAGACCCATCGTACTATCCCAGCTAGGCCTTGGACCCAGCTACTACGGATACCAAATTCTAACCTAAGGGAAGCCACAGTACAAGCAGTGTTAACCATAGTTAAGTACCGTAAGAGTCTGCCCTCTATTGTATGTAAAAAAAAAAATTGCCCCAAATCAAGCAATTCAATACCATAAAGTGGGGAGGCCGGGATTTTAGCACGGAAGGCCTCTAGCAAATAGGCAAAATGTCTTTTGCCTGTGGCATTATAAAGGGCACCTAAACCCTTACCTTGTGCCATTGCCTTCCGGATGTTATTATCTATATGGGCCTTAACACTCAAGTTACCAGAAACTATTTTCCCTAGGAAGACATACGTTTTTACAACTTCTAACTCATGACCTCCTACCAATCACTTAAAACTCCCATGTATCTGTTTTTTCTTTCCTGTCATACACATGACTTTGCTCTTTGAGACATTTATCTTTAAGTGGTGAATCTCTGCATATTTGTGTAGTGCCTGCAGACGATTATTTAATCCTTTCGGAGTTAGGTCAAATATTATTAAATTGTCTGCATACAACAAACAAATAATAGGTTTATCCCCCAAGACAGGGGCAATACCTTCACTCAAAGATAAAGACTGGGGAAGATCAGATATATATAGGGAGAAAAGTAATTCCCTTGTCCTGTTATGTACCGCTATTAGTTACTGGCTAGCTTGTATATGGGAAAACCTGAGAGAATAAAGTGTCTCTCATTACCACTGAGCACACATGGGTGGCAAAGAGGAAGTAAGAAACACAAAATTACTCGCCATTATGTATGACTGGCCTAGCATTTTAAAGGCTACTTAGGCCAAGGCTCTTAGCTGCTATGAGAGATGCCCTACTTTCCCATATAGACCAGCGGTGTACATTATTAGATCTATGTTTTGAAGCACTTAATCCACACTCACATGAAGTATGAGAATGAATTACGTTTTAATCTGATTGGGCTTGTATGGAGATGAGAAAACTCCACTACCATAACATGATGAGAAGGCGGTAACTAGGATGGTAGAAGATTGGCAGCAGAATTTATGTAGTTGATACATGTTGTTTCTGAACTCTGTAATTTGAACATCACTCTAGGAGTTCGCCCAGTACTATTTTACCAAGAAGCCGGAGCAGAGCTATGAACTGGAGACCAAGGCAGAGCTGCTGCAGAAAGGTGGGTGCCTTTCCAGGCCGCTGCACTATCTCTCTCTTCAGAAACCAAGCTTTAATATCCAAACTCACAGACCACACTCAAAAATACACAACTCATGATGAAAAAACTCCCAAAATTGATGACATGCTACACAAACACACAGACCACCACTAGACACACAATATAGTGAGCACAACCACTACTAAAGACAGATGGATCAGTCTTAAACATAGTTCCCTGACGAAAAATCCCTCTCATTGCCTTTCCCAAAGAGGTTGCCCATCCAAGAAATATACTACCATATTTTAAGACCTTCTGTCTATTGGCAGAAACACTGTGGACTCCAAGAATCGTACTACCCAAATGTGCTGCTCTGTTCCAACCTCTGTCTTCAAAACATATTACTCAGCCCCAAATACACTCTTCAGTTGGATGTTGATATAGTTTTAATTAATTTCCTGCAGGATATGCTAAACGGCCTGTCCACCAGCGTTAGGTTTGGTCCCAATGGGTAATGCACGGAGCACTTTAAACTTCAGCGAGGAGTACAGCAGGGTTGCATTTTAGCTCCTTTTTTATTTATATTTTATATCAACAGTTTAGGGCAGGTCTTGACTGCTGCAGGTGTTGATGTCCCCAGAGTAGGTGGCCGCCCCATTCCTGCTCTACTGTATGCAGACAAAATATTTCGCACTTACACATAAACACTTTCCACCACAATGCTTGTACTAAAAGAAAGGTCCATTACATAACACATTCATCACCCAAACTACCACCAATAAATTATTGCTCACTCAAAGAGCAATTCTACACCCTTAAACAAGCTATCCACCCGCAAAATAATAAGCCCAAACCGAAAACCAACTACTCCCTCTACAGTTATACCTGTTTAAAAAATTAAATCTTACCCCAAAACATAATATTACCCACCCTAATCGACTTGAAAACTACACAAAACCTTCCTGCCAAGCCGCTAAAAACCCTTCTCACTTCCAAAATCATACTTTTCACTCCTAATCAACATAACTACAAAATACATACCACACCCCCAATAAAAGATTGCCCCACCTCCGAAAACACACTGCCCACTGAAAGATAACACACACCATCTACCACTTCACACACAGAGCCAAAAAAAAAAACACTGATCGCGTCAATAAACACACTTCCCGCTGCTTTCCACAAAGTACCCTAACCACTGCTAGAACCACATTGGCTTCACTGTGCCCCGTTAGCATACTGGCCATCACCAGTATAAACTAACCACCCCAAGAACAACTAAGCATATGTAAAAACGTACTTGACAATAGCAAAACGCACTGACCAAGTTCCACAACCCAATGAAAATCCACTAGCGATGGCAGCTTTCATCTCAATACCTACAGTGGTATAGTACCAGAATATTATTAATTTAATATCATCCTGCACAATATCAACTGCCAAAATTTTGTCCAGGCAACTGTGTGTGGGTAAATATAGGTTTACTATCCTTAATATCTGAGTACCTTGAATACATATATTTGATAGTCAATGTTGTGGCTACCATAATCATGTAGGACAATATTAACATCCATTATATTCTGACAAGCCACCTCGTCACTTGAGCCAAGTCTAAGGTGTAAACACTTGAACTGCTCCCGACCTACTCAGCTCATTCACCTTTCCTTGTCGCTGATCTAGAAAATGTTTCTGCTACATCCTTGTCCACCCATGGTATCTTCTTGTTACTTTAAGGCCCCACGGGGGAGGGAGTGGATGGGGGAGGGGGCTGCATGTTGCATGACAACTTATGTCGTCAAAACATCTTGTTCTTTGGGAGGTCAGGTTAGCGTCCCACCCTCTACCCCTGATGAGTTGCTTTACGTAATTTCCATATGTTATGTCAGAGCCCACATTGGCATACCTGGTGTTTCTAAAGAACTGAAACTCCCTTCCAATGCAGCTTCTGTTCGACTTGTCATCAAAGAAGTACGGAAGTCAGCTGAGAGCGGGATTGGGGTGGGTCACACGAAAATCAACATCCATCTTTCAGTATTTTCCGGGATTCCATACAAACATGCGCCTTGTCAATATGTACCTTCAGGAGATGTTGGTTTACTGTTTAAGTCTGTAAAAGCAGCATAAAAGAGGGTAAAAAGAGACCCATATACCACATAATTTTATAGTGTGCTGTCTTGACAATATTGTTGTGCACATACTCTAAAAAACCATCCGGGTAGACTTGCAAAACGATCTGTGTGAACAAGAAGAATGTCATGATAGCGAAATACTATACTGAAGAATTCTAAATCATAAATTTGACATTAAAAGTAGTGGGCTTTTTGTAATGAGGAATCCAAACCAAAGAATTCCATAATGGTGAAAAGAACATGGTAACACCTGTAATCGTAACCCCAATGCTAATTTCTAAATCTAGCCTGTCCTTATCTATAACATTCCTCGATCCTTAATTTCGATTGATAACCCTTTCTAATTAATGTAACTTTGTTGTAAATAACAGTTTATACACGTTCATTATTTTGACAAAGAAATATTTCTTCAATAATTTCACACAATACCCGTACACAGTTGAATCACATCACAGATATCACTGTGTCAAGCTTGTAATTTTAGGAATGCAAAGGCTTGTGGTCCTAGGTGAAACCAGTTGATCAGAGAACGAGGCTAACACTTGTCCCTTCCATCTTCCTTTTCTGCATCACTTTTGCTGTTCCACATTTGGCTCTTGGCCATTTGACGTATCGTTAGAAGCTATTATTGACAGTTGGTGAAGCCTGGGAAATTATTTGACTGTTGACTTGCAATGCATCAAGAGGAAAATACTATGATGTGGGGGACTGATATTTAGGCGGGAAAGGGTGCAGCTTACATAGTTTTCCTACAACTGTACTACTGCAATACAGTTGTAACAGAGAGTCCTCTGTATGACTGTGAAGAACCTTGCAGCCCTACCCTGTGTACTGTTATCTGTTTGACCCTGTTGGTTCTCCGCTCTCCCACCCCAGTGTGTGAACCTCATCTTGTCACCTAAAGGTACGGTGGTGTTTGGATTATGATTGGGAAGCCTGTGTGCCCTGTACAAAATACTGTATCTCACATGGTGTGTTCGGACTAGGTTTTGTTTCCTTTGTGCTTGAAGTTGAGACTGCTCTATTTGCATTTCACATACAGAGGGACAGCAATGCTGTCTTCAGCTTTTTCTCACGCTGTCTAATTTCATTTGGTCTCTATGTGGGTTGGCGTTCCTTCTCCTCAGCTGGATAGTGTTTAGGGAACGTTTGGTGGGTCAGGGTAATGTGTCTATATCAGGCAAAGAAAGGCAGGATGCACTCTTATTCATTTGGCTCTATACTTTGGTAGAGAAACATGAACCCTTCCCTTCTCTCTCTCCCCCACAACTCACTAGATACACTGTAACTCACAAATTTCTCTTTTTCTACAGAGAAGAACGGAGATCTGAATGAACCCAAAAATGGGACGGTCATGGTGGAGAATGGTACACCCTATGGAATGGTCAAGGAGCCCGAAAAGGCGTCCGTCTTCGTGGTGCTTAGAAAGGTACAGTGCTGGAGAGCTCTAGAGCCCAGAGATTAGGTGGTGTGCTCAGAATAGAAGCTGATAAGGCTACATGAGTGCTACTGGAAGGGCGTGCTTACCAAGAATGATGGGTGTTTGCAGAGTCATATGTGCGTTTGTGTCTCACACAAGAAAAGTGGAGCATTGCTGGTCAAAACATACAAGTACCAATGTTTTTGTCATCTTCCATTTTATTAGTGATTTATTTTGTTTTTCTCATCCACAGATCTGGATGTTGGCTTTGTGCATCGTGCTTGCTTTCGGTGCTACCATAGCAGTGTTTCCTGCCATCACAGCGAGCGTCCAGAGCTCCAGCACTGAGGGGAAATGGAGTGAGTAAAAGTCAGCTTTATACAATGCGTAACAATGACTCAGGACGGCTTGCTTATTCCATTCCCCATACACCAGCAAGCCGCCATAGATTATTTATTCCCACATCAATTGGTTGGAGAAGGGAGAGAACAGTTGATTGTGAGTTCGAATTCCAGCACCTCACTGACGACACGTCACCTCTGTTGATTATTTTAATCCATGTGTTGGCTAGAAAAATACACAAGTACCGACCCTAATGTCATGCTTGAAATCGCACCCATCTACAACCCTGTATGGTTCGCGCTAAGAAGTCTCTTACATTGCTCTGTCTCTAGTATGTTCTTGTATCTTTCCATTTTATAACTTTCGTGCCAAAATAAACAGTCAACATGGAAACTTAGTCAACCAGCTGTGTTGTTTGTAGTAGGCAGCCAAAATATCAAATTGTTAATATCGAAGTACAATAATATCGAAGTAGTAATATTGAAGGTAAGTAATATCGAATGTGAGTAATATCGAAGGTAAGTAACATCCATTCTGTTAATATCTATGTAAGTAATATCAATGTTACTAATATCTATGTTAGTAATATCGATGTTACTAATATCTATGTTAGTAATATCGATGTTACTAATATCGATTTTATATGATTTTTATGTATATTATTATGTATTTAATATGTATTATTTTTTTATGTAATTTAAGTAAATTTTGTATTTTAGTACTGTAGCAGGTTGTGGGTTTATAGGGGAATAGGGTGGGAAGTAATTTAATTATACTAAATTAATTATTAATTTATTAGGAATTATAAATTAATTTTGAATTAATAGGTAATTCATTTTTATTAATTAGTCATTTATTTTAATTGATTGATTAATTGATAATTATGTTCTGTAGCGGGTTATGGGGTTACAGGGGAATAGGGTGGGAAGTAATTTAATTATAGTAAACTAAATAGTAATTTATTAGGAATTATAAATTAATAATTAATTAATAGGTAATTAATTTTTATTAATTAGTAATTTATTTTAATTAATTGATTAATTGATAATTATGTTCTGTAGCGGGTTATGGGTTTACAGGGGAATAGGGTGGGAAGTAATTTAATTATAGTAAATTAATTATTAATGTATTAGGAATTATAAATTAATTATTAATTAATAGGTAATTAATTTTTATTAATTAGTAATTTCTTTTAATTAATTGCTTAATTGATAATTATGTTCTGTAGCAGGGTATGGGTTTACAGGGGAATAGGGTGGGAAGTAATTTAATTATAGTAAAATAATTAGTAATTTATTAGGAATTATAAATTCATTATTAATTAATAGGTAATTAACTTGTATTAATTAGTAATTCATTTTAATTCATTGATTAATTGATAATTATGTTCTGTAGTGGGTTATGGGTTTATAGGGGAATAGGGTGGGAAGTAATTTAAATGTAATTAAGTAATACTTTTTTTAATAATTGTTTTTGGTAATGATATTATTGTTAATGAATAATTAATTGGTAATTAATATTTATTAATTGGTAATTAATTTCTAATAATTTATTAATTGATAATTATGTTAAGTGTATTATTTTATTATTGGTGTTTGTTGTGTGCTCATAGGGGAATAGTGTGTAAAGTAATTGATATGTAATTAAGTAGTTAATACATTTATATTTGTGTATTGGTAATTAATTTATTGGATAATAATTATTAATTGATAATTAATTTTGAAATAATTATTTATTGGTATTTGTAAATAGTTTAGCTTTATATGATAAATAATATTTTTATATTTTAAAATATAAATGTATTTATAAGTGCTTTTTTTAATGTCTACACTATCCAACACTTTCCCTACTGTTGCACTCTCTGGAGTTGGAATAGTAATGTTTACCCCTACGCTATCCAACACTTTCCCTATTGTTGCACTCTCTGGAGTTGGAATAGTCATTTTTACCCCTACGCTATCCAACACTTTCCCTACTGTTGCACTCTCTGGAGTTGGATTAGTAGTTTTTACCTCTACGCTATCCAACGCTTTCCTTACTGTTGCACTCTCTGGAGTTGGAACAGTAATTTTTACCCCTACGCTATCCAACGCTTTCCCTACTGTTGCATTCTCTGGGGTTGGAATAGTAATTTTTACCCCTACGCTATCCAACACTTTCCTTACTGTTGCACTCTCTGGAGTTGGAATAGTAATTTTTACCCCTACGCTATCCAACGCTTTCCCTACTGTTGCATTCTCTGGAGTTTCAATAGTAATTTTTACCCCTACGCTATCCAACGCTTTCTCTACTGTTGCACTCTCTGGAGTTGGAATAGTAATTTTTACCCTCCCACTATCCAACACTTTCCCTACTGTTGCACTCTCTGGAGTGGGAATAGTTATTTTTACCCCGACGCTATCCAACACTTTCACTACTGTTGCACTCTCTGGAGTTGGAATAGTAATTTTACCTCTACGCTATCCAACACTTTCCCTACTGTTGCACTCTCTGGGGTTGGAATAGTAATTTGTACCCCTACGCTATTCAATGTTTTCCCTACTATTGCACTCTCTGGAGTGGGAATAGTAATTTTTACCCCAACGCTATCCAACGTTTTCCCTACTGTTGCACTCTCTGGGGTTGGAATAGTAATTTGTACCCCTACGCTATCCAACGTTTTCCCTACTATTGCACTCTCTGGAGTGGGAATAGTAATTTTTACCCCAACGCTATCCAACGTTTTCCCTACTGTTGCACTCTCTGGAGTGGGAATAGTAATTTTTACAACTATGCTATCCAACGCTTTCCCTACTGTTGCACTCTCTGGAGTGGAAATAGTAATTTTTACTTCTACGCTATCCAAGGCTTTCCCTACTGTTGCACTCTCTGGAGTGGGAATAGTTATTTTTACTTCTACGCTATCAAACCCTTCCCTACAGTTACATTCTCTGGAGTGGGAATAGTCATTTTTACCCCTACGCTATCCAACGCTTTCCCTACTGTTGCACTCTCTGGAGTGGGAATAGTAATTTTTACCTCTACGCTATCCAACACTTTCCCTACTGTTACACTCTCTGGGTTTGGAATAGTAATTTGTACCCCTACGCTATCCAACGTTTTCCTTACTGTTGCACTCTCTGGAGTGGGAATGGTATTTTTTACCCCTACACTATCCAACATTTTCCTTACTGTTTTTTTTTTGGGAATTGGAATAGTATTTCATTTCCTCTGTTATTTAATATTTTTTGTTTTGTTTTACTTAGGGGTCGATTCCGATCGGGAGAAAAAACGTCAGTACGATTCGCATCCGGAGCCCTCTCCGTACGAATCGTACCCGTCCGTCCGAGTCGCGTAGTACGATCCGTATTTCATGAATTCGTCCGAATCGTCGTGATCGTACGTATAGCAAGGCTGAAACCGTGAACCGTATGACTCGTACACATGCCGTACGACCCGACGAGTATGATCCGGACTGTGTTATGAGGACGCGATTCGTACGGTCCACGTCAAGTAAGGGCGATTCGTACGGAGAAAGCACACAATCACTTACACACCGTACAGTCCGTACGCCCCATGATCGGGGAGTACGGTGCGTACCCCTGAGTTCATGGGATGTACGCATCGTACCCCTGCGATCGCAGGGTGTACGCACTGTACACCCTGCGAACATGGGGTGCGGTCCATACGCCCCATGATCGTGGGGTACGGTGCGTACCCCCCCATGATCACACGGGTACGCACTGTATCCCGGCAATCATGGGGGTACGCACCGTATCCGGGGGTGCCGTTCCGTACCTCTTTCGAGGCGAACTCTGCTTTTACGGCTGTTTTCGGCTGTCGTAGGAAAAGGGTCGTACGGTGCGTACCCGACACAAATCGTACTTGCTGGGTCGGAATAACCAGCCGCGAACCGTACGGATGTCGCGTACAGCGGGTTCCGAGGGTGAATCATGCAGAGATTTGAATCGTACGGTCTTTGTACGATTTGTACGGAGTCCTGCTCCCGGTAGGAATCGTACTTCATCGTACATGCGGGGGACTTGGCTGGGTACGAATCGGACAAAAAAAACGCTCCGAACGGCTATTCGGAGCGGTTTTTCCCGAATCGGAATCGACCCCTTAATGTAGTATCGTATCGTATCGTATCGTATCGTAAGGGGTGCTTGTATAGCGCACTGACACCATGGGTTTCCTGGCGCTGGTTGGAGATAGAGGGGACAGAGAGACTAACCAGAATGAGGGAAAAGCCAAGTTTTTAGAGATTTGCGAAAAAGGATCAAAGAATTAGAAATTTTAAGAGAAAGAGGGAGAGAATTCCAGAACTTGGGGGCCAGGTAAGCGAATCTCCGGCCTCCAGATCTGCAGAGCTTGTAAGAGGGGACAGTTAAAAGATGAAGATAGGAGGATCTCAAGTTGCGGGACGGGCAGTAAGGTAAGATAAGAGATTTTACAAAGATGGGACAGGGGCCAGCCAGGGATTTGAAGATGAGGCAGCCGATCTTAAAGGCTGCCCTAGAGGCGACAGGGAGCCAGTGGAGTTTGACGAGGAGGGGCCTGGCAGATTGCCACTTCGGAATCCCTAAGGCCAATCTCGCCGCCTGATTTTGGACCACCTGTAGTCTGCCCATCGATGTTTTGGGCAGACCATGGTAGATCGAGTTGGAGAAATCTAGGCGAGAGAGGACGAGGGCCATGATGACCTGCAGGAGGGCTTCAGGTGTAAGGAGGTATGCCACTTTCCTGATCCTGCGCAGTTGGTAAATGCAGGAAGAGACCACGGTCTCCACCTGCGGCCCTAGGGAGAGAGCAGAGTCAATAGTGACCCCTAAGCTCTTCACCGAAGCCACGGGAGTGGGAGACGGGCCCAGTTCCGCCGGCCAGAAGTGTGGCCCCCAGAAGGTGGGGCTCCTACCGGGAAGGAGGAGCTCCGTCTTACCGGGGTTCAACTTTAACTGGTTGAGGCCCATCCACTGGAGAATGTGGGACATGGCTGACTGAAAGTTAGGAATAGCAGAAGGGGAATTAAGAGAGAAGATGAGCTGCAGGTCGTCCGCGTAATTGAACACGGTGACGTCCCACAGCCTCAGAGAAAGTAGAAGGGGGCGGAGATAAAGGTTGAAAAGAAGAGGGGACAGAGAAGAACCCTGGGGGACCCCACAGAGCGACTGCTCTCTGGGAGCCCTGAAGGTACCCAGACTAAGGGTCTGGGACCTGCCCGTCAGGAAAGATCTGACCCAGGCCAGAGCCGGGCCCTGGATGCCAGCCTGCTCGACACGGCGGAGAAGGATGTTATGATCCACCGTGTCGAAGGCGGCTGACAGATCTAATAATACCAGGGCCTGGGGGGTACCTTTGTCAACACCGTCTCTCAGGGCATCCAGCACGGCCAGGATCACTGTCTCCGTTGAATGGCCGGGTCTAAAGCCAGCTTGGTTGCCCTCGAGGAAGTTGGAGCTCTCGATAAACTGTGAGAGACAGGTGGTGACGTGGGCTTCCAGGATTTTTGAGAAGAAAGGTAAGAGAGAGATGGGGCGGTAGTTTGCCGGGACGGCGGGGTCAGCCCCCGGTTTCTTCAAAAGAGGTACCAACACGGCCTCCTTGAAGGGGGCCGGCACCGTTCCAGAGGAAAGAGAAGAATTTAGCAGGGGGAGAATGCAGTCAGGTAGAGTTTGGCAGATGTCCCTAAGAATGGAAGGGGGGCAGCAATCATCTGGAGATCCCGACTTAATGCGGGTGGCAAGAGTAGCCAGGGAGGAGGAGTCAAGAAGAGGGAATTGTGTGAAAGAGGAAGTATTGTGGGGAGGGGAAACAGGTCCAGCGCCAGGAAATGTAATAGGAATGGTGGTCTTGATCGATACGATTTTTTCAATGAAGAAAGTACTAAGGGCGTTGCATGCTTCCTGTGTAGGGGCTTGAGTAGGGAGCGTCCTGGGGTCGGAAGTAAATTCATTGAGAACTTTAAAAATTTCCTTAGTCTGACAGGGGGCAGATAAAATTTTTCCAGAAGCATAGGTTTTTTTGGCAGCCAGAATAGCGAGTTTATACCCATTGCGGGCAGCCACGTATGCGTCTCTACTTACAGGGCTGTAGTCTCTCCTCCACTTGCGCTCGAGCTGGCGGAGTTCTAAATGGAGAACTTTTAGGTGGGGGGTAAACCATTTGTGGGAGTTATTGTGAAGGGAGCAAAGATGTCACTGGCTGTGGTAAGCCAGTCTGCCACGTAACCGTGGAGCTTGTCGGTACCAGTGTCGTTGGGTACCAGGGAATAGGTTTGAGACAGATGAGCCAGAAGTTTAGAGGGATCGACAGCCTTCCATTTGCGAGCCGTGCCCCCCTCCCGTAAGGGGACCTTGATGTGGCCGACCGCTGAAAAGGTGGTATCGATCAGGCAATGGTCCGACCACACGCAAGGTGTTATTAATGGGCAGGAGGACGTGACTCCATGGGTCCAAACGTGGTCGAGGATGTGGCCACCCTTATGGGTGGCACCCTAACTAGTTGGGTAAAGTTAAGGCTTGAGAGACCCTCGAACAGTTCGGACACATGTGGGCCAGCGTCCTCATGTTGAAACCAGTAGTTGAAGTCCCCGATGATGATAATACGGGGGGAGCAGGTAGCAATGTTGGTAAGCTGATCGATGAAGGATGAGGGGAAGGATGGCATGGAGTGGGGAGGGCGGTATAGTAGCACAAGAGTAACTGCACCAACCTCGGTCCCTAGGCTAAGGACCAGGGTGTCTGCATCCGGTAAGGTCATGGGCGCAGAAGCAATGATCTTGAGGTCCTTACGTATTACAGCCGCCACCCCTCCCCCAGTACGGCCCCCTGCTCGGTTGTTGTTCAGCAAGAAGTAGTCAGGGGGTAGCGTGGCCAAGATGTCTGGGAGAGAGTCGTCGGTAAGCCAAGTCTCTGATAGTAATAAGACGTCGGGGCTTTCAGACATGAGGAGGTGCAGAATATCAACTTGGTACTTCACCATTGAGCGGGTGTTTAAATATAGGACCCGGATGGAAGACTTCGGGGGAACCGGAGCGGTAACTGATGATGTCGGCGCAAGATTAGGAGTTGAAATACCTGCAATGCCAAGTGAGGTGATGCGGGTCCAGATGTCAGATGGGAGAGGACAGGCCGAGGCGTGTAAGCGCCTAAGGGCAGAGGTTGCGTAAGATAAAGGAGTGACAGGACTACTAGCCCCTGGGCCCGTCCGGCCGCGGACGGGCGCAGACGGGCTGGACTTAGGCGCGACTTCGGCGCGCTGACGGCGTGCCCGCTGCGCCCGTCCGCTGCGCTCCCTGTAGGGGTGCGCCATTTTATGGGCAGAGGTCGTGAGTGGCCGAGCGCTGCACCGCTCGCCTCCTCAGCGTCCTCACCCAATATGGCGGCCAAACAGCGCGACCCGGCAGGAATATAATTAATTTTAGAAATATTAAAAGTAAATTAATTTTTTTTAATTTGTTTTGTATAATTATTAAATTTGTATTTATGTTATTAGTTTATGTTTATAGTTGAATTTGTAATTTATAATATTTTTAATTATTTCTAAGTTATTAAGTTATAACAATAGTTAATAAAACTTATTATTAAGTAAGTATATATATATTATCTATTATGGGCCCGATTACCTTCTGTATGAATCGCATCCGGAGCCGCCTCCGTGCGACTCGTACACACGCCGTATGACCAGACGAGTACGATCCAGACCGGGGTATCAGGACGCGAGACGTACGGTCCACGTCAGGTAAGAGCGATTCGGACGGAAAAGCGCGCAATCACATACACACCGTACGGCGCGTATACCCCATGATCACAGGGGTACGTGCCGTACCCCTGCGATCATGGGGGGTACGCGCCGTACACCCAGTGTACATGGGGTATGCACCGTACACCCAGCGTACATGGGGTATGCACCGTACACCCAGCGTACATGGGGTAGAGTGCATACCCCATGTACCCTGGGTATACGGCGCGTATCCCCCATGATCACAGGGGTACGCGCTGTACCCCTGGGATCATGGGGGTACGCGCCGTACACGGGGGGCCGTACCATACCTGTTTCGGGCAAACTCTGCTTTTACGACTGTTTTCAGCTCCCGTAGAAAAAGGGTCATACGGTGCGTAACCGACACGTAGCGTACTTGCTGGGTCGTATAAACCAGTATAAACAGACAATGGTCCAAGACCCAATTTTTTCAAAAATGAAAAATCAAAGATTTAGCAACTCAAGGTGTGCATAAAATTCACAACCCAAACACAATTAAATGACAAACAAAAGAGTAGGCAACAGTAATAAATTCATGCTTTTTATGCATTTGATTCATGCTTGAGATTCAGAAATATATCTACAAATGTTTACATTTTATATACAATGCCCCGTATCAAGAGCGTGCAGTAAGAGAAAGGAAAGTGTCAAAGGGCGTGATGGTGATGAGGTGAAAACGGAGGACAGAAATCACACAGAGTGTATAAAAAGTTATTCTGTGTTGATCAGAAGAAACAGTCAACAAAGGACTAGAGCAATAAACCCTGGCCACATTAGTGGGTCAAATATACAGTCCTTAATCATGTTCATGAGACATTAGATGTATAAATGTCTGCACTGAAGGGAAGGTAACATTAGTGGTCCAGGTATTCTTAATTATGTGTCGACGTTTCGACTCGTCTTGGGGCCTTGCGGTTAGTTAGTCCTGGGCCATGCGAGTCTTCTTCAGGACGGATATAACGGGGCAAGGGATCAAGTAGATGACCCTACAGGAAATACAAATATCAGTGAGGATGTTGCCTATTTTCTATTAAAATTGAAACCTAGGGGAGGGTTCAAAATTAGCTTACCCTTATGTGTCGACCCTTATGGGTCGACACATAATTAAGAATACCTGGACCACTAATGTTACCTTCCCTTCAGTGCAGACATTTATACATCTAATGTCTCATGAACATGATTAAGGACTGTATATTTGACCCACTAATGTGGCCAGGGTTTATTGCTCTAGTCCTTTGTTGACTGTTTCTTCTGATCAACACAGAATAACTTTTTATACACTCTGTGTGATTTCTGTCCTCCGTTTTCACCTCATCACCATCACGCCCTTTGACACTTTCCTTTCTCTTACTGCACGCTCTTGATACGGGGCATTGTATATAAAATGTAAACATTTGTAGATATATTTCTGAATCTCAAGCATGAATCAAATGCATAAAAAGCATGAATTTATTACTGTTGCCTACTCTTTTGTTTGTCATTTAATTGTGTTTGGGTTGTGAATTTTATGCACACCTTGAGTTGCTAAATCTTTGATTTTTCATTTTTGAAAAAATTGGGTCTTGGACCATTGTCTGTTTATACTAGTAATCACCCAGGTCCAGTACCTTTAGGGTTACCCCATTATTATAATGGGTCGTATAAACCAGCTGCGAACCGTACAAATGTCGCGTATAGCGGGTTCTGAGTGAGACTCGTACGGGATTTGATTCGTACGGTCTCTGTACGATATCTCGATATTCTGACTTTCGATATTCTGTCATAGATCTGTTGTTTGTGAAGTTGAATTTATGTGTTGGCTCTTGGCAATGCATTGTCAACATGTTTCAACTAATTGTGACTTTACCCTCGGTAAAATGATGCTGACTCATACTGGCATTTGTTCTTGGTTGCAAGTCTTTTTTTATATTGTTATTCATACGTTTTGTTCAGCGATATCTACTGGAAGCAACTGTGGGTTTCCCCACCATTATCCTGCTCTTTATGTTGATACATTGTATTTGTCACAGTCCGGCTCAAAAATTGCCTTGAAACAGTTTACAGACACTTCACGTCATGTAATCATGGAATCTAATACTGTGAAAATAATTTTTGGACAGAGTCATGGTATAGTTAATTGGATTACGAGGTCAGATGTTTGCTGTGACAATTGGGGAAGAGGGCGCAGCACAGACCACTGAACACCGGGTTGTGTGAAAAAGGCTGCTTTATTGAGACAGTTACACATTACAATATAACCTGGGCCTTTGCCTTACAAAACTATATCCTCACTATACATCATACTTCCTAATATCAACTCCCCCACCCCTAACAGATCCCTCCCTCGATGACCTATTCAAACCTGAATATCATACGTGCAACAGGGCTGCTCAACTGAAAGTGGGACCTCTAAAAACCATTCCTGCTTTCCTACCTCAACTTCCCTTTTAACTTCACTGAACTTCCTACCTAACATTTTAACTTCCTATGTCATTCAGGCGTGAACTTCCTACCCGTTCCCCTTCAGCCTGAACTGCTGCAGACAAACAATAAACTTGTGTAAATCCTGTCCACTTCTCAGCCGCCCCCTGGTGCTCCTGCCCACACCATTATCCCTGCAGAAGGCCCTTATCTCCTTGTTCAGTTTCCTCCTGGCTTTGTCAATGGCTGACGGCTTCAGAGTTCCCCACCACACTCTCCTGGGAATAAACTCCGACCACATGGTGTGGCAGCCTACCCACAACTAACCTATCTGCCGAAGGTCCCATTTAATCTCCTTGTTTAAGGCCAAACCTTTCTGTGACACCAAATCTTTTCCCCCCAACTGAATAATTAGCACGTCCGGACAGTTCCCACTCCCTTTTAACTTGTTCAAGCATGGTACTAGTTCCTTCCATCGCATTCTCCCTTTTCCTTTCCATAGTCCTTATTGAAACCCAGGTTGTGACCATGAAAGCTGGCCCTTGCATGCCTCTCTGCCCATTTTCCAAACAAATTGCCCACAATCCGGACTATCATTTCCCCCTCCGATGGACAGGCAACCACACCTGCAAAAAAAATAAAGATGACAACTTGCCCATTACAAACCTTCATCCCTTACCCCTCTGATTTAAGGAGCCCCCTGCTACTCTTCCCCCCCCATAGAAGTTTTGAAACATGAAAGGCACCAAAAAATAGCCAGGACAATTATGTCTCCCCCGCCCCAATGCACACCCTTGTAACAGACTAGATCAAGTGCATTAAAATATCCAATGTCATAGGCCTCCGCTTAGGGCCCGCAGGGCCTAACTCCCTCGCACAGCCCTCCAGGATTCTCTTCCTCAACTCACCCGCAGATGAGGGGTACCCCCACCAAAGCTTGCCCATAAAGGCGATGCCCGTCAGCTTCCCAGAAATCGTCACCTTGGACTGTCCTCTCTCAATAAGACCAACTTCTTCTACTCTATGTCGTTCCTGCTGTCTCCTCCGCACTCCAGTCTTCAGGAACTCCTTCCAGGCAATGAGGTAAGCCATCTTTGTTGACGGGGCTAACAATCTAACTACCAGGTGTAACAGACTCTCTCTCTCCTACAGACCATAACTCTTGTGGCACACAAGTCTTCTCCTGATCCACTTGCGTGGTCAGTCCATGGAACCTCTCCCACTGCAAACGAGACAAAGCACCAGCAATGTCATTGTCCACACCGGGAACGTGCAGGGCTCTGAAGGCAATATCAAATCTCAAGCAATGCAAAACAAAAACTTGCAGCAGCTGCCACAGCTGTGGCTCTCTGGCCGACTGCCTGTTAACCGCCTGCACTACTGACATGTTGTCTAGCCGGAAAACGACTCTTTTATGGGACAGCTGAGGGCCCCATAACAGGACCGCCACAACCAATGGAAAAAGTTCCAATAAAGTTCCAAGAAGGTGATGCTGCATCTGCCCTCCCTCCATTCTACAGGTCATTTCTCGGCGCACCAGTTTCCCTGCCAGTACAGGCCAAAACCCCAGTAGCGTCAGAGAAAATCTGTGCTTCCCAGTCCATGTCGACCCTGAATGACATGGGGATACCATTACATTTGTGTAAAAAGGCCTTCCACATATGCAGGTCCTCCCATATCCCCGCTTTCAAATGGACATGATGGTGAGATAAGGGAAGGCCCGAAAGGGACAAACGTATGCACCTGCAAAACGTCTTCCCTGCCCTTACGACACTGCTCGCAAAGTTCAAATGCCCTAAGAGCGTCTGAACCTCTTTCACTGTCACTTTCTTTTTCGCCAGCATTGTGTCAAGTAAAGCCACCATTTTAGTTTTCTTGTCCTCCGGCAACCGGGCCTACCCTGCTGCCGAGTCAATTTCGATGGCCAGAAAAGCCAACACTGTTGTGGACCCCACTGTTTTTTCCGGGGCCAAGGGCACCCCTAAGTCCTCCATCAAACCTTGGAATCTGTCAAGCGAGTCTTTGCATTCTCCTGACCCCGCTGCGATCACAAAGAAAAAAAATCATCCAGTTAGTGTGTTATGTGTTCCACCGCAGTGTGCCATGTGAATAACCATTGCAGAAAGGTACTGAAACACTTAAAGAGGGTACATGAAATGAAACAATTCATAGGGAGTGCATTGTCAACAAACCATTGTCCTTTGAATTGAATCCCCAACAGTTCAAAGTCGTCAGGGTGTACCGGCAATAGACGGAAAGCCGACAATGTCACTTTTTGCCATCAGCGCCCCTGTCCGAACTTCTCCACCAATGCTAGGGCTGCGTCCACCGATGAATACATCACCGTCACTTGCTCTGCGGGGATAAACTCATTTGCTGACTCGCCCTCTGTCCAGGACAAGTGTTGAATCAATCGATATTGCCCTGCTTCCTTTTTGGGCACTACCCAGATAGGTGACACCACTAACTGGTCCATGGGCCATGTGTCAAACGGACTTGCCATTCTCCCTTCCTGTATTTCTTTAACCAATTTCTCATGAACAATTTGGGGATGCTCCACCGCTGATTTTAGATTGGCCGCCCAACAGCAAACTCTTGGACCGTTGTAACCCAGCCTAAAACCTTCTTTACACCCCTGTACCAATACCACTGCGTCCTCAGTCCTGTCATAAAAGGAGAGCCAGAAAGCCAATTTCTCAATGTTAATAGATGTATGAGCCTTTCCCCCAGGTCCCTGCGCTTCTCTACCTGGCCAGAACCCCCCTCCCTGTTTGCAGAGCTCTCTTGTGCATAGGCCTTTGTTGTAGTTCCAGCATGCTCCTATTTGGGTTCCTTGGTTTCTGATGCCCCCATCCCAACCTGCCTCGGGTGGGACGACTCTGAAAGGGCTTGTAGACTATTGGCAAACCACTCGAGGTAAAGATAGTCTTGCCAAATTTTGCTGGCCCCATGGTGTGCTGCCATAGATCTGTATCTAGCTCATCCCATTGTGCGTCTTGGTCCACCACTAGGCGGGCCCGGAATTCCTCATCATACTCAGGCTAAGCATTGCCCCCCAAATTTTGATGCGCCTTTCTAATACATCCATGTACTTGAATATGGCGACCACCCTCTTAGGGAATTTTTCACAGTAGACGCTGGCATAAATGAGGAAAGCTGCGGTCCAGTTCTCGAGCGTGACTGGTACTCGTGGGCTTTTGGACAGTTCTAACTCCTCCTCCTTGGAGCCCTCCTTAGACCAGAGCTCTCTATGTAGGAGCTTTAAGATCTCTGCACACTACCCTTTCTAGTTTTTCTCCTTGTTGCTGGCATTAGATACGCTCCCAAAGCATTCCACCCCTGCTGCTGGAGGTGCTATCTCTTGTGTTGTGTGCACCGGTGGATCCTCTGTCCCCACTTGGTGTCCCGCACGTAACGCCCTTTCCATAGGCGGGCCTCCCCGAAGGCGTGGTTCTCCCCAGCCTCCGCCCCGATGGATACCATAGTCATGTGGGCCTCCCCACTTGCTGCAGGCTCCTTGGCCTCAACCGCAACCTTCCACACATGGCTGAAGATGCTCCCTGTTACCCCTGCTTCTCTCGTAACTGCGTGCGCCTGCTTCACCTTCTTACCTGGCGCTAATCTCAGTGCCCGCTCCGTGGCCCGCTGCTTTGCCACCAGCTGTGAGTCCTGGCCCTCGGGCATCGCCTTGCGCCGCTGCCCTGTCTCCTCCTGGAAGAAACTAGGATACACATTAGTGGAGCACCCCACCGGTCCCTCCTCCCACCATTGAGCTTCTCCCTCTTCCCTCAATTCCCCTTCTTCCAAGCTGTCTTCATCGTAATCCAGCCTTGTGTGCGCCTCTACATCACCATCCCCACAATCCTGTTCTGTCCTACGCGGGGGAGCCGTGCCCTGCCCTCCAACCCACTGCCGATGCAGCGAATGTATGACCTTGTTCCAGGGGGCTGGAGTATGCTCAAAATCCTTCCACCCATTGCACCGGGTTGTACTGTATAAACTTGTGGCAATGATTTTGCGGTCCAACGTTGCGTGCCAGCTAGCCGCATGGGACGTGGCTGACTTTTCACCTCGGCCACACGTGGCCCACCCGACTCGGGCTCCCCGAACGCGCGTCATCCTGCAAAAAAGAAACATGGTCCGGTGTGCTGGCCCAGATAAAACTCCTATTCAGCTCTCCCCCGGACCCCTGCCAAGCCACATTACCTGGGGGAGCGCTAGCGCACCGGGAAAGGGTGTGCCTTCAAAACCCACCTGTCTGCCCAACCCTTGTCCCACTCCACGGGGGAAATAACATTACCCTACCCCTCAATGCACCATAGACCCTGCCTTGGGGCTTCACGACTCACTGTCAGCCGGGGGACGCTGCCCCAAACCTATTCCCCCCTCCCTCCCTGGGCTTCCCTATCGCTCCACTCTAAGGAATCCAGATCCCCTGCTGGCCTGCGTGACGCCCCAGCCCCAAATATCCAGGTCTAGGCTGTACTGTACCCTCCCACTGAGCCCCATGCAAAAAACCCTTAGCCAACCCCTCTCTAACCCCAAAGGGGCTTTCTCCAGCCTAGAGTCCTGTTCCCAGCCCACCCCTAGACCCGCCCCACCTTCTGGGACCTCCACCAGCGTCTCCCCCTCCCCCTACAAGCACTGTGAATAGACTTCACTAAAGTCCACCTCAAGCCAGGGTGCCTTGGAGGCCCTCCTGGCCCTAAGGTGATTGATTTTTCCTCCAAACCCGCCCCAAGCCCCTTCCTCAAAGGTCCTGGCAATTGGAAGGCCCATGGGCTCCATGACCACGGTCCCACCCTTATTCCCACCCCGGAGATCTCTCTTGCTGCAGAGGCACACCCCCTACCGACAACTGCAGAGACTCCACTGCACCACGGGAGGCCCCACCTGCCTCAATTACAAAAGCCGCCGCAAAAGCTGTTCCCCGGGCTCACAGCGCTGATGCGGGCACGTGTGCCACATCACCCCGCCCGAGCCAACTTTCTCCCTCCTGACAGGAGGGGACGCTCTCCGCACATGCGAGCGGCGCCTCCCCTTACCTCAGATGATGCTGAATGCGTGCACTCTGGCCAGCTCTGCAGCAGCCACCCCCCAGCAGACTTCTGCGGTGGCAGCCCGTCTTACAGGGTACCTCCTTCAGCAGGTCAAGCCTTCCTTCAGCCTCCAGCAGGCGAACAGCCTGCTCAACTCGATCGTCCTCCATGGTGAGTGTGATGGAAAATTATTATATCCCTAACCTACTCTAACACCAATTTTCTGCGCAGGACACCACAAGGGTCACAAAGACAGAAGGGTGTGCCAGCCACCGGGTCACCACGTTAAAATGGTGGCTGGCACACAAAATGGAGGTAATATATGCTGGGCTACAATGTAGCACAAAAGCAGCCCAACCCACCGTGCAGTCCTCTGGACTGCACCACTTCCCCAAAGACCCCGGGGGGCAGACCTCCCTTCGATAAGCTGCCCCCCAAAATCCCCATTGTAATCTACCTTTGACTAGTATTTTTGGGGCTCAATGGGCCATGAAGTAATTAAACTTTGCACTCTTTCTTCTTAGGTGTCTTCTTCATTCCGGTCTGCTGCTTCCTGCTTTTCAATATCATGGACTGGCTAGGGCGCAGTGCTACCTCCTTCATCCTATGGGTGAGTACTGTCATGGATGTCAATGTGCCTGTCTCAGCCGTCTCTATGTCTCCCTTCTCACCACCTAGTGATGGTGCTGAAGAAAGCCAGAAACACATCATTGGACTCATCACTCAGTAACCTACCTTCTACCGTAGTCAGTCTTATTTTAGGGGCCTCTGAGCCAAGAACAGAAAACTGTCTGTGTGCCAGTCTATCGTTTTATCATCAAAGACATGCAATTCAAAGGAAACAAGTAAGAGATCCCTGTGTCAATCACATGAGCCCACCCAGCGCTGCAAGTGTCCTCCGTGCACCAGTTTCATGAGCTCAATCACTGCCAGAAGTCGTGGGAGCTACATTCCTACACAAATCTCTTGAATACATGCATCACAAGAAGTGACAGGCTGTGGGCTTAGTCCATGAGCCAACCCATCTCTAGAATTGACAGCTCTAATCATGTGCCCAGTCCGCGACCTCACCCAACCCTAGAAGTGACATGCTTTGCATCGCTGTGCCAATCTTTTAAACGCATTCTGTGCTAGAAGTGACAGAACTGTGCAACACTCTACTAATCTACTGACCAGTTCTCCTGCAGAGGTGACTGGAGATATATATTTCAGTGCCAACTCATTACGCCCATCAAGCTTTAGAAGAGACCTCCTTTTCCAATCGATGGTCCTCCATAACTGTAAAAACACAGACTTTGCATCATCTCTGCGCCATCTAATAAAACCCTTCACCCTAGAAGGGACAGACTATGAATCGCTGTATTAATCAGCTGACTAATATCACTGCAGATGTGATAGGGCTTCCATACATGTCACAAACCCATGACTCCGTTCACTCCTAGAAGGGACACGCTTTGCTTTCCTGTGCCAGTTCCATTAGCCCATCCAGCCCAGGTGATGACTGGCTCTGCATCCCAGTGACATTCCTCTGACCCCATCCTGATCTAGATGTGACATGCTGTTTCATTGTGCTGATCCCGAACCCTTCAACCGTAGACGTTGCATACTCTGACAGCTGCTTCTTGTTCTCCTGCAGCCGGGTAAGGACAGTAAGCTACTCCCGCTCCTCGTGTGCCTGCGCTTTGCCTTCGTGCCGCTCTTCATGCTCTGCAACGTCCCCGATCACTACTATCTGAGGGTCATCTTCGGCCATGATGCCTGTTTCATCGTCTTCATGGTTCTCTTCGCCTTCTCCAATGGCTACTTCGTCTCCCTCACCATGTGCCTTGCACCCAGGTGAGTGCCTCTCGTTTTTCTTAGACATAGTGGACCCACCCACACATTATTTACAGCTTTTCTGTGTAGCAGGCCTAACCTGGGGATGCAGATTGTTATTTGTGGACAGAACAGATTTCCGGGCAGGCTTTTTCATTAGGAAGTGCTGAGGTAGAATCTGCTGCAGGTCAAGCATTGGGCGGGAGTAGCGGGTAGCATTGGACATGCAGGGAGACCGCAAGTCAAATATGGCATGGATGCTGGGGCTGAGAAGCTCCAGACTCAACTGTATGGTGGGTAGGCTTTGTCCTTAGGGGTTTTGTTTTTGGGTAGTTTTATCTAGGCTGGATAATTTATTGCATTGCTATATATATAGCGCTTTCCATACCTCTCACAAGGCCTAAGTAGCTTTTTTAGTGCTTATGCAAAGTAAGGGGAAGTGAGGTCTATTGTTGAGCGTCAACACCAACTTTTGTGTGTAGTTCATAAACGATCTTCTCACTGATGTCATTCAGCAAAAGACCCTGTATCAAAAGAGGTGGTGTGTTCAGCTGCCCAACATACGATGCCATATTTGAAAAGAGAGTGATGAGGTTGACATAAACTCTAGCTTCCCAGAGAGCCCACGTGTCTCTAGTTGGTATCATAGAGTTAGTAAACATTTTTGTGTGCAAATACTAGTGTGCTGTAAACTTTCTACACCCATTTAAAACTGTTCTCGTATGCCCCCAAGGGTCAAAGGGCAAGAGCGTTTTAAGCGCTGTGTCATTTTCACGGGACTTTTTGGAACTGCAGTGTGTAAGGATAAAAACGTTCTGCAGGCCACTAGCGATGTCCGTGTTTCTTTTCATGTTTTACGTGTAGCAGCTGAGCCAAAATGCCCAGCCTTAGAATGTTTATAATGTTTAGATGAGGTTTACCTGCCAGAATTGTGTACAAAAAAAACCACCTAATTACATGAAGTATATAGTCATGATTTTTTTGCAGGTCAGACAAAGTTAAAACATTTAATTGTATCCTTTTTTTAATTGAAAGAGGTGCATAAACAAGAGTGATATTCTAACAAAGACTATTTTCTCTTCTCTCTGTGTTCCCATAATCAGGAAAGTGGACGTGCACGAGTGTGAGATGGCAGGAGCTCTCATGACCTTTTTCCTAGCGCTCGGTCTGTCCACTGGAGCTGGTCTCTCTTTCCTCTTCAAAGCTCTCTTGTAACATGAATCAAAACTTTGCGCTGCAGAGATGCCACCTCTTTCTGTCCACCCAGCCATCCTATTCTCCAGCTGAGGAAACTTGAAAATAACTGGCTACTCCAGTATCTATGAACTGAATGAGGAGCAACGGGTGAGGTGGCAGCCATTTTGGACCAAAGTGAGAGGCAGCTGCCATGACAGAGCATTCATTTCCCGATTTGCATTGGATGAAAATCAACTTTAGGTTGTAAAACTGGAATATTTAATTTTGTTTTGTTTATAATAAGAGCAAATTTTTATTTTTTATTGTTTTGAGACATTGGTGCGTATGTGTGTGTTATCGATATAGTAGAACTAAAATGGCCTTTTTACATTTTTTGTAAAAGTAGGAGCAGTTGACTCTGGCTTCTTCAAAAGCCTTTGTTTTTTGGAGAGGCTATCCTAGTCTAAATGTCAGAGCATCTTCATCGTTGCCCAGCCCTCTCTCCTCAAAACTGACTTTCTTGGCAGATCCTCTTAAAATGCAATGAAATTGCATGAAATCGTCATGGAAATGCTTACAAATCTCCTTTAGATCTAGTAAGGTGTAAAGAAACGAAAACACCATTTCAGATATGAAAACTACTTTAGATAGCAACTCTTGTGTACTACAAACACCCTAAGATCTGTTTTCCAAAAATGGAGGTTGGATGTTCCTAATAGTCAAGGCACAAGGTTAACCAGGGTCGAGCAACCTTTTTCCTTGCCACGCCTCCATGAATAGGGTGCACCTACTTCAAAAATACCAAGACTTTGTCAGTTGCACAGCATCTTTTAAAGGGTGAGATTTCCTTACTATGGAGTTACATTTATTCAGTATTAAAACCGTTGTTTCACCGATGCAAGTTTTGTACTAGGTATTAGGCTTGCAAAAAATTGTTTGCCAGTTCCAATATAGTCAACAAATTTCATCATAGCTCTTTTGCGAGAGATCAAATTTCTTATACATGACGCTTTTGAAATGCCATTTTAGCCCCCTTTATCTGTAAACTGTATTACTGGATACGTAAAGTAGGTCTTATCTTTTGCCATGATAACGCATACCTCCTTCTTCTTTGTTCAGCACAACTTGTTTTATGGCTTTGACTAGTCATACTTTCCTCATTCCCACTGATTTCCCAAATTGTGTCTTGATGTTTACAGGTGTCACTGCCACTTAATGGCAAGTGATGTGATGTCACGCAATTACTTGACATCCATCTGGTCATAGTAGGGAGGTGTGGAAAGCAACAGACACCCTTAAGTGAAAGCAAAAACATGTTTGGAGAAAAACTTTAAAAAACAAAAGAAAGGCAAACTGTTTAATCAGGACAAGCTGGGATTTGCCGTCCGCTTTTTCAAAGAAAGGCACCGCTGTCATCTTGTGATAGCACGTTAATTTTGTTTCTTTAAAGTGAAAGTGTTTGCCCTCAAATGTATTAAGAAGTATTTATATAGGTAGCCAAACAATGAACTATCCAAGTGGTTCAGTAATATATCCATGAGCTATTATGTGATTATAGAGGAACATATTAGTACAGCCAAAGCCCTTAAAAGGCCAGCTCACTGAAGCTGAACGCCTTTCACACCTATGAGGTTTTCTAACTTGCTTTAACGCTTGAGCAGTATGACAATATTTAACAAAGTACAATCTGTGAAAACAATATTGTTTCAAAATGAAAAGTCACAGAATGCCTGTTTCTTCTTGCAAACCTCACCTTTTTCTCTTGAAAATGCTTTAATTGGTTTGTTATAATTAGATTGTCCGGGTATTGTTTTTATTTGCAGTGATTTAATTGGTTCCTGTTGATTTGTCTTTCGTGGGAGCAATGTGTCTCTGACTAGAATGTATTTTAATTCCCGGTACCCTAGAATGTGCCTTTTTAATTCATACAGATACATGAGAATCTATTAAATTTGAATATCTCATTAGGTTGTGGAGGGTTGGAAAACTGGAAAGTATGTTCCTTCCCAGATAAGTTGAAGAAAGACGTGCGAGGGCTGGGTGCCTAAGCGGTAGTCATGTGGGAGCTTTCTTTCTGTTACTGGGGCCCATGACAACATCTGAGGCAACTTTGTTTCATCGAAGCCTCAAGACATTACTTTAGCCATTTTTCCTGATGTGCACTAAAACCGACCCAAGGCATTATTTTTATCAGGCTTGGTGAGGATTTAGGTCCCATTCATAAATTATTGGTACTATTACTTTGAATGGCCTTCCTCTTTTCAACCAGTCAGATGCCTTAACCAATTTTTTTTTCCATGTAAATAAAACATGTTTATCGGGTAGCAAGTATCTTGGTTCAACGATAGAGTTGAATTAGTCATCAGAAATGCTGCCTACAATGTTTATGTATGTGTTGGATCACATGTACTGAGCAGCCACCTTGAGAGTCTGGAAAAACTTGCAAATTAAGGATTTCATTTTGCTAATTAAGAATAATTTACCATAGCATCGTTTTTCTCTGATCAAGCAAATACATTAATGCCTTGTTTATGCTAGTTAAATAATGTATTTGCAAGTTCCTCGACTGCACAAAACACCTCCTTCGTCCCTAGATAAGCGTTATTTGAAAATTATCAAGATGACTATTCTTTATCCCAATATATTTTGTTGGCAAGCAATTGTATGGAGCATTTCACCAAGTGATGCATGTTTTATGGTTGCTCTGTCAAGCTGAGTGATTTGTAAATGTCACCAGGAGGCTCAGAAGGCTTTATTGGAGACTAATGCGTGCCTCTGATATGTATTTTTAATGTCACATGGTTTTGTTTAAGTTAGGTGACGTGACAATGAATATTTAATTGATAATAGTTAATGAATCCCTTTAAGTTGAATTCCCTGTTCTGTAATTTGGTTGACTAGGGCAAAAGGAGTTCAACCAATAGCTTTTGTTAGCCAAAAGGTGGAGGATTAATGGAGCCTTTTTTCTAATTGAACTTGTAAGTTAAAATCTTTCTTTGTCTTGAGGAACCGGGATATTTTATCGTTTGTTTATATGCGGGCAGCTGGCCTATTGAAGGAAAAAAATGCTTTTAGTGGGTAGTTTCTTTCATTATTCAAAGGAATTGCTTGGTGAGCAGGAATTCAGTAAAGTACCTAATTTTCAATTACGCCTATGGTTAAAATCCATAATTTATCACCTTGTGCGTTCGTATTATTCATAGGAAATGCTTCATACACGTTTCTATCGCAAGTAGTGTGGAATTCCCTTCAGTGTTCGAGTTATGCTCACAGGATACACTGCAGGCCTGTTTTGTTATGGAATGGATTATTGTTACGGTTTTAATATTGACTACTTATGTACTGATAGCATAAACTACATTGCCTCGTGCAGCTTAAAAAATAACTGTAAATGTCAAACAAAGTTGCATTTATCAACCTCTGCAGACTGTATGGCTGAGCTGGCCCTTTGAATGCTGATGCCTGTGACTTGCAGGATGCAACACACAGTTCAGTGCCAGGTGCACAACATGCTTGGATAGCTTGTATATATACAATGCATCTGTCGCTTGACTTTGCTTTTTAAGCCAACGGCAGTGAGAGGTAAAACAGCCTTTCTGTGGTTGTCTCTCCTCGGTGCGCTGTTGCATGAAGAGGTACATTGCTTCTATTATGTTTTGGGTTTCTTGTCCTGTTGTTTCTTTCTTCAATCTCTAGGGTTCTCTTAGAGCATGGGTACTCACAAACTTTCTCTCGGGGGCCAAATTTACAGTGTGGTTTGTGTCCGAGGGCCGCACCGGTGGGGGCGGGGTCAGTGGGGGAGGGGGCGGAGCTAGAGCAACAAAAAAAACTGTGACCATGAGGTTGATCACAGATCCCTGCAGCGGACGCCTTAGTCCACTGAGCCACCAGACCCGGCATACACACATCTTTCTCTCTCTCTCTCCCTCCCTCTCTCATCCTCCCTCTCCCTCTCTCGTTCACTGTGTCTCCCTCTCCCTCCCCCTGTTTCCCTCTCCCTCCCCCTGTTTCCTTCTCCCTCCCCCTTTTTCTCTTTCCCTCCCCCTCTTTCCCTCTCTCTCCTTCTCTCCTTTCCTCTCCCTCACTCCGAGGTCTCCCTCTCGCTCCTTCCCTCTCCCCCCTCCCCTCTGTCCCTCTCCCTCCTCCCCTCTCCCTCCTCCCCTCTCCCGCCTCCCCTTTCCCTCCTCTCCTTTCCCTCCTTCCCTCTCCCTCCTTCCCTCTGTCTCTCTCTCTCCTTCCCTCTCCCCCTCCTTCTCTGTCTCCCTCTCTCTCCTTCCCTCTCCCTCCTTCCCTCTGTCACCCTCTCTCTACTTCCCTCTCCCTCACTCTGAGGTCTGTCTCCCTCCCTCCCTCTGCCTCCCTCTGCCTGCCTCCCTCCCTCCTCTGCCTCCTCTCCCTCCCTGCCTCCTCTGCCTCCCTGCCTCCTCTCCCTCCCTGCCTCCTCTGCCTCCTTCCCTCCTCTGCCTCCCTCCCTCCTTTGCCTCCTTCCCTCCGTCTTTCTCTCTCCTTTCCTCTGTCTCCCTCTCTCTCCTTCCCTCTCCCTCACTCTGAGGTCTGCCTCCCTCCCCCTCCCTGCTGCCTCCTTTCCTCTGTCTCTCTCCTTTCCTTCCCTCTGTCATCCTCACTCACTCTGAGGTCTCCCTCGCCTCCTCTCCTTCCCTGTCTCCCCCTGCGCCCGGGCTGAGACACACACACACAGTTGCTGCAGGCAGAAGTGCTGGAAAGCAGGGACAGACACAGGACGTGAGAAAGTCGTGCATTTATTGTAGGAGAGGGTAGAAGTACTGGAAAAACCAAAAGTTTTATGCAGTGAACGTAGAGGTGTATAAAAGTACTGAGCGCTGTGTGGTTAAGGCAGATGGCGTGGGTCGGTCATGCAGTTTGTGAGGTGAAGCCGGGAGGTTTGAATAACTCCTACATCATGTCAGGAAGCAGCAGAGGGTGCATGAAAGCACGGGTGCTGTGGGTGACAGTCGAGGTACTGTTGAGCGTTACTTTCTCTGAGACGAAGACAGAAGAAAGAGCAAGTCTTAGGTATTGTGATGTCTACATTGAGCTCTCAGGAGTTTTGCGAATAGAACACGTTTCCAATGACAACATAATACCTATTGCTTTTATTTTAAAGAATCAAAGTAAACCCGCTGTTCTGTGAGTGTCGTGGAAGCTGCTTCAGAGGCAAACAAATGTGTACACAGAAATAGTTGAATGTGCAGTTGGACTAGGTTTGATGCCTTATTTATGAGGCTGTCACAAGGGAAGCTCCTGTACATTAATCTGCATTACAGGTTCCGGTTAATGCGGTGCTAGTGTGTGCTTCTGACGTCATGCTGCTGTCTCTTTCGAAGCATTTAGTGCGGGATCCGAATTGGTTGCATTATGGAAAGCCACTGGGCTCATTTTAACCGCTACTGACTGACCCCTTTCCCCACCGGCACACACAGCAGTCAGTACCCTGGTAGTCACCGAGGGCTCTGCTAATATATAGGTGGCAAACAAATGTTTTTTTCAGCAGGAATTCTTTCAGAAATTTGCAAGTTGGCATGTGCTGAAAGTGGCATGGAGGCGAATCTAGGGTGTGCTGTAGCCCTGCTGGGTCACACCTAGTCTATCACAAGTGCCAAACCCCACACCGAAGGGGTGCAGTTCGTTATGTGATGAGGTGTCTTCCGGAGGCTTTATATTAGTTTTTGTGCTGCTGTGTAGGATACTTCTGTTCAGGATCACACTAATTAGATTACAATAGCACGATAATATATGTGCAGATGAACACACACGTGCACGAACGCGCAAACACAACACCAAGCATTTCACAGGTCGTTAAAAGACCATTCCGATGTTAATGAGGCTTTGTTCACCTCTTTGCGCCCCTGGAGCCCCACTCTGACAATGATAGGAATCGCCTGGCCCCCACAGAGCTGCTGTCTGAGTCGCGCTGCGCAGGGTGTTTCCTGACACTCTTAAAAAAAAAATGGAAAACACGGGCGATGTCTGCAGGGCGATGTCTGCAGGGTCCGCGGGCCGCCAGGGAAGGCTTGCCGGGCCTCACCTGGCCCGCGGGCCGTACTATGAGTACCCCTGTCTTAGAGTGTTGCCTTATAGGAACAGTTGCTCTTTCTCAATGGCAGTTTTGAGTCTTCTCCAGTTTTCCTCACCTTGAGGTATAACCTCTATTAGGTTTTCAGTTTCCTATTAATTTTCAGTGGACTTATTCTGCTTGTTTTCCCCAAAGAAGGGTCAGCCACATTCTTGATTTTCATGTGGTCCTTCTAATTTAGTAGATTTTCACATCCTCTGCTTCCCAACTCACAGGTTCCTCACCCTTGGCCACTTTTCATGAATGGTTTCCTTCTCACGGGTCAACCCGCAGGGCATTTGTCCATCAGGCAGGGTCTCTCCTTAGCTTAGGTGGACAGGTTCTTTGCAGATCTTTCAGTTGAATAGAGCCTTACTGGGCATCCTTGCTTCCTGTGAACACTGTGTCTTGTTTTTTGAGATTTCTATAGCACTTATTCTCTGTTCATGCTGTAGGTTGATTCTTTCTTTGAGGGCGATTCCATGATCAGTGAGTAGGCTTGTTTGTCTTTTGTGATTGGGCGAAAGGCATGGCCACAGGAATTGTGAAGCAACGGAGGACTGGATTATGTGTTATGTGTGACTAAATGATGCAGTTTAGCTCAGTGCATAATACAGAAGAAAATGTTTTATTAGTTGGAGTTCTCCTTTAATTTAAGTTTTGGTAACATAGTTTTAGAAACAACACATCACCATGTGCGCTCGTATTATTTATAGGAAACAATTCATGCACATTTCTGTCACAAGTAGTGTGGAATGCCATTCAGTTTTCGAGTTCTCTTCATAGGATATTCTGCAGGCCTTTTATGTTATGGAATTGATTAACTGCATATTTTCTTGCAGAAAGCCATGCATTATGAAGGCATTCTTGATGTAATGTTTTAATTATAAAAAGATACTCACTTGTTTTTGTTTCTGTTTTAATATTGACTATTTATATTCTAAGGTATAATATACATTGTCTCTTGGGGCTTGGAAAATGAGTGTAAATATCAAACGTAGTTGCTTTTGTCAACCTCTGCAGATCGTATGGCTGAGCTGGCCCTTTGAGAGCTGAAGCCTGTGACTTTCAGGATGCAACACACTGCTCGTTGTCAGGTGTACAAGATGCTTAGATAGCTTGCCAGTAGCAGTTCCTACCTGTGTGTATAAGCCAAGTATCAGTCGCTTTTAAAGCAAGGGCGATGAGAGGTGAAATAGCGGTCAACATCCAATAATTGCCCTAAATGTGTCTGGGCTAACAATATTGAACGTTTGTGATGTTTCTGGTTCCCTCAAGAAATATTCTTAAATTGATCTAGCTGGACTGATCATTTCTATTTTGACTAAGGTTTCTTTTCTGAAGATATTCATTTTAATCTCATCTGCAGACTAGAAGAAATCCTCTGGCAAAACATGGAGTGCAAGAACTGTTTTTTTCAATTTTTGGAGAGAAACGTAATCAGAGTCCAAGATTTGAACATCTACTTAGGGATGTTGGTGTGTTTTTAGACTTCATTCCATCACCTCATTTTTTGTGGTTGTTTCTCCACAGTGTGCTGTTGCATGAAGAGGTGCACTGCTTCTGTTGCATTTTCGGTTTCTTGTCCTGTTGTTCATCTCTTCAATCTTTAGGCTTTACTGGGATTGGTTCCATACTGGAACAGTCACTGCTTCTCAATGGCATATTTGAGCCTTCTTCTCCAGTTTCCCTCACCTTGAAGCATAGCCTCTATCAATTTATCAGTTTCCCTTTAATTTCCAGTGTATTTATTTTGCTTGCTTTCCCAGAGAAGCATCAGCTACCTTCTAGACCTTCACATGGGTCTTCTAATTTCGTAGATTTTCACATCCTCTTCTTCTCAACTCACAGGTTTCTCGCCCGTGGCCACTTTTTGTGAGTGGTTTGCTTCTCACAGGTCCATCCACAGGGCATTTGTCTTTTAGGCAGGGCCTCTCCTTAGTGCAGTCCGACAGATTCTTTGCAGATCTTTCAATTGAATAGAGCTTTACTGGGCATCCTTGCTTTCTGTGATCAGTGTCTCTTATTTATTAAAATTTCTATAGCACTTATTCTCTGTTCATGCTGTAGTTTGATTCTTTTCTGTGAGGGCAATTCAGTCACCAGTGAGTGGGCTTTTTTTCCTTTTGTGATTGGACTTTAGGCATGGCCATGGAAATTATGAAGCAATGGAGGGCTAAATTATGTGGCATAGGTGACTAAATAATGCAGTATGAAATGAAAATTATGTGGCATATTGCAGTATTTTCTGGCAGTATTCACTATTTTGTAATATTAATACATATTGGTGCCTGGGCAAAAAGTTCACCTCAGTATTACCATTGTAAAGGTGAATTAGCCGATTAGAAATTATAAGGCCCAGATTAACGTCTGCACCTGCACAGTACCACATGTTGCTCTTTTTAAGAAATCTTAGACATAATGTGCTAGATTAAATCACAAGTGCGATGAACCCACAGTATTGTGGCAACCACCGTAGAATCTCATCAATTCAGCGGTACTGGCTATTCCAAAGAGTATCCTGACCCTCTCTTTTTGTTAAATCTTATTCATCTCAATCTTCGATTGCCACAAGCAGTGTTGCCAGCTGGCCCAGATCATCTGTGACACATCGCATTTGTGCTGGCTTTTTTCAGCCTATTAGTTTAATCTTTGTCATTACAAGTCTTTACATCCCTCGATTGTCTTGTCCCAAACTATGTATGTCCTTCTTTCTCCGTATTATGTCTATCTCTGTGGACCCTAACATTCACAGTTGAACTCTGTCTTTGCTCTTCCTCTATAGCTACATTCCTAGATGAATGTGTTCTTAACTGCAATGTGCACTGCCAGTTCTGCACTTGTAGTCATGCGCATAGGCAGGTGCACTTCACTGCCCGGCACAAACAGACTTTCATGTAACCCTCTGCTTTGACTGCTCTGTACATTGACACCCAGTGCAGAGGAACAGGCAGCCTTTTACATAGGAAGCCATTTGTACGGCTGCCCTCTACAACAGCAGACCCAAACAGTCATGCATTGTAGTAGTTGGGTGCACAGACTGCCATCTACTGCCTCAGGCCAGGTTGCACACAGGCTGCACTATAGGCAGCAGAGTGCCAGGGTAGCCTTGGGTACCAGTGCATATGGAGCCATGTGAACTAACAGCTGATCCAGCTCACTGCCTATTAATAATGCCTTCTGCCAGCCCTGAAGGCAACCTTGTGTTCTGTTAGCCCTATGAAAAGCAGCACTGCACACTGTATACCCAACCTGCGGTAGGTCTGCATACCACATGTTTTGTGTACTATCAGACATAAAGATATTGTTGCATTTAGGTAACCCTGCACACTGCCAGCAATGAAATGGCCCTGTCATTCCGACCTGACAATGTATACTAACTGCCATGCTAACTGACAGCATTCCACATTCATGCTGTGTGCACCGCCAATCCAAAAGACAGCCTTCCTCGCTGCCAGTTCTATACTTTGTCTGTCAACCACGGGCATTGCCAGAGTGAAGGCAGCATTGCCAGACTTTGTGCTGCTACTCCTGAACATTATATACCATCTACAAATTCAGTCTGCCATTATTATTGTACACAGTAGCTGCTCTCTATTATTGCCTGGCACACATACTGTTTGCCAGCAATGTGCACAGCCAACTAGAACATTAGCTAGCATGGACGCATTCTGTCTGCTTCAGGCATGCACTTTAAGTGCTGCACAGTTAGCATCAAATGCTTGTGTATTATTCATAACAAAACTAGTAACTATAAATGTGTCAGTCAAGTGGAGATCATTTTCTCCTCCAGTTTCACACTGGTTAGCAGAGGCAAGTGGTGCTCTAACAGCACACAGACTGGAATTTGATGCTGCTCTCAACCTGGAAGTGACCGTATGCCATTTTTTGTGTGACGAGGAAAATATTTGTATCTTGTTGTAATGTATTACTTCAACTAATCACTAACAGTGGAAGATGAAGGACTGGGTGGGTTTGGGAGATTTATTACTCAGAAAACTCAGCTTAATTCCTAAATCCTGAGCAGGATAACTACATCAACTATGCAAATGGAAATAAATGACTGGAAGTAGGCCAGCCAAGCATATTTTGTTAACAGTATTGCAAGTGAAATGCATAATTATGTGAATAAGTTATTTTTAAAAAAGTTCAAATTTTTGCCAGGCGATTCATCAAGAAATGCCAACATTCCACGTTGTGTAAAAAATATATATTTCTCCTAAGAAAAATGTACCACTGACAAGAAATGTTTAATTGTGTCTCATCCCATCACTTTCTGTTGAAGTAGAGTTGTTATTGCTGTTTTTAATTTTGTAAATTTTAGTGTACCCTCAAGATCATGGTGGCCACACCTGCAGCTTGGGTGGACTCATCTCTCTGTACACTGAATTGGTATGCTAAATTGTAACTTGTTGGTGATACAGCAATGCACTCATCTGGATTACCCCCTGAATTGATTTGTCTCTCCCCTTTTATCATTAACACAACAGTGACAGTCAGGTAAGCCCATGGTGTATGGAAAGGTGAGGGACATAACCTGTCCAGCATGGTTGCCTCATAAAGTTCTTGCCGAAGATAGGGTCCCATCTAAGTGAAATAGTTAGTAGATTTGCCTAATCACTCGGACAACAAATTAATGTTCAATTATATTGAATCTCCTGCTAAATTGATTAGAAGTGACCCAGAAAAAGAAGCAGAGTTTAACCAATGAGTCGAAAAGTGTTTTTCTCATTTTTGATATAATAGATTGCGTCTGAGCTGATCTACTAGATTCTTAGTTTTATAGGAACAATCATGATTTTTGACTCCATGATATCGACTGACCTAGCCTCTGCTGTCTTGTGTATGTCTGCTCAAAGTTCACTGGACGTTCTACAGCAATTCTTATGTGTATTTTTGAAAATATGTACCACACCTACTAGACAGATCTTAAATCCTAGTGAAATAGGCAAAATTGTATTCATATTTAGTCAGCTAGTTTAGAAAAATATTTTACTAATGTTTCCCTGGAATATCAGTTTGTCCATATAGAGTTGGGAAAGCCTATGCAACCCAGGATCATGCCCGTTATCTCGGTGCAATTTAGGAGAATTTGTGACTGGTGGCTGACTCTTATAAGGCTGGGAGCACTAGAGCTAAATCAGTCAAAGCCAGGCAATATCCTAGTTTGAATTTAGCTGGTGGAAGCGTGTCTCACCCTGGTATTGGCAGTGCTTTCACATGGGGCTGCATCCTTGCCATATCTTGTCTGTTAAACGTGTCCCATGTGGGAAACTCAACTTGGTTTTGCCCTCATTGTTATTTCACTTGTATGTAAGTTCACAGATCTTCTGTAGATATGCTATAAATGTTATTCCACCCACATTTACATTCCTTAGGAGATTGCTTCTGTATATTTGGTCCAGTGTTGTTCCACCTGCAGATGCATTCCCTATAAGATATCTGCTATGAATATTTCCCAATGCGATCCGCATGCCATATGTTCCCCACAACATATCTTTCGTAGATATCGCCCAGTGTGTTACCAGGGATTTAGGGGGCAATTTAACTTGGCTGCTGTGGCCTGGTGCATGGAAACAAACTGGCTATATGTAATGAAGACTGGGGTGATAAATATATGATCTGTTCTTAGTGCAGACCGAACAACTGGGCAGTCTTCCAGCACCTAGTACTCTCTCTCATGCAAGGATATTAATTGTGTATACTTTAGGAAATGTACTCACTGAGAAAGTATGAACTGCAAGATGTTATTTCCTCTGGAGATGCTCTTAACATGTTCTTATACAACGATGCAGTTCAATATTGAGGATTGGAGGAGGATATGAATAGAAGTTCTTGTAATAGGAATGTCCTTATAAAATGAATTGCTTGTTGAAAGGACTAAGAGGAGCAGTGGACAGAATTTTCTTTTAATAGGAATCACTTGCAGAGGATTTTGGAACAAGTATGAAGATTGTATCACTTAATTTTAAATGTGCTCCTTTATTTTTTGTTTATTGCCTGTTTGAAATGTTTGCTACATTGTTTTACAGTATCTTGATCTGTTTTTATATCTTTTTTAATAAAAGTAGATTTTATTAATCACAAATCTTCTGTTTTGTGTTTCGAAATAAGGAAGAAATCCGAAAGTCAAAGTATTACTTATTCAAGGCCTAGAAAAGGTAGGGTTTCCAGGTTACCGATTTCTGTTTCAGTGACTGTAGCATCCATGTTGTGGCCAGTGGTGCACTACAGAGTAGCTATGTAAATGGGTATGGCAAATATGTCCTTGATTCATTTAGAAAGGTCACATATCTATTCATAGACACTAATGTTTGTGTCTAATCAATATTTTCATGCTCTGCCTCGTGAGGTTTTCTGCTTGACATCTGATATAACAGAAGTTGAAAAGCCAGGAATTCCATCAATGTAGATAAAGTAATTTATTATTAGTTACAGAGAAAAGCTGGTGTTCCCATCAAAAGCCAGGAAGCAACTGCCAGTATAGAATCACCAGAGCACCAGGTTGCATCATGACATAAGTGAATATAGAATGTTCTATTTAAAGTGGAAAGCACACTAAAACAAGATAAGAGAATACAACATATCATCATTCCTTCCTAACTAAAATGAACATAAATAACATTAAAATGAAACAAACTGTGATCCTGTGGTAATCCCCACACAGAATGAACTAATGCCCCTTTTTTACACACAAACTCATTCACAAACGAAATCTTGAAGATGTTTTGGAGGCCTTCTGATCCTTTGAGGCAAAATGATTGTATTGTCACCGCTTCTCATTAAAGCAGTGTCTTTTGCTTTACCATCTACCGGTTCAATCTGCATCCTCCCATGGTTATCACTTTGCGCTTTTTTGTATAAGGCAACTCGCCTTAAATTCCAGTGTTCACCATTATAAAGTGTCACAAATTTGTCATGGACCGATTTTATTTTAAAAGGACCCCTAAATTTGGTAAGTCCCACACCAACACGACCGGGTTTAACTTTAACCCATCATTTACAGCCAATTTCCTCTCATTCAACTCCTTATCAATTTTTGGAGATTTGTTACCCAAATCCGCCAAACCAATGCACTCTTTCATCCATGCCGGAACTAGTTTTGTGCCTGCCAGACGCTCCCTCATCATATTGAATGGAACCTTACCAGTGACTCCATTCATTGTTGTCCTATATGCCCAAACCAGATCATTGACCATGTCTTTTACACACCCACCAGAATTCACCGCCATCTGAATTGCACCCTTTACCATTCTGTTAGCCCTCTCCACAATACCATTCCCTTGTGGGTTGTACAGTGATGTTCTGGTTTGTACAATCCCACACATGTCAATAAATTTCATCATTTCCTCTGAAATCAGCTGAGTTCCGTTGTCTGTTCTTAATCTCACAGGATAACCCTCCTCTCTGAAAATATCAGTCAACAAGTTGATCGTGGATTTGGTTGTTATCTCTCTAGTAAATTTCACCACCAACCACTTTGAAGTTACATCAACTAAGACAAGCCCAAACCTCACCTAGACACACAGTATGCCAAGGTATATCTGCATTATCAATTTTCAAAAATTCCCCTGACTACCAAACCTTAACCTTTTCTCGCTCTCAAAACACTGCACACCTCTCAACCCATTCTGAAATTTGCTGGTCCATACCCGGCCACCAGAAAAATTCCCTAATTCTTCTCTTCGTAAGGGATTGTCCCAGGTGTTCCTCGTGTGCTAACTTAAACAGCATAAATCTTAATTCTTGAGGTGGAATGAATTTACCATCTTTCATTATGATAATCCCATCATCATCCAAAATTGACAAATCCTTCAAAATCTTCACGTATGGACGTACGGCCATGGGCAAGGTACTCTCCCTCCTAGGGTCTTTTATAATCAAGTCTCTCACTCCTTTCAAAACTTCATCATTCCCCATACATGAGTTCCACCTGTTCCTATTAATCGCCCCGGAACACATGTCCACCAATTCCATCAATCGCTGCCACAGATCCTTCAGAATGCAAAGATTCAACCCCTGATTTATCCACCACATCCCAAGGTAACGGGAGTCTTGATAACCCATCAGCCTGACCCTTCTTCCACCCTGGAATATACTCAACCCTTACAAAAACTCCTGGAGTCTAGCGGCTAACCTTGCCAACCTCGCCAACCCTTTTCCTGCACCACCAGGAGACAATATTTTCACCAACGGTTTATGATCTGTCAACATCGTGAACTCAAATCCCCACAAGTATATTCTGAAGTACTCACAACCCCAAGCAGCTGCCAACGCCTCACGTTCAATAATGGAATAATTTCTCTCTGAGCTTGTGAGTGTCCATGAAGCGAAAGCAACTGTTTTCAACCCAGAATCATGTTCTTGCGCTAACACCGCACCAATGCCTACAGCACTTGCATCGACTGTCAACACTGACTTCAGCTTGGTATCAAATGGAGTCAAGATTTTCGCCTCACAAATCTCCCTCTTAATGTTATCAAAGCACACATCTTGCTCATTACCCCACACAAACCTACAGCCTTTCCTTAATAACAATCTAATCTTCTCCGTCTTTCCCGCGAAATTCTCCACACATTTTGCATAGTATTCTATTAATCCAAGGAATGACCTCAATTGATCCTTGTCACCAGGTGCCGGCGCTTTCCTTATTGACTCCAAAAGATCCTTTTTTGGTGGCACCCCCTTAGAAGAAAGAGTATAACTCAAGTATTCTACTTCCTCCACTGCAAATTTGCACTTCTCTTTCTTTAAAGTTAACCCCGCTTGCTCCACTCTGTTCAACACCTCCTTCAAAATTAAATTGTGCTGCTCAACCATCTCTCCAAACAACAAAACGTCATCTTGAAAGTAAACTACATTACTTATTCCTTTCAAAACCGACCCCATCATTCTTTGAAAAACACCTGCCGTCGATGCGAGTCCAAAGGGCATCCGGGTGAATTGGTAAACCCCTTCAGTGGTGATAAACGCAGTCAATGCTTTCGAATCCTTGTGCAACTTAATCTGATGGTACGCACTGCGCAAATCTAGTTTAGAAAAAAACCTTCCACCCTTCAATGACAAAATCAATTTGTTAATATTTGGCAGTGGAAAATTATCTACCACTATATTCTGATTTAGTGTGCGAAGGTCCACACAGAACCTAAATTTGCCATCAGATTTGGTCGTGATCACCACTGGCGAAACCCACTGGGAAGTCTCTATCTGTTCGATTACACCCTGCTCAAGCATCTCATCAAGCATCTTCCTTACCTCCTGTCTCGCAATGAATGGTACCGTCCTAACTTTGTGTTGCATCGGAATAGCATCCTCCCTTAACACAATTTTGGGTACGTACCCTTTCAATTCTCCAATATGCTCCGAAAACAATACTGACATCCCTCCAACAGTCGTTTCTGCAGTCATCTCATCCACCATCATCACCTGTTGTCTTGCTCTTGGATTGATGACAATATGAAGGTCGTACTGGTGTCCCCACCCTAATATCGCTGGTCCTGAACTCGCAACATAGACCTTTCCCTTAATAGTACGTCAATGAAACCTGATATCCGCCATCATATACCCTAACAAATCAATACACTCACCTTGGTAGCCACATGGGTTAATGTCCTTTGGCAACAAATCAACCCCTCTCTAATTTTCTTTATATAACCATTCTGGAATTATCGTCCAGAACGAACCTGGGTCAACCATCAGTTTAATGTCTTTGTTATCTAAATTAAATGTAGCTTTTGGTCTGTTTCTTCTACCTGGCGCCATCTTCTGAGCACTAACTTCTCCCAAACATAATATCTTGTTTGCACCCTCTACATTCTCCACATTCCCAAGTACTTGCTTCCTCTCAACAATCGCTACCTTATCACCGTTACTGTTTGTTGTCTTACACATCCTTGAGAAATGCCACTTTTTTCCACATTTCCTACATTCTTTATCCAAAGCATAACACCGCTTATAATCCGCTGTGTGATACGTACTACCACACCCCCTGCATATCTTCCCTTGATATCTACCCTTTTCTGTACAGTTGTATCCTCCACTATTTCTCTTAGTCACTTTTTCACTGCTATCATAGCTCTTTTTATTCATCACCGCAACTTCATTTTGCGGCACACAAGACACCCCTGTTCCGCTTCCATTCTCCTTCACACACTCTTTTTTCTCCATTTCTTTCATACATGCTTCTGATTCCTCCACAACTTTAGCTATATCTATTGCAACTTGTAATGATGGATTCTTTGCTGCCCACAATTTTTCCTGCATTTTTTTGTTCTTACATTGGACAATCATTTGATCCCTAATCATGTCATCCTTCATTTCTCCAAAATTACATTTCAAAGAAAGTTCACGCAACCTAGTTACAAACTGGTCTACTGTCTCATCTGCCCTCTGAGGCTGTGTATAAAACTTGTGTCTTGCCATGACAATGTTCACTTCCTTCGAATATTGTTTCTTCATCCTTGCCTTTGCCTCTGTGTACATATTAGTGATTGCTCTACCGTCTTAGTTCAAACCTACTGGCAAATACTTAAAAGTGTGTTTACATTCCTTCCCTAAAACACTTAACAGCAATGCTTTCTTTCTCATTGCACTGAAGTCTTTTCCGTCCATAGCCTCTATATAATTTTCAAAAATGTCAATCCATTCATCCCATTCTATGGGTGGTTCTCCACTGTGTTGCAGAAACATAGGTGGTGCAATGACACTAGGGTTCTCCATTCCTTTTCACCCTGTTTGTTTCCTTACTGGTTCAAGTTCCACTAAACTCTTAGTTCTCTCCCACTCTACCTACAAGTCTTCACAGGTTAATTCACTTTTCTTTCTTTCACTTCCTTCTATTATTTTACCTTTACTGTTCCGCGTCCTTTTTGAATTTTCTTTTCGTTGCGCATCTGCGCGTATGCAATTCACTTCCTTTCTTTCCCTCTTCCGTGAGTTGCCTAGCAACCTATTCTGCATCCAAAATGGCCGCCACGCTTCTTTATGCTGCGCGCTTGCGTGTCTCCTCCGTTTGCGTGCATGCGTGTCGCGTCACCTAGCTGCCTCCCGTCATCGTAATCATGAGGAGTCCAACCAGGAAACAATGGATGCTCACTGCACCCTATCTGAAGCCGCTTGCTCGTGCAGATTGAAGCCGCTTGCTCGTGCAGATTGTAAGTACATTTAAAAAATGCTATGCCGCCATTTCCTTGTGAAAATCAATCCTTCCGTTGAACATGCAGTTGTCAATAACTTTTCCTTCTGCTGATCAAGCAATGGTCAATGGCAGTTTCAACGTTATATGGACAACTCAATCCTCTTCTCCTTATAGATTTTCTTTCCTTTTTTAATCTATAAATATTCTCCTTTTGGCGACATGACTTTCATTCCTTTCGCAAGCAGTTACATTTTAACATCGCTAGACGAACAGGTAATAGTCACAATCCTCTTAAATCATGAGTCTTTTCCTCCACTCGTATTCTCCTTTTACACGACACTTAATAACGACTTTTAAAGATAGCCTGCTCACCGTTCTTCGTTGCTTACTCTCCGTTCTTCACTAATGAAACAGTTCCACTAACCAAACATCGTTTTCATCGTTTTCATTTTCCTTAATACACTTCCACGCCTTCCTTGAATTAATTTTTTCCTTTTGAATCTTGTTATCCAAGGTTCTTTTCCACCAGTCAAGTTTTAACTTACTCTGTACTCCACTTGCTTCACAAGCTCATCGTCGCCATCTGATATAACGGAAGTTGAACAGCCAGGAATACCATCAATGTAGATAAAGTAATTTATTATGAGTTACAGAGAAAATCTGGTGTTCCCATCAAAAGCCAGGAAGCAACTTCCAGTATAGAATCACCAGAGCACCAGGTTGCATCATGATATAAGCGAATATAGAATGTTGTATTTAAAGTGGAAAGCACACTAAAACAAGATAAGAGAATACAACAACATCCTGCACCACTCTTCTCTCACGATTGGCACTGCTTACATGAACAGGACCACATAAGCCTGGTTTCAAATTTAAGGTCACAACCTCATCTGTCATGGTTTATGTGGCAACCATTTTCCCGGAGGTGTGCAAATGGTGTTTTGTTACGCAATATCCTCTCAGGCTCTGGCATCTTAATCATGTCCCTCGCTATGCCATAAGCATAACAGTTTTTGAGAGGAATCAATCTTGCATAACTCACCATTTCCTCAGTAATTGGTTTTCTTTTGAAACAAAATCAAAAATGCAAGGTTGGGGCGTCTCATTTTGCACCTAAAATGAAGGGTTCACTGTATGAAGGTTCTCATGTTTGATGTCTATCAGCTGGCTGGTACAGTTTTAGGTGAGTTTGCACATGACCAGGAGATTGCCAGTTGCCTTTCTCTGGGGTCATTCTACCTGGGTTTGGCTAGATAAAAGGTGTGTGATCCAGCCGCCTCAAGGGTTCGCACCCTCTTTTTGTGAATGGATGTGGATAAATGGACAAACCACTGTGGCTTAAACTGGCCACAGTACCCGCAGTGCACGGAAAGTCAGAACCTGACCCTCCTACAATACAACAACATGAAAACAACTCAGTGACAATAAATATCCAGAACATAAATGAGACGGCTGAAAACATAGGTTTTGTCTTTGAATGTATTGTTTTTTAATACATTAAAGTGTAATTCAGAAAAACAAATGCAGAAGCGAATTCAAAAAGTAGTGAACGAGATGATGAAAGCATACAACTTTATTTCTGAATCACCAGAAGCCACTAATAGACACGTTCTAAGAGAAAGAAAAATATAGATTTATAATTTTGACATTACTCTATAATAAAAACACTCCCCAATCCAAATTGTAAAACTATATAGACAGATGGGAGAATGTGTGCTATACACAAAAAAAGAGTGGAAAACTATCCAACTTATTTTTCATATCCACACCAAATGGCATCATGTTTAAATATTTTATTGTTACAATATTTACAGATTTATTTATAGATTAGATCTAAATGGAGAAGTGGCATGACCATGAGGGAAGTCACCCCTAGGATTCTATTTTAGGTATACATTTTTTTACTATAATTAATGTCCTGAAAATGAAATTACATTTTGATGTAGAGGTAAAAATCACAGTTGTTAATGGAAAATTATTAGTGAAGCCAATTCCCTAAAGTCTGGGTAAGAAAATAAGTTAATGCAAGCAAGGGCAACACTCAAAAGATCAGATACTCTTTCACAGAAGAGCAAACTGTAATAAATTGAGTCACAGAATGTACTTAATCTCCTGCAAGAATCGTCAGAAATTCTCCACGCAAGCATGTGACAATGGGTTCAGTATTTCCTTAAAAAAGGGTTCTCTGTTGCCTTAATCGAAGATTGGGAATCCAAAGGGTGTTGTAGTTTACCACGAAGAATACATGTCCATTCAGAGGCTTCCATTTGTATGTCAGAAGTTCTCCACGCAAGCATGTGACAATGGGTTCCGCATTTCCTTACAAAAAGGTTTTCTGTTGCATTAATCGAAGATTCACATCCAAATTTCATAGTAGTTTACCACGAAAAATGAATTCCCATTCAGAGCTTCTATTTGTACACGTAGTTCAGCTAACAATGCAGCATATCCCTGAATAGAGTGAGAATGATTTAGGGAAGTCTTCAGTATTCTACAGAAACTGGCAGCAGATAAGCCCCCTTCACGAAGATAATTGGTAAATTGGTCTGTGTAATGCTACCCTTAACAATGACAGCTCCTCACAGCTGGTTTAGGGCTTAACAAATTAGTTTGTACCTGCCTAGCTCTGAATTCTAAAAATGAAACTAGGTTATGGAATGGTATGTCACTGTCACTATTAAATCAGTTTTTTGGGCCCACAATATTGAGTTCCTCATATCAACTTACATGAATATCGACTAATATTATTTTATTGAGGTACATATATATATATAGGTAAGTATGAATTTATATTCTTGACTCAACTTCTACTGACACAAAACAGTGGTTGTATTTGGCTGCCCCACCTGAGGGGTAGCCACTTACATCGTATTGTCCTTGGTAGAACATATTGAGACTCTGCCCGAATCGGATCCAAGCATACCGATCATATCAATCACAAGCCTAACACATACGCGCTGAAAGAGAAGGGGACTTGCTGTTCCCCTGCATAAACACACCCCGGCGGGTGCTTAAGCCCAGGGCGCCACATCATCCTCATCAAAACTCTCCCTGCAGCAGCTACTGGGGCCACCGTTCACACTGGTGGGACTACAAGTCCCAGGGTGCAACTCGAGACAACACCATCTCCGCCCCTACTGCCATAGGTGAGGGGGCGGGAATCTCCAGCGCTCTACAAAGAGCAGCCTCTCTCACTGCGGCGCAGGACGCGCTGAAAGAAAAGGGGACTTGCTATCTATCGTTCCCCTGCATAAACCCACCCTGGCTGGAGTTAAGCCCAGGGCGCCGCATCATCCTCATCAAAACTCTCCCTGCAGCAGCTACTGGGGCCACCGTCCACCCTGGTGGGACCACAAGTCCCAGGGTGCAACGCAGGACGATACCATCTCTTCCCCTGCTGCCACAGGTGAAGGGGGGGAGTCTCCATCACTCTACAAAGAGCAGCCTCCCTCACCGCGGCCCTTTATTGCCAGGAAGAGGCAGGGCAGGGCCACCTCCCTTTCATCCAGCAGCCGGACTGGTCCGCATACTGCCTACAATCCAAAAAGGTACTGTGTTACGTGGCATTGTCTCTACCTGGGTCCTCCTTTAACTTTTTGTTGATGCAAGTCATATCTGGAACCTAAAATTGCAATCTTTGTATAGGTCTTAGCAGAAAAAAGTTGACTAATCGAACTCTTACCCTTGTACGTTGTGAGAAAAACATGCTAGGGGCCCACTGTAGCACACGAATCCAACTGGGGCAACAAAATGGGTAAAAGGAAATCAATGGATGGAGCAGGGGCGAGTACTGGCCCGCCTGGGGAGGTAAGGAAGGGGAAAAAAACAAAAAGGACACACAAACACGCCACTAATAACTGTGTGATGGATAGGATAGACACCCTTATTAACAAGTGTGAAGACATCCTAGTTACAGAATCACTAACACCCAACCATCATCCCAGAGTCCCAGCCCATTACACACACACACCATCCCCTTAATGTTTTGCAAGCAGTCTAGGAATGAAGTATCGAAACACAGTAACGAGACACCACTGGCATTCACCGAGGTGCAGATAGCATGTCCCTCTCCTCACCAAACTCTTTCCCAACCCCCAACCTCTCCACTTAAAACTAGCTGTAGTCATCCTGGCTTTCCTGTTCTCTGCACGAATAGGTTTGCAGTTTTGGCAGGCATTACTGACACCTCGGTGGCTCAGATCACGCTCCTATCACCGCCAATCCAAATTGAGAGCAGTGCAGCCTTTGGGGAACATTCCTGTTGACTTCGGACAATTTTAAAGCTTCATTTTACCTTGCTGGTTACTTTCGCTGCTCCTGAACACGAGGACCGGGGACCAAAGCAGACGCTGCCGGGGTCGGGACTGCGAGAGCCAGGGTGCACAGCGCTTGAAGATCCCAGCGCACCTGGTGTCTCTTCCCGCCCCCAACCCTCCTATTTTACGCACTGGTGAGCGCGCACGCGGGACGCGCGCAGGACATCGCCCGGGGCTAAGCCCGGGCAAAGGGCGGGCCGTCTGAGGCCGTCCGAGGTCGGAGGAGGCCGGGCTGGGCCCAAAACTTTGGTCTATCTGCTGTCCCCCTTGTGGTCTTATGGACTGGTAGGGACCCTGATTCCTTCTACTACCTTTGACTGTTAAGTAAGTGCCTGAATATTGGATTATTGCTTCTGGTCTGTCACAATCATGCCTAGTGAAACTAGAAGTAAGGCAGCTGCGGGCGGGGCCAAGTTGATTGGCACACTTGACGATTTCATTGTCCGTACACATACGTTGATAGACCAGGGAATAGTCCTAATGGAGAGGAGGGTATCCCAGGATCTGGCGTTAGCAAAGAGGTCCTCTATGGGCCACATTGCGCAGGCACGTACACCAGGACGTCCCGCGGCCCAGACTACTTCTGAGCTGACTCTTGTTGAGGTCCACAATAATACGATCACTCAACCCGAGCTTCGGGACTCTGCTCAAATTGATTCTCAGAAATTGCCACCTTCTGGTAATATTTTGATTTCCCCACAAATAGATACCCAGGCAGAATATTCGAATGTTGACTCACAAGGGGCAAGGGAGGGAGCAATCCCAAAAAAAAGGCATACTCAACTAATTCCTAATCAAAATAAGACAACTGTGACATCTGTACATAGAATAGGACCTGCACAAAGTACAGAACGATTAAGTGGTATTTCTGGAGAGGTCGCTGGGGAAGGAGCAGTTGGTCCATTAATAATGCCTATGACCATCATGGACTCTACCCTAGATGACACACTGGCGGATATATTCAATAACAGTTCGTCTTCAAATGGCACTGTTGCAAATTTAGACAGGGAAGATCCCAACAAAGAGAGGGAGGACTCCTTCATAATAACACTAAAAAACTTAATTAAAGCCCTGTTGTGCCCTTTGGAAATTAAGCTCCAGGCTATGGAATTACAATTAAAAGCAATGCACACGGATATAACAGCCCTGTGCTCGACTACAACCAAAAACCCCATACAGCCAACCCTTCCTCAAAATAATTTACCATTAACAGCAATAACTATAGCAGAAGTAACTAATCCTGCTGTAAAAGCTCCTGCACCAAAACCGCGTACTTCAGTGATTAGTAAAAAATTAATTAAACCTACTCCAGCTGTAGAGGTAAATAAATCAACTATTCCAACTAGTTCTGTCGAAAAACCCATCCAAGAAAGACAGGAAAAACGTAGAGTGATTGATTTACCACCAGATGCCTGCCCATATGTAGTCATTCTAACGGGTGTCCCTGAACTAGCTACTCAAATGAAAGAATCATTCTGGGCACTCAAAAATAAAGTGTTCTATTGGTTGAACTCAAACCACCCCCTCCCACCTAACTTGCATAGTAACTTAAAGATGATGGAGCGTGTCCCCTGGGTGGGGAAAAGTACAAAAAGACTACAAGGGGACTGTGTGGTGATAACTTTTGATAACCCGAGATCAGTGGAATATATTTGTGAAAGGTCTAAGGGTCAAAATGGGGCAACAATTGTGGCAAGGCCGCTTTCTTTCTTTTACATGCCTGTGCAGCATGTGGATAATAGATGGAGCTGGATGAGGGGCTCAAACTCTGCACATGGAGGATGGGGAAACAAAACACGACATGACTCAGATCGTAATGTGTGGGGAGAAGAGGTAAATGATGGTTGGTCTATAGTTAAACGAAGGAGAGGGGGAATAAACTATTCAGACCAATACCGATATAATGAATGGAGGGACTTCCAACAAGCTCCGTTCCCAACTCCTTGCTTCAATCGATTCAGCAACTTGGAGGCTGTAGATTGACAGTTTGATATCCAGGTAGTAAAATCCCCTGTGTTCTTACCCACCCAAAGTAACCCATTGGATAGTCCCGGGCTGACTCTTCCGCGTGCTGTGACCCCAAGGCAGGAATCTGGAAAGAACTTAATACCTGCAATTGATGTATTAAATGTGGCCAATATCTTGAGAAATGAGGTTGAAAATTCCAAAGAAATGGACACCAGAAGTGTTGAAAGTACGCATCGGAAAAAAGATACATGTTCCTTAATGTTCTGGAATGTGGCAGGACTTAAAACAAAAATCACCAATCCGGATTGGGAGGGAGTGATAAAAGACATAGAAATCATGGCCCTCCAGGAAACATGGGCCACTGACCAGATACATTTGAATGGTTATAGAACGTTTTGTACACCTGCGATTGGGGCTAGACATGGGAGACCAAAGGGTGGCCTGATAACGTACTTGTCGAATAGCTTAGTATATGAGAGGGTACGCTTTTATTCTAAGTGCGAATTCTACCATAAATTAGCAATAGACACCAAAACTGGACTGCGTTTTGTAATTATAAATTTTTATAATAATATTCCAGTTAATATTTCACGTGATATTTTGAAAATGTTAGCGATCGACCTACAGTGTGAGTCTGATAGGAATGGAAAGGAGGTAATGATTTTGTGGGGGGGTGATTTTAATTGTCCATTATGCACAAAAGGCCCTAAAGGAATTTGTGGTATAATGTTGGAGCAGGATGTTAATTTACCACATTTTAAGCACACAGAGACTGGGGATCTGTTGAACGAATTATTATTTGAGCATGATCTGGGATTTGCTAATGAATTAACTGAGCAGTCAATACCATTTCACCCAACTTTTATTGGGAGGGGAGCATCCACCACGATAGACTTTAGCCTTTGGTCTAATGGTTATGGTCATAAATTAGTTAATTATAAAATAATGGATGCACCACTCAGTGACCACCTACCGCAAAAAATTGAGATGGAGAACCTTTTCTTGGCCTCCTATAATGAGCAAATACAGGTTGTCCCAGACATTACATTAGGTAGACAGAATGGGTACACCCTCAAGTGGAGTAAGGTGGTACCTGAAGACTTCCTTAAAAAATTGTTAATTAGCTGCCCAGAAAATTTTGAGATCTGTTTAGATGAGGATTCCGATAGTGAAAGTATATTAGTTAATTTTAATATTATTGCTTCCACTATCAAAGAGAACCTACTTTTAGTATCAAAAAATGGTTTAATGAAGGGTACAAGATGGTTCGATAAAACCTGCACTAAGGCTCTAACAGAGCTTAAACATGCATTACATAAGGATCTGCGTGATGCTGTAGAGATAAGATCCTTAAGGAAGGCTTATAATGAGGCCCTAAAAAACAGAAAAGAAGCAATTAAAAAAGGAGTATGGGAAGAACTTTGCACAGCCTCACAAACAAGGGATGCATCCGCCTTCTGGAGGGTGGTAAACGCCCCCCTACCATACGAAAATACCAAAGCACGGTTGGAAATTGCGATTAATGAGGATAGTTGGGTCACGCATTTTTCCACCTTGTATACGTCAGTAGATGAGTTAAGAAATACTGGGGTAAACACAGAAGGCGAATCATTTGAGGAGGAAAGTGAACTTAAAGTAACACTACCAGAGATTGTTGAAAGCCTGGGAGCTACCAAGGGCGGAAAAGCGGCGGGCCCAGATGGAATCCCAGCGGATTTGTACAAGTCAAATATCGAACTATGGGGCCCGATACTTGTACAACTCTTTAATGCAGCTCTTGTAAGGGGATTGAACCCTTCCTGGTTCACATCAATTATTGTACCCATTTACAAGAAGGGAAACAGACAAGATTGTGCCTGCTATAGGCCAATTTCCCTTCTGGATTCGTCAATAAAGATCCTTGGTAGAGTGATTTTAGTTAAACTGCAAAACTGGGCGGAGGAGGCGGGGGTAATCAGTGATTTACAATTTGGATTCCAAAAAGGCATAGGAACAATAGAGCAGGGATTAAATTTGTTCCTGATTCAGCAGAAACATACTGTGATAAAAAGGGAGCGCCTATATTGTGCATTTGTTGATCTTACATCAGCTTTCGATTGTGTGTCCCATAGTAAATTATGGGACGTGATGTCACAATTGGGCGTGGAAAAGCCGATAATCCAATTCTTAAGGGACCTATATGCAGGAGCATCAGCTGTTGTACGTTTTGGCAAGAAGGGGGAATGTACCAGATCTTTCGGAATAGGCCGAGGAGTGCGCCAGGGGTGCGTACTGGCGCCCTTCCTATTTCTTATTTATATAAATGGTCTGGAAAAGTGCCTGCTGCAAGAGTGTGTGGATATGCCTAAGATCGGAAAGAGATTTATTCCCACACTCCTGTATGCAGATGATGCCGTTCTGATGGCGCGCACCCCCATTGCCTTACAAAAAATGTTAACATCTTTTAACCAGTTTATGCTCGATCTTAATTTAAAAATAAACTGTAGTAAGACTTTTTCAATGAATTGTGGCACGCGCACCAAAAAACAAATGAAAACAATGTACATAAATAATGCCCCCTTAGAAAGAACATCTACCTTCCCATATCTTGGCATTTTGTTTCACGAAACTGGTACTTGGTCAAGTGCGGTGAAGGTACGAACGCTCTTGTTCTCTAAGACAATCATGGCACTAAAAAGTTTTACACGTAAATTGGGAATGAAACCAATCAGGGAAATTTTAACTGTGTACAATGCAACGTGTGTATCTGTGGCACTGTATGGAGCTGGCCTCTGGGGTTATACCAATATAAAGTCACTTCAGATAGTCGAAAATAAATTTTTAAAGAACATCCTATCACTTCCAGAGAGTACAGCGAACTCTATATGCCATGATGAGTTGGGGATTCCCTATATAACGGACACAATTAGAGTACAACCCATCTTACTATGGCACAGAGTATGGACAGTGAACGAATGTGTATTAAATCGAGCCATAATACAGGATGTCTTAAAAATGGGGAGAGCAAATGTTGTTGAATGGCTAAATTACATTAAAACGTTCCTTAATGAAATAGACCGTTCACTCTATTACAATGATCCGCCTTCCATGGCAAATATTCCTAGAAAAGACCTGAAGACACTATGTATGGAATTCCTCAGAAATAAAAGACAGCTTGATGAATCGAATAAAAATACTGTCACTTCTCATCAATTAATTTTAATAAGTGACAAATTACAGCCATACTTAAGTTTATATATGTGTAATTTTGATAGACTACTTTTAACACGTTTTAGAGCTAACATTGTTTTTAGATTATTTACTTTCCCTGTAATAAATTCATGGTCCAAAGAACTCCCTCTATGTCCCTGTGATGAAATATCTATACAATCGAATATACATGTTCTATTTTTTTGTAAATTCTATACGCTGCCTCGTAGAAAACTGATCGTCCCCATTTTAAAGGAAATGAATGTGAACAGATGTCGCCTAGCATATTTAGTACTGCAAAAAATGGACAATGTTTTTACTGTGGCTTCATTAATTGAGTATTTTAAACTGGTTTTTAAATTTAGGAAGTCGCTTTGCTTGAATGAACTGTAATAGTGTAAACACTATGTACTGTTTTTTATAACCTCCTACACTGATGTAATATTGTGCAATGTAAATGAAATATGATTGTTGTTGCTTTTATGGTTATACCTTTTTAGCCGAATAAAGTACTTTTTGACTTTTTTTTTTGACTTGAGAGCAGTGAAGAGGTGATTCAATCATTGCAATACCTCCACCAGCTCGTTATTTCTCTCAGGCTGGATATTGGAGTCATGAGAACTAAGAACGAGGAGCTCGTTAACACGGTTAAACTTTAAACCCCAAGTAATACCCAGCACAAGTACAAGCAGCCCTTATGTCCTTTGGTTGAACAGTGCCCACAGGCCCAGCGAATCTACCCCTTCATTCAGGAAGCAAGAAATCAAATAGGCAACAGATCACTTGCACTCCCCCGAATAACGCATAAACAAGTATCTTCATCTTCCATCACAGGGCAGGCTGTTACCTTAAAACTTCATCCCCAGAATCCAGTTTTTTCACAAGCCCCTGTACACTACACCACCCACTTAAGCGCACCAACAACTACGTGTCCAATGGTGGCAAATCCTCCAAGGAGTAATCACCCACCATATACCTCTTCTCCACAAGCAAAAAGAGTTTTCATGGTCAACGTTGCCAAACTAGATACTGTGGGTGGCTATGAAACCGAGGACTCACTAATTAATAAGTCGATACACTGGATTCATCATGTCAGGGGATGTCGCTCACTTATTCGGGAGGACATTGTCAGGGCCTGGAGATGCATGTCACACACACAATCATTGGACCACATTGAGCTTACCCTGACTAATGCAGACCTGGCAGAAAACCTCTTGCTTGAGTTTCGCACCTGATCCCCTGATACTTCATCAATACAGTTTAGACGATTTCCAACCGCACCACCTTCAGAAAGATTAAGCGATAAGCACTTCCCAGGGACTATAAGGGACTCGTCTTTACTAGAATCTAATGATTGACTACAAAATGGGACCCGGTTAGTGCAGCCGTCACAAGTCCTTCCCTCAGCCATTAATCACATCTCTATAAATGATCCAATCCCTCCTCTTGATCCCGAACCATTGCTAGTTAGCCTGGATTTTGCTATTCAAATCCCCAACCGAACAGATTTTACTAGGGCTCAGGTGGTTACCTCTCCAGCAGCACCTGATTCTTTTGTTTCCTTTTCCTTGCCGTCAGCCACGGTCCAGACTTTCCATTACAGATAAATCTCATGATCTATCCTTTCCTCATCAGCTAAAAATCATCTCCTGGAATGTCTCTGGCCTTAGTAGCAAATTATAAATACCCCATTGGAATGATTTAGTAGACTGCTATGACATGTGAGCTTTACAGGAAACGTGGAGCTTGGTTCCTTTATACAAATCGGGCTATAGCTGCTATCATATACCAGCCACCACCATAGGGAAGGGCTGATGGGGCAAAGCCTCACCCACCATTAAACTTCTTGAACACGTTTTGTCAAACTGTTTGTCCCATTCCAGAATAGTAGTCTAAGGAGATTTTAACAGCACTTTTGAGCCTCTTAGTAGAGAGGACATACTAGGGATAGAGGAAGAAGATAGTAAATGGGGTGTTCCCCACTAACTATACCCAGATGGCTATCCAACTCAATGCACTTACCGTGGAATGGCAGAACCAAGTCAGATGCCCAGGGAGCCTTCACTTATGATAGAGCAACCTGCCCGTCTCGTATTGACCACCCTCTATCTAGACGTTAGGCTTTGGCGGCATGCTCTAAATATGGTGGCGGGGAACACAACTGACAGTGATCACAATCCTCTCTGTATGTCCATGAGGTCTCCATGGGCACTTTCCTGCCCTCCATCGACCATCCACATGCATTCTGTGGCTAAAGAGGTGATATCCTGAAACTCTAGAAGAGCCCTAAAATGGCACAAGGTTGCCCTACAAGATGCAAAACTAGAGGCCATTAGACAAGTATTGTATAAAAACACCATTGAGTTACGGGAAGGAATAGTAGTAGGGCCCACTAATGCTCTCATCATACATACACGTACTATTGAACAGATTTGCACTTATTTCCAAGTGCCTAATAGGCCTACTAAGCCTGTAGCACATCCAAGGAGAGGGCTATCATGGTATACCAAGGACTGTAGACTCAACAGGAAGGCCTTTGTAGCAGCTATTCGAGTTAAGAACGGTCCAGCTATCAAAGCCACAAGGAAAGAATACAGAGAGGCCCAGCACCAAGCAAAGTTAGATTGGGATGAAACCCGTTGGCAAGATCTTACAAGTGCCAGTTTTGCAAGGAACACCAACCTCTTCTGGACGCTGGTTAGATGGGCAAACAAGGGGGAAGTAAATCAAATCTCCAACCACAGGCCATCCCAGATTTGGCAGGACCACTTTGGAGACCTCTACTCCGGGTCTAACGATGTAAGTGTGGATGGGCAATGCGACCACCCACGACCAATCTTGGAAAAGGCGACAGTGACCCCTTCACTCTGAAAGAAGTTGAGTCTGCTATAAGCAGGATAGTGCCTGCCAAGGCCCCTGGACCAGATGGCCTCCCCGGAGACTTGTTCCTTGCAGTCCGGAAAAAATGGGCTGAGTATGTCCTCCTTCTTATCAACTCCATTTCTAGAGGATGTCCAGTTCCATAATCTTGGAAAGGTGCGACGGTAGTCCCAATCTGCAAGAAGGGAGTTAGAGAGGACCCTTATAACTATAGGCCAATCAGCCTGATAGATGCAATGCAGAAGATTGTTGGCAGGGTCATATTGCAGAGAATCCAATCGTGGGCTGAGGAGGAGGATAATACCAGGTGCGATTTCGGGCCAACACGGGAATGGTGGACCAGGTCTTCAGGCTCCTCTTGATCTATTGGAAAGTTGTAGCGATTGGCAAGGGTAGTCTTTATCTCGCTTTTATCGATTTAAAGACTGCGTTTGACCTGGTCCCTAGGAATAGATTATGGGAAACTTTGCAAGACATGGGCATCCCTTCATTAATCCTGAACCTTTTAGTAAGGCTCGATAAGATGGATAACCATGCTCAGGTAAGATGGGGGTCCCAAGGACAGCTTACGGAAAAGATCCCAGTAAACAGGGGAGTTTGGCAGGGCTGTGTGATGGCATCCACCCTGTTCTCTTATACATGAACGGGTTGGTCATCTTTTTGCAAGAAGCACCAGCTGATGCCCTGGCCCTGGCAGGTAACATGGTACCAACTCTCCTGTTTGTTGATAACACATTGCAGATCTCCAAGACCGCAGCTGGCCTGCAAAAACTCCTGAACAGATTTCAACTTTTTAGTAACACCCGGGGGCTGGTCATAAATACATCTAAGGCAAAATTCATGACATTCAATCCCCACAAATTGTTCAGAAATAACATCACTTTAGATGGGACACACCTAGAGAGAGTCACCACCTTTGATTACCTTGGGATACGTCTCAGAAAAAGTGCAGTCGAGACCCCATTCCAATAAAATGCTCCTGAACCACAAGCGCGCTGCCGGGGTTCTGAGCAAAGAACATCGCTCATCATTTAATAGACCTGTTGCCACGGCGCTCGCTGTGTATGGAGCTAAAGCAGTCAGCTCGGCTCTGTATGGAGCCGAGCTATGGGGCTTTGATAATCTCGAAGAGATCAGGAGGTCAGAATACAAGTTCTTTAGGGATCTGATCATGTTACCTCAGGGCGCCCCTCTAACTCCTTTGATCTATGACATGGGCAGGCGCCATTTCAAAGATCTGGCAATACTTCGCCCATTGCTTTTTTGGGCTTGCCTTAGGAGTACCCCGGAACTCGCTAACTATACAGAGGCATTTGCAGAAGTAATGAGTTTGGACACCAACAAGGCGGTCAATTTGATTTCCAATGTTAAGGCACTAATGATAACTCTTGGTCTTAAGGAATCCTGGGACACTCAAATCCACCAAGTAAGGCAGAACTCAAACGCATCTATTGGCACTGGATAGACGCCAGAGACCTCAATAATCTAAATATGGGAAGGCTCACGGAAGAAATCTTCCAGCACAAACAAACTAGAGGCCATGACCCATACTTGGATATAATTCAGATCCCAAGAGACAGGGCATTATATACCCAATTCAGATTTGGCTCAATTGCAGTTCATGAATTCACCACACAGTGGCGCCCCCAAATCAGACTACTGAAGAATGCCCTTCTTGTGGGGCTTCTAAAGAGAGTGTTGCACATCTTATGTTCGCTTGCACAGGGTAAGCAAACACTAGGTCTAGGTGGCTTGATCCAATCTGCAAACAACTAGGTACTCTCGACCATCGAGTTGCTTTATGCATATTAAAATCTGATCCGAGAACCCTCTTTGTTTGCGGTGTCTGGATAATCAGGCACAGAGCTATACGAAGGGCGACCTGATCTTGATCCAGAACTCTTGTGAAAATGTACAGCGGAACTAAAGTGGAGAACATATTGCCCTCATTGAATCAACTGCACAGTATTACGCTTCCAGACCGGCCCATGGGGTTGTAGGCGCATTTTGTCATTGATGTTTGCTTCTGCAAAACTAATAAAACAGATTTAATACTAAAGTGGAGAACAAATGCAATACGAAATGTTACACTCTGTCCCCCCAACGGAACATCAAATACCCTATTTTTAACCATGCTTTTATTGTTTTTAATCTCACTAATTAGAAATTGAAATGCTCAATTCATGAGGAAATAGCTTTATATCTCGATTGTTTTAAATTTTGTACTGCTATATTTTATTAATTTTAATAGACTTTATTTTTCTCCTTTTTGTACTGATGGATTGTCTGATGCTTTTATGATACTTGTTATCAAAATAAAGCTATTTGACTGACCGAAATAAATGGTCCCTGATTATAGTAAAAGTCTATATTCAATCAACCCAAAGTTTAAAAAAATGCTACAATGAAAATCAAATGAATCATTTTAAACCAAATGAACTGTGCACCGTAACCTGAATTGCTCATCGCAGGCATGAATCTTATCTGTGCTGGAGTCTAAGACGACTTTCTTAGTCAACAGAACACCTTCTGGAACATAGAGCCTCAGGTAATGTTGTTTAGTTCCTAGGACCCCCCAGGACCTGCGTGTTTTGGATGAACTAAACTGAGAGCCTGGTGTGCAGACAGACTCTGGACACCCCCGTAGACCAGCTAGCTCTACGGTGCCACTACCACCCCCTGTATTCTACAATGGTGTGTGTAATTTCTGGCAACCATCAAACATGACAACCCTGATTTATCAGGTATTGTGGAAACAATACGGTATCTTTCGCTCAGTCACTTGTGCTCACTTGTCTCAGGATACACAAATAATGATGATTGGAATGGTTTCAATAATTATTTATTGGTCAAGCGTCAGTCTAGTGTGAAACATATTAGCTGCGACAATCAAAAGGCAGGAGTAGACAAATGTGATCGCTAGCACCAATATCGTAACAAGTAGATACATTTCTACCATAGTGCTAATAAGATAAATATAAAAAACAGATTATATAGCATTGGCGTACTCCTACGATGCGTAGCCTGCCTAAATGTACCTAGCCTAGCTATGTAGGTGAGGAATGTGTATGTAAATGTCAGGATAAATCCTAATGGAGACAAGAAACCCCCAGGGAAGTGCTAACCCCTCACCTGATGGTTCTGAATGCGTCGAGGATGGCACCTCGAAAGGTATGTCAGATCTCTGCCTGTCGAAGGGTCAGCCTGCAGAGCCTCGATCAAGCCTGGAAGGAATTCTCCTCTCTGTAATTGGGCGTTAGTCTTTTTTATACTAAAGTGGTCACTCCAGGGTTTCTTCTAGAATCAATATGTCTTGAAAACATTCACTAATCCCTTGCTAACTCTTTTATAAACAAAAACACTCCTGCATAGCTGGCTGTTGGCCATGGAGGAAAAAATAGAGGCGACCCTTATACAGAATAAATCTGCTGTGCCTGAGGACTTGTTTATGTACGTCAGGTACATGGAATAAGATAGGGTACTGAGAGCATGTTGTCGAAAAGACAGAAGTAAGCTACTGGGTAAAAACAAGGTCTATATTGAAAGTATTCTTCCCTAAAAAAGAGTTCATAAAAAGTCCTCTGTATGTTTGAATATATTGTCACTGTTTTTCTTAGCACCTTCTTCTTAGCACCGTGAAAGCCACTATGTTCAGATAGAGCAGAGAAGAAAAACAAAGTCAGTTTGACCTTCAATTTGGTACATGCTTAAAAATTGTCCAAACGGTTCCCAGCACAGATTTTTTAAGAGTCCAGCACTGAAAACTCAACATCACTGAACATGTCATCCGCAGGAGGCAGTCCTAGCACCTGCAGTACCGAGAGCCTGTTGTCGAAAAGACAGAAGTAAAAGGTCACCCGTGTAGAACTGTTATGTCGTGTGGGTGAGACAGAACGTATGTAATTTGGTATGCACATGATGGGACTATCCTAAAGGACATGACACCCACTCCTCATCAAAAGGTCAACAAGGTCAGCTTGGTAATGATAGAAAATGCAAAAAAAGGAATAACATTATGTATATTAAAGCATATTAAAAAAACACTTTAAAAGTCTTAAAAATGTTCATGAAAACAAGGTCTATATCGAAAGCATTCTTCCCTAAAAAAGCTTTCATAAAAGGTCCTCAATATCTTTGAATATATCGTCACTGTTCTTCTGAGCACCTTGAAAGCCACTATGTTCAGATAGAGCAGAGAAGAAAAACAAAGTCAGTTTGACCTTCAATTTGGTACATGTTTAAAAATTGTCCAAACGGTTCCCAGCACAGATTGTTTAAGTGTCCTGCGCTGAAGACTCAACTGAACATGTCATCCACAGGAGGCAGTCCTTCTAGCACCTCCACTATGACGTCAAGTGAGCAGAGGTGGTCATCACTAGTTCTCACGGCAGTAGTCTGGGAAGAATTAGATGCCTGTGTGCCTGAGACTGATGCCTGCAAATCCGTAGCAGAGCTGAAGCATCCCGGGGAGGCTCTAGGAACACCATCATCAACATGGGAATACGCTGTGGACAACTGTGCACATGGGCCCGTAAAAGCTCCAGGAGCATGTCTATGTCCGGCAGTGCAACCGATAAAAATGTCAGACAGAGAACCAACATGCGTCCAAATACGCAAAAGAAGCAGCGGAATACCGGCAAAATGCAGTCAAGCCAGGCCGGTCTGAAAGACAGGAACCAATGCTCACTCAGCTCTCGAAGCCAAGGTATACCCAGGAAGAACATCAGTTGCTCACGACAACGTCACTCCAGTAGAGTTCTCTCCATGTCTTGAGTGATGTTGACATCCATTGCAAAGCAATAGGATTAAATCAGGATGCCCGCCACTGAAAGCAGGACCAAAGGAAACCCTCCAAAACACTTCCAAGTACAGAGTGTTTGAATGATGGAATCACTCCGAAAATGGTTTGAAAGGTGGTTAACAGACCTGACCCAATGCTCTTAAATAAGTGTACTATCCCCACGTATCAGACATATTAAAGATACGATAAACCATTTGTACGAAATGGAGCGGGAAGTTCGTACGGACCAGAGCCTGGATCTCTGCCGAGGACCTTGCAACTTGGAGATCAAAGATCTCTTGCGCTGAAGTTTTCGCCACATTTTGATGAAACAACATGGCTTTCAGTCTGTTCAGAGAATCAAACCCTATGATGGAGACATTCAGTGAAGGCCACAGTGGTGCCTCCCTAACTGTGCGAGCTGGGGGAACCATACTTGCTTACAATAAATAACCCTGGGGTTGGCATTCACTAGATAAGCAATGCCAGGCGTCATACCACAACAGCCTTGGTCATTCAGCATCAAGTAACTCTCTTTGGAAAGTAATTAAAACACTGGATGAATTACAGCAGCTGGTTGAACTTTTCAGGTAGCAGGACAAGTTTGCTATTGACACATTACAAGCTCTGTGAAGCTATATTTCTTTACATACTAAAGACCCACTTAAGGCCTTTTCGCAGTTCAAACCCCTCAAGAAAACTTACTTGTCCTTATTCCTGCACCAATATGTGTAAGGCAACTCCCAGGTTGCCCGTATGTACCCTTCGCCCAACGCTTCTTACCCGACCTACTCTGTAATACTTCAGGCAGTACTGGAATTGGAATGTCATGATTGGCAGTGTGATATATCCATGGACTAACCATTCCGTAGATGGTGATTCTGCTACAGTAAAAGGTAACTTCTCCAGTTTTTCAATGAGCAGCATGGTGTACTTCGCATCTCTGTGTGCCATGGCCAATTGTCTTTGGGTCAGATTGTAAGCCAAAACAGATTTGTGTCTTTAATGTATTGCCATGGAACATGGCCAGAACGCAATGATTGAAGCGTCCAGCTTAGAAGCATAATAGGGCGTAGCTGAGTTTGCCCATGTTGTAGAAGAGACAAATCTTGTTCCTTTATATCGATAGCCGAGGACATCATGTTGCCCAGTGAATAAATACAAGTGGAGAGTGTGATCATGCCATTGTCTACCACAACTAAAGCCTTTTCTAGGTTAATTCTATCGATTTCACGTAGTCTCTCTGCAGCTTCCTATTGGAAGACTTTCCAAACCTCATTATAGATGGTGTATAAGAAGCGTTTCCTACATGGTTTCTTGGGATCTAACAAGAAACCCCTAAGATCCATGTCGTCTGACAGAAGGGTCAAGTGTTGTTTCACCTGTGATAGTGTCGAGGTCTTTAGCCAATCTAGGCACAACTTCCCACCACTATAGGAAGTCACTTCCCCTGGGTTGTGTGCGTGTACATAACGTGGGTTGGGACTATGGATACTAAACCCTTCGGTAATACCCTTGAATCTTGCATTACACATATTCGTGTCTACAGGCCAAACCAACCAACCCTTCCTTTTTTTTATTTTTTTAAAAACTTTTTTTATTGACAGCACAAACAAACTTACATTTCAAAAATAAAACATTTTACAACAAGAGTAAAATAAAGAAGAAAATTAAAATGCATGAATTCCTTGAAAACTTATTCAAATGAATAGGCAAGGAGATCTACAGTATATTAAAAAAAAAATACATCAGGAACTATTCACAAATCGTGAATAGGGAACACGTTACCCCAAATTTTATCAACTTTCTTCAAAGAACCAGTCCCTGGAATTTTGGCAGTTGTAAATTCCATATCATATATCTCGTTTACCAGTAGCCACCATTCGGTTACCACTGGTGGTTTGCCAGAGATCCAAGCCCTAGCAATTATCAATCTTGCACAAGGAATTAAAATAAACATTAGGTCCTTGTAAGTAGCAATATTTGGTTGTATTCCCAAAAGTATCATCTCAGCGGAGATTTTACCAAAAAACAATGTATGCAGTTTCAGCACTTATTCTATTTCATCCCATAATGTTTGCAGAGCAGGGCATGAAAAAATTATATGTACTATATCTGCTGCTAGTAGATCGCATTTTGGGCATTTTATACGTTCGGGTAGAGCATTGTTCTCTGACCACTTAAAGAAATGAAGCGGCGTATAGTATAGCTGGCATACAGTCTTGTAAGATTGAAGTTTTAAGCTAGAAGAATTAGTTAAAGAGTTACTGTTATGAAAAAAAGTGGAAATATTATTTGAAGAAATGGGCATTCCTAAAGTAGTAGTCCACTTCTGTGCTATTTTGACGCAGTCATCAGGTTTAGATTGGCAGAAACATTTGTACCCCAAGCTAATTAGATCGCTATTTGTTTCCCCGTAAATGCAAATCCATATTTCTGAGTCTAAAATTTCCCTTAGTTTCATTATGTTCGTGAAGAAATCACGTATCTGTGTGTATTTGAAAAGAGCATTTACAGGTAGTTTATAAAGTGTTCTTAAGGTATCAAATGTTAAAAAGCCCGATGATCCGTATAAATCGGAGAGGTGGTTTATACCGTGATTGGCCCATATTCTAACTATCGGATCGCTAAAAATCTCAGGTAAACCCGGATTATACCATATGCTTAGCTTTGGGTGAAAGAGCGTAATTTTATTAATAGCCATAATAGTATACCATATATGGACTACATCTTTCGCGGTCTTAAACTTCACTCGTTTAAAGTAGTTCGGTTCATTGCTTCTAGCTAAAAATTGTACAGAAGTTGCGCCTAACATAAATTGGTGATAGAAATATGGATAATTAGAAGAAAAAAGTCTGCGTATCCGACCCAGGAAAGAAGCATACAAAAAAAATTTAAAGTCGGGGAAGTCGAGGCCGCCTTTAGTAGCTGTTAATTTGAGAAGAGACAGAGCTCTGCGATTTTTCTTGTAGCCCCAAATGTAGCTTCCTAGAATACCATCCAGTTTTAAAAAAAAGAAGTTGTTAACATAGAGCGGGATGGACCTGAACAAGTACAAACATTTTGGCAGAATGTTCATTTTTATAAGGTTGATTCGTCCTATTAAGTTTAAGGGAACCTTATGCCATTTTTTAAGGGTCCCTGTTGTCTCCTTCAATAATGTATCGTAGTTTAGAGTCATAATTTCTTTTAAGTTGGATGTTATTTTAATACCCAAGTAGTTCGCAGTGTGGCATACCCCCAGAACTGGAGCCGGTAGCTTATAGTTAACAACGATTTGCGTTTTGTTTAAGTTTAGTTTGTACCCCGAAACCAAGCCGAATTCGTTAGCTTCCTTAATGATCCCAGCTATGGCTTTAGGTACATCGGTTGTATAAATTGCAAGATCGTCTGCGTAGGCAGTAATTTTGAGGGAGTTATTGCCATGCGTAAATGGGATAAGGGTTGGTTGTATTATCTAACCAACCCTTCCAATCGGGAGATGATGAATTGTATGTACCGTGTGTTATTTCATTTGTTAGTATGTTATTGGAAATACCCTCAATAGGTGTGGGTGAAGGGATGTTTTCAGGTCTTTGATTTTTGCAAACCCGTAACAGGTAGTCTGTTATACTGTTCTGTTCAGGAAAATCATCTGTAATGGTATGAGGCAAGCTCTAAATAAAACCTCAGTTCCCTGAACCTGCCACTCTCTTGACCCCCATATAGATTTTGTGTCTATGGTGTCTCTCCAGTAGTCGAAACCCTGTTTAGACAGTTGGGAGATAAAAGGTGCTGAATATATCAGTTTGTATTTTCTAGCATAATTTTCTTCGTTGTTGCATTAGTCTGTGCAAGTTTGTGGTAAAATGATTCTGGGTCAGATGTATTGAACCCTGAAAAATATGTGAATTTCCATGCGAATGTGGCAGAACTACCTTTTGGTGGTGTTGGCCAATGTTTCCATTGATGGTAAGTGTTAGCAGTGCGTGGTACACTTGCTCTATGCCAAAAATGAATGCTGGCGGCAAAACATGGTATCATAGTTAGTTATATCCTTATACAATTCCCTGTAGGAAAATGCAGCGGACTGTTCTAAATCTGTGAGCATAGTATTTACAGTCTCAATGTCCCAATCATCAGAGAGTGTCCTGGGGGTAATGAAATCATTTAAAGATATTTTTATTAAATGTGGAATTTTCTAATTTTCAGTAGGTCCAAATACATCATATGAAACTTTATCCCAAACCATACCATCAAGTATTGGAATTGCTGTAATGTTCACCAGCGACAAGTCTCTTTGTTCACTGTGTGATGACGTATGTGGTTTCAGGACCAAGTTCACAGATTGTACTGCAGAGCATTCTGGGAGATAATGTCCATTCAGAAGCAGAAAAAAGACAATCACTGTGCCAATCCAAATTAACAGGTATACTACCCCTACTGCAAACCAAATATGCAACCAAGGTGACACTAAGTAAGTCTTTTTGAGTTAAAGATAGAATTGTTGGAATTTCTCTTTCTTTGAAATTGGTGGCGTTTGATCAGGTTCACTTGGATCTGAAGAGAAATCATCGAAATTGATGAAATACTCAAACGCAGTTTCATCTATCTTTGATAGCTCTGCAGGTTTAATAGAACTGGCAGCTGTGCCATTTGAAGGCACATTAATGTAGACATCATTTTTGAGCTGAATAGCAACTTGCATTGTTGTTTCTTCTTGATGTTTTTCAATTTCAACTGGTGTGATTTGTACTCCATTATTCGTTCCTCCTTCACATTGTGTAGTGGAGTCTTGAAAGGTTATTAGTATTTCCATCTGAACTTCCTGTAGAGTAGCAAGAGGGGGTCTGCGACTAATCAGGACCCCACGCGGTCTACTGTTGAGAATCGGCCACATGATCTTGTTTGATCAGATCAATGAACACAAATCTTTTTTCTTTTTTTGCTGGTAAGAGGTGGAAAAGTACTGTTCTTGTTCCCACTACCGCCAGGACAGGTACAGAAGATCTGTAAGATGGCTCAAACTCTCTTCTGTCCATGATATTTTCCCTGACCAGTTCCTCAATCTTTGGGACCTAGGCAGCTCTTGCCGAAACTGGTTTCACTTCCCTAGTGGTGGTGTGTTTGACTTGCACGTTGCTTTGTAACACCCGGAATTCATTAAGTTCCTGTAAAATAGCCAAATGGTCATTCAGTTCAAATGGTTTTGCATCAGCCACGGTGCTGGCACAATCGACATCAGGTACCCACATTCTTGTCCCAAACAGGATTTTATAGGGAGTACGGCCTCCTTAGTATTTTATTGGCATTTTATTAAGTGCCCTCTGGATCCCGCATAGCTGATTGACCCAACTACCACCAGCTCCTAATACCCTTGCTTTTAAGGATTGCTTTAAGTCACGGTTTTTAGTCTTCACCACCGAATTTCCCTTGGGATGGTAGAGGGAGGAGTACCGCAAGGCCAAGCCCATACTTTCCATGGCTTCCTTGTAAGCTGGAGAGCTAAATGCAAGGCCACGGTCGGATTGTAACGTGCCAATTGCGCATGTCCCAATGAAGATTCGCAAAACCTTTATAACAGTTCGAGTGTCAGCCGAGCGCTGGGCCAAACCCATAGGAATCTAGAGCATGAATCCACTGCCACCAAGATGTACTTGTAAGCCTCGTCTGAATTTAAGGGTCCACAGTGGTCCAAATAGACACAGGCGAGAGGTCTGTCTGAAATCAGTAGTGGTGTTTGTGGTGGCCTGTGAACGGTGGAACCCTTCAACTGCTGGCAAATATCGCACTTCAGGACATAGTCATTCATTTATTTTGTCAGCCCCGACCACCGGTAACGCTGCTTCAATAATGAAATTGTTGCAGTGACTCCTGTGTGTGCTGAGCCCAGACTCTCATGTGCAGCTAGTATTAAACCTAATCTACGGTCTTTGTTCGGTATTACTCTATCCCCACTCCTGGAATTTGAGCATACAGTGTGTTGTGTACATCTAACTTGTAGGAGTATTTGAGTGGAAAGCCTTTTGGTAGGACGGCAGAGCCGTTCTTCGTGGCATTGATAGCTACTAGTATATCTCCGTCTATTCTCGTGTGTGAACGAGTGATTGAGGCAATGGCAGCAGTTCGCTCTGTCGCCATGGCAGTTTTATCAGCCAGTGAGTTCTCTACAATGTGTATGCCAACACGCTGATGACTGACGGTGTGAATAACTTGAGCCCGTGGCTGGCATGCTTTCAGCTTTGCCACTTGTTCCCATAACAATTTATGTTTTATCGTGCCACCCTTGGCGTCTTTAAACCCATTCTGGCCCCAGTAGTGAAGATATTCAGTGTAAGATTGCTCACAGTAAAATGAATTGCACACAATCAGTGTGGGGAATTCTGGATTTGTATACAGAAGTGCTAGTATCAGGGCTTTCAGTTCTGCCAGCTGTGTTGTACAATCTCCTAAAGATTGTACAGTCGTATTGCTGGGATGGAACTTGCCATCCTGCATATGACCTCACCTTTCACTATAGCACATGCGGCGCTATATTGCTGTTTACTTCCAATAGCCAGTTAGACAGAATCATCAGTGTAAATGATGTATTCATACTGATCAAGAGGAAAGGTTTCATACGGCAGATGATATTTTTGTTCGTACTGCAGGAATGCTTGAGTTCTCATTGTAGGATCATATCTGTATTTTACACCTGTTGCAGTGAGAGAATTAGACCATTGTATCCAACGTGGATGCAGTGCCTTCGCATTCAGGAAGCCGTCTTTTGTTACTGCTTCTAAAGTGGGTATTGGGGTTAAAACAATGATGTTTTTCCCCTGTGCTAGTGCTCTTTCTCTCCCTACGGTACAAAAGGGGGTGGTGATGAACGGAGCATCTGAATCAATCAAACACTCACACCCAGTCAAAAGATCTGGGTTTAATCCATCACCGTTCTTTAGCCCACTCTGCCACCCCAGTTCAGACATGGCTATATGCAAATCAATCTGACCCTGTGCCTCATGGGAACATTCCAGCCCGAACTGCCAAGCCATGTCTTCCCTGGACCGGAAACAAGCTTCCGAGGACCGGTTTCTAGCATTCCAGCTGTCTTCAGCCCGGCTTGCTTGAATCCAGTGGCAAAGTGAGCAAGGGATTCACGTCTGAGCATACCGTCAGTATTTTCCTGTTGCTGCAAATGGATTTTCAGCATTCATGTACAAATGAGATTTGTAAACGATTGGAACTGTCTCACCTTCATTGAACATGATGTAAGTGTACCCTGATAACCAGGGGACGACCCGTATTACCATGTTATGGATGTTTACTGGTGTCTGCAAGTGTTTTGAAGCTATCATGTCAACTTGAACTGAACGTAGAGTGCCTGTATGTTTTTAAGTCCTCTTGTTTGATGTGAAATCTGGTCTGATTAGGTCTGATTAGGTCGCAGAAAGGTTTGACTCTTTCTGCGTAGTCTTGAATGTATGTTCTGCCAAAATTTAGAAATCCTAAAATGGATTGTAAACCCTCCAAAGTCTTTGGAGGCTGTATTAGCGTGCATTTTTCAAATAAAATTGCAGCCAGGCATTTACCTTTACTTGACAGCGCATATCTCAAAAATAGGATGCTGAGATGGCCAATTTTTGTTTTTTTTAAGTTAAATTTGTAGCCCAAATTGTCGAAACCAACAATTATGTTGTTCACTGTGCACAAGTGTTCAAGTAATTCATCGTCCATCAGATAAATATCATCTACATAGGACACTGCCTCTTCATCACAGGTTTGCAATAGCTCTGTCACTCTTGCCGGAAATAACCTGGGGCTGTTCTGATAGCCCGGGGGCAGGCGACAAAACTGGCCCTGACTGCAGAGGGCAGAAAATCCTGTCAAATATCTGCTTTCAGGAGCTATATTTTGGCAGAAAAATCCCTTCGAGATATCCAATCTTGTTTTGTATTTATTCCGTACAATGTTATTTATTAATGCGGCACTATGTGCGATCTGAACTGCAAATGATTTTGTGCATGTGTTCAAGTGTCTGTAATCTAAAACCAAATTATATGTGTTGTCAGGTTTCATGATGGAAAACAACGGGTTGTTCATTGGTGAGGTGCATATTTTAATCACACCTTGGTATTCAAGTTGCTCTAAGATTTCTTTGACCTGATTCTTCGCCTCATTTTTAATAGTGCTGTCTCTGTGTAGTTGGAGTAGATTTTTTTAATGCGATCTCGTGGTGTTTGGACTCCATGTCCCAACCTACATGGGTGCTGTATAATGCCGGAGCTATTCCTTGCACCCTCTCCTGCGCGCATGAGTGTTTTAAAGAAACAGGAACAAGGTCGGAAAAAGCAGGCAAAATTATACTTTCGCCTTGAATATGACAACCCAGTGGTCACTTCAGGGTTTCTTCTAGAATCGATATGTAATGAAAACATTCACTAATCCCTTGCTAATCCTTTTCTACACAAAAACACTCCTGCATAGCTGGCTGTTGGCCATGGAGGAAAAAAGAGAGGTGACCCTTATACAGAATAAATTTGCTGTGCCTGAGGTCATGTTTATGTACATCAGGTACAGGGATTAAGATAGGGTACCAAGAGCCTGTTGTCGAGAAGACAGAAGTAAGCTACGGGGTAAAAGGTCACCTGTGTAGAACCGTTATGTTGTGTGGATGGGACAAAACATATATAATTTGGTATGTACATGATGGTGCTATCCTAAAAGACATGACAGTAACAAACGTAGAGAAACGAAAGGACAACACTGGGAAATCTTTGTGCTAGTCATTGAACATCCTGGGATGAGAGCACTTAATGGTAGATTATCTGACGAATGCCTGGCAAATCTCAGCTACCTCAGCTCACAGTCGATTATTGACTATAACTTTGTGCCACTCTCTCTTTTCTCTGTCTTCTGCTTCTTTCGAAATGCGGAACCCTGCAAGAGTGACCACCTCCCACAGATATTGATCCTAGACCTGAGAAGGAAGGTTGTTGAGAGCAGGCCCTCCACTTTTGGTATCCATTTTACCAAAAACTGCAAGAATCTAAAATGGTCAGAAACATCCATAACGAAGATTGCCAACAGTGCTAAGGCCATTATAGAATGGTGAAAAAGGCTAAACTTAAATCAGATAGCAACGTGGTACAAATTCACTACTGACCTACTTGCAAGCAGCAACAGCAAAACAGATGGCCCATCTAGGAGAAACCCCTAGGAATGTGTAACTCGCCGAGCTATCCAGCCTACCTAATTATCAGCAAGCATGCTTTTGATAGCTCGCTGCGCATCTGAGCTTTTTGAAATACATTCTTCATTGTCCTTCACATCTTCCTATTCTAGATTTTTTTGCTTGACATTTAAGAATTTTCATAGCTGTGGAAAGGAAAAACATGTTAATTCTAGTTACAACTCAGCCCATGAAAAGTTGTATCCGGTAGGGTTTTCAGAAATCTACACCTTGTTTTTATATTGAGCTTGTTGTAAATTGCACGTGGTATCAACGTCGTGACCTTGAAAGGCGGATTTGGCCTTGCCAGGATTCTAACCTGCAGTCTGCTAGTTGTGACTTATTTCAAGGCGGATGTGTAACTCGCTGAGCTATTCAGCCTACTTAATTATCAGCAAGCATGCTAATAAATCTCAACTGAAATTCATTACACAACGTTGGCCACATACAAGTTTAATGCGGAAACCAAAACCTATTTGGATTTTTAGCGTTTAGCGTTGAGCGGAGACCAGCATCATGCCATCTGGGCTGATGAAAATCAGTCTTGCAGCGTAGTTCTGCACAAGTTGCAGTCTTTTGACTAAATATAGCAGCAGACCGAAATACAGTGAGCTGGCGTAGACTATGTGAGAGATAACTAGGGCAATAAATGCCTGCACCAGTGCTTCCCTAGTAAGAAGTCTACTGATTTTCTTATCTTACGTAACTGAAAGAAACATGTAAAGACTACCGTACTGATCTGGGACTTCATGGATAAGTCGCAGTTGATTGTGACTCCGGCGCTCTTAGCTGAGGAAGATGGGGTGGGGGCAGCTCAGCAGGCCAAAACACAGAGCTTCCAGGATTTCGAGCACCTCCTATTAGGACCAGCTTGAGTTTGGCTGCGTTTAACTTTAAATGATTGCAATTCATCCAGTTGGGATGTGCAGCATAGTAGCTTGGAATTCAGACCTAGAGTCAAATGTGTTGTTGATGGGAAATATTAGTTGCTGATCGTCTGCATAGTTGAATGTGCACACATTTCTTTCTCTTAAGGGCTGGATCAAAGGGCGTAGAGATAAGTTGAACAAATGGGGGGACAGTGAAGATCCCTGTGGCACTCCGCACATTGGGTTCATGTGAGGCGCAGTAACCTGGGAGAGATGTACAGCCTGGGAACGATCTTCCAGGAAGGACGTAATCCAGTTCAGAGCTGAGCACTGAAGACCTGCGTCCCTGACACAGTGGACCAAGATACCATGGTCGACCGCGTCGAATGCCGCTGACAGGTCCAATGGCACCAGAGCCTGATGGATACCCTTGTCGGCAGATTACCGTAATTTGTCCAACACCGTCAATATTACTGCCTCCGTTGAGTGTGAGGGTCGAAACCCTGCTTGGTGAGGGTCAAGGTAATGAGATGGTTAGATAAATGAGCAGAGGCAATTTGCCACATGAGATTCCAAAACAAGGATATAGGACCATAGTTATTTAGGATCATGGGGTCTGCCCCCTTTTCTTTTAGGAGAGGGACTATGATTGCTCTTTTAAAGGCTGTAGGGACACAGCCCGGTGTTAATGATTCGTTTAGAAGAGTAGAGAAAGGGCAGGCTCAGGGCTAGCCGTGAAAACTTCTTTTAAAATATAGGGTGGACAACTGACCTTGGGGCCAGAGGGCACGACCACCTTTTCCCAATTGCCTTATACCCTAATTGTGGACGAGGAAGAGGTGGCCGTGGCCATTGGCAAAATGACTAGTAACAAGGTGTAAAATTAGTTATTAAATTAAGGAAAACGAGGAGACTTGGTTTGATGAGGTTAGGTGGGTTTAATAAAACCTCATCCCACGAACAGCCATCAGTAACTGACACAAAAGGAATGTACATGCAAGTACATTCTCAGAACAAGGAATGTGGGGAAAGAACATAGTAAGTTAAAGGGGAAGGGTACAGAATATCACACATCTCCCTCTTATACAAAGAGATAAAAGAAAACACAGGAAAAAACATAGAGCAAACACTTGATAATTTAAACTAAACATAGTCCTTCAGGTAGGAGGGAGCCTTACAAATCCTTGGACTCCTTCTGGAAGGAAACGTTGACCTTTGGGAGGAAAAGTTAGAGCCCAAACGAGAACTATTGTATGAATTACCATCATACGTAGGAGCATGAGAAGATAACAAATCTCCATTAACAACTACTATACGACTCTTGTTCCAGATTCTACCATCATCAGTTTTAACAGCATTTTTGAAAATCTTGACAACAGACCTAACATCAGTGTACTTGGACCAAGGTCTACATCCTGCTGGGGTCTTTATTCTCACAAAGTCACCTACTTTGACCTTACAAGGAAATGCACGTTTCCTGAGATCAAAGTTCACCTTGCGAGCATCTTGTTTGAGTAATTCCTTAGTTCTCCACTCACCAACATCATTATCAACTAACCCTTTGTTGAGGCACATCCACCCAGGACACATTAAAGTGTTGGGAACCCTCCCTTTGAAGAGCTCAAATGGAGACCTACCAGTGGTGGAATGGGGAGCAAAACGATAAACATTAATCCTGTCCTGCAGGGTGGACTTCCAATCTAAGCCAGAAGACCGTGCAAGCTGTATAGATTCTTTCAGAGTCCTATTAACCCTCTCTACCGCACCATTTGTCTCGGGGTGGTAAAGAGAACACCTTTTATGTTTTATACCACACTTTTTCAGATAATCAACGAACAAAGAGGAACAAAACTGGGGACCGTTATCAGTTAGAAGAGAATTAGGAAAACTTTCCTTACTAAATATAGGCTCTAAGAATCTTATAACAGAGTTAGAAGTAATCTCTCTGACAGCAGAGACTTCAATCCATCGAGAATACAGATCAATCAGGACAATGAGATAAGGGGTATCAGAAACACCTGAGAGAGGACCAAGAATGTCAATGGCAATCTCGTCCCATGGATGACCAGGTAACATCCTCTTCACCATAGGCATTTGTCTTGTTTTCAAAATTTTGTCACTAGAACAACATTCAGGACATTCACGAACCATTCTTTCGATTTCGAGATCCATGCCAGGCCACCAAAACTGCATGCGAAGGAATTCTTTAGTCTTGACTATACCCAAATGACCACAATGAGCATGTGCCAATAGCCTACTCCTTAAAGAGAGTGGGGGAACAAGTTTGGTTCCACGTGTTAGTAGACCATTACTCTCTGAAAGTTCATCAGCAACCAAAAGCCATGGTTTGTCCAAACGAGAGTCATTTCTCAAAGAAAGAATTACTTTCAAAATATCCTCATCTTTCTCTAACTCAGATCTCCATTCAGACTCAGAAATTGCACCATCAGTCACTTCACAAACGTTTACAAACTCTTCAGAATCACATACATCATCTTGCTCAAAGTTCTCATTATTGACCAACCTGGATAAACAATCTGCTGATTTGTTAGAAGCTCCAGGAATATACTCAACTTCAAATTCAAATTCCTGTAGGGAAACAATCCATCTTCTTATCCTGGATGAGATTGCATCTAGGCCTTTCTTTGAAAACACTTCTTTTAAAGGTTTATGATCAGACAAAACACAGATTCTGGTTCCCCAAATCAAATTTTTTAACTTTCTTAATGCCCAAAAGATTGCCAAAGATTCTTTTTCTATCACAGAGTAATTCAACTCCGAACCTCTGAGACATCGAGAAGAACAACATATTAAAGAGTCTTTTCCATCTTTCTTCTGAACTAAGACTGCACCAAGTCCCTTATCGCTAGCATCAGTAAACAAGATAGTAGGTAGACCTGGGACAAAAGCGTGAAGTGAGGGTGCCTTATTCAAATCTTTCTTTAAGTTCAAGAACTCAGATTTGCAATCAGATGACCAGTTGAAAGCAGAATTTTTTACCGTTAACTTTCTTAAATTATGTGTCTTTTCTGCAAAATTGAAAATAAATTTTCCATAGAACTCTACCATACCCAAGAAGGAGAGAAGTTCTTCCTTGCAAGAGGGTTCCTTCACTTTATCGATTGTCTCAACTAATTCCTTTTTTGGAAAAACTCCATTGCACGTGATGCGATGCCCCAAATAATTAACTTCCTGCACACCGAATTTGCACTTTGCCCTTTTTAGAGTCATGCCTGCACTTTCTAACCTTTTTAAGACCATAGAAACTCTACTATCATGTTCATGTGCGTCACTACCATAAATTAATAAATCATCTTGGTAGCACTTTACACCAATCTGACACTAAGCCAAACGGCATTCTCTTGAACTTAAAAGTACCCATTGGTGTAATAAAAGCAGTTAAGTCCTGGCACGATTCATCTAATTCTACCTGGTGGTAGGCAGAAGCAAGATCAAGGGTGGTAAAATATCTTGCTCCTTCTAAAGTGCCAATCATTTCATCTATGTTGGGAAGTGGGAACCTGTCTACTACCACCTCCTTGTTTAGTGACCTTAGATCAATGCACAGACGAATTTCACCTGTGGGTTTTTTGGCTATAACAACAGGAGCAAGCCATTCTGTGGCTTCTACTGGTACAATTATGTCACTCTTAATGAGTTTATCTAACTCATCTTGTACTTTGGCTTGTTCTGAAAGAGGAATTCTCCTAACTTTGGCTACAACTGGGAGGGCATTCTCTTTCAATTTAATTAAATGCTTGTACCCACGTAAACACCCTAAATCATCTTTAAATACATTAGGAAATTTTCTAGCAAGAGTTAAAGATAAATTTTCATCACTTGCTGTACAGGGTGAATCAGATATTTCTTGTATTTGGACTTGAGGAGAGGCATTCGGATCGAGTGTGACACCCAACTGTCGTTGATGCAGCCAGCCTAACAAAGCATCCCCTTTTTTTGAAATATACACTTTTCCTACAATTATGCGAGATCCCAGTTCAATTTCTGCCAAAAAATATCCTAACATAGAAATAGGTTTTTCACTATAGCCTAAAGGAATAATGTCACATTTAAATACTTTTACATTCTTTGCAAACAAATCATTAAACATTTTCTCATCTATGATAGTTATCTTTGAGCAAGAATCAAATTTTAAGTTAATCATGTTATTTTCTACCTTAACCAGAAATGAAGGATGGTCAGATTCTTCATCATTTACTTCAAAACAAATTGACCTTACTTGCGGTTGTGGCCACCTTCTCCTAGGATCACTGTTTGTGGGTTTAGACCTGCAAAATCTAGCATAGTGACCTCTCTTATTACATACATTACAAGTAGACTTTAGAGCGGGACAAATAGGAGAATTAGCTAAATGGTTAATTTGTCCACATCTAAAACAAGAAAATTTTACATTTGAAGAATTCATATTTCTGAATGTTCTTTCTTCTGGATTCGCTCCATCAGTCTTCTTAACTTGACAAATTGTCTCATCAACTTTTTCCTCTACTTTTGAATCTGAAACAGTAGGTTTATCCTTTTCTTTTTTAAGTTCACCCACACATTTGGTCATGTGTTCAACTTGTTTTGCAATCACAAGTACTTCTTCGAGAGGTGGTTCGTCTTTTAGCCAGAGTTCCTTTCTTATGTCGTCATGAGCACATCTTAAAACAAATTGATCACGAATTCTCTCGTCAAGCGATTGACCAAAGTTGCATGAGGAAGCAAGTTTCCTCAATGACGACACATAGTCTTCCACTGATTCATCACTCTTTTGTTCTCTCAGACCAAAGTGGTATCTTTCCATAATTGTGCTGAGTCTAGGTAAATAATGTCTATCTAGTTGTAGAATGGCTATCTCGTACTCGTTCAGATTCCTTTGTTCTGCAGCTGAAAGATCAGGTAGATGTTCCAGAACATCCTGACCTTCTCCTCCTAGACAATGTAACAAAAGTGAATGTTTTCTTTCAGCACTAAGGTTTGTTCCACATACTCTCGCATAGTTTGCGAGAAAAAAAATTCCACTTTTTCCATTTCACATTTGGTTCGCCTGGACTAATTAGAAAAAATGCTGGTTGAGTAACATTTTGCATTTCTGCTTATTCTTATTTCTTTTTTTATATTTCCAGGTAAGTGATGAATATTTAATTTAGAGAGTAGAACTAATTTTCCTTTTTTTTTTTTGAATCTGCTCCTTCTCCAAATATAATTAAACAAAAAATAATTATTATTTCACTATCCTTTAGAATATTCTTTCAGTCTCCTTTTTTTTAAAAAAAAAATGACTTGATATCTACTATTGTAATTGTGAGATCATAAAGTGTAATTTTAGTCTGAATAGTCTCATAGAATAGAATACACCAATAATGAATGAGTTCTGTTTTTTCTTTTTTTTTAGAATATCCTTTGACTAAATGTTTCTTCAATTGTTATTGGAATGAGTAGGCGAGTTGTGTTCTAATGCGCTTGTTGAAGCTTCCTAGAACACAAAGTATTGTTAATTAGAATGTCTTCGCGCTATTCCTTAGTAGAATGGCTTCGCGCTTTGATTTGGAATGTCTCTGACGCAAGCGCACTCTGAGGTGAAAGAACTTTGTGCTGACACGCAGCGTTAGAGCGTTGAAACGCAGCGTAACTCTGGTCAGGTGATGCGTCTGACGTAGGCGCGTTTTGTTTATGCTTGGACGTTGCGCGAGCCGGGGAAAGCGTTAAGCTCGCGCTTTAATAAAATAAATCTTTAAAGCGCTGATTTCTATTTTTAAGATCCCAGAATAGTTTATTTTAAGAATTATCCTCCCGCTCTCCTCACCATGTTATGATTGACGAGTCTGCCGCTGGGAAGCCGACGCTTCTCTTCTTTTGTTGAAAATCTGCCGCTGGAGGAGAAAACGAGGTAGGTTTTCTTTCTGAGTTGTTGTGGTTGAGGTGTCCAATCGTCGCCAGTGTAAAATTAGTTATTAAATTAAGGAAAACGAGGAGACTTGGTTTGATGAGGTTAGGTGGGTTTAATAAAACCTCATCCCACGAACAGCCATCAGTAACTGACACAAAAGGAATGTACATGCAAGTACATTCTCAGAACAAGGAATGTGGGGAAAGAACATAGTAAGTTAAAGGGGAAGGGTACAGAATATCACACAAGGCACCTGGGCCGGATGGTGTTCCCTCCGACCTTTTTAAAGTTGACATCTTACTTTGGTCCAAAGTTTTAGCAAATGTTTTTAACAGAATTTCCAAAACAGGAATCCCAGAGTCATGGACCCAGTCAGTGATTGTCCCTATCTACAAAAAAGGGGATAGGGGTGACCCGGGCAATTACCGACCTATATCCCTTATCGACTCCGCAGTTAAGGTCCTAGGGAGAGTGGTCCTCTGTAAACTTACCGAATGTCTAGAGGAGACTAATACCCTTTCTCCCCTACAGTATGGTTTCAGAAAGGGGCGCAGCACCATTGACCAAAGCTTAAATCTACAATTGCTCATAGGGAAGTACACATTAGCGAAGCAAGGATCTTTGTACATTGCCTTCATGGATCTGTCCTCGGCATTTGACCGAGTAAACAGATCCAAGTTGTGGGGACAGCTTCTTAGTATCGGGATAGACCCAAATATTGTGTACTTCTTAGCAGACCTCCATAGGGACCTTACAGCCACGGTACGCTATGATAGAAAAGGGAACTGCACGGGAAAAATCAGCATTACCAATGGTGTTAGGCAGGGATGCATTCTTGCGCCCCTGCTCTGTACACTATATATAAATGATTTGGGTGGAGTGCTGGGTGCAGCGTGTAAGGACATCCCGAGGGCAGGGAAATACCTATTGCCCGCATTATTATACGCGGATGATGCCGCTCTCCTAGCCAGAACTGCTGTGGCTCTTCAAAGCCTGTTGAATTCTTTTTATGCTTTTATGACAAATCTTGACTTAATTATTAACTTTGGTAAATCTCATGTTATGGTGGTGGGCCATAAAGCGAAGGCCAAAAATAATGTGATGACGCTGCACTGTAATGGACATAAGCTGGCAAGAGTCTCTATATTTCCCTATTTGGGGGTTGTTTTTGATGATTGCTCTACGTGGCACCCTCAAATGCTGGAGAAAAAAAGTCTTGGCACGATCCATTTCTGCGGTGCTGGGCTTCTCACGTAAATTAGGGGTGAAGCCCATTGAGGCAGTTTTAAAAGTATATGCTGCTAAATGTATTGCCATCGCTATGTACGGCGCAGACCTGTGGGGTTTTAGGCCAGTTAAATCGCTCCAGGTAACGGAAGATAACTTTTTAAAAACGATTCTTTCCCTGCCAAGATCCACGGCCAGCTTCATAGTCCACCAGGAATGCGGTGTGGACTATCTGGAGGATTGAATCGCTATGGCCCCCCTCTTAAAATGGATATCAGTCTGGCTTAATCTAGAGCTTGAAGTTAACCACGAAATTTTGAAGGACTGCCTAATGCTAGATCACTGGGACAAGATCCCTTGGTTGAAATATGTACAACAAATGTGTGTAATGTTGGGTCGGCCTGAATTGTTCAACAAACCATCTAACCTGGTGAAAGCAGATCTGAAGTGGGCTAAAAACACTTTTTTGTTGAACAGAGAAATGGACAGAGAAGGCAGGGAGTTGTTAAAGTCCTCTGTTAGGACTCATCAATTGATTGTTTCCCCTGGCCATGATTTGGAACTCTACCTAAAGGTTGTTAACAACGCAAATCATAGGTATCTTTTAACCAAGTTCCGACTGAATAAAATTCATCTATTAATTTCAGGCCGCCCTGGCTGGACCAAGGGACTGGATCTAGATCTGTGCAAATGTGACGGTTGTTCGATCATGGATACTGTCCACTTTTTGTTTTTTTGTGATTACTTTAAAGACATCAGGAAAAAGTTTATCATACCTTTGTTAAAGGGGAAAGGGTTTAGGCAAGTTAAGCCAGCTTTACTGTATCTTCAGCTACTAGCGGAAATATGGGAAATTTATAATGTGGCCAAATTTAACCATAGCGGTGAGACTCAATAAAAAGATCAACTGGTCCTAGATGATTTACCATAAATATTGATCACTGTAACTTGAATCAAGTTTTTTAATCTGCAATTTCCCATGTTGCTTTTTTTAATTATAGAATGACGCATATATTGTCGTTTTTAAACTTCGCCACCATGTGCCGCATGTTTTAATTGGTACTCCCTCCCTTTTTATGTTGTATCTTATCATTGTTATGCTGCCTGGTGATTTATGGACCATTTTCATGTGTTTTGTACTTTTATGGTTTTTGTAAATTGAACCGAATAAAGTATTTCTTGACTTGACTTGACTTGACTTGTCAGTAGGGGATCCAGATGTGACTTTAATCAGAAGTTCCAGGAGCACTTCTCTACTGATTGCCGGGAATTGATAAAGGGAGCAGGGGTTTCTGACGCGCCGGGGGTAGTGCCTCACAAGCACAGCTAGTAGGAATGCTGGTTTTGATTCTATGTCAGGTCTGGAGGCTCCGATTATGCTTCTTTTTTCTTTAATTTATTCACAGCAGCCAATAGAGAAAAAGTAACAAATCACTACAATACCCATGAACACCTTAATATCACATGACCAACTATAGTTGTTGATAGGCTTTAGTCGATAAAAGATTTATCATAAAAGCATTTTACAGAGTAAAAAAGAAAATTATATGTAACATTATTTTTTTTTAAAAGACAGTTAAAAATTCAGCACAGATAATGAAATGTCATAGAAATAAAACAGAGAGAAAAGTATCACATCATGTCTTTAAAATAGTGATTAATCCATAGGTCCAAGATTTCCGTTACGGCACAGAGGAAGGTTACGATCCATATTGTTTCCTGACTTGAGGTAAGCACACTGGACCAAAATCAAGTTCTTTGTTAGGCAGTTGTGATTGCCTTGCAATTGTCACGGTGCTTTTGTCTGATTAGCCAGGCGCGCCCCAGGAATTTAGCCACACCACAAACAATTGTCAAAGAGGAGGTATCAGTTTTCAAAATGCGCAGGGCTGCAACATGGCTCATAAAACCCAGTACCCTGCATGCTGGTTTGAGCCACTTTTCTCTGGCATTTTTGTATGCCGGGCATGCCAGGAACAGATGGGCAATTGACTCCACAGGATGGCCACAGCTAGGACAGGGTTCCGGGACATGATTGGGACCTTTCCATTGTGATGTAAAGCTGTTAAATGGCAGGGTTCCAAATCTCATCTGGGTATATAGGGATCTATCCCTAGGTGCCTGGATAAAATCGAGGTAGGGTTCCAGACTGCAGGTGCTTTTATGCTCAAAGAAACCCTCTGTTAATTTTCCTGGTTTTTGGGTGGATTGATCCCGTTTCGACACCCATTCCCAGTAAGCACGTTTAAGCTCCAGCTTAGAGGGGGGTGTCTGGGAAGCCCAGGCCTCACTTATCCCGATAAGGCCAGTGAGATGTCTGAGGTCCGCCAGCCATTTTATCCTGCGCCCTGAATCAAGGGCCAGCAGTTCGTCGAAGGCCCTGGCATAGTTGGACAGCTCTGCGGACCTCTTTAGACTAACCCAATAGAGTAGGGGACGGAGTCTGGCAATGTCCTGTATGTTCCTTCTACCTGTATCGTAGAACAAGGGTTTCAGGGGTGTTGAGGCAGGGAGCGAGGTAATGGATCTTAAAAATGTATTCTCAGACTTGGTTAAATCTCCGAGTGTCTCCATTCCCCACAGTTCTGCTCCATAAGGCAATGCTTTCCCCTCATAGATAGCAAGCGCCGGGGCACCCGGCCTACTCACAGAGAGGTTCTGTTCCCTGATGATGGCCCCGGACACCGTTTGTGATTTAGGAGCATCTTGTCTAGGTGGGCAGCCCACTTCATACATTTCGAAATTCTGATCCCTAGATAACCAAACGAGTCAACCACATCAAGAGGGACCTTGTTTAGGGAGATGTTATTCCTGAAACGTTTAGACGGATTTATGGTCATCAGTTTGGTTTTATCAGTGTTGATGGTTAGCCCCTGCTCCTTGCAAAATGAATCAAATCTATTGAGCAGTTTCTGAAGTCCGGCGGGTGACTTTGAAATTAAAAGGGTATCGTCGGCAAACAGAAGGGTGGGTGTCTTCTCCCCTGCTAATGTTGGGGCATCTGCTGGTTCCTTATTAAGGTGACCCACCACCCCATTGATGAATAAGGAGAATAGGGTGGGGGCCAGCACGCACCCTTGACGTACCCCTCTGTTTACCACGATCCTCTCAGTCAGTTCCCCTTGAGTTCCCCATCTGATCCTTGCATAATTGTCACAGTGTAGTCTTTTTAAAAAGTCAAGGATATAGGGTGGCATGCCCAGGTGCTCGAGCACCTTCCAAAGTTTGTCACGAGGGACCAGGTCGAAAGCCGTCCTCAGATCTATGAAAGCCAGGTATAAACTCCCTTTCCCCAGGGTAACTGACTTCCAATAGATCATGAAGAACCTAACGACCTGGTCCATCGTGCCGACCTTCTGCCTAAATCCTGCCTGGAAATGTGAAAGGATGTTGCCCTCATCCATCCAGGTTCTTATTCTTGAAAGAAGGACCCTGCCAACCACCTTCTGTATCACGTCAATCAGACTGATTGGCCGTTAGTTGGCAGGGTCCTCTCTACTCCCCTTTTTAAAGATTGGAACTACCTTGGCTCCTTTCCAGGAGTCTGGAACATCGACTCCTCTGGCTATCATATTCATAGGAAGAATAATGAACTGGGCCCAAGGTGTGGGGTCGTGTAGAAGCAAATCCCCCGGAAGGCCATCAGGGCCTGCTGCCTTTCCAGGGACAGTATTATTTATTGCTAGCTCGACCTCATGAATGTCAAATTTATCAAGGGGTTCCTGTACTTTGCCAGCTTCAGGGGCGGGTTCTATTGTTAGGAGTTCTGAGCAAACTTCGCCTCGGTAGAGGTTCGAAAAATGCTCATACCACTGGAGACAGGTGATATGATTTGGCATTGGGTCCTCTAATTTCCTATCCCTACGGTTAATCAAACTCCAGAATAGAATGGAATCCTTCAACAGCGAAGCTTCCTTCAATTCCTGCCAATGGGGTTCCTCCGAGGTTCGTTTAGCCTCGGTCAGAGCCCTAGTATATTCTTTCCTTGCAAGATTAACTGCAATTGGGTCCTTTGCCCATATGCTGGACCCTATCTCTGCCCGTTTTTCCCTGCATTTTTTGGAGTACCAAGGATTACTAAGTTTTTTAAAGTCTTGTTTGCCCCAGTATTGGAACTTTCATTGATTCCCATGCTTTGTATCATTCCCCGTTGTCGGAATGGGAGTCTCGGTAATAAAAAATACCATAGTAGTAGGTACAAAAGAGAAAGGAAGGCCTAGGCCTCATTCCCTTTTGTAGCATATCAGCCTCTTTTTGTAAAAGAGACCAAACTCTAGGCAACAGCCAATCAGAAGAGCCTCACCCCTGGAACCTTCCTGAAGGAACCTCAGAGCCTCAGATTTTCTACCGCACGTTGTGCTAGGGAGTCCATTGAGCTCTGCTCTATTTCAACTCTTTCTAGTACATTTCTACAGTTATTTCTTCAGGATTTTCTTCAGATTACTTCAGAAAACTCTGTTTCTTCAAGATGTCTGAGGTTGAGAAAAAGAAAGCCCTTTTCAAGCCCTGTTCCACCTGTGGGAAGAAAAGGCTTTTTGTGGAGGACAAACACAAGGATTGCATCTACTGCCTTTATCCAGATCACAAGGCAGAGGACTGCAAGATTTGCCGCACTCTCTCCACCAAGACCTTGAGAGATCGTGCTGGAAGACTTCTTACATGGCTGCAGAGGCAGAAGGAAAGGAAACATGGAGTTTCCAGTGATGAGGAGGAATCGTCTTCAGTTGCTTCCTCAAAAAGGTCAGTGAAAAGGGGTAGAGGTTCCCCATCTTCCTCTGTTGGGCGCCCCTCAAAGGCTGCAAAGAAGACCCCCAGAGAGTCTGATGGCCGGGGTTCAGGAAGTTCCCCCCACCACAGTGGGACGGAGAAGGCAGAACTGGTTTCGCCTCCTAAGGGTGAGAAGACAGACCCAGCCTTCAAAAAACCCTCCTCACATTCTTCAGAGAGGAGCTCCAAATCCTCTACGACGAAGACTTCGTCGACGGTGGCTCCGTCGACGACGAAAATGAAGCCCAAAATCCAATTGGTCCCGTCGACGGGCTCGTCGGCGGGAGGGTCGACGACGAAAGCTCCGTCGTCGTCGTCGAAGAAGGGGTCGTCGACGGCAGTGTCGACGGAGAGTGTGCCGACGACATCGTCGACGAAGACGAAGACATCGTCGACATAGAAACCACCATCATCGTCGACGGCAGTGTCGACGACGGCAGTGACGTCGACGACGGTGTCGACGACGGTCATGTCGTCGACGAGTGCATCGACGACGACGATATCTACATCGTCGGCGGGCTCGTCGTCGGTGGCGTCGACGACGACATCTATAGTTCCTATATCGTCCACGAGGATTTCTCCGGCGTCGACGGAACCACCGACGATACTGGCTGCGGAGAGACGGGTGACGATTTCTTTGACAAGAATCACGCCTGAGATGACATCCCCGAGAAGGGTGACCTCTTTACCGCCGACTATGTTGTTGGACCAGGAGGACTCTGAGGGAGACGGACAGGATGCTTTTGAATATGCCAATAGCCCATCTCAGCTTCTCATCAAGAGTCAAGACACAGATTCAGAGGGGGCATATGACCGAGGAGAAGGCGAATATCATCAAACGGCCCACTCTTGGAGCTATGAGCTACAAGACATGGTTTCAGTTCCGACAACATTCCTGCATGACCTTCACAAGATGCTGCAGGACTACAAGTCGAAAGCAGAAAGACCAGCACCACGGAGGTCTGCTCCGTCGACACCAGTGAGGACCCAATCATCTGTAGTCCCTTCGGTGCACCCGATACAGACACCACCTCAACCTCAGCGGCCAGTGCCTCAGGCTACGTCGGAGCAAGCCGATGATCCAGATGGGGATAATGATGGTGATACTGATGTGTCATCCGATGATAATCAAGACTCGGATCAGGACAGGGATGAATACAATGACTACATCATCCCAGACCAAGCTTCGCCTCATCAAGACTTAGGAGATTCCCCTCCTGCTGACATTGGCAGTTTTCACCAGCTGATGGAACGTGCAGCTGGAAGATTTAAATTGGTAATGCCTGCTCAAACCACGGACTGTTTCCTATACGATTTTAAGGAAACTCACCGCAAAACAACAAGGTCAATTCCAATTGTGGAGCATTTGTGGGAGGAAGGTTTGAAAGCCATGAAAAACCCAGCGACGGTGGTCCCTATGCTACCGCGCCTGGACAAAAAGTATAAAGCACCAGATGATGGACCTGCAGCGCTAACGGGCCATCCAAAACCTGACTCTGTTATCTCACAGGCAGCACAGAGGAAGTCACGGAACCCTTCTGCTCCCTTGACGGCCCCTCCTGACAAGGATGGACGACGGCTTGATAACACAGGCAAGCGGTTTTCATCAATAGCTAGCCTTCTGGTTCGCGCCGCCAATGCTTTGGCAATATTAGGACGATATGATCGCTAGTTATGGTGTGATATAGTTCCATATTTGGAACAACTTCCACCGGAGTCACTGCTGGAAGCAAAGAAAACTTTACAAGACGGTGAGGTGGTCTCGATGGAAATAATAGACTGTGCCATGGACATTGCCAGAACTAAGCATGGGCGGAAAATCCGTTACGCTCGCGGATTTTGCGGATTTTCGGTAAATTCGCAATCCGCGAACGCTCGCGAATTTACCGAAAATCCGCAAATTCGCACGCAGCGGATTTTTTTTTCTTGGTGATACAATTTTGCGGCACGCGGCGTTTACTTACCATCATTCAGCGTTTGCCGAGTTGTTTTTCTTGATATTTTGCGAGTGCTGCGCCATTTTGGATCTTGCTGCGGGATCCGGCGGGAATTTGGCGAGCGCGATTACGTAATCGCGGCTTGCCAACTTGCACAGTGAGAGTTTGTCAACGCGAGTACGCCGTGATCACGTATCGCGGGACTTCGCAATTGCGAGCTTGTAGATGCGGCGAGCAGCAACAATCTCGCACTCGCGAAAATACAAAATTTGCAATTCTGCACAAGAAATCCACCAGCAAGCAGCATAAACCTTCTGGAAATGATGATTTTTATCTGAATAACTCCTCAGGTTAAATAAAGTAGTGAGACTAGAGTGGCTCTAGAGTCATCCCTTCACGGGCACACATTGTATTGTCTTCCCATTGAAAGAAGACTTTCACTCCAAGGATTCAGTTGCTTATATATTCTTTATTTCTTTAAAGTTTCATAGAATTAATTTCAAGCATGGTTAATTGTCCATTATTTGATAATTCACATATGTTCGTACTTCAGACAATGTCATTGTAAAGCATCCAATGCATTTTGGGCATTTATAGTATGCCCTTCATCAGGGAATCGACACTGCAAAAACGATATAAAGTGCTATTACTATTAAATGTGACGGTCTATCACATACAAAGTACTGTTGTATCAAAACATGTTGTACATTCATGGGTAAAAAATGATGGTGTGTGCAGGAGATTCCCCAAAGAATATCATGCTGTGGTGAGTGGTGTGCATGCAAAGTGATCTAAATAAATGTAACACGGCATCACTTACATGACTGATTCGGTATGCTAAGTTCAGCCTCTGAAAAAATAAATAAACGGAACAGCTCTGTTAGAGCAGGCTGGTCGGGAGCTGTAGCGCTCTCAAACATTCAGTTCAATCTGTGTGGGAAACTAACCTTGAAAAAAGTATAAAGACGATCGGATCCGGTCTTCTCTTTCAACCGCGTCGGCTCGGCGGAATACCGGTCGCGCTTAGATATTGTGAAAAAGTTCCGGTCATGTGGGGTGACACGTGACCCTCGACATAGAAAAAAGACTCTAGGACCGTCGTGAGTAGATCAGCTGGGTTAATGAAAATAGGTCGACAGCGTGTGCGCCATAAAAAACAAGTTTATATAAATATGAGCTATGGTAAAATGAAAAGTAAAAGATGGGGTGGAAGAGCTATCCTATAAAGGGTAAAAACGGACGACAACAGGAAAGATGTAATAACGGTTGTGTCGGGGTTAGAACCTGGGGGGTGAAGAATGCTGAGTGGTGTCCTTTGTGGCGGGTGCCACTGATCAGTGTGTTAAGATGTGATTGTGGTTTGCAGTGAATATCAGGTGTAAACGAGAACTGGCACAGTATACACAAGTTACAGTCATCAGAGCAATTAATTACAAATAGCAGGAAAATTCTATCCTTTCATTTAAACCCATCGGTTTTTGGGTGGAAAGTTTTTGTATCCAGTAATTCTCTCTTCTCAAGAGGTATTTCGTATTGTCTCTCCCCTCAATTTTCTGGACAGTCTTTAAGATGGTGAACCTGATTTGGGAAACATTATGATGTTCCTCTACAAAGTGCGATGATAGGGCTGATTTCATATTTTTCAGTCGAATATTTGACTTGTGTTCAGTTAGTCGCACTTTGATTAGTCGTTCTGTCTTGCCCACGTATATTTTGCCACATGGGCATCTGATCCCATAGATTAAATTGCTGGATTCACAAGTGGCGTTGACCTTTAGTTTGTTGGAATAACCTTGTGACGGATGGCAGATGGTATTACCTCCAATTATACTATTGCAATTGCCGCAGTTGAGGCAAGGTTTGGTTCCAGAGTATGTTTTGTTTTCTAGTGGTTTGTGTTGAAGGATTTCACCAAAATTCTTTGATCTAGTGAAAGCAAAAATGGGTGGTTGGCTGAATGATTGTTTGAAGTCTGGTTCGATGTTGAGTATGGACCAATGTTTCAAAATGGTTTGTTTGTATTGCTTGCTAGCTGTGGAATATTTAGATACCACTACTGTGCGTGTTTGCTCTGTTTTTACTTTGGGGGTTAAAAGTTTCAATCTGTCCAATTTATCGATCCTCCTTTTGGATTCTTCCACTAGAGTTTGAGGATAACCTCTGGCGATGAATTTGTTGGTTACTTCATCAAGCCTTATGTTAAGGGTCCTTTCATCTGAAGTAATTCTTTTCACTCTTGCCATCTGCGAGAATAGTAGATTTTTAATTAGGTTATGTTCATGGAAGCTTGAGTATAACAACATGTTATTCCTATCTGTAGGTTTAACATAAAGATCAGTCGTGAATCCCTCTGGAGTTATAGATACTTTGACATCAAGGAAATTTACCATAGTTTCTGATATGTCCCATGTCAATTGGATTCTTTGATCTATGTCATTGAACTTGGTTAATTCACCAAATAATTTTTCTTCTGTGTTTGTCCAGATGATGAAGAGATCATCAATATATCTAATTATCATCTTAAGGTTGTCAGTCCACTCTCTTTTAGAAAGAATATGTTGGTTTTCATACAACTGCATGAATATGTTGGCATACACGGGTGCTGCCGAATTGCCCATTGCCATGCCAGTGAGTTGTTGGTACCATGTTTCATTGACTTTAAAATAACTATGGTACAAAATAAAGTACATCAGCTCCATAAGGAAAGTCTGGAAATCTTGATCAAGATCTGTGTTGAGAAGAGCTGCTTCCATTGCCTCTATACCCATATCATGGGGTATGCTAGTATACAGACTGCGTACATCAGCTGTACATAGAATCACTTTTTCAGTAGAGTTCAAAGATATCTGCTGCAGTTTCTGTAGGAACTGTGATGTGTCTCTGACGTAGGTTTGCATAGATTGTACAGTAGGTTGCAAGTACTTATCTAGGATTTGGCCAATTGGTTCGTGCAGGCTCCCTCTTGTGGATACTATTGGTCGCATCGGTGGGTCATAGGTGTTTTTGTGGATTTTTGGTACCATCCTCAATGTAGGACTCTTTGGGTTCAGAGTTGTCAGGAAATTTTTCGCTCTCTCTGTAATAGTGCCTTGTTTATGTGCTTCATCAATTATGGTTTTTAGGATTTTAGAATACTCAAATGTTGGATTTTGATCCAGTTTACAGTAGGTGTTGATATCTGTGATGTGTTCCATCACTTTGGTGTTGTACATGTCCCTATTCATAATGACGATCGCTCCGCCTTTATCTGCTTTGGTGAATACAATTTTATCATTGGCAGCCAGTTTGTTCAGGGTGTCAAGGTCCTTCTGTGTAGTATTCCTTCTCTTGGGTTTAGTGTGTTTTATCTTGCGTAGGTCCTGTTTGACTAGGTTTTCGAATAAATCCAATGTCTTATGGCTGGTGGGAGCCTGAAAGGTACTTTGAGGTCGTAGTCCTAACAGTTGATCTTTCTCGGGTGGTGGTCGATCCGGTAGTGTATTGTCAAAGAAATGTCTCAATCTAAGTTTACGCATCAACTTGAAAAAACTGACTTCCAATTCCAAATTATCTGTGGTAGTGGTGGGAACAAAGGATGTTCCCTTTTGTAGTAACTCTAATTCATAAGTGCTGAGGTTTTGGTCACTGATATTGATTACCAGTTGATCTATGGTTGGTTCTTTTTGGTTCTTTTGTCTTTTTCCTTCTCCTTGGTTAAAGCTGACGTGCTGCGAGTGGTCGGTGGGTCTCTTTCTTTGTCCTTTTCCTGACCCTCTCCGGGGTCTCCTTTTTGGGCTTGGCCCTGGTCTAAAAAAGAATTGGTTTCCGTTGTTTTGCTGGTAGTTGGTATTTCGTTTGTTGTGCTATCTTGTGGAGTCCGAGTGGGTTGTGATTTTCGTGATTTTTGGCTGATGTCACTATCAGTGGAAGAAGTCTCAGTGTTGGAGTTGTATGGACGATTTCTTCGTTTTTGGGCGTAAACTTCACCCCATGTGTACACTTCACCAAGACGATAATCAAGAGTGTCCCTCTTAAATTTGCGGATTTTCCGTTCATTAATTTCTTTAGAGTGTCGGTCAATTTGGCTCTTGATATCATCTAAGGTGATTTTTAATTCATCTTCGGTCATCATCTTTGATAGCTCAGATGTTGTTTCCTCGATTTCCGTACTCAGTTCTTCTAAGATGGTGGATAATTCTTGTATGATTAGAAGAATCAAGTCTAATGAACATTTGTTCAAAATTTCGTACCAGCGTTCTTGAAACTTTTTGGAATGTTTGCAGAGGGATGGTTTAAGTGCAATTCTTAAGCCTCGTGGTATGCGTAAGTTACGGTGGTATCTTATAAGGGTGCTGGCATGAAGTTGTTGATTGGTTTTCCTTTTAGACAGGTAGAGTAATTGTCTTATATTTTGCTCTTTGGACCGGCTTGTGGTTTCCTGTGTAAGTTCTTCCCTGATTAAAGAGTAGATTTGATCTGCGTCTTTGGTCTCAAAAGCAAAGGTCGAGGCTCTGGCCTCTGTGCTTTTTGATATGTCGTCGTAATTGCTCATTTTGGAAGTTTGTTGGTTTGGTTATTTGATGCGTGCTATCTGTCCATGTGACACTGAGATGCATAAAGTAATTAAAATTGGATAGATGCACAGCTGATTAGAAATAGTTCAATTGTAATAGTTTATCAATTTTATGGTGCACCGAAAGGTGGCGTCGAGGGTCCAGCGACGTCAAACACATAAATAAAGTAGTGAGACTAGAGTGGCTCTAGAGTCATCCCTTCACGGGCATACATTGTATTGTCTTCCCATTGAAAGAAGACTTTCACTCCAAGGATTCAGTTGCTTATATATTCTTTATTTCTTTAAATTTTCATAGAATTAATTTCAAGCATGGTTAATTGTCCATTATTTGATAATTCACATATGTTCGTACTTCAGACAATGTCATTGTAAAGCATCCAATGCATTTCGGCATTTATAGTATGCCCTTCATCAGGGAATCGACACTGCAAAAACGATATAGAGTGCTATTACTATTAAATGTGACGGTGTATCACATACAAAGTACTGTTGTATCAAAACATGTTGTACATTCATGGGTAAAAAATGATGGTGTGTGCAGGAGATTCCCCAAAGAATATCATGCTGTGGTGAGTGGTGTGCATGCAAAGTGATCTAAATAAATGTAACACGGCGTCACTTACATGACTGATTCGGTATGCTAAGTTCAGCCTCTGAAAAAATAAATAAACGGAACAGCTCTGTTAGAGCAGGCTGGTCGGGAGCTGTAGCGCTCTCAAACATTCAGTTCAATCTGTGTGGGAAACTAACCTTGAAAAAAGTATAAAGACGATCGGATCCGGTCTTCTCTTTCAACCGCGTTGGCTCGGCGGAATGCCGGTCGCGCTTAGATATTGTGAAAAAGTTCCGGTCATGTGGGGTGACACGTGACCCTCGACATAGAAAAAAGACTCTAGGACCGTCGTGAGTAGATCAGCTGGGTTAATGAAAATAGGTCGACAGCGTGTGCGCCATAAAAAACAAGTTTATATAAATATGAGCTATGGTAAAATGAAAAGTAAAAGATGGGGTGGAAGAGCTATCCTATAAAGGGTAAAAACGGACGACAACAGGAAAGATGTAATAACGGTTGTGTGGGGGTTAGAACCTGGGGGGTGAAGAATGCTGAGTGATGTCCTTTGTGGCGGGTGCGGGTTTTTACCCTTTATAGGATAGCTTATACTTTTTTCAAGGTTAGTTTCCCACACAGATTGAACTGAATGTTTGAGAGCGCTACAGCTCCCGACCAGCCTGCTCTAACAGAGCTGTTCCGTTTATTTATTTTTTCAGAGGCTGAACTTAGCATACCGAATCAGTCATGTAAGTGACGCCGTGTTACATTTATTTAGATCACTTTGCATGCACACCACTCACCACAGCATGATATTCTTTGGGGAATCTCCTGCACACACCATCATTTTTTACCCATGAATGTACAACATGTTTTGATACAACAGTACTTTGTATGTGATACACCGTCACATTTAATAGTAATAGAACTTTCTATCGTTTTTGCAGTGTCGATTCCCTGATGAAGGGCATACTATAAATGCCCGAAATGCATTGGATGCTTTACAATGACATTGTCTGAAGTACGAACATATGTGAATTATCAAATAATGGACAATTAACCATGCTTGAAATTAATTCTATGAAAATTTAAAGAAATAAAGAATATATAAGCAACTGAATCCTTGGAGTGAAAGTCTTCTTTCAATGGGAAGACAATACAATGTGTGCCTGTGAAGGGATGACTCTAGAGCCACTCTAGTCTCACTACTTTATTTATGTGTTTGACGTCGCTGGACCCTCGACGCCACCTTTCGGTGCACCATAAAATTGATAAACTATTACAATTGAACTATTTCTAATCAGCTGTGCATCTATCCAATTTCAATTACTTTATAACTCCTCAGGTTGACATTTGTCTGCACTTTTTTTGTGAGGAGTCCATTTTGGGGAGGGGGGGGGTGGGAGGAAGGAAGTGCCCCACAGTCTTTATCTTCCTGTTCCTGTTCAGCAGGCTCCTCCCAGTGCTTTGTCCATCTCCTGGTCACTTTTCATTTGGAAATGGAGCTGGAAGGATTAGCTTTTGTGGATGCTGCTGGATATTTGGATTTGAGGCCTTTTTGACTTTCTTTGGATCACTTTTGGATTAGAAATTTCACAAGTAAGTTTGTTTGGGGCATTACAGTTGCTGCAACTACAATATTGGAATTTTCGATTTTTGGGCTGTTTTGGGGCCTTTTGCCCAGGGGTACTCAGTGGTGGGTGCACTGAGTCTTTCTGTGGGGTGTTTTGAATTTAAACATCATGGAGGGGCTGGATGGCTTGGGATTGTGCTGATTTTTCTGTGATTTTCGTTTTTTTGGCCTGTTGTTGTGGCCTTTTCACCAGGGGCAGTGAGTGTTGCATGGGCCTAGTCTTTCTGTGGGGTATCTTGAATTTAAACATCATGGAGGGCCTGGATGGTTTGTGATTGTGCTGATTTTTCTGTGATTTTCGTTATTTTTGCCTGTTGTTGTGGCCTTTTCACCAGGGGCAGTGAGTGTTGCATGGGCCTAGTCTTTCTGTGGGGTGTCTTGAATTTAAACATCATGGAGGGCCTGGATGGTTTGGGATTGTGCTGATTTTTCTGTGTTTTTCGATTTTTTGGGGTGTTCATGGGGACAGGCCATGTGGGTGGGGACCATTTTGAGTGCTGGTTCAGGCAAGCCATGTGCTGGGAGGCAAGTGGCCATTTTTGAATGCAGTCAGTGTTGTTAGGCCTGCAACCATTTTGCCTAGTTTTCAACCTTTATGCCCAGGGGTAGTGAGTGTTGCATGGGCCTAGTCTTTCTGTGGGGTGTCTTGAATTTAAACATCATGGAGGGCCTGGATGGTTTGTGATTGTGCTGATTTTTCTGTGGTTTTCGTGTTGTTGTGGCCTTTTCACCAGGCGTAGTGAGTGTTGCATGGGCCTAGTCTTTCTGTGGGTTGTCTTGAATTTAAACATCATGGAGGGCCTGGATGGTTTGGGATTGTGCTGATTTTTCTGTGTTTTTCGATTTTTTCGGGTGTTCATGGGGACAGGCCATGTGGGTGGGGGCCCTTTTGAGTGCTGGTACAGGCAGGCCATGTGCTGGGAGGCAAGTGGCAATTTTGAATGCAGTCAGTGTTGTTAGGCCTGCAACCATTTTGCCTAGTTTTCAACCTTTATGCCCAGGGGTAGTGAGTGTTGCATGGGCCTAGTCTTTCTGTGGGGTGTCTTGAATTTAAACATCATGGAGGGCCTGGATGGTTTGTGATTGTGCTGATTTTTCTGTGGTTTTCGTTTTTATGGCCTGTTGTTGTGGCCTTTTCACCAGGGGTAGTGAGTGTTGCATGGGCCTAGTCTTTCTGTGGGGTGTCTTGAATTTAAACATCATGATGGAGGACCTGTATGGTTTGGGATTGTGCTGATTTTTCTGTGATTTTTGTTTTTTTGGCCTGTTGTTGTGGCCTTTTCACCAGGGATAGTGAGTGGTGCATGTGCCTAGTCTTTCTGTGGGGTGTCTTGAATGTAAACATCATGGAGGGCCTGTATGGTTTGGGATTGTGCTGATTTTTCTGTGATTTTCGTTTTTTTGGCCTGTTGTTGTGGCCTTTTCACCAGGGGTAGTGAGTGTTGCATGGGCCTAGTCTTTCTGTGGGGTGTCTTGAATTTAAACATCATGGAGGGCCTGGATGGCTTGGGATTGTGCTAATTTGTCTGTGTTTTTTGATTTTTTCGGGTGTTCATGGGGACAGGCCATGTGGGTGGGGGCCCTTTTGAGTGCTGGTACAGGCAGGCCATGTGCTGGGAGGCAAGTGGCCATTTTGAATGCAGTCAGTGTTGTTAGGCCTGCAACCATTTTGCCTAGTTTTCAACCTTTATGCCCAGGGGTAGTGAGTGTTGCATGGACCTAGTCTTTCTGTGGGGTGTCTTGAATTTAAACATCATGGAGGGCCTGGATGGTTTGTGATTGTGCTGATTTTTCTGTGGTTTTCGTTTTTATGGCCTGTTGTTGTGGCCTTTTCACCAGGGGTAGTGAGTGTTGCATGGGCCTAGTCTTTCTGTGGGGTGTCTTGAATTTAAACATCATGATGGAGGACCTGTATGGTTTGGGATTGTGCTGATTTTTCTGTGATTTTTGTTTTTTTGGCCTGTTGTTGTGGCCTTTTCACCAGGGATAGTGAGTGGTGCATGTGCCTAGTCTTTCTGTGGGGTGTCTTGAATGTAAACATCATGGAGGGCCTGTATGGTTTGGGATTGTGCTGATTTTTCTGTGATTTTCGTTTTTTTGGCCTGTTGTTGTGGCCTTTTCACCAGGGGTAGTGAGTGTTGCATGGGCCTAGTCTTTCTGTGGGGTGTCTTGAATTTAAACATCATGGAGGGCCTGGATGGCTTGGGATTGTGCTAATTTGTCTGTGTTTTTCGATTTTTTTTGGGGGTGTTCATGGGGACAGGCCATGTGGGTGGGGGCCATTTTGAGTGCTGGTACAGGCAGGCCATGTGCTGGGAGGCAAGTGGCCATTTTGAATGCAGTCAGTGTTGTTAGGCCTGCAACCATTTTGCCTAGTTTTCAACCATTATGCCCAGGGGTAGTGAGTGTTGCATGGGCCTAGTCTTTCTGTGGGGTGTCTTGAATTTAAACATCATGGAGGGCCTGGATGGTTTGTGATTGTGCTGATTTTTCTGTAGTTTTCGTTTTTTTGGCCTGTTGTTGTGGCCTTTTCACCAGGGGTAGTGAGTGTTGTAAGGGCCTAGTCTTTCTGTGGGGTGTCTTGAATTTAAACATCATGGGGCGCATGCTATTGTGCTGATTTTTCTGTGTTTTTTCGATTTTTTTTGGGGGGTGTATAACTGAACTGATGTTCCTCTGTCTTCCATTGCTTTTAGGTGCACAAGACTCAAGAGAACCACCAGTGCCAGGAAGAAGTCCTGCAGAGGTGTGTGTGTGCAGCATAACGTCACGCGACATCACGTCTGGCCACAGACAACTCTGCAACTCGTGCAACTGCGGCCTGCTGTTCTGACCTGCTCTGAAGAAGATGGCCCCAAAAAGAGTTCCCCGTAGCTCCTCTAGCAAGAAAGTTGCCAGTATGGAGCAGAAGAAGCAAGTTACCAAGGAGGCTGGTGTGCCGCCCGCCACGTTTTTTGGGAGTAAAAAAAAGTACGCCTGCAGCAGCAGCGGGATCTGCTGGGGACCAAGCTGGGAGCAGCACCCCCGCTCCATTGGACTCAGTGCCGCCACCACCACCACCACGCCAACTTAAGTCCAAGCCCTTGAGTGCTGCAGAGGCAGTCAGTGTACTTCTTCAATCACCATCGACCAGTGATGTTGGCTCATCGCAAGAAAGTAGCAGCAATGTCCCTGAATCAACACAGGTTGTTGTAACTCATCTGACAAGTGTTGAACAACCACAGCCGCAACAACAACCACAGGTGCAAGTGCAAGCCCAAGTACATGTGGAAGGAGAGGCAGCGCAAGGAGATGCGCAAGCAGAGGTGCATGGAGGGTCACAAGTGCCCACAATAGTTGTTCCTCCTGAAGTAGGGGCACATCAGGAAATCGACAATCAAGCCGAGGTATCATTTGAGGAAGCCACTCCTCCTGATGATCATTCATTGTCTTCCACATCCCTAGCAAGGAAAAGATCAAGGGGGGTGTCTACATCTTCTTCAAGCCCACCTCCTTCTGATGATCTGGATGAAGATTGGGAACCATCACGGCCGTCTGAGAGTGAGGCACACCATGATCTGACAAAGGTACTTAAGCGTAAAAGGAAGGTCGTCGAAAAACTCATAGTTGTGGAGTGTGATGAGGCTCAACAAGAAGTGTCGGATACTGCTGCTGATGAAGCCTCTCACGACGACGAGCCAGTCATCATAAAGGTCACTGCAGCCCCAGCGGGCATGCAGCAAAGAGACATTTTGACCCTAGCCCGAGAAGCTGCTGAGCGTGATGATGATGTCGACGAGGAGGCAATGGAAACACAACAATCATTGGAGTTAACTAGTACACCAACACCTACTGCTTCCATATTTCTTCCTCGCAAGAAGGGACCTCCATCCACCTCGACCTCAATTAGTGGTGGTGAAAGTGCACAACGTACTAAACTTCGGCAATCCACATCCTCCACTTCATCTGGCATTAGCAGCAAGACCACCGCCACCAGTATCGTCGCCTCCTCCGGCCCCCACAGACAATTCAAGTCCCCAGCTTGGGACTTCTTTAGTGTTTGCCCAAAAAGGGAAAACTTCGCCATTTGTAGCATTTGTAAGGTTGCAGTTAGTCGTGGTAAGTTTGGTACCAACTATGGTACCGGATGCCAGAGAGGTCATCTTAAGAGACAGCACACTGTCCAATGGTTTGCGCACCTACAGGAGATCAAGGAAGCCCTAATTGCACGTAATGAAAACGTTGATTTTTCATCTGATGATGACGAGGAGGAAGAAGACGTGTCAAACACTTCACTTACACCCAGTACCCCTGTCAGCAGCACACCCCATGTGAGCCACACTAAGAGTGTGGGAGAGAGTGAGACACCAATGCGAAAAAGTTCATCAGCGAGCGTAACTGGGTCGAAGATATCATCATCATCACTATCCCGTAAATGCTTGGTCCAGGGCAACATTAAAAAGATGTTGTTTACAGAAGCACAATATGAACGCAACCACCCACTGACGCGTCTGTATAACACTAAGCTGGCTAAAATGCTAGCTCTGGACCTTCTCCCTTTTTCTTTTGTAGAAGGGGTTGGTTTTCTAGAATTAGTGGCAGCGCTCTGCCCTAAATGGAAGGTTCCTAGCCGGTTCTATTTTGCCCGAGTTGCGGTTCCAGCACTACATGAAGATGTTCTGGAGGTGATTGGGGCAGCTTTGCAGAAGAGTGCTGTTCACACTATACATCTGACAACAGACATGTGGGCCAGTGGCGCAGGCGCTGATTACATATGCATCACTGCACACTGGGTCTCTTTTTCAGGGGTTAAAGCAAAGCTAAACGCAGGTGTTGACCCGGACCAAGTTTTTAAAGCTGCTCGGAAACATGCAACACTAGCCATGTTTGGTTTGGAGAAACGTCACACAGCAGAAAACATTTTGGATGAGTTTAACACAAAGGTCCTTGACTGGCTGTCCCCAAAAAAACGCCAGATTGGTTATGTTTCCAGGGATAATGGCGCCAATGTAGTTAAGGCCATGGAGCTGGGTGACTATTTCAGAGTGCCGTGTTTGGCGCACTGTATAAACCTGGTTGTCAAAAAATTCTTGAGTGATAAAGACAGTGCTGCGTACAGGGTAGTGGACACCTGCCGAAAAATGTGCAACCATTTCAGCCATTCTTTTAAGGCCCGGAAGCATCTGAGGAGCCTGCTACATGAACGTCGAATGCCAGTGAAAGCACTCATCCAGGAGGTGGCAACACGTTGGAACTCAACCTTCTACATGCTTGAGCGTCTGTATGAGCAGTATACGGTACTCGATCACTATTTCTTAACACAGGGTACAGCTCAGAAGGAGGACCTGAGGATGGGTGCGGCGCAATGGGACATAGTTAAAAGCCTGACACGCATGCTTCGTCCTTTTGAGGTCTTCACGCGTGCAGTCAGCAAGGAGGACTGTAATTTGGGAAAAGCTATCCCATTGTTGTACATGCTGGAGCACCAACTGAAGGAGGTGTGTTCTGTGTTTCAAAAAGATTAAAAAAACAAGACCCTTTTGTTTTGGCGGAGAAATTATTAGAGCGCCTACAGGGTGATGAACGTCTTAAAATGATCCACTCAAACCAGCATTACATTTGTGCTACTTTTCTGTATCCACGCTACAAAAGGCGCTGGCAGGCCGAGCATTCTTTCCTTTTGCTGATGAAGATGTTACAAAGTACAAACAGTGGCTAGCCTTCTCAGCCAAGAGGTTTGAAAGAGAACGGCAAAAAATTGAAGGAAAAGGCAGTACATCAGCATCAGCAGGCCATCCCCAGTCAAAACAATCCACTTCTGCACCTGTGGCTGTGGCACAAGTGACCTCTCAGCCGTTAAAGACACCGGCAACCGGATCATCTGCACCACCAGACACAACAGTAACATTGGAGGCTGAAGAGGATTGGCTAGCTCGGCTTGGGTTTGGTTCTCAAAAGGTCACAGCAACAGCTAAGCAAAGTGGAGGAACCTTGGAGGAGGACCTTGAGTCGATGGTGAAGGACTATCTGAATGACTCAACAGAGGTCTATGTTAATGCTGCCCCATTGGCGTATTGGCATGGGAAAAAAGAATTGTGGCCACAGCTCTCCAACCTGGCTTTAAACTACTTGTCTTGCCCACTCGCAAGCGTGTCTTCTGAACGTGTTTTCAGTGCTACTGGTGGCATTGTAACTTCCAAACGGAGCCGCCTCTCGCCCAAAAATGTGGAGAGGTTAACAATGATCAAGATGAATCAGCACCTCATACCACCAGATTACAGAGTACGAGAAAGCACGCCGGATGAAGACGGCGTGGACAGCAACGTAGATGAGGGGATTTCTTCTCTGTCAGGTGACACTGAGCTCACCCTGCCTGAATTCGCGTATGATGACGAAGCCTTATTCTTATTCGTGGACCCTGACACCGAGCCCTGGAAATGAGACAATGAATCAATAACTTTCTTTTTCGTCCTTATTCACTTTTATTCCTGTGTGTCTGTCTTTCTTTGTTGTGCACAGTTAATATAATTCAAACTTTAATCACCTAATCACAAAAACAAGCCCATCAGCAGAACTGTCTTCACTTGTTTGCTTATTGATTTGAAGGTGCCGCAGTATGCATTCCTCAGGTTCACAAGTTCAGAAGAACATGCTCCTCTATCCTCCTCCTCGAGACTTCTATTTCCATCAAAGCAGAGGGCTGGTTTACGCCCAATGAAGAAAGACTCAGCACTTGTGGGGGTGTTCTACTTCTTTGCGGGTGAGTTGACGGCTCTGGTGCCATTGCTGGGAAGCTCTAATACCGGATAAAAGTGGTTTGGACCAAATCGGAGGCGGAATTTTTTGTGTGTTTTTGCTGACTTGCTTGCCTTTGAGGTGCTCTTTGGGGGGGTTCCGGCTGTTTGTGGGTGAGTTTTGGGGTCTGGGAGCACTGCTGGGACACTCTAATCTTGATTGCATTTGCTTTTCAGGAAATCCGTGGTGGAAAACTGGAGTTATGGCCTAGCTGCACAGCGCGTTTGGACCGAAGGCGGAGAAATATTGTAAGTATGAGATTTTGCTTTTGGGCTGTTTGGGGGTGTTGTGCTTTTTGGCGGGTGGGTTGGCGGGTTTTGGGGCATTCCTGGGAAGGTCTAATACCGGATAGAAGTGGTTGGGACAAAATCCACGCTGATTTTTTTTTTGCTATTTCTGAAATTTTGCTCAATGTAACGTTTTCGGGGGCCTTGTTGGGGGGCTTCCTGGTGTTGGGTTTCGGGGTCTGGGAGCACTGTTGGCTATGGATACTTTAGTTTGCAAGAGGTTTGAAGCAAATCCATGGTGGCAGAGGGGAGTTAGGGCCTAGCTGCAGAGCGCGCGCGGAGTGATTTGGGAAATTGGCAAAAAAATGACTAAGTCCCCATTTTTGTACTTTTGCTCTTTGGCTGTTTGGGGGTCTTCTACTCGTTTTCTCCTGGGTTGACGGCTCTGGGGCCATTGCTGGGAAGCTCTAATACCGGATAAAAGTGGTTTGGACCAAATCGGAGGCGGAATTTTTTTTGTGTTTTTGCTGACTTGCTTGCCTTTGAGGTGCTCTTTGGGGGGTTCCGGCTGTTTGTGGGTGAGTTTTGGGGTCTGGGAGCACTGCTGGGACACTCTAATCTTGATTGCATTTGCTTTTCAGGAAATCCGTGGGTGAGTTTTGGGGTCTGGGAGCACTGCTGGGACACTCTAATCTTGATTGCATTTGCTTTTCAGGAAATCCGTGGTGGAAAACTGGAGTTATGACCTAGCTGCACAGCGCGTTTGGAACGAAGGCCGAGAAATATTGTAAGTATGAGAGATTCCTTTTAGGCTGTTTGGGGGTGTTGTGCTTTTTGGCGGGTGGGTTGGCGGGTCTTGGGGCATTCCTGGGAAGGTCTAATACCGGATAGAAGTGGTTGGGACAAAATCCATAAGGAAAAGCCTTTTGGCACTTTTTGTAACTTAGGGTTCGTTAGCGTTAGCCCTAGCAGCAGGATTGCATGTGTTTTGGGGTGTTCTAGATTTTTGCAACTGAGTTCTGGGGTCTTAGAGCACTCATGAGAATGTGTAATTTTGGTTGCAAGTCATTTGAAGAAAATCCATGGTGGGAAAGGGGGGATTTGGCATAGTTAAAGAAAGCCTCTGCCACTATTCTTAACTTAGGGCTCGTTAGGGTTAGCAGTATTTCTATTTCATGTGTTTGGGTGGGGGGGTTTTGGAGTCTTGGAGCGATGCTGGCTATGGATTCTTTTGCTTGCTTGCAAGTGGTTTGAATACAATCCCCGGTGAGTAAGGGGGTATTTGGGCCTACTTTTACTTTCGAAGTACTTTTTGTCACCAGTTTTCTGCTAGGCCTCGTTTTTTGAGATCTGATTGGGGGTCTTCTACATTTTTGCAACTGGCTTTAGTAAGGGTCTGGGTGGAAGCAGTGCTGTTTTTCGTTCAATAATTACAGGCCGGGTTTCAGTCTGTGCAATGGGGAAAAAAGGATGGAGTCAGGCTTCACATTAGCGAGCCGCAATTCAGCATCCGCCAGGCAGGCAGTGGACAGGGTGTCTTCTGGTCACCAACATTGATGGACGAAGCGTCAGCTGGAATGTAGGAGTGACGCTTATAAGAGGAATTGTTTGCTGCATGCAACTTACTTACCAAATTCAACAGGACAACTACAACAATACATTCTTTTCTTCAATGAGTGTGTGTGACTGCATTTCTTGGATCTCTCTCTGCCTCTAAATTGATCCCTACAGCCATTCTATAGGTTTTACTTCGGCTATTTTTTAAACCTAATTTAAAGTAGCCCTGTACTGTCGCATTCTGTCATTCACGGTTGTCGAAAGTACTACTTACTTTTCTGTAACAATGCATTCAGTAGTGCATGCACTTCCTTTATGTCACGTAAAAGATTTATGGTTAGCTTTGTACCCCAAAAAATGTTTATGTTCAATTATTGTTTGTCCATGCTGTGCTTTTTTTTTTCTCTCAACAAAACCTACCCAAAAAGAAACCCCCATTCCCATCCATTTTACAAACCCTAACCCTCTTCCCCCGGGTTGTGTGGTTTTGCTTGATGTGTGACTAAATGACATCAATAATTCCACACACTTGCTGGGGAGGATAAGGTCATAGCAACAGGCTGGTGAAGGAATCCGAGGATATATTCTAGACTTACTCAGCTTCAGTACTATTTCTTGTAGTAGTAGCCAATGTCAAAGAAATCCTACACAAGTACAAGTTATACTATCAATACTTTACCATTTGTTAGGCTACATTGTGGCACTGTTGTAGTCTAGTGTACTGTCACCTGCTATATTCTCCATCGTACCGTTGTAATGCTACAGTAAGGACAAACCAGGTTTCATTTTCTTTTTTTCCATAGCCATGCAACTGCCACTGTGTCACACCACTAGTACCACCGCAATGAGGAGGGAATTTCAGCCGCCCTGGATTGCAACCTTAATCGCCATTTCCCGTGGAGCCAGCCCTGGGCCTAACCCTACTTTCAAACAGAAATTACAGGTAAGATAAGCGTTTGGTTGTAGGTAGTATAATGGAGTATTGACGAGAGATTGACGGTAGTACCACTAAAGTCCTAGGACTATTCAGGAAAACAAACTTACTGTTAAACCCCCACCCACCAGACTCAAAAGCAGTAAAAAACAGGTATGGTCAGATAAAGTTTCAGAAAGTATATTTTTATAGCCCTAACAAAATAATCTCCCGCAAGACCCTCCCTAACCCCAACGATTGTCCTTCAAAAGTCCCCCAAAAACCCAACTCCCAATTCCCACCCCCCAAAAGTCTCTAAAAAAGGGGCAAGGGACACTACGGCAGGGTGCTGTTGACTTTAGCAGCGAGGGCATCATGCTCCTTGCGGAGGGTGGCATGTTCAAAGCCGAGGCCCTCCACCAAGTTCTTATAGCGTAGGACCTCCTGCTCCAGGTAGGACAGTCTGAGGGATAAGCGGCGCCGGCGTGCCTTGCATATCCAGTGGGGGGCAGCTGCTGTCTTTGCTGCTCGGCGGTGGCGTTTGGCTTTGGTAGCCCGGCTCCGTACCGCTGGAGCACTGCGCTGGCTGGCAGCCCGCACGGAGGAGGATGCAGCTGTCCCAGTGGATGTTGTTGTAGTACCAGACTGCGTCTCCTCCTCCTCCAGGGCCACCAGCTGCCGATATTCAGCGACAGTGGCATCCAGCCTCCGTTGCCGGGCCATTTGAGCCAGCTCCCTCCTCCTTGATGGTTTCTTGGATTTGGAAGGAGCAACTATATGAAGAAAGAAAGACATAGTCTGTAACCAATGCTCCTTAAGATTAACACAAAATGATTGAGCAGAAAGTTGTGTCACAGTACAAGTACCAAATTGAAAGCACAGTACATAACTATTGAGGACAGTATCTATGTAACCTCCGACTTCTTCATCCTTGCTCTAACATTAGTGGAAGTTTAAGGAACAAATTCTACGAGCACTATAGACTTCCATTACAGTCGACTATGACAGTACACCAGTCTTATTCTTCTTCTTCTCTCTTGTTTAGGAAAATTGGTACGTTATCTTATGCAAGCCCGCATAATGCCAGCCCAGTGAACTTGCACCCGAGAAAAACAGACGCGCACACCATGGTGAGTGAGACAGACTTGCGTTACTGTACCGGTCCAGTACATGCAGGTGGTGAAGGTCTTACTTTTCTATTACGGGTAGCACTGAGAATACTCTGTTAAAAGGGCTACTGCTTAATTAATTTAGCTTGCACCCTACAGTGCAAATGAGTATTAGAAAAGGAAAATGAAGAAGGTAAATCTGATTATCTATCACTTCACATGGGATGTATTTGACATATGGGATGACTTTAGGTGCTTTGCTTATTATTGAGTGAACAGTGATACACCCACACATGAATGACGTACTACTACTAAACTAAAGTTATTAAGAGAGGTAGAGAGTGTCCACAGTAATAACCGGATATATGCTGTGCTTGCAGTTGCAATACAAACTACTGCTACACTTCATGGTAGTATTTGGACAAAATTACAACTTCTTTTCCTTGCCTTTCCTACACTGGAACGGACGTGCGGGTGCGGTGTTACATGCTCTTCAAAGTAACACTTAGTTCATCCAGTGACCGTCTACTCTCTCTAGATACACATATGCTATCTAAGAGTCAGATAGTACCATGAATGATCCAGGCATCCATCCATTCAAAGTATATGCACACATACAGTTTCTGTTTCACCCACCCAGGCTGTTCTCCTTCCACCCATCCTTGCTTCATCATTCACCCAGCCATGCACCATGCCATATTCTTTCCTTCCCAGCCACCTCCGGGACCAAGCAAACACATATCATGCTTCTTTGCCAGTCATCATTACATTTCTCGTCCTTCCACACTTACTTAACCCTTCTTTCGCTTTTCGTTCATCCCATCCATCAAGTTCATATAAGATCTGATTGGGATTCTTCTCGCCAAAAACTTCACAGCTAAGTCGAAGTACATTTAGAGGAGGCTACTACCTGGTTTATTTATAATACACCCGTGCAGAAAGCACACTCTGCAGTCTTCAATCTCAATAAGTAAGGAATATATAGCTTACCTCTGCCCGCCACCACCGTGTCATACCCCACAGAATTGTCCGGCACTTCCACCGCCTCCTCCCCAGAGTTGTCCTCGTCCAATGCCACCACCACCTCCGCGCTGGCCCTGCCTCCAGATGTTCCACCTACAAAGTACATTTAATAATGTTAGAATACACCACTCACTACTATATAATATTTGGTCTAGGAGGAAGAAAGAAATGTGAAAAAAACAGCATACAATTTAATAATTTGTGACTGTCTACTCTAAAGTAAAAATGTCCCTTTTTCCAGTGTAGGCTTTTGTCTTGCTGCACTTTTTGGCACAACTGATGAATGCTTGCTTTTTATTTTTAACACGCACCACTTTTTCTCCTAACAGACAGAAGCTTGACTTCTAAGAACACGAGCAGGATCAAGTTCAAACCAGGTGAGAGCTCGGCTCGACCACAAGAAATGTGTCCAATTAATCGTCAGCACTAAGCACTTTTCCATTTTCAGTTAAACGTTTACTTTTATGACAAACTTGATTTTAATAAATGTGTTTACTTTTAATAAAGCTTTTAAACTTAAATAGACTCTGTGGTTTTTGGTCCTCCAGACTAGAGTGGATGAGCTAAAGGTTTTGCAATTTTTTCAAGCATTAGTCCGTGCCTCTGACATCATTGGGGAATAATCATAATCATCGGTGACTTTGGGAGCTAAATGACTCTGCCACACTATCTAGTCAGTAAGGAGATTGGGGGTTCAACTACAAAGTCTGTTATCACTGAGGTATGTGGAAAGTCTAACAGCACCTATTATAATTGATAAGCTAAGCAATGCATTATTTAGTGTCCATAGTTCTGTTTGTGCAGATTTGTCCCTGCAACAGTAGTAGAATGGATTGTCTTCCTATCCAAACCAAAAGTAAAGTAGTATCTTATTCTTTCTTGGTGGTCATTCACCTTTTTATTGTTGGCAATTGTCAAAGCATAAACATTTAGAAGACTTGAAAAGACATTATGGACAATCCCAGAGGACTGCACTCTGTGCATAGAGCTATTGCTGACTAGAATGGGAGTCCAATGGAATTGCCAAATGTGCAATCTTAGTTAGCTACACAGACAGACTAATAAGAATAATCTAGTAATACCACACGGAGTCATAGTCGAGGCAGGATAAGAATTTAGATCTAGTCTACAAGAATATCAAAGACGATTTAGAAAAAATCGAATGAGGAACGCTGGGAAAAAATAAGTACTCTATATAAAAATTAAAACTTACTGGGGCCAGCAAAGGAGCCCTCGCCTGCCCGATCCTGGCCTGCATCCTCAACAGCACCCTCCTCCTCCTCCTGTGTCCTCCTCTTGCCCCTGGGGGAAGCTGATGTACAACATGAAAGAAAGAAAAACAGAAAACATGGATGGTATTTGTCAACCAAATCAAACATTTCAAAAGAACTAACAAAATATTTTGGCGAAATAGCAAATAGACAACTATTCCACGGGATATATTATTGACCAATCTCATGTGGTCTACTACGTTATTAGTATTGCTTGATTTGCGGACCGTCGAATTGGAAACTTCTTATGTAACTCACTAAACAAAGTACTAAAAAGGTTTGCCTAGGATTGGCAGGCAGCAGTCCGCAGCACGCAAAGTGACAGCCAAAGTCCATCGTGATTGCAGATCAGCGACAACACTAAAGTTTCCTACTACATTAACCAGTCATTAAAATACTCAAACTATCAATCCACCACCACTATTTCTTCTTATCGCCATGTGTACAAAGGAAGGACTGGACTTGAGTCTGTAGGGGCTGATTTAGAAGCCCCTTGCGACTCTTTTGCTCCATTGTTGCGTAACTTTTGTGACGCAGCGGCAGCACAAAAGAGGCGCAATGGTGCGGCGTATATTAACAACGTGACGCATAAGGGAGATGCATCACGTTGTAAAGCCCTGCGCCATCAGGGGGCGTTCCGGCGCAAGGGAGGGCGTTCCTGCGCAGGAATGCATCCTAAAAGTGGCTTAGGGAAATCTACAAGATTTCGATCAGTCACTTTAAGGACAATGATACGTGACTCAAACCCTGCGCCTGCTTGAAGCAGACGTACAGCTTGGCGCAGCATTGGGGAGATGGGGCACCCCAGAGCATTGATGGATCTGCGCCATCATTGCGACGCAACTCCAGCAATGCGCCGCCTTTACGGCACAGATGCGTAACGCTTTGGTGACGTTTTGGGCCCATGGTGCGCCGCATTGTAAATACGGCGCACCATGGGTGATGGTGGCGTGGCGCACAATTACTGGCGCATCCCTGCTACTTTGCAGGGTTGTGCCGGTAATTAAAAATCTGAACCTTAGTGTCTAGCATTACGCAGTTCTTTAAACTACACTCATACATAATTTCACAGGCCAATGAAATGAACACAAAATCGAAAACAAATAAGTATAGTAGCAACACTACTGAGAAGGAGAGCAGTGCACCTGAAATGCACAGAAGATTTTGAAATATAATTTACCTACAATGTAATGAGCAGCATTATTGCTCTTGGTAAAAAACAAAAATTTGCAATATAATAACACAGCAGGAGAAAACAGAGTAGTAAAGAAATAGCTACTACTACTCACCAAGCCCGGGGATCTCGAGGCCAAGCAGGTCAAGCAGATCTCGTTCACGGGTCAGGACATCCGTCCAGCAGTGGGTGGCCTGGTTGTAGGTGCGCCGGACCCGAGAGTGGTGGTACATCGCCCGGCACACCTTATCCCACCGCTTCCGGCGCTCCCGGATCCCGTACCCGACACCGATCCTGCCACCTGCCATTATGGTCCTGGGGAGGCGGCGCTGAACATAAAAAATGAGTGCGGCCACCTCCTCCGGGCTAAAGATCTCCCTGGGTACGACCTGCTCCCCCCTCAAACGCCCGCACGGGAGCCTGGCAACTGGTGCCGGACCCTTCCCCTTCTCGGGATGCTTCCCGGCTCCCTTCACCATGGTCTGGGCGGAAAGGAATAAAGAAAATAGAATAGGGAAGAGAAGAAAAGAAAAGAGTTTAAAAAAGTAGTTTAAAATTAACCAAAGTAACAGTAAACACAAAAATATAGGGCTAGAAAAATAGAGGGATAGATAATAAGTAAAATAGATAAAAAAAACTTCAAACAAGCAAAGGATGGCAGAGATTTAGAGAGGATACAAGAAGCATGCCCAGAACCATAGCAATGAATGAGAAACAAGATGGCCGCGCCCGTTCACGACCGCGCGGGTACGTTCGCGCAAGATTTTCCTCGCGAACACTCGCGAAATTGTACTGGCGAGCCGCACACTTTGCGAGATTACACTTCGCGCCCGGAAACGGAAATACGTCATGCAAACAAGATAGCTGCGCCCTTGAACGACCGCGAGGGTAACTTCGCGCCTTGCACTACAAGCGGCTCGCGAAAACGCACAAAACCTTGCGAACTAACACGCCGCAAAAAACAAATCGCATATTCGCACAAATTCGCGGCTTCCGAATCCGATCTCACGCGTGTTCGTGCCACGCGAATCCCGTGAAATTGCAGAAAGACGAGTTTTGCAAAACTGAAAGCACTCGGCAGGTGCAAGAGTTCAAACTCATCATTAGTAACCATTCCCTGTAGTGCTTCCTGACTGGGGCCCCTCCAGAGTTCAGTTGCTAGTTGCAACAATTGTATGACCCTGCTCTGACCCTCACAGCAGGCTCATAGAATAGCTACATGTAGGCCACAAAGGTCCTGGAAAAACTAACCCCAAATTAATTCATGTCAGTTGAAGCAGGGCAGGTGTGCTTGCTTTCTCCCCCCCATAATCTACAGTGATGATGAACCAGAGGGTGGCATTGATGTAACAGAGGGTGGCATGGGTGAAACAGAGGGTGGCAGTGGTGAAACAGAGGGTGCTGGGAACCTGTGATGATGAACCAGATGTAGAAACAACATAGGCCCGACCGTTGCGAGCCGACAAGTAAGTTAGCGATTGCGAACTAGTACCAAACCCTCGCGAACTGGCAGAAACCCTTGCGAACACAAACACACAAAAAAATCCGCAAATTCGCGAGAATTCGCGGATTTTGCGGATTGCTAGTTCGCAAATTCGCAAAATTCGCGAACGCCAGATTCGCAAAATTCGCCCATGCTTAGCCACAACGTCCTTTCGAGCTTTGGCAGGAGCGGCAGTGTTGAGACGCCAAGGGTGGCTAAAGGCGACTTGGTTTAGACCGGAAATTCAAAACAAAGTCCTTGATCTGCCCTTTGATGGCGAGGCCCTCTTCGGTAAATTGATCGATGATACTCTTCAAGAGATCAAAAAAGACACAGAAACAGCTAGATCGCTGGGAACCCTCCAGTATCGCAAATCTCCTTTCAGAGGTGCGAGAGGCAGAGGAGGTGGTTATAGAGGTTCATACCAACAACAGCAGCAGCGCTATTCTTCGAACAGCTCTGGATACCAACCAAACCGCCAGTCATACCAGCAAAGACAGGGCCAGTCTTTGGGTTACTCAAGGCCTTACAACAAAGGCAAGCAGGCTGCCCGTGGACGGGACTCGTCCAAACGCCAATAGCGGCCTCCTGGCTCTACCTACTGTTCCCTCCTCCAAGAGATCATCAGTTGGAGGCAGGGTGTCACAATTCCTTCAGAACTGGTCCCAAATTACATCGGACCAGTGGGTGCTCAACATCATAAAACGAGGACATACTTTGGAATTTATGGAAGTCCCTCCACCCAGACCCCCGGCAGCCATTCCATCGAAACATCTGCGTCTCCTAAGACTCGAGGTACAACAAATGCTCCGCAAAGGGGCGATAGAGCCGGTCCCCTCCAACCAACAGGGCCAAGGTTTCTATTCCAGGTTCTTCCTGGTGAGAAAGACGCTGGAAAAATGGCGTCCCATCCTGGACCTCAAGGAGCTAAATGCCTATCTCATCTCCCTATCCTTCCGGATGGCATCCCTACAGGACGTTTTGAAAATGGTCAGCCCGGGGGATTTCATGGCCACGCTCGATCTGGAGGACGCGTACTTCCATGTCCCGATTCACCCAGCACACAGAAGGTTCCTACGCTTCACAGTAGCCAAGAGCCATTTTCAGTTCAGAGTTCTGCCGTTCGGCCTTCGCTCTGCCCCAAGGATTTTTACGAAGGTGCTGGCACCTGTGGCAGCATTTCTGCGAACGAACCACTTCCAGGTCTTCCCTTACCAGGACGATTGGTTACTGAAGGCCCCAACCAGAACATTAGCGCAGGACGCGGTGCGGGCTTGCACTAATCTGTTCCAAAATCTGGGTCTCACTTTGAACAGAGAGAAATCCACGCTGATGCCCTCAAGAAGTGCACTGTTCCTAGGAGCAGTATTAGATTCAAAGCTCTCGAGGGCATTTCCAACTCGAGAGAGGATACAGAAACTACAACGATTAGCACGAAACCTTCGAGGAAAAAAGTGTCTTTCTGTACGCAGCTACAAGTCGCTGCTGGGGGTGATGTCATCATGTATTCCCCTGATTCCGCACTGCAGACTGCGGATGCGTCCCCTGCAGGAGCAACTGGAACTCCAGTGGCAACAAGTACACGGATCGTTCGAGGACAAAGTGGTTGTCACTCGAGAGATGAAAGAGGCAGTGATTTGGTGGTCGCATCAAGACAATTTATGCCAAGGTCTATCCTTCGCAAGGGTTCCATCACCTCACATACTGACAACGGATGCGTCATTGGAGGGATGGGGAGCAGTGATGCAGGATCTGCAGATCAGCGGCCATTGTCTCCTCGCGACCAAAAGCTACACATCAACCTGTTGGAGCTGAGAGCGATCAGGCTAGCTCTTCAAGCCTTTCTTCCGCGACTCCAGGGTTCACAAGTGCTAGTCAGGACGGACAACACCACGGCTATGCATTATGTGAACAAGGAAGGAGGAACGAGGTCACTCCTCTTGTCGCGAGAAGCTCAACAGATACTGGAATGGACAATTCTTCACGGAATTTCTCTAAAGGCGGAGCACTTACCAGGAGTGCTGAACGAAGGCGCCGACAGGCTGAGCAGACTCGCCTCAGTCAGTCACGAGTGGGAGCTAAAACAACAGGTTCTAGATCTACTCTTTCAGACATGGGGCACACCAGAGGTGGACCTTTTTGCGACGCCAACCAACAAGAAGTGCCGAGCCTATGCCAGCAGGTTCCACCATCAGGGCTCATTGGGCAATGCCCTATCAATAGCCTGGACGAGGAGGTTTCTTTACGCGTTTCCACCGATTCCCCTGATTCCACGCCTCATTAGGAAAATGAAGATGGAACCATGCAAGCTTATCCTTATAGCCCCGGCATGGCCAAGACAATTTTGGTACACCGAGCTGCATCTGCTGTCGCTAGTCCCTCCAATATGGCTGGAGGTAGTTCCGGATCTCCTGACAATGTCCGGAGGACAGGTTTGGCATCCAGACCCAAGGTCGTTACACCTGAATGCATGGCTCCTGACCAGCGAGAATTCATTAATGTCCCTCTTTCCAAGGAGATCAAAGACATCCATTCCCAGGCAAGGGCGCCTTCAACAAACAAGACATACAGACTGAAATGGAAGAGATTCTGTATTTGGTGTAAAAAGGAAAAGGTTGATCCTTTCACTTCAAAACCTCATCAACTCCTGCCTTACCTACTCTACCATAAAGTGTTGTCAATTCAATGTTCTTGGCAACTACTTCCTCCCTGATGCTTGATAATGTCTCCTCTTGTTGGGAGATTTTATGCCATTTCAGCCGTCGCTTGCAATTGGAAGGGATTACCTCTCTGCTTGCCATTGGTAGGCGATTATGTACCTTAGGTCCACCCTGCTGCCAAATGTTGTTTAACTGCATGCAGAGTGGATTGTGGTCGCTGTCCAAGGAGGCTACAACTTCCATGTCAATAAGGTTACACCACAGGCGGACATCCAGGAATATGTAGTCTATTCTAGAGGGGGAGCATATCCGGTTAAAAGTGTATGCACCATGTGGGTCGGAACGGCTCCTCCCATTCACGGCCCTTAGGTCATACTCCAACCCCAAGGCGTTTATTTGAATGGCCCGCTGAGACCATTTTTTAATTGGATCTATAGTGAGGGGCGGAACATCCCATTTAGCATCCTCTTCAGCAATTCCCTCTTGAACATCCAGGCCAAGGGGCTCAAAGGTCACATTAAAGTCCCCAGCCACCACCACATTAGAGTGAGACGGTGCTCTTTCCAACATACTCTCCAATGTCGAGATAACTGGGCACATCCGAGCCCCCTGGGAGCCTCTGGCATAGACGTTAAAGAACTCGAGTTGCGGGCCATTGGGTGTGTTTTTAATTGTCAGATGCAAAATGTTGTTAGACCGGCCAGGGTGTACAGTGATTGCCCAATTAAGGTCAATACTAATCCAAATTATTAACCCCCAGATGGTCACCCTCTGCCTGAACTAGTTGCAGGAATGAAGAATGTTGTATAGCCCACTTTGTGTAAGGGGATTAAGCTCCAAGTTTCTTGAAAAAGACATACCTCATGGTTGCCCACAAAGTTTTGCCATTCTGGGAGTTTAAGCTTCTTTTCTAGCCCTGCTACATTCCATGATAATACATTCAGGGAGACCGGGATAGGATTGTTGTTAATTATTGTTTCACTGACCAACTATAGAGTATACCCCTATAGAAGCTCTGCCCAAGGTGACAGTGTCCTGTTTCTTTGCTGCTCCGCAGCCAGTTAAGTGCTTGCCATTACTTCTGCTATTTTGTGTGATTATCACTGACTTCGGTTTATGGGTTGTTACCTCATTATGTTCTGTTATTTCCACTTATACCGCCCTCGGATACGACAAGAGTGTCCCGGCACGAACCTTGAGAGGAGGTACATATTCAACTTAGTTAAAAAGGAGGGTTTTTAAAAAAGGTTTTTAAAGGGCGAGGTCCGGGATGCTACGAAGGACAAGCGGAAGTGCATTCCAGGCCAGAATGGGTTTCAGGCTAAGTGACCTGCCCCCCATCCTCTGTAGCTGAAACCGGGGAACCGTGGACAAAAGTAGGTACATAGAACAGAGTAGTCTTGAAAGAACATAAAAGGAAAAGCGGTTTTGGAGATAGCTTGGACCAAAGGCGTGGAGCGCATGGTGGGCTATAACAAGGGATTTGAATTTCGCCCACTCAGCAACAGGCAACCAGTGTAGTGCTCTCAAATGTTGTCTCACACTATTTCTGGCAGGAATGTCGAAAACGAGACTGGCAGCCGCATTCTGGACTACCTGCAGCCCGTTTAACAGATAGCCTGGAATGCCAGTATAGAGCGCATTAGTATAATCTATTCGAGATAGAACAAGGGCCCGGGTGACCGCTTACCTTGCCGCCCTAGGCAGGAGGGGAAGACATTTTCTGAGAGTTTTTAAAAGCCCAAAACATGTACCTTCCAGCTTCTTAATGTACGTTGAGAAGGTGAGGTTCTCCTCAAACCAAATCCCTAGATTTTTTACGGGGTGGCCAGTCGACACTGATGAGGCTGAGCCAGGCGGCCAGAGTGTTTCTCTAAAATTGGAGGGAAACCTACCGAACACAACCAAAGAAAACAACCAGTGAAAGACTGAAGTCACGCATTTTTGGGCAGCATCAACAGAGTCCTCATTTTTTCTCCAAGTGAACAGAAGCTGCGTGTCATCAGCGCAAGTGATGATTTTTGCACCCAGGTCCTTTGCCAATTGAACTAAGGGAGTGACATAAATATTAAAGAGTAGAGGGCTCAGGGAGGATCCCTGTGGGACCACCGTGGCCACTTTCTGGGGCAAGGACGAGGCTGGAAGAAGCCAGGCCTGATGCATGCGGTCCTCCAGAAAAGATTTAAGTCAGCCCCAAGCTGCGCCAGTGATGCCTCTCTCAGCCAATCGGGTCAACAACAGTGAATGGGGAACCGTATTGAAGGCCGTTGAGAGGTCAAGCGAAATCAAGGCTGCCCTCCCACCAGCATCCAAGCATTCATGGATAGCCTCCGAGACTTTCACCAAGGCGAGTTCTGTACTATGGTTTGCCCTAAATCCCGACTGGGCCGGATGGATCAGGCCTGCACCCTCTATAAGCTCCGTCAACTACTGGTCACTACTTTTTCACACACTTAGGCCATACTAAGCAAGAGGGAAATAGGGCGAGAGCTCCCAGGGCACATAGGATCAATAGAGGGATTTTTCAAGAGGGGCAGGATCTTAGCTTGCTTCCAGGTTAGCGGGACACACTCCTCCTGAAGGGGCATGTTAATTAGCCTGTAGAATTCAGGGTTGACCTTTTCCGCGACGGCGGCCAAAAGTCTAGCAGCAGATGGATTTAATGGTGAGCCAGACTTCAGGCTTTTAACAAATCTATGGGAACCAGATAGATCAATAGGGACAAACATGACTAGGGCTTGAGTGGGAGGAAGACAAACTCTTTCTGCTAGAGGGAAACCTGAATCCACACTGCAGGAAGGAAAAGACGCCTGAATAGAGCGGATTTTTTCCAGAAACAAGCTGGACTGTTGTCAGCACCAGGAATTGGAAGAGGGAAGAATACTCGCTTGTGCCTTAGGAGTCAGAAAACTCTGAGCTATGGAGAAAATCTCCTTAGTTATTCCTGGCGGCATCAATGCGGGTCGCATAGTAGGCCCCTTTGTCATGAGTTGTGGCAGTGTAATACATTTTATGTTCATATCTCAGCCTAAGTTTAGCCTCTGGGCAGTAGTCCTTCCTCCACACCCGTTCGAATTATTTGCACTCCTGTTTGAGATCCCTCAAAGCGGGTGTAAACCACGGTTTAGAGGGGGACTCTCTGGAGTACCTGTGGGAAAAGGCAGGGGAGATATGACCCACAAAACTAGCACTCCAGTTAGTAAATTGAGTTAACCCTCCCTCGATTTTCAAAAGGTTTAGGTCTCAATGCATCAAAGGCCTTGCTAAAAGCCAACGGATCAATTCTAGCAAAGGAAGGGACACACTTGGGATGCAGCAAGGAGTTAGCCTCTGATATAGCCCTGGAAAAAAAGGTCAGAAAGTGATCAGACCAAAGCATCTGAATAGGGTCCTCGATTAAGAGATTGTAGCTACTGATATTGTCACTGTATCATTGCGATCATGTGATTTCTCTCTAACTTTGCGATTGGGAACTTATAGCTGTCACTGCTTTTCCTTTCAATACTGTAGCCTTGGGCTAACTTTGCTTGATATTTGCTAGCGTGAGTGTATTGTCCAAACGCTGAGCCTTACTAAGCGCGCGTGTTGGGAACGCTCTGCATCCCCGACCGGGCGCCTAGTGCTTGCATTGATTTTCAGTGGAGTGGGAATAAAGGGAGCGAGGACGCATGTCAGACTGATGCGCAGTCCTCTTTCAGTGGAGACAAGTGGCCTGCATCGCGCATGCGTGGTGGCCATTTTGCCCGATTTGAATAATCCTACGGACTTCGACGAACGCAAGCAGCCTTTTACTGCTCTTAATCTCATTTGGCTCGATCCTGGCTCCTGGTGACGCCTCCCATTAATGGTGTGTGTGGGGCTGTACAACAACGCATAGGCTCTGCATAGAGAGGGTTCTGGCAAGCCCTCCCTCCACTTTCAAAATTGATCATTACTAAGTAATACTTTACTTGGCTTGCCTGAGTTTGCTCCACTCCCCCTGAACTTTGATAACCTTACACTGATTTAGGTCTCATCAGTGTGATTAACCCCTTGTGTGGGAGACAGGCAATCTTCCTGTAGGTATATTACCACAATACTGTGTGCCATTATGTCGGAGTTCTATTAAGAGGAGAATACTTTGAGGAGGAATCCTCTGGGTCCATTGAGCAGCACCTCATTGAAGCACTGGACGCAGGAGTGCAGCACTCTGTGAATAGGGGCCCTAGTGAGGGCCATAGAGCCACTGAAGTCTCATTTATGCAGCTATGTCCAGCAGCAAGGATGGCTCCCCAGCTCAGGCAGTCACCCTAGAGCCAGTGGGAAAGGCACAAGGAACCCTCAAACGGCGGACTTCGCGAGGCTGGCCAAGGCGATGGTTAATGACCATGATTATGGCACCCCCAATAAGGAGGCAACTATCACTGAGATACCTAAGGTAAATGTGAGAAGTTGGCCTGGTATATGATGATCACTATTCTAGTGAGCACCTTGCACCAGTCCAAACGACCCTTAGGGTGATTGGTTGTAAGTCAACCTTATAGACCAGCTATCCTAGTGGTAGCATGGACAAAAGCAGTCTTAGGCTAAACTCAAGAGGGCATGTGAAGCCAGCTGTTTTACCATATGCAATCCTTTAAATACCAAATGAAAGGACACCACACAAGTTATATATTACAAAATATATGTATTTATTTCTAGAATAATCCCCTATACTCTTTATGAGCACAGAAGCACAAGTGTTAAACAAAGAATACAGTCTAACATACAATAAGCTGCACAATTTTGGATAGGCCGGGTGGCCACTCAAACCATATATTAAGAAAGTGGTATAAGTACCACGTCACAAACAATGAACAGGCCTAGGGCCTTGGAATCGCTGGGCCTAGACTGGAGTAAAGAAGGTTAGGACATAGGAGGCCCACAGGATGCAGGTGCAGTGTCTATAGGCAACCGCGTTTACCATACAAGTCAATGGTGCGTAAAAATGAGAAAGTTATAGGTTTAGGAGACTTCAGACTGGACTAGAACTTAGCCACTTAAAACTAGGACACTAGAGGTGTAAACCACTACAGGAGCACCGGAGTTATATCGTTACCTCACCCACAGGAAGCTGGTGCATAGGTGCCAAAGTGTGTCGGGTTTCTTTGTGAAGTTCTATGGAACCTGGAGGAAAAGATGCTGCAGGCGGCCAGGAGAGAAGAGTCCGGTTGGATCCAAGGGTGGATCGAAGATGAAGAGTACCTGAAAGCAGAGGGGACAGAGTCTGGGTCACTAGCCAGTGACCAGGATGGAACCAGGACGGAACCAGGCAATGTTGGGTTGCGATCAGGTGCTGTTGAGTAGTTTGTCTCCGCTGCCACGTGGACCAAGAAAGATTGAGGATGACCAGCTGATGAACATGAGCTGTCCCACGAAGGCTCTTGCTGACGGCCGTGTCATTTCTCGAATCACCAAGTTTTGGCAAATGCAACCCACGCAGGACTCAAAGATGTCTTCTGGATCGGACCGGGAAGGTCAGATCGGTGGCTCCTTTTCAGAGAAGCTGGGGCCAGTCTGGAGTAACCAGACCAGCAGTGTAGTTTTGATGGATTGTCGTCACAGAGGCCACTAGCCAACGGGCAAGCGACCGGACAACGCGTCAAGCAGAAAAAGTGCAAAAGGGCCCCACGCAGCACTCGGAGAGTGTGGAGAGATGATCTTTGGAGGACAGGCTGCTCGGGGCTAGGGCTTCTCAAACCCCAAAGCAGCGTGTCGAGGGAGCCTCGGGAGCTGCACAGGAAGCACTTTGTCGACTTTTCAAGATGGCCGGTCCCACGTCTCACGTCACCTCCACGGGTCTAAGCTTTGCTAGGACTGTGGATCGGGCTGTTGGAAGTCTGGGAGTCCAGGTCTTGTTGGTATCTGTTGTTCGAGCTCCGGTGGGAGCAACGGCAAAGAAAATCTCAATGCGCTGGTGGTGCCTGCTTGCACAGGGTGGCCACTCCTTGACCACAAGGGAGATTCTTCAGTCTTCTATGAGTAGTAGGATGTCGAAGGGTCCAAAGTTTTGTTTCAAAGTTTCAGTCAGGATGATCTGATGTGCATTGGCACAGCTCCTACCTTTATTCCAAATCAAGGGGCTGGATAACCTGCTAGGTCTCTCCTATGGGTGGGACCCAGGAAGGGGGTGGTTACACCCCTTTCCCTTTGTCCAGTTTCGTGCCAGAGCTGGTGCTGGAGTTCCCCAGCACCGGTATGAACTGGACTATGCATGGGACGCCTAGTGCGCTCCAGGCAGTGTCTAGTTTCATTCAGCCCTCCCTGCCCCAATCCACTATCTCCTGCCTGGGGTGGTGTAACACCTCCCTGTGACAGGATACCATTTGTCCAGGCCTCCCCTGCCGGAGTTTCGGCCAGCAGCAGGAGGCCAGACTTGTGTCTGTGGCAGCAGCATCCATTTTGTGATGCTGAGGCTCTGGTTAGAATTAACTGCGTCTAAGCAAAGTAACATGTCTTCTCCCTTTAGAAGGGTGGAATGCTACCCCCGTCGCCAGAACTGGCGAGGGGGTAGTATTCCAAAGCGTATGACACCTTACACGACATGTTTTGATAAAGCCAAACCAAAGTTAGCAAGTAACCGCGAGGATTATAATGCACTTAAGAGTATATGGTATGGCAATATCCCAGAACAGCTAAGGGACTTGGTTCCGAAAGCTGCAGACAGGCTCAGCTCATGCTAGAGCACCATCTCACATAAAACCAAGCACTCTGCCTCCAGGATTGTTAAGGCCTGACATAGGAGTAACTCATAGGTGTATATGTGTCCAGATATAGGTTTAGATATAGGTATACTATATCTAAGCAAGGGGTGATTACACCACTGTGCCCCAGCTGAGTGATCAGCCAGGTGTGTCAGATTGGATAGCCAGCCAGGGGTGGCAAAAGGTATGCTGCAGCCCCGGTAGGCCTTGGATGCACCTATGCCCTGGGTACCTATAGTACACTGTACAGGGGTTGATAAGGTGACCCAATGTCCAATTGGTAATGTACCTAAAGTACATGGTTGTGAATTTAGAGAGAGAACAGTAGGCTGTGGGTCTTGTTAGCAGGCTCACAGCCACATTAAGTCGAAAACCAGTGAAGCAAAAAATTGCAGTGACCATAGGAAAGCAGACCCTACTCTCTTACAGTGGATAACGATGATACCTCCTCTGACCATGCGTCTGACCAGGAGGAGGCCAGTAGACCCTCCAAGAAATCGAAGAAAGAGCATCACGTAGAGACACCTTCCCAACCTTTTTAGCCGGTGGAGATAGTGCATCCCAATTCCACCACCTGGCTTCCACCTCAAGAAGTGGCCAACTACGTCCAATCTCAAATACGGCAAGCTTTTGACAAAGACATGAGGGCACAGCTAAGATCAGAGTGCCCAAGGCCTGACCTGGCAGGTAAAGTGGCGGAGATGCTGGAGGTAGATCCTTCTATGCTCATGTACCTTACGAAGTACTCCAAAGTCCCTAAACAGGGCATAAAGTACTCCAAAGTCCCTAAACAGGGCATAGACCGGGCACGGAAATCATGCCAGGACAAGCTTTTGGACATGACAGGACCCCTGACGAAGATACTAGAGTTAGGCTTTCGAGCCAAAGAGTCTGCAATGGCTATTGATTGGGAGGAATTGATTGGCTGGCCGCAAAGGGCTGTCTGTCAACTAGGTAATGCAAACTGTGCCATGTCCAGTGAGATAAGTTGCTCAATATTACTAAAACTGGACCCCAAATTGGCAGAACTCTCCTCCCCTCGCCCAGGGCCCTAGCCCAGGGCCTGCTCTTCGGACAGCCCTTCCTCAAAGAACTTACAAAGTTTGTTGACACCTTTAGCGGGTTGGATAAGACTCAAGGATATCAAATGAGCTTTCTGGTCGTTTTTTGGCAGGGAAGGACGATACAAAGGGGGGTCGTTCAGCCAAGGGTATAATCAAGGCGCTACCAGGACCCCAATTACAATAACTACCCTTTCTACCCAGCCCGGCATACCAAAAACTGATTCACGAAGGGCAGATATGGAGGTAATCAGGGGGGACAACAGGAGTCTGGAAAATCAGATGAGACTAATTCCTTGTATGGAGGTAATGTTGGGTGACAGGATACAGTTTTTTTTGCCCACTTGGCGAGCAATCTCGCAAAATGCATGGATCCTAGAGACAGTGCAGGGGTTCAAGATAAATCTTTACAGCTCCACAAGTCAGGGTCCCCCTCACCGCAAATGTATTTTTCCCACCAAGATAAGGACTTTATCTCCAAGGAGGTAGATTCTCTCCTAAAGAAAGGGGCTATAGTGATTACAGACCCTCATCCCCGCTGCTTTATCAGCAGCATTTTCCTAGTAGAGAAGAAAGGGGGAGGATCCAGGCTAGTTTTAAATCTAAAAGATTTCAGTAGATGGGTAGTATATGGTCACTTCAAGATGGAGGGCATACATATTCTGCGCAACCTCCTTCAAGAGGACTGGTTGGTCAGTCTGGACCTGAAAGATGCTTATCTATCTGTTCCCATCTACGCTCCACATCGCCGTTTTCTGCAGTTTAACTGGCAGGGAGTTTGTTACGAATACAGAGTCCTCCCGTTCGGCCTTTCGTCAGCACCATGGTGCTTCACGAAACTCCTTTTGTCAGTGGTAGAATCTTTGAGAGCACAGGATGTTCATCTAATCATACACTTAGATAACATCATCATCATGGCTTGTTGCCCTCAACCAGCGGTGACCCATCTCGAATGGACGATCGACCTACTGCAGAGTCTGGGTTTTCTTGTGAATCCACAAAAATCGATCCTACTTTCAGCCCAGTCGATCGAGTTTTGGGGTTGTCAGATCGACTCCCGGAGTTGCCAGATCCTCCTTCCTTCTCAGATAGTCAGGTCAATCAAGAGAGAGTTGAGATAGATTTTGAACGAGCAAATTGTGTAATTGAAATCTCTCGCCCGGATAGTCGAGCTGCTTGCCTCCTCAAATCAGGTGATCTTTCCAGGCCCCCTCCACTACCCAACACTTCAAAGACTAAAGATTCAGCATCTCCGGAAAGGCCTCAGGTATGCAGAACAGATTCCTCTCTCAGAAGAGGTGAGGTTGGAGATGCAATGGTGGTTAGACCACATGGAGGCTTGGAACGGGAGTGCCATCTTTGGATCCAATCCAGAAGAGATGAAAGAATCCGGTGCCAGCCGGTGGGGTTGGGGGGCCCGTTGAGGTCAGATTTCAACTGAAGGCAGCTGGTCGCAGGAGGAACTTTCATTGCATATCAATTGTATGGAGCTTCTGGCAGGTTCTTTTGCGATCCGCTGTCTTTCTCCTCGGACGACAGACTGTTGCATCCTGTTTTGCATGGACAACATGTCGGCAGTGCAGTACGTGAACAAACTGGGGGGGACAAGGTCCCAGATTCTGGCGGAGATCGCCAAAAATTTCTGGCACTTTTGTCTTCAGCACAGAATTTCAGTGGTAGCGGAGTATCTCCCAGGCAGCAACAATGAGGTGGCTGATTGGCACTCCCGGCATTTGTGGGACTTAAGTGACCGGAGACTCCATCCCAGGGTGATCCGTCTTTGGGGCCCTTGCAAAGTTGATCTGTTCGCATCACGCCTCAACAGATAAGTCCCAGCCTTTTTCAGTTGGCAGCCGGATCCAGAGGCGATTGCCATGGTTCCGTTTCTGCAGGTCTGGCCAGAGTCCCTTTGTTATGTCTTCCCTCCATTTATGATGATTCCCAGAGTTCTGAATCAAACCCACCACCATCACTCAGAGATCATTCTGATCACCTCACTCTGGAGAGCTCAGGCATGGTTCCCTGTGCTTCTGGAAATGCTCTGTGCAGTTCCGATCCTTCTTCCACCAAGGCGGAACCTATTGCTGGACCTTCAGAAAGTCCCTCATCTATTGATAGAATTGGGGCAACTCCCTCTGGTAGCCTGGCAGGTTTCAGGAACAGGTGGAAGATCCCGGGCCTTTCAAGAGAAGCTGAAAGGTTCTTTAAATAGGCCTGGTCAGCTAACACCCACAAGCGATACTCATCTGCTTGGAAACGTTGGTGTGGCTGGTGCTCTCAACAGGAGGTGGATCCCTCTAAAGCACATGTCTCTTTGATGGTGAACTTTTTGGCTTCCATCGCTGCCTCAGGTTTAGCCTACAGGGCTGTCAACAATTTCCGGTCGGCCATCTCAGCAGGTCATGTGTCTGTGGATGGCAAACCGGTTGGCGAGCATCCCCTGGTATGTAAACTGCTCAGGGGCATCCGGATGGTCAAGCCCCCTTGTGCAAAATACTCGGAGTTATAGGACGTGTCTTCCATCCTGCGATTTTTAGAAGCATGACCTTCTAATAAATGGTTGTCCAGAAAGTAGTTATCTTCCAAATTAACTATGTTACTTTGCCTGGTGTCATGCAAGCTAGTATTAGATGTTAGAGCTTTAGATCTTGCGGGACATAGATTTTCCCCAGAAGGGGGGACTTTGCTATCACAAAGCGGACTAAGTGCAATAAATCCTCTGTATCTTACCCAGCTTTCCCTAATAACCCTAAGATGTGTGTTGTACAATGTTTGAAAGATTACGAGATGAGTACCGCTGAATTTCGTTCAGACATGAAGGGTTAGTTACTAATCGCACTGCAAAAGCCATTTCGACCAGTCACTCCGGCCACCTTGTCTAGATGGGTGTGCTGGCTCCTGGGAGCCCGGCTGTGAGCACAACGTTCCTAAGGCGATGTTCACTTGACATTTCCAGTGAGCTTGCTGTTGCTCACATCTTTCCCCTACTAGGAAGTCTGAGCACCCTTTTTCTGGTCTCTCCCACCATTGGCCTTCTTGGACACCCTGGTTCTTCCTCATTTATCAGCTATCTTCCGATGCTCTCTGGGAAAAGACAACTTGAAATCACCAAATGCTGCAGCACTTTCTCTGTGGTACAATTAGTTAAACTGTCCTCTTTCATAATCAAATTATATAGACCATCATAAGTGTCCACCTCATTGCCTATCATCTGGTCTTCTTCTAGTGCTTTGCCTGAGGAGTCTACAAAATCTAACCATGTTTGGTTTTGGCCTTTATGGGTGTCCCTAACCTTTACTCTGTACTGTTCTGTGGTGTGTACAAATCCTTCTATCAAGGTCTCCTCCATATGCTGAAAGAACTCAGCAACATCTTCATTAAGGGTCAGAAGCTTATCTCTGCCCTTGAATGAGTACAGCTTCCATAATAGAGAGCCCCAGTGCTGGTGATCTATCTGTCTCATATTGCAGCCCCTCACAAAGGCTATAAACAATTTATCAATGCCATCACCATCACTAAACATTGGGACAATCCTTTTGGGGACCTTAGGGTCAAAGGTTTCCTCTATTTAAATTGCTACCACCATTACCTTTGGCCTTTAAGCCCATCTTGGCCCTTTCTTGTTCAAGACCCAGGGGCATATGTAGGTAATTTTCGTTTTGCGATTCTCAAATTGCGATTTTTAGGGAATCGCAATTAGAGAATCGCAAAATGAAATGTAGGGAGGATTAGCAATTTTTTTTGCGAATCCCACTTATTCCTTATTTGCGAATCGCAAATTGAGATTCGCAAATAAGGAATACCTTCTCATTCATTCCTATGGGTTAGAAGGCCCATTGCAATGAATGGGAAGACAATCTCAATTTGCGATTCTCAATTAGAGAATCGCAAATTGAGAATGCAATTTCAGGGTTGTAAGGGTGTCAATAGGACACCCTTTTCCATCCCTGAAATTAACATGTGTGCACATGTGGCCCAAATACATGCCCTAAGGGCATGTATGTGACCCACATGGCACTTTGAAAAATGCCAAAAGGCGCATTTTTCAAGGCGCATTTTTCAAAGAAAGCGCAAAATACCACCAACCTGAAGTTGGTGGTATTTTGCGATTCCTTAAGCCAACATTCGCACAACTTGGGTGCTTCCTACATTGCATTTAAGGAATCGCAATTTGCAATTCCTTAAATGCAATAGCAAAATAAGGAATCACAAATTTTGTGATTCCTTATTTTGCATGTGGGTTTTTGTGTACTACATAGCACACTGCCCTAATTTCGATCGCAAATGCTGAAATTCTGCGAATTTCAGCATTTGCGAGCGCAGTTAGGCTTCCTACTTATGGCCCCCAGTCACCATTCCTTGAGTTCGATATTTTTCTCATCTAGTGAGAGGAGATCAAGCTCTTCCTCAAGGCTTACTACCACTTTACCAGTAGGGATCTGCTAGAGTGACTTCTGTCACTTCCTGCTGGTGAAGGGGGTCTGGGGAAGGTTGGCGAGCTGAGATCTTCACCTTCTTCCCCATCGTCTTCCATTTGGGCTAGAACATCATCCCCACCCTTTCAGGCTTTTCCTCTCAGGAATGACCTTCCCTCTCTAGCTTTGCTTGCCTTCCCATAGGAGCTGAGGGCACTTTCAAGGTCCTCCCTTTTGGCTGTAGCTCTACATCTCTTCTGCATTCTGTCCATCAACTACTGTTTTTGCGTTTGTCACCCCAAGTGGAATGGGTATGCTCAGACGTGAGTCCCGTCTCTCCATGCCACTGGAATCAAGCTATCCTGGCTGATGAGGGCTGAAAGCCCAAAACCGGTCCTAGGATGCTTGTTTCCAGTCCAAGGAAGACCTGGCTTGGCAGACCGGGCTGGACTGTTCCCATGGGGCACAGGGTCAAGACTGATTTGCATATGGCTGGGTTCAAACTGGAACGGCATGGTGAGCAAAAAACAATGGATTTAGGCCCAGATCTCTGTACTGGGGTGAATGTATGACATTGTTCTGCATTCTGTCCATCAACTGTTGTTTTTGCATTTGTCACCCCGAGTGGGACGGGTATGCCCAGACTTGAGTACCGTGCTCTCCATGCCACTGGAATCAAGCTATCCTGGCTGATGAGGGCTGAAAGCCCGAAAACGGTCCTAGGATGCTTGTTTCCAGTCGAGGGAGGACCTGGCTTGGCAGTTCGGGCTGGACTGTTCCCATGGGGCACAGGGTCAAGACTGAATTGCATATGGCTGGGTTCAAACTGGAATGGCATGGTTAGCAAAAAAACGATGGATTTAGGCCCAGAACTCTGTACTGGGGTGAATTTATGCCATTGTTCTGCATTCTGTTCATCAACTGTTGTTTTTGCAGGGGACTGTATAAGCAAAAGGTTCACATCACTAATGTCAATTTAACACTAGTTGGAGCAACAATCAAATGAAAGGTATTCTGTTATCCTTTGCAAGAGTCTGCAACAGTGCAACATTACCTGAGGTCCTTTTTTAACAGTTTTTAATCCATTTGAGCTAGACATTTTTTTGTTGAAATATGAACATTATGTACAATATGGTGGAGTATGTGGCAAGGGTGCTTAATCCACAATTAAACTCAAAACGCTTAAGCTACAGAATTGCATCATTTCGGTGGCCAAGTGCTGACGTGAGCTAAGTAGCTGAATTTTAGATCCAGCACATACCCCCTTGTGGGTATGTGCTGAACGTTTTCCTGACCCTATGTGATCAACAAAAAAGAGGTTTCAGAGTATTACTGAGAGACTGGCTTGGGCTCCACCCACATGTTGGTTCTCCTGAGTAAAAGATTTGATTGGGAAAAATTTGTGTGCATTCACTGAAAAGAGTGACAGCATGTCTGAGTTATGGTTATGGTGGCATGTCAATGATCATGGCTATAGGCCTGATATACGTATTATGAAATAATTTTACTGTGAAAAGCACATGTTAAAGTCAATGGGGCATTTAAGGACAGATTGTTATTACTCTATGGAAAAGTCTGTAGATAGATATTTTGTTACATGGAATATCACAGATTATCATAGCAGGCAGGGTTTGGCGTTTGGTTACCACCCTTGTGGCAAACTGTGGATATAGAAAATTTGCTCCGTAAATACCAGATAATTTTGCATCAGAATAACCCCTACGTAAAATATATTACGCTTTGGAAATGTATATTGATGACATTTTGAGGATTCCTTTCCTTTGCGACTAGTTACTAAGAGGAGATTCACCCACCTGCGCTATTCACATCTTTGAAGAACGCTATCAGGAGATTCACTCTCTGTCTTCCCCATATTTATACGTGTTGCTAGTTTATCTATTCACTTTGTTCTCATCCAGATGCCTGCAGTGTAGATGCTTTGAACCTTTATTCCGGGCATCTTCTGGGGCCACATATAATTGTTAAGGAAGTAAGTGATCTGGCTTTGGCTATTGACATTATTTCTACTTATGCCTCCCATCCCACACAATATTTAGTCAAATCAGCTCTTTTTTCAGCTTTCCCAATCTTTACAGATTGACTCTGTCTAGTGCAGCTCCAAGCTTTTTTTGGCTTCTGCAGATGTAAGTTTAAATTCTACCCTACTTATTCGCCTTCTGTGATTTTTAAACATGCCTTGTTCCAAATAGCTTTTATTTTTTTAACCCTGTTTACTATAATTTCTTGCACACTATAGATTCTGCTTTACCCCCTTCAGTAAGGTGCATATGTTGCCCGCTGCCTGGTCACTTTTCAGTCACTTTCTTAATTTGATTAATTCCTTATTATTATCTGTTGCAGGGACCCATCCTTTCGTAGCTAAACTGTAGGTAACTATTATACTCTGATCTGGTCTCGGTCTGTCCTTTTTACTCTTTTATTTAGGTCTCGCCTAGACAGCGATTGCGCTGTCTCTTCGAGACCTGCTGTATTCAGGTTTGAAGTTGAAGCTCTGCCCATTTTCTGCCCATCTTTTCAATTGGCTCCTATTACTGTCCTTTCTAAATGGTTGCTTTTTATTCATGAACAGGCTTAGGACTCCCTCTTTAGTACCGCCTTTTCTACTTTTGTTACCTCCCATGAGTGCTAACCCTTGTACTTGTGCTGTTACTCTGTAGGCTTTATTATGTCTGTGGGCTCTTTTTTTTTTTAAATGACTTTCTCCTACCTGCTGTTGCAGGCACACTTTTCATTTATCAGCTAACACACACAGTATTTGTTTCCTGCTCATCATCGGAGGCATTTGGAGGGTGCCTGTTCTGTGCACTTCCCTTCCACCCTCACCCTGCTTGTTTTTTTAAATAACTGTAAACATACTTTATCAGCGCGGCGCCCATTTCACGAGTGCTGCAATGGTTTTACTTTCATTCTCATGTCTTTTCCCAGTTGCTGCATCTCACTTTCTCTGCTCTCCCTCCCCCTCCTCCTCCCGAGCTGTGCTTTCTTTTCTCTGGCGCGGCTCACCAAAGTCTGTTTTTTCAATATTATATACTTTTAGTAAGTAGCGTGGTACAAGCGGTGTGCTGTACTGATTACCAAAAACTTACAATATTGAAAAAATAGAGGTTGGTGAACCGCACCTTTCTTTTCATCGGCTTAGATCACCAAACTCTATTTTTTCAATATCGTACATTGAGCATACGCCAAGACACAATCCTCCGTCCCTCATTTAAAAATCATCACAGCTGACCATAAATCCATATGATCATTTCCCTTTAATCTATAAATGTAGCCCCAGTGCTCTGGATTCCATAAAAGACACACCCTCAACATGCAAGGCATGCTTGAACAAGTGACTTTGTCTTAGTCCTCCCCACTCCAATGACGAAATATCCTGATCCTGGCATGGCTACCAGCCAGGACTCGGCCCCACCTTTGCACATGCGGACTCATGCAGCAAAAGCAGTACCTGATCTGAAAGGTGAGCTGATAAGGGTCATTTTGTGTTCAACTAGCATCCTTGGCGAGCAGCATTCATATTTCTAATCCTGAGCCTCTGTGGGTTTTTCTCTGCTTTTCTCAATTTTCTCTGTTTTGGTCTGGTGGGCAGAGACTGTTGTGTTAGGTACCTCTTTGCTTCTTAATGTGGTTGCCTCAAACGTACACAATTGCAGTCACAGCGAATGCTAGTTTCATGCATTCGCATGGGAAAGCAACTTACAAGAGAACACATAGGATCTAATTTTCCAGCTCTCACTACCTTTGAAAATATGTGATTCATTGAACACAGCCGTTGGAGGTATCCTTGCGGAGTGAGCAAGGCAAGTAGGCAGTAGCATGTGGCGCAGTGCGGCACCAGAAATTCTTCATAAACCATCACCTTAACCCAAGGAGCTATTCACGAATTTCTCACCAGTGGGCCCATAACGCTGCAGTTCATTCATTCACACATCTACTCTGCTCCGAGGATTCAGTGAAGACCAAAGGAGAGCCGCGGGGCTATAGCGGAGTGTCTAAACTTAATATTTTATACATTATTTACATGTACAGTTGTAATTCTAATACCATGGATTTTCTCTAAAAGAAGGACTTAAAACACCCCACCATTTATTTTCGATGGATCAGCTAGTAAAAGTTAACTAAAGGACAACAAGACCTGCTTAATTCTCCATTTATTTAATTTTTATTACAAGATTAAATCTCCTAGCATGATCTCTACGTTTTACTTGAAAGAAAAATTCAGTTATGCATTAATAATCCTGAAAGAAAAATTAAATTTAAAACATTCATTTATTAGCATGACAGTTTAGGAAAATAATTCAAAGCATATCACCAAGATGTAGAGATGCAGACATCAGCATAGAACAGTATAGTTCCCAAAGAAACACCTCTCTTTCTCTCTCGATGTTCCCCTCTCATAGGACTTCACACCCATTTAAAGTTAAAGTTCAGAAAAATTTGAAAGTCCCTGCGCCATAGGAAAAATTGCGCAGACCGACAGTATCTCGGGGTGCACAGATTAAGTCGAAAAGCAAGCTTTTTTCATTGTCCCAAATGTCCTCTTTTATACGTTTTTTCACTAACTTATCTATCTAAATGTGTAACTCTTATGTCCTACAATGTCTGTGATTGGTCAATTTAGAGGTGGATGAGCATCACCTCATCGCCTTACTGTTCAATTTATGTTGAGTCATCATTATAACTGAAAAAAATAGTGGTGCCATTGTTCATGTTCTACTTCCTTCGAAGTGTCCTTCAAATTGTTATTCAATGCCCCATTCCCACGGATCATCTGCTGACTTTCATAAAATTTGGCATCTGCTCCATGCGGCAGGCCATGCTGTCCTTGACCCATACTGCACAGGCACAGGCAGCTGAGGCACTTCCAGTCGGCGCATGCGTTCTTAGACCGCCGACTCGGAGACACAGTCAGCTTCCATTTGATTTTGATCGCATAGGCCTCAATTTAGGAACTATTTTAGAAACAAATACAATTAAACTTACATTTTTTAAATAAAGCCCTTCTGTTTACCTCCCCCTTCTAATAATATCCCAGTTAGTATTTTCCTAGCTTTAAGCAACACATATGCGTGAATTTACTTACCAATCTTCATGATTTTTGCCACAAATAAACAGACAAAAATCACATTCATGCAATTTACGAATAGATTACGACAAATGCGTACCTTTTATGACGTGATACATGACAAATTAGAAAATTATGCTTGGCAATTACATGCAAATTAATATCTCACGTGTATTTGTGTGTGTGTATTCTATTCTATGTTGGTTAATTTCAAAACCACACATTTAGTACTTATCACTGTTATGTAAAGTTATCTTCACAAGGGGTATACAAACATTTTTGTTTCCACCTTGCTCCATCACATGTCTACTGTGCCATGCCAAACCTCACAAGGCCAACAATCAATGCGAGTCGAAGCATTGACCACGTAACAACCCCATGCAGTGGTTGCTTTCATTTCAAAAGAACAGCGTTGACTGTAGAATTGTTTGCAGTCCAAGTGCCTTGAATCTGTGACCAGGTTGAGAAGAGCCACATCACTTGTTATTTCAGACAGAACAAGCACTAGAAAAGCAAATAAGTCTTCTTTTTTAAATAAGGATTTTGTATGAGCGGTTGGCAGTAGCGCCCGGTGGTAGGAGTGCTACCGGGCGCTGAAGTGGGGAGGGGGAGGGGCAGGGTGGGGAGTAGTAAACTACGGATTACGGCCGATTCGAGGTAAGTAAACATATAAATAAATAAAACAAATTTTGTTGTGTGTGCTGCATCGCATTTGGGGGATGCAGCGTGGGCAACGAAATTCATTTTATTTATTTATATGTTTACTTACCTCGAATCAGCTGTAATCCGTAGTTTACAACCCCCCCACCCTGCCCCTCCCCACGTCAGCGCCCGGCAGCACTCCCACCACAGGCCGCTGCTGGTGGTTGGGTCGATTAGTGCCTGGGTGAAGGCGGGAGCGTGTCAAGGAGCGATCGAATGCAAGTATAAGAGTGTGCATGGGTTAATGAGTTATTGACCGAGTGCAAGGTAGAATGGATGGGTGAGTTATAGGATGAATAAATGCTTGAAAAGTTGAGTGTATTGATGAATGATGCATGGATAGATGAGAGTGCATGAATGGGTGAAAAACAAGTGACTGTGTGGTTGGATGAACGCTTAAGACTGAACGCATGAATGAGTGATGCCAGGATGTTTTAGGTTGCTGTGGCCCGGCTTCTGAGCTCTCTACCATTACTGATTAACTAATACGTTTAGCCTTGTGCTCATTCATTTATTCATTCATTCATTCATTCATTCATACATCAATGGACCTGCTCATGCAGCTATACTTTAGCCAATTGACTCATTCTCATATTCTCTTATTCTGTGTGTGTTACTCTCAGATAGGTTGCTTGTGTACTCGCATGGGCCAGTGTTTCAGAATTTTACATGTTTTTCATTTATTTCCCACCTTTTTTGAAGTAGTGCAAAAGAGACAGAATTTTCCATCCTTCAGGCTTGGTTAGAGTTGTATATTCGGGAAATAAAAAACAAAATAAAAACACAAAACTAACCTCTTCAAATGGCCATTTGCTCTTCGTAGATCTGACATAGCTGGATCAAGCTGTTTGCCATTTTCTTGTAATTGTGAAAAATAATGGTACACAAACATGCATATCCAGACTTTGGGTCAACCCCTACAACAAAGTTGCTCAGTTGTTAAGTTAATCATATTTGGATGCAGTTTGCAGCAGGGAACAAAAGCTTGAACAGGAGAAGTTGCACATGATGTCCCAAGTAACGTTCAAACTGAACATCAACAGCAACATTCGTATTTTAAAGTGTCCAGCTGCCAAACCAAGCAGAAGCTGACAGAGTCCCTATCCCAAAATGGCTTAGTGACTGAAAAGTCATGCCTTGAGCTGTTTCCTGAAGAAGCTACTGCATCCTTTTGTGGATGCATTATAAATGAATAACAACTGTCTAAACACTCATGCACTCTTTCACTCAAAACACATTTAGCATAGTCACAACTGTAGCATTCTTGGCTTGCTTATTTGTGCCTTTGACAAACATTGCCCCATACGTCCTGTTTCATATTTGCAGTTGCTTGGTGTAGAAAACAGGCTTTGACTGCTTATAAGGCCTCAGCTTGTTTTCTTCGTCCTATTTAGATGCTGCTGCACAGTAATCTGATTGGGAGTGAATGGTCACAAGACAGCTCTCAAAACAAACCATTGGAAGGGTAAACCTGCTTGTGCCTTATCTCTCCCTATCTTGAATTTAGAGTGTCCACAACCTGGTATGCCCAGCTTCTTTGATGCCCTATGCGCAGATTAGGCGCTGAAGCAGATCAGTGACAGCAATGCGTTACCAAAACCTGGATAGGATCACATGCACATGCATAGACCCCTTTGCCTGCCGGCTCCACTACCATGGTTCTCTCCTACAAGGTTAGACAGAGTTCTGGGAGTAGCTAAAAGATTTGGGGGTGGGAAGGTGAGATGAGTGGTGCTTACTCATCTTGTCCTATTAATAAATAGTGTTGTTATTTATAACCTTGTTCAAATGGCTATTACTACTGTACAAGTGCAGTCATTTAGTTTACTTAGGCCAATTAAGGCAAACACAGTATACACAAACTTTGTTTACATACTGGGTTTATTCCGTCTCCGATGTGTTCCAAATTTTGGCAGACATGTTTTTTAGGTACACAGATTGTTTCTTTCTATGGAGTGTAATGGATAGGCAGGTTAGAAGAAATGTTTCTGAAACAATGTAACCAAGGGCTGAAGTGTAATGAACAGGGTTGCACTGTTGCTTTTGTTGCAATTTGCCCAGATGACTCGGCCTCCAACTATCTGGGTCCCCCAGCAATTGCGGGCCTTTCTCTCCTCCATGTGAACATGAACTTTCCACCTCGATCCCATTCCCGCCCACCTACTCTTGCCATATAACCAGTAGGCTGGTCCATCTTTGGACGCTTGCTCCTCCACCTTCCTGTGATTGACTTCACTTAACCTATTCTGTCGGGCATCAAAGTAAAGGTTAATAGCATCTTCCAGAGATGTTTTCCTTGTTTTGGCTTCTTATGTAACTGAGGATATCTAACAGAGAGAGCTAAAAGTTTGGAAATGGGAGGATAGCCCCGCTGTTCGCACAATTTGGTGCTATATAGGTCAGGCCTACAGTAGCGCGCATGCGCTGCTCTGCGAGGCAAGCTGTATCTTGTTGGTGTGCTTAGACCACATCCACTGCTTACCATTTTTTCCTTCTTATGCCTTTCTGCATTCCTTTCTTCTTATTTGTCAAAAGCTGCTCTTTGGCCCCCTTTTGTATATGTTTTTGTTTTTGGGGCAACTGCCCCTCTTACATGTCCCCTTACTCTGTGATTGTATTTTTTGTTTGTTTGGCGCACTCTTTGTTTCGCTGAATTGGTCCCATGTCATGAACAAAGCTTCAACATGGTTTTGTCTGCACAGTGCTTCTTAATTCTAGAGATGCCCCCTGTACTTGTTTTACTTTATGAAAGGATTACACTGCAAATTTGCATAGTGTTTATATGCGTTAGAAAAAAAATGTAAATCAAAAAGAATAATCATTGGACTTTTGCTCCTTCTCCAGCATCAACCAAGATTAATTGTACCATTTGTTGCAGCACTCGGCTTGTCTTCTCTTACTATATTCCAGCACATTGCATACTATTTATCCTTACATGTCGATCTTGATTAATCCTAAGGGTAGCATTGGCTTTCCGTCTGCGTTCGTTTGTAGTTTTACTTTTATGGCTTTGTGGCTTTTTTATTACTTTTTGTTTCAACCACCTCCTTCCTTGACCCCTGAGAACAGAGGCAGCGATGGCAGCGCATGTGGTAAACACCCTTTACAACAACTGCGTTACAACACAAGTCATTACCCCACATTTTTTACTCCGCAAAATCTTTTACAACACAGAGCTATTCACCGCAAACCGTTACAAGGCATTCCCCATTACAATGCCCCAGTGGAGTTAGAATAGTAAATTGCGTTGTAGTAGACTATGCGTTTTAATCGATTGCGTGGTAAAGCCCTGCATTGTAATAGATTACGTGGAGTAAAAAAAGTGGGGTAATGGCATGCGTTGTATATGCGTGCAGGGTAAAGTGTCATATTCGTGCCTGGGGCACAAAAGGGTGGTAGCAGCTGCTAACCCCTAGCTTTCCTAAGTGCTGCCCATGTGCACTACTAGTGCACACGTGAGAATGACCGTGAGTAATCACTCAGTAAGATCTCCTGGATTGCTTCATCTCACATTCCTCCTTCCTCATTTGCATTCATCTCCTGCTGTACAGAAAGAAACTGCTCCACCCTTGGATTTCACCCTGCCTTTTCCAAACAGGATAAATGCAGACATAATTACAGCTCCAGCGGCACAGCGTCTTGGTAATAGGAGTTCATCCTGGGCCACCAAAGTTTGCATCTGAAGTTATAAATCACACACGGTGAACACTAGCACTGCCAGGCTCTCTCTTTTGTATGCACTAGGCACAGAGAGATAAGCTTAATTTGACAAGGATCACACAATAAAAGTAAGCAACCTTAGCAAAAATTACCATAGTGTTGTTGTAGCCGGGACAGGAGGGCTAGGAACACTCACAGTGGTAACAACAGGCTCAACAGACACTTGACCCGTATATCGTTTCAAACTGGGTTTTATTTTTAACGTTCTCTTGGTGCGAAACGTAAGTCTTTCCCTGGCAAACTCAATCTTATCCGTGTTGGAGGTCTTCGGGACACGCAGTGTTTACAGCTGGTAGTTTTCAGGGCACGCAAGATGATTCAGCGTCGGGACCACTCCAGGTGTACTACGGCTGATAGATGTTTCTTGTCTCCCGGTCCGGTAACATGGAAGAGAATGGACAGAGGGAGGCCGTTAGTTACTAAACCCGATACGTTTTTGCACCCATAGGATTCCCGGGAGTGTGAGGGACACCGGTGTATTTACAAACTCTCTGGCGTGAACGCGTGTTAACACTTAGGGTAATAGTGCGGTAAGAGAAAAGGTAACAGTAGAGGGGAAGACGGAAGATTTAGGTAGGAAGGGAACACAAGGAGTAGAACGTACAAGGGACTTTTCACACTATGCACACTATTCGCACGGGGCACTCTTTCTCCCCACCCAGGCTGCCCAACGCCGCCGTACCTGGTTAAGCCATACTCCTCCCCCGGGAGTATGGCACGGCGACTCGCAGGACCGTTGGCCTCCGGGCTTCCCGTCTACTTCTCGTCCTTGGCTTTCTCCCGGTTCTCCGTCTGCTTCTCGTCCTCGGCTTTCTCCCCGCTTTCCGTCTGCTTCTTGTCCTCGGTGTGCTTCGCGTCCTCCGTCCGTTGGTTTCCCGATGTCGTCACACACAGTGTACAGGGCTTCCCCTGCTTTCAACCAATCCGAGCTGTCGACGTCAGCAGAAGGCCGATCTTCCTGGTAGTCGTCGCCCTCCCACTTAAAGGGACTTGAATACGCTTCTTCGGGCTGCTCTGCCTCCCACTCGTTCTTCAAAGTTGCCGTCTGCAGATTAGAAGAGTCACAGTCATGGACACAGTCAGGGTTCCACCATTCCTCGCGTTCACGTAGCCCGACCCTGCTACACTGCTTCCCCCTAGGATTCTCCCGATCGGGGAGAATAGGAGTCCTCGACAAGAAGTCGGCATTACCATTCTGGACCCCCTTCCAGTGGACTATATGGAAAGAGAACGGCTGAAGGAACAGAAACCACCTCAACACCCTGGAGTTTTGCGACATGTTCCTCTGCATCCACTGTAGCGGAGCATGGTCTGAAAAGAGAGTGAAAGGTTTCCCTTCAAGATAATACCTCAACTTGTCCACAGACCACCGGATCGCCAAACATTCCTTTTCCACCGTTGGATACTTGCATTCCCTCGGGTGTAATTTTCGACTGATGAAGAGAACGGGGTGTTCAATCCCCTCGTCGTCTGTTTGCGACAACACTGCACCTATCCCTACATCAGAGGCATCTGTAGCCAACGAAAAGGGTTTTTCAAAATCCGGTGGAATCAGGACTGGACTTGAGGTAATGGCCGTTTTTAAGTTTTCAAAAGCGTCTTTCGCCTCTTTGGAAGGGCAGTTCCCTAGGTTGTTTTTGGAGGAATGTTTCAGCAGGTCCGTCAAAGGAGCTGCAGTCTCAGCAAAATTCGATATGAACCTCCTATAGTAGCCTATTAATCCCAGGAAAGCACGAAGTTCTTTTTTTGTTGACGGGAAAGGGGTACTTGTGATGGCCTTTATCTTCTCCTCTTGGGGAGCGATGACCCCTTCTCCTAGCATGAACCCCAAGTACTTCACTCTGGGAAAGGCTGCACGAGATTTTTTTGAATTTACGTGCAGACCTGCATTTTGTAGATCTCGAAGAATATTGGAAAAATGTTCTAGATGCTCTTTCCATGTCTTGCTGAAAATGACAATATCATCTAGATACACCGAGCTATACTTGGTATGTGGGGCTAATACTGTGTTCATGAGTCTCTGGAAAGTAGCCGGAGCTCCATGGAGCCCGAATGGTAACACAGTAAATTCGAAAAGCCCATCATCCGTGGCAAAAGCTGTTTTGTGCCTGTCTTTTTCACTTAATGGTACCTGCCAATACCCTTTGGTCAGGTCTAACGTTGTTATATACCTGGACTCCCCGATTCTCTCAATCAATTCATCAACTCTGGGTATTGGGAAGGCATCAAAAGAAGAAATAGCATTTAATGCGCGAAAATCCATACAAAACCGGGTCGACCCATCTGGTTTTGGCACCATTACAATGGGCGAAGCCCAGTTGCTACGGGACGGTCGGATGACCCCTAGTCGAAGCATATCTACCACTTCTTTTTTTACATCGGCTCTCCTGGCAGCCGGTATACGGTAGGCCCTCTGCTTCACTACCTTGCCTGGTTCAGTGTCTATACAGTGCTCAGCTAGATGTGTGCGTCCCGGGACATCTGAAAACATAGGTGCGAACTTTTGTAGGGTATGCAAAAGTTCATTTTTTTCGGTGACTGTAAGTTCCGGGTTTATAGGTAGTTTGTCTAGTGTCGAACCTGTCTCTTTGGATGGTAAGGCGATGTTTGCCGACTTGGGTGGTGGTCCTATCCATTTTTTTAAAAGGTTTATATGGAAGGTTTGTTGTCTTCCCTGGGTGATTTGTAACCTATATGTTGTTTTACCAATAGTTTCCACCACCTCATAAGGTCCCTTCCACTCGCTCCTGAACTTCTGGCTGGATGACGGTAGGAGCACTAGTGCCCAGTCACCCTTGTTCAGCACCCTCTATTTTTTCCCTTTATCGTATTGGTGTCTTTGATTCTCTTGGGCTCTTTCAAGATTGGAATACGCTAGGTCCCTGAGTTTACCTAGCCGAGATTTCAACTGGTTGGTATATTCCAGTAGGGATCTCTGTTCTGTCTCCTCTTCCTTTTCCCAGGCCTCTTTGGTTATCTCTAACAGAGATCTCGGTTGTCGTCCATATAACAACTCGAACGGGGAGTACCCTAGACTACTCTGTACTTGGGCCCGTAACACATAGAGAGCCAGGGGTAACAGTTTGTCCCAGTCTTTGTTTTCGGCGGTTAACATTTTTTTTAGTGTGGACTTGAGAGTTCGATTGTATCTCTCAACCAATCCATCCGTCTGTGGGTGGTATGCTGAGGTGCGTATGTGTCTCAGTTCTAGAGTCCTGCATACTTCCGCCATCATTTTTGAAACAAAGGGCGTTCCCTGATCCGTGAGGATCTCTCTAGGAAACCCCACCCTTGAGAACAATTCGATAAGTTTGTCAGCTACATTTCGTGTTGTTGGAGCACTGAGAGCAAAGGCCTCAGGAAACCTGGTGTTGTAGTCCACCACAACGAGTGCATAAGTATGTCCTCTAGTGGTGCAGGGAAGGGGACCAATAAGATCCATCCCTACTCTTTCGAAGGGATTACCAATGATAGGTAACGGTTGGAGGGGCACTGCTGATGGTCTGACCATATTTTTCTTTTGACAGACCTCACACTGTCGACAATATTCCTCTGACGTTTTATATATCCCTGGCCAAAAGAACAGTTTAGTTATGTTCTGTAGTGTCTTTTCAGATCCGCTATGTCCTGCCGTGAGATGAGTATGGGCATAGAACAGTATCTGCTCTCTAAAGCCTTTTGGAACTACTAACTGTGGTGGGTCGCCAGCTTTTCCTTCCCTATACAACAGTTCATTTATGATTCTAAACTTCGGGTACACTGTGGTTGGCGTGGTTTCATTTACATGGGCCGCCTCCCATGCGTTCAATAGTGTCGGGTCATTACTCTGGGCAAACTTGAAACTCCTGTCTAACACCCAGGGTTCTGTAGTAAGTAATGCCTCTTTTGGACACTCTAATTGTTTTCGAAACAGCCTCAGGAAGTCAGGATTATCCACCCCCAAAATCAGATCCTCGGGTAAAGCTTCTACTACCCCCACCCTCACTACACAGGGTTCCCCACCCAAGGGCTTGATAGCAAGTTGAGCTACGGGGTATGGTTTCACATCCCCATGAACACATCTGATGTGTACGACTGAATCAGGGCCCATCTGGGAGGGAAGAACGTGTTGTTCTTTTATGACCAACTGCTTACAACCAGAGTCCAAGAGAGCTTTTATACATTTACTGTTCACAAGTACCCTGGCGTAGAAGGACGGGCCCATCTCCGCTGTGTACATCACTGCCTTTGGGATATAGCCAACCTCCATCGGTTCGTCAGGTGGACGTTTCCGGGGGCACATTCTTGATATGTGGCCCCACTCTCCACAGTCGAAACACTGTGGACCTCTTTGTGATGGCGGTTCAAATCTTAATGGCCGTGTTTTCACCTGCTCCGTGACTGGTTTAAGTTTCTTTTCTTGTTTCAACAACCCTGTGGGACCTCTATTGCCTTTGTCCGAATCCCAAGGAAAGGTACGAGGCATGGCTCTATTAAAGTTCGAAGCCATTTCAATGGCTTGTTCGGCAGTGAGACCGGAATGCTGTCTTAGCCAACGCTGAGTATTGTAAGGCAACGCCTCCATAAATTGTTCCAGATATATACAGTTCATCACTTCTTCTTTGGTTCTACTCTCTGGTTTTAACCACTTATCGGCGGCCATCTTTAGCCGCAAGTACAACGTTTTGGGGTGTTCCCCTGCTATACCCCTTTCTTTCCTAAATCGTAATCTATAGGCCTCTGTATCTAGTCCGAGATGGTCCAATATCACTGCTTTGATAGTAGCATAAGGCGTTACTCCTGCATGGTTAGCTACTTGGTACGCTGCTTGGGCCTCCCCGGAAAGTAATGGAGCCAAAAAAAATGGCCACTTGTCCTCAGGCCATCCACAAGCTCTGGCCGCTCGTTCGAAATTGAGAAGGAATGCATCGGGATCTTCCCCTGGAACGTATTTCTGGAGTTGCATTCCAGAGGGGTGAGGTCCGAAAGCTCTTCTCTCGCTTCCGGAGGATACCCCTGGGTTTTGTACTACTTTGTTTAGACCTTCGAGCTGAGCTGTAATGGTGTTTTTAAACATGTCCCGGTCAGCGTCTGCAGCCGACATTTGTTGGCTGATAGCCCACTCTAATTTCTGTTGGCCTTCAATAAGTTGTTGTACCACTTGTTCCATTACTGCTGTAGGTATGGAGGGATTAGATCCCACTTCTGACACCAATGTAGCCGGGACAGGAGGGCTAGGAACACTCACAGTGGTAACAACAGGCTCAACAGACACTTGACCCGTATATCGTTTCAAACTGGGTTTTATTTTTAACGTTCTCTTGGTGCGAAACGTAAGTCTTTCCCTGGCAAACTCAATCTTATCCGTGTTGGAGGTCTTCGGGACACGCAGTGTTTACAGCTGGTAGTTTTCAGGGCACGCAAGATGATTCAGCGTCGGGACCACTCCAGGTGTACTACGGCTGATAGATGTTTCTTGTCTCCCGGTCCGGTAACATGGAAGAGAATGGACAGAGGGAGGCCGTTAGTTACTAAACCCGATACGTTTTTGCACCCATAGGATTCCCGGGAGTGTGAGGGACACCGGTGTATTTACAAACTCTCTGGCGTGAACGCGTGTTAACACTTAGGGTAATAGTGCGGTAAGAGAAAAGGTAACAGTAGAGGGGAAGACGGAAGATTTAGGTAGGAAGGGAACACAAGGAGTAGAACGTACAAGGGACTTTTCACACTATGCACACTATTCGCACGGGGCACTCTTTCTCCCCACCCAGGCTGCCCAACGCCGCCGTACCTGGTTAAGCCATACTCCTCCCCCGGGAGTATGGCACGGCGACTCGCAGGACCGTTGGCCTCCGGGCTTCCCGTCTACTTCTCGTCCTTGGCTTTCTCCCGGTTCTCCGTCTGCTTCTCGTCCTCGGCTTTCTCCCCGCTTTCCGTCTGCTTCTCGTCCTCGGTGTGCTTCGCGTCCTCCGTCCGTTGGTTTCCCGATGTCGTCACACACAGTGTACAGGGCTTCCCCTGCTTTCAACCAATCCGAGCTGTCGACGTCAGCAGAAGGCCGATCTTCCTGGTAGTCGTCGCCCTCCCACTTAAAGGGACTTGAGTACGCTTCTTCGGGCTGCTCTGCCTCCCACTCGTTCTTCAAAGTTGCCGTCTGCAGATTAGAAGAGTCACAGTCATGGACACAGTCAGGGTTCCACCATTCCTCGCGTTCACGTAGCCCGACCCTGCTACAGTTGTCCTTTATGAGCTATGCAGAGATTGAGGCATTAGAGTATGGGTGGCAAGTGTGATCAAGCCCCCAGAAGAGGAATAATTACATGACGCTCCAAAGATTTGTTAATAACTGCAGGCCAAATCTGCTTTTTACAGCACTGCAAGCCAAATAGATTGGCTAAAAAGCCTTAGATTTTTCAGGCTTTTCTGATAAATAGCGCTTGACATATTTCAATACTCCAGGCTTTGATTCATTACAAAGGAGCATTATTTCTCCATAGCAGCAAAACATAACTTACACTTTTTTTGTAACTTTTCCTCAATGAGGCTTTTAAAACAGTAAGTCCTCCTGTCAAACGTCACTCTTATGTAGCCAACTAGAAACAAGCATTATCAAAGCCAATAGGTCTCGCCTGTGCAAGATCTATTGGCATTGTCAATATTTTTAGGTCTTGCAAATGCTTGTTCTTACTAGTATTTCATTTATTGTCATAGGATCTACTTTCCCCTACAAATTGCTTTCTGTCCTGATGATGACCCTGTAAATATATCTTGGGTCCGAAAGCCGTCAACACTAAGGGGCATAAAGATGTCCCATTAAAAAGCTGGTCCACTAGGAGCAAATATGATCAAATGGCAAAAGGCTTTTAAGGATGGATTATTACTGCACTGTGCTAAAGTCTGTAGCCCGGTATTTTGTTTCATGGGATCTCACAGATTATTTTAATAGGCAAGTGGTTTGGTGACCACCCAAACAAACCCTTGAGTTAGAAGATATTCACTATGCTAATCCTTATTAGGCTGTTTAGGGGAGATAGCATTTTAATTTTCCAGCTGCAATTTTGTATACATTTGTAGTTTTATGACTGTATTTCTGATAGTTGCCTTTCAGGAAAGCTTACACTTAATGCAGCAGGTCTGAGATTGTCATTCTGATAATAGTGAAACAGCTATAGGTTTTATTTGTATGCTGGGAAAAGTTGTGTTAGAAGTCATAGGTTTGGTCTGTTTATAATGAGAAGTTGTGATATGGGCACCTTGGCTGTTTTTTAGGATCGAGCCTGTGACAGCATGCGCTAGCGCATGTGCTCTCTTGCGAGACACTATTGTTTTCAGAAAAGGACCTGAAGCCCGCCCATTGCTTACCATTTGTTGGATCCAATTTCACTCTTCTTTGATGTCTCTCGTTGGTCAGCACTAGCCATACGTCACTTCCGTTCATCTCTGGGAAGCAGGAACTTAGCACAGATTGATTCAACTCAATCAGTGCCCATCCGCTGCGCTCAGCGTAATTAGGATACTAGTTCTTCCTTCCTCCTAACCGCCGTGCCCTCTCTGGTACTCCCTTCCTCTTCCCCCACACCTTCCTCGTGTTATTTTCTCTATATCCCCTTCCTCTTGCTGTCTGCATTTGTTTCTTTTGTTGCCTCTGTCGGCGCTCAAGTGCGAAGGTAACGTTTGTTGGCAGGCTGTGGCAGTGCATGTTCTTCCAACTTCGAGTGTGCAGTGGTGGTCTTCCATCTGGCTGCCCAGTCACAGCTTCATAGTTCAATAAACCTTGCTGTGTGCGCTGTGTAAATATATCCACTCATCAAACATTGAGGACTGCTTACTATCGTCTTATCTCTTCAGAAAGAGAAGTTAGCGCGGGAAGGTGTGATGCGTCACAGTAATTCTATTATCCCCGCTGTTGTCTCACAGCAAGACATACCCTTTAATGAACTTAGTGGCAGGCCAGAGGTTTTACTTGTCTCCTGTTTTCTGTATTCAGATTCATTTACTTGCTTCTTTTTTTACCCCTGATGTGGATGTTAAAAGATAGAGGCCTCACATAAATGTAAAGTGTTGCAGCTTATTATGCATGTGGGCAACATAGTAGTGTTGAGTCTTGTAGGTTTAAATGCTTGCTTTAGACAACTTGACAAGTATGGTGTGGCTTCTCCCCAATCCCTAAGCACTTGAATGATAGTGCACAGGCCATTATCAGACCTCAACTCTCTGTATGATCCCACAGAGGGTGACTAAAGTGTCCGCTCCCTCGAAGCTAACGTAAATTCCACACAAGTATGTTTTCACTTCAAATGCACTTCTAACGCTTTAGAAACACAGCGTATTTTGAAATAAATTGTTTTATATCACCACAAGCCTAAAAAAACATGCAATGTATGCTCTTTGGCATTGCACTGCCATGCAAACAAAGATAGCAACTACCTGTGTAACACAACTTACGACATAATATTTAATGCGCGGGTTGATCAAAATGTTCACTGGGGATTTCCCAATGTAAGGTGGAGGTTCCAGCATGGACAGGGCATGCTGAATGGCTTATGTGTGTGTCTATGATCCATGTTATCCACTGCTACCATGTAATCATAATCTCTCTCATTTTGTATTTACCACAGAAAATTCACAAGAAGTGATGCGGTGTATCGTTAGTTACGATCAGTTATAGTAGCACCGCATGTCTTGGCACCGGTTCTGACGAAGGCCATACTGACCCAGTGGGCACTTTTTTGAAATGGCTGAAACATGCAGACCAAGAAAAAGGATGTGCGTGACCATTCACTTCTCATTAAACATCCACCACTGTTTGTTAAAATCATTATTAAAGCATACCTTGATTGGCTGAAAATCGTGAGTCAATTTAAAAATTACCTCTTCTCACTTGAGTTATCCAAACACAAACTAGCTCTGCTGTAACTCAGGCGTCGTAGCACACCCCGATGCATTAGGCGTCTCGGGTGGGAACCCTATGATAAAGCATGCTACCAACTAATGTTGGTGGTTCTTTTGAAAACCCTTAGGGTTTCCCTATCTCTTTGAGTAAGGGACAGGTCATGAGTAAGTATACTGTGGTAGCAAGCTTGTTTTCATTGTTTGACCTTATAATTACATGCTTCAGAATGTTTACTGTGTAACAGAATTGCATTTGTATGCCATGGAATTCCATTCTTGTATATCTTAGAACTAGCCTCGCCAATTGGAACTGTGGTGCCTGACCTCACGGTGCCAGAAGGTTGTTGCCAAAGTAAACAACTACGGTTTACATAAACCTACCATCTTGTGTATTTTACAATAGTTCTTGTCAACAAGCGGGCCAGGCACATCTTTAAGGCCAGCACTCCTTATGAGAGTGTTCTGAATCAACTGATTTTGGTAGGATTAACTTGTTTAAATTACTCTCACTAGCTTTCTCTTCCTATGCTCATATGCTCTTGCATGTAAAGCAGCTTTCATTGGACTGATTCATTGCTTTATGGGTTTTTTTTGTTACTCCCACACACACTGAATTGGATTCGGCTTTAAATAGTAACATACTTACTGCTCAAGATTCATTCTCTCTACAAAACCAACATCCCTTGCAACTCTGAAATTGTGACCAAAGATCATCTTCTACACCTATGCTCTACGGTTTCCAGTATTTATTACTTGTGGATTTGGGTGGTGTTTTATTAAACTTTTCCAAACATTTTAAAACCAATGCATGTCAGGGTTTATTCAGCTGCCTAACACACAAAATAGACAAAAACTGTGGTTTTTAGTGTTTAGAAAACATGTATTTTGCAGTGATTGTTATAAAGCACATATTTAATTTAAAGGAGAAGTAATGCAGTATATGGAGTGTTGCCCTATTGGGAGTATGTCCAATTGCCTTATGTAATATTGCTGTAAGGCTAGAAAGTCTATTGCAGTTTCACAGCTCATTACCCTCCCTCACATCTCATTACCACACACAGGGCTAATATTTGATAAAAAATGCAAGGGCGGAACATTCAAATGCTTTAATAAGCAAAGTCCTGGACACAGCTGAGGGTCATTCAACTACTCTTAATTGAAAATCATGACATTGTAAGGGAGGTCAACCCTGCCAACGGCATAGTACCTTGTGAAACTTTTAGATGTATTTGTATCCCTGCATTCCAAGGCACCTGAAACTTGATACATGCTTACCACTGCTTTTCTGCACTCTTTGCCTGACTACATGAATGTGAGAATGTTATGTGAACAGGCATAGCTGCTAAGTGTCCCCATGGCAAATGTCTCACCTCAAGTCAACATTATGCTGTTAACATGGGCGCAAATCCCCAAAAGTAAATTGTAGTTGGGCACAAAGCCAGGAATAGCTGAAGGTATCACACATAACAATGGGATGCCTTCTAGCTATGAATTTTGCTGGTATTTGGAAGGTTTTGTGTCATGGTTTACCCACTATCCCATGTGCATGGTGACAGCACTCTTTTTTACAGATACCAGTCACTACACCTTACATTGACTATTTAAAGCCTGTGATGTTTGTGAGGTGTCCTGCAATAAATACTGGCTGGTTAGAAAGTGGGGATGATGTATCATAACGTTTTACTCATTCTGTGTGTGTGGGTAAATGTGATCAGAAATGTTTGTGAAGATTACTATGAGCCAGCCGTTTCCCCAATCAGTGAAAGAATTACGCAAGGACAAAATATCAAATATGGTTTTTATTATTCCCAGATTCTTTAGGGTGTATAAAATAATTAGAACAGAATGAAAAGATGTTTCTAAACCTGGCACTATAAAACCAGGAACACAAAACTGGAGGAAACAAAAGGAAGAAGAAAATATATTTTACAGAGAACCATAAACAACAAGAACTCACGCATAATAGCCATAGATCAATCTTTCTTGCTGCTACCTTAGTGTTGACCCCTTCAGAAAGAAATAAAAAATGACTCCTTCTCTCTCACCTTCGTTTTTTATGCCATTTTATTATGGGGCTGTGCAGGTGTTTGTGAGTGTTTATATCTATACACTGTTTCTCTTTTGGTTGGTTTTATCAGTTATGATGTACCTTTGAAAGTACTAAAGGAATGTAGGGACATCATTCTACCTCCCTTGCTGGAAATAATGAATGGAGCTATGGAACAGGGCACCTTTCCTACGGCATGGAAGAAGGCCATAGTGAAACCTCTTCTTAAAAAGCCCACTTTGGATCCTGGTCTCCTTAAGAATTTCAGACCAATATCTCTTCTGCCGGCCCCTGCTAAGATGTTGGAAGCTCATTTGAACTTTCACTTATCCAACTTCCTGGACTCTTCTGGGTTCTTGGACGGGTCCCAACATAGTTTTAGGAAGTTCCACAGCACAGAGTCTGCTCTGACTAAGGTTGTAGATAACATTCGCCGAAAAGTAGATCTGGGCCAAACCACCGTGCTAGTACTGTTGGACCTCACGGCGGCATTTGACACCCTGTCTCCCTCTACTTTAACATCTCGGTTAAGGGAGGCAGGGGTAACAGGGCCGGCCCTGAGTCTCCTGAACTCTTTTCTACAGCAGAGAGAACAGCGTGTGATGCTTGGAGATTTCCTCTCCCCTGCTAAATCTTTGCAATGTGGGGTGCCACAGGGGTCGGCATTGAGTCCGACCCTGTTCAACATCTACTTGGCCCCCCTTGCGAGACTAGTAAGATCTCAGGGGATGGAGGTGGTGTCGTACGCCGACGACACGCCGATTATGGTGTCCCTGACCCACTCTGTGAGTATTTCCGCATCCAACTTTAGGTCCTGCATGCAACTCGTTGCAGAGTGGATGATTTTTAACTCCTTAAAGTTGAACGGCGACAAAACAGAGGTCCTGGTCTTTGGTAAGGACCAGGACGTGTGGTCGGGTGAGTGGTGGCCCTCATCTTTAGGCACCTGCCCCACTCCCACACAATCTGCCAGGAATCTCGGCGTCATCTTCGATACCTCGCTCTCTATGGAGCTTCTGGTCAACAGGACTGTGGCCACCTGTTGGGGTGTCATCAGGACCCTTAAAAGAATCCTTCACTACCTTTCCCCCCAGGCACGCAAGCAGATCGTGATTGCTCTTGTTGGCTCAAGGCTTGATTATTGTAACTCACTCTTTGCCGGGGCCAACAAGGGTCTTCTGCAGCGTTTACAGGTTGTGCAGAATGCCGCAGCGCGATTTGTGTTGGCCCTGCCATGGCTTGCATTGGCTACCATGGCAAGGAAGAGCCTCCACTGGCTCCCTATTACCTCCATAGTGTCCTTTAAACTCCTCTGCCTTACTTACAGTGCCCTCATGGCTGGCCCTTCCGATGCTCTTGGGTCTTTGCTCACCCGGTATGTCCCTTGCAGATGTCTACGCTCTCTAGAGCTGAACCAACTGGTAGTCCCTCGCTCTAGGAAGGTTAGATGGGGGAGTAGGGCTTTTTCCATCTTGGCACCCCAATTATGGAACACACTTCCTCTGGAGATCAAATCTCAGCCCTCATTGGATCTCTTTAGGAAAGCCCTCAAAACCTGGTGTTTCATTAAGACCTACCAGTAAGCTCCTGTCACTTGGTGGATTCAGCTAGATATTGAGCTAGGCGCCTTGACGCCCACTGGGCTAAGTTGCGCGGTCATAAATCACACTTCATTCATTCATTCATTCATTCATTCATTCATGATAGGTTTGAACCTAAAACAGAATGGTCTGTGTAAAAACAACATCAGCATATCAATGATTTCAAATAACACTTGTTGTTTAAACCCGAATCCATGTTTGCTCGCATACCTCCGAACACTGAGCTCTGTGAGCTTTCCTTCCAACAGTAACCTCCCTGGGTCAACACAATACCCCTTCCTCTTTTATGCTCACTCACTCACTCACTCACTCACTCACTCACTCACTCACTCACTCACTCACTCACTCACTCACTCTCATAAGCCGTTTTCTTGCAATACTACAGTGTTAATTTCTGATGGATTAAAATGGATAAATAAAATTTCTGTTTCACAGCTCCATGTTCTCCTTCTATGCCGCTCTCCTCTCATCACCGCCTTGTACTAACTTCCACAACAAAATCGTGTCTCTCCCCAACTATATAGTACAGTTATAGTGCCACCTAGTGCACAGCAACAGAATTACCAACTCATTCACCAAAAACGTTTATAAAGGGCAAAATACTGCTTCATTACTGCTGAGTATCCTGGGCAAGGAAGGGCAACACATACTCAAGGACCTACCTCAACTACCTGATGAGCATGAAAATTTAGATTTTTCACAGCCTGCTGGGCAGAAAATCTGGATTTTATTAAAGGCACAGAGACTAAGATTATGCACATCTCTTTTATTGCCACAGCTCAGCAGCAAGAATTGAAGAATACAGAACTTCAATGAACATTCCAATATGGTATAAAGTCCCCCCACAAGCATCATCTTCCTTCTTTGTGTAACTGCAAACAAAATAATTCATTGAGTAGAGATTAAACTTCAATTGAAGACAATTTTCCAACTCTCGGCCCGGAGAAAAGCAAGATTTTTATTCTGAAAGAAAAGAAAAGATTCACATAATATCTTCAATTACATCAGTAACATTAGGGTGGGTTACATTAAAAAGTGGAGGGATAATCTTAGCCTCCATTCTTTAATAAAGATTTTCTGCCCAGCAGGCTGTGAAAAATCTAAATTTTATGGCATGACATAGAGGCTAACATTATGCAAGTTCAAAGTGCATTAAGAACATTATCAGTCACATTAGTGATTGGTCTGGAATAAGAATTCTTGAACATAGTTTCATTCGACCAGTATGCTGCCCTAAGGATTTTTTGCAGACCCCTAGACGGAGAAAAGCTTTAGAAGCTGATGCACCTCTGGAGGAGTGTGCTCTAAAAATAGAGATATCTACACCACTTTCATACATGACTTCCCTCACCCATCTTGCCATTGTTGGTGAAGAAACTCCCTTATGAGGACATCTGTGAGAAATTTGTAATTGACTCTCATTTAGTCTCAAATTGTCAGTTCTTTTTTCATACTCTTTCAAACATTTAACCACACAGAGTCTATCATTCTGAGGAGAAGGGGTAAAATATAAAAGAAGACATAGTTTTGGTTCTCTTTTTAAGGTAAGAGCAAACACCCTCTGGTTGGAATGCCCTGCTGGAAATATCTAATGCTTTGACATTTGAAGTTCGATACTAGACATAATAAAACAGTAAGTTTATATGAAATGTGTTTTAGGGATAGAGTAGAATTCTCACCCCAGGAGGTTGGGGTTCGTAACACACAGGATTTAGTACCCTCATACTTCTCATTATCTTTTTAGTAAGTAAATTATGTCCCACAGATACACCGTCTACTAAGGAGTGTCCTGCAGATATAGCAGATCTATAAACATTAACGGTTCTGTAAGTCAGATCAGATGTAAATAGGTCAGAAAGATAGTTCACAATAGGCGCTAAATCAGTTGAAACTGGATCATGACCTTGTTGAAAACACCAAGGAACCCATTCGTTCAAGACAGTCGATATGCCATCCTTGTTCCTGAAGCCCATGACTCAGAAATGAGTAGGAAAACATCTGGCGAAAGCCCTGGGATTCGCCACAGTCTCCTGAAATCTTCCAGGCTGTCAGAACCAGTAGACCCTGCTCTACAAGGGGATGGAAGTCTCCTTCTGGACCTAGGAGTATCTCTCTGAATGAAGGGATTAGAATTGGGAAGTCTATGCTCATTTCCAGGACGATTAGGAACCAGGCTTGTGATCTCCAAAGGGGAGTTCTCACTACTATGCTCTCTTTGTAAAGTCGAGCATGAAGGAGGTAGCATGACAAATGGCAGGAAAGCATAGGGAGCTAAACCTCTCCAATATTGGAGGAAAGCATCTACCTTTGTGCTTGAGGTCCTGGTCTCCAGCTGAAGAACTCCTCTAGTTGAGTATACAGCCAGTCTGCAGGGAAGTTTGTCCTGAAGGGGCCCCATCTGGATTGGATATTCAAGAATATTTCCCTGTCTAGTCTCCAGTTGCTGGAGTCCCTGAAATTCCTGGAGGACCAGTCTGCTACACCATTGCTCAATCCGGGAATGTGTTCCGCTATAACTGATACTCTTTTGCTCAAGCAGTATCCCCAGAAAACCTTCGCCAGATCCATAAGGCCTTTGGAATGGGGTCCACCCAGTTTGTTGACATACCGGACTGCTGACACATTATCCATTCGTAACATTACACAGCATTTAATTGATTTCTGGGTGAAGCAGCAAACTGCAAATGAACCTGATAGTAAATCAGAGCTGTTGATATGCAATTCCTTCTCTTCATCTGTCCAACAACCCCCTGCTGATGAGTTCCCACATCTCGCTCCCCATCCTTCCAAACTCGCATCCAATTCTATTATTATTAGGTCTGGTTCGTCCCCAAAAATGACTCTGCCATTCCATGACTCCGCATTCTTCAACCGCCAAAGGAGTTCTCTCCTTGAATCTCAGTCTAGAGATACTATCTGGGAATACGATTGTGTTGACCTCAGTGCCCTTGCCTTTAGTCGCTGCAGAGCACGATAGTGTAGTGACCCTGGGAAAATAGCTTGGATTGTGGATCCTTGCTAACACTCTTAGTGGGAAAGTCTTTTTAAGATTAATGTCCTTAGTTTTTTTCTTACTTTCCTTACCTTGTCGCCCGGTAATTTCAGTTCTGCTTTTACAGTATCTACCACAAAGCCCAGGAATTGTGTCTGTTGGCTTGGTATTGTACAAGGTTTTTTCCTGGTTATAATAAACCTGAGGTGTTCTAAGAGCCATATAGCGAGATTTGTATGGAGAAAAACAGTCAGTTTTGATTGAGCCATTATAAGTATATTGTCCAGATATATAATTAATCTTACTCCCCTTTCCCTGAGCCAGGTAGTCACAGGACGTAGTACCTTGGTGAAGCACCAAGGGGTGGACGATAGTCCAAAAGGGAGACTGCGAAATTGGTATACTTTCCCTCCCAAGTAAACTGGAGGGATTTCTGATGAGATCCCCAGATTGAGAGTGTCAGGTAAGCGTCTTTCAGGTCTAATCTAGTCAGCCAGTCCCCTTTCCTTAAGATGTCATCTTGAAGTGGTGGTAGGTTACCCAATGATTTAAATCCTTGAGATTTATGACTGGTCTTTGTTCCTTGTTTTTCTTTTTTTTACCAGGAAGATATTGCTGAGGAATCCTAACTCTGAGCCCTCTGTTATCGCCCCTTTCTTTAATAGGTCCTCTACCTCCTGTGAGACCAGTTTCTTGTCTTTGGAGAGCATGAGATCTCCAGTGGGCGTCTTGATTGGAAAGGGGTATCAATGAATTCTATCTTGTATCCCCTCACTATATCCAAGACCCAGGGGTCTTCAGTTACCAAATTCCAATTGCTAGAGAATTGGCGTAATTTGCCTCCCACCCTTGGAGGGATATCTGAAAGGTCTTCCGAGGTTCCTACCTGAGGAAAAAGAATGCTGTCTCCGGTCACCTCCGAAGGGTCTTCCACAATTCCTCTGTCTTTGTGGATATAAGTGTTGCTGGGTGCCATTGGTATTTTGACATTTTCCACCACAGCCCAGAAAGGGTCTGGAAGGAGGTTGTCCAGGGCTGGGGAAACGACTCCACATTCTCCCGGTCCTCCAAAATACTCTATCGTAGAACACCTTTTTAATTTATTTCTGCGATTTCTGAATGGAGCTAAAGGCTCCAATGTATTTTGCCATTTCTTTAATAAAATCTTCACCACAAAGTAGACCCTGGGAGCTAGGACCTCCATCTTTATTAGCTAATTCAATTAGTTTGGGGTCAATCTTAAGTAGAACCCCTTTCCTTCTCTCTATGAAGATGGCAGTATTGGCATTGCCCATGGGGCATATTTTCCTTTGAACCCATTCTCTCAGTTCCTTTGGGTCGATTGGGGTATCCCCTAGATAGGCTGACTTGGCCATTCCAAAAATCTTTGTAAGGCCTCTATAGTATCAAATAGGCGGTCCTGACAGGACTTCAGCCCCTTATCTATGGCTTTCCTAGGGTCTTTAGCATTTTTTGCATAAAGGCTAGAGTCAAGTTCGGGAGTCATACCCACTTTGTCAGGTAGTGAGGGACGTGGGCATTCGGAGCGTAGCCTGGACCTAACCTCTATGGGTATTTCTTTCCTCAACTAAAAGAAGAGGTAGTCCCCCACATGTTGAGATGGTGCCCACTCCAGTGGTAAAGGGTGTTTAATTAAAAATGGGTTGAACATTTCCACTCCATACGGATCCACGATTCCCATTTTAGATACAGAGGCCTTGGATGCCTCCTCAGAGCTTCCCATTCATCTTACTTCCACGTCTTCGACATCAATGTCAAACTCAGAAGAGCAAGAAAGATCGATTTTGTGTCACAATTATCATTACTGTCAATGTGGATGGGGAGGTCAGGGCCTTTGTCTTGCCCATCTGGGGTGCCCGAGGCACCAATCTTGTCACCGCCTTGAGAGCGTGATGAGGGGATGGAGGTTTTACTTTTCTTTGCTCCCTTTGGTGGATTTCCTCCAGGGGCCCTCTTCCTTGGAGCTTTACTTGCTCCGTCTTGGCCACTAGTGGATGGCCGTGCTAGATTGGAGATGGAATTACATTTTGCATTAATGGTTTCGTCAATGGAGCCCAAAACCTTCTCTAAAGCCTTGTTAACAAGCTCCTCTAACTTATCCTCACTGTAAACGTGAGGTGGGGGTGTAGACATTTTGTTTAGGTTTATAATTTTCCAAATAATATCTATAAATAAGTAGGGCTAGTTAATAATTAATTGTTAAGAGGAGTGTATATGGTTACTTGGTCCTAACTTGCCCCCTTTTTTTATATATATTAAAAGGGCCTTAGATAGTTAAAAGGGTCTTTGATAGTATTATTCCTACCTAACATGAGAGAGAAGCAGCTGACAGCTGATTGTTCGACAGAAAACAGTTGACTGGTACTGTAACTATTGGTAAAATGTCACTGACAAACGTGTTTCCCAATTTTGAAAAATGGTGTGTGGGTTAAGTATCACAGGATTGTCCGAAACGACTAAAATGGCTGCCACGCACGTAATATGCGTGCATGGCTGCCAGCTGAGTCCGTTCCTCTAAACGGATACAGCTGGCCCTCCTCTGCGATACCAATCACGTTGAGGGTGCCGGGTCGCGTTTAGATTCGCTTTTGTTGTTCTCACTTCCCCGTCTCCTTAGCAGGGAGAGTGGGCTTGGAGTGGCAATGAGGTGGAGAAAATGGCCTGGAAGAGGCATGCTGGCATGAGCGGTCAAGTTTGGGAGTGCGCATTAGAGCGCGTGAGGTGGTCTTGAAATACACGCGTCGGTGGCCGGTAGGAACTTTTTTCTTTTCTTTTTTTTTAACTTTATTTTCAAGTTTTCCAGCAATTTTCACAATACATTACATTAAACAGTGTCACAATGATACTATACCCAGCCACTACAAAGCTATTTCGACAATAAGTGCCCATATTTAGCATGTTAACTCACGAGCAGATGATGGAGATGCACAGTATTATCTCTACAGCACACTCATCAAGGCACACAACACTACATAGTAAATGACATGTTATTCACAGTTGGCTAGAGGGTTCAGGGCCCATATTCTACCCACTCATAGACATGAAACTCTCTAATCTGCACCGAGTTCATCAATTGCATCCTTAGCATCCTGTAGTCGGAGATAACCTTGCAACGGCCCCCAGATATCTTTGGGCTTTGAGGGCATCGGTAGTAGTTCAGCATACGTGGTGCTTTGCTCTTGACAGTAAGTCAGATCTGTTATCCACGCCTTAAATTTTGGGGCACGGCCCCTACCCCATCTGCAGGCCACCCTCCGTTTGGCTAGTAATAGGGAGAGAGCAACAAATTTCCTATACTTCGTAGGCATCTGTGCCGTATACTCCAGCCATGCTAATAAGGGATCTCGTTCCAAAACTTGACCAATCATTGTGCCCAAAGCTGCTAGGACTTGCTCCCAGTATTCTCGTATGGACGGACAATCCCACGCTAAGTGAAGAAATCCTGCTCCGTTTGCTTACACTGTAGGCACCTATCATCATCTGCCATTTTAAATCGCAGTTTTGTTGCCGGCGTGTAATACAATCAATGCAAATATTTATAGTGTATAACCTGCAAGCTACAGCTAGATGAAATCTGTGCTGTCTGCACACAACAATATCGTCATTGCTCATCAGTAATCTCCCATCCCAACTCTTCACCCCAGTGCAGCCGGGACTTACTCACTATACCTGCCCTATGTGTACGGATGTTGTTGTATAGTTGTGACACAAGATGTCTCCCATCCGGGGAGCTCAACATTTGGTGTAAGGGAAGAAGGTATGCCGGCTCGTGTGGGAAATCAGGGAGAATAGAGAGCAGCCCCTGTCTAAGCCGAATATATAGGAATGTATCTAAGGGCGTTGGTTGTATACCCAGCAAGAGGTGGTCCAAAGAATGAAACTCCCCATCATGAAAGAGATCCCCCAGGTGGTTACATGGGCGCGCGCGCACAGGTTCTGGAATCCATTCTCGTGTAAGAGCGATAATTCGGGGTGATAGGACAGTGGGAGCTGAGAAGAGTATAGGAGTGGCACGTCTAGTAGAGCAGCAATCCGATGCAAGGCGTCCACCGTGCTCTTGATTGTCGTGGTTGGTGTTGCCCGTGTGCTGGCAGTCCCATATATCGCACCAGTTAATGGTATTGGAGCAGCAAGCCAGTCTTCTACTGCCACCCGTGGCATGTAACGAGGAGGGTGGACCCAGTAGTAAGCATAGTGCGCCCTCGCACTTAAAAAATTGATTTCAAAATCCAGAGCATCAAACCCTCCTTGCTCATATGGTCTCGTTAGCGTCAACCATGCAAGTCTTGCCTGCATCCCCCCCCGTAAAAGCCTAAGCAATTCAGTGCGCAATGTTTTAAAGAAAAATGACCCAGATCATAAGGGACGTTAAGTAATAGATAAAGAGACTGGGGTAGTACGATCATCTTTATTAGAGAAGCTCTCCTGGCGAGACAATGATATCCAGCGAGTAACATTGGCAGTAAGCAGCGTGATGGCCGTACAGTAATTGGCACGTATGGTTTTGTCTTTGTCTTGGGTTACCTGTATTCCGAGATACCGTAGTTCCGAGCCACACCACTCTATCCGATAGTCCAGGTGGAATTGCTGAATCGCCGGGGTGAGCGGAAAAATCTGTGACTTGCCCCATTAATGCTAATGCCCGAGAGCCGACCAAATTTTATAAACTCACGTAAAATGGGATTAATATTCTATTGCGACTCTCTAACATAGAGGGTAATGTCATCCGCATACAGTGAGACTAGTATTTGCCGCAGGCAGCATCAAAATGACTTGTCCTGGTGCAGCTGTCGCAGCCTACAAGCCAGCGGCTCCTCCGCTAGGGCAAATAGAAGCGGCGATAACGGGCACCCCTGATGAGTACACCTAGAGATAGTGAGGGGTTGTGATATGTGACCATTAACCAGCACTCGAACTGTGGGACGATATAATAACGCAATCCAAGAAAGGAATACCTCGGGGAAGCCCATTCTTCGCATCACTCCAAATAAATAATCCCACTCCACCGAGTCAAATGCTTTAGTTGCATCTCAAAAAACTGCAGCGAGTGGGAAATCCGGCGCTACATTCTGTATCAGTGTGAACAATGTCCTACGGTTATGGGAGGTTGCTCTGCCAGGCACGAACCCCGATTGATCAGGCAGTACCAGCTTATAAAGTAGAAGGGACAATCTATTAGCCAACACTTTTGCCATTATTTTAGTGTCACAGTTCATCAGTGACAATTTTAATTAATTTAATTTAATAACGATTTCTAAAGCGCCTGGTGACCCAAGGGCATCCCCGCGCTATAAGATTTGTGATCCTGTTGAGGGGGAGGAGAGGAAGGGGAGACAGTCAAGGGGACTTCATTTAGGAAACAGATGAGTCTTTAATTTCTTGCGGAATGCTAGGTAGTTAGGTTCAAGTCTGAGGGAGCGGGGAAGAGCGTTCCATCCCGTAGCTGCTTGAACGGAGAACTGTCGTCCTCCTGTGCGGGTTCTTTCGAATCTAGGAATGCTAGCTAGGTTCTCATTCTGGGATCGTAGGGATCTGGTTGCTGTGTAGGGGGTGATCATTTTGCTGAGGATCGCCGGGCCAGATCCGTTGATCAGCTTATGTGTCGTACACATCACTTTGAATTGCACCCTTTGGCGCACAGGGAGCCAGTGCAGAGCTTTGAGGGCCGGCTTGGCGGACATTCTGGAGGGGATGTTAGTGAGCAGGCGTGCCGCCGCATTTTGTGTCCGCTGGAGTTTCGTTAGGGTGGCCTCAGGGGCTCCCAGATAAACCAGATTGCTGTAGTCCAGGCGGGACAGTACTAGTCCCTGAATGAGTAGTTTCCTAGAAGTAGGTGGCAGTAAGGGCAGGATCTTGCGGGTCGTGCGCATGAGCCCGAAGCAGGTGCCCGAGGTTTTGGTTGCTTGTGTTTTCATAGTAAGCTCTGGTTCGAGCCACACACCGAGTGTCTTAATTTCACGTTTCGGGGGGGGGATTTCCCCGAACACATCGGGCCAGAGTGCTGGAGGGATGGTCGTCCATTGTTTTCCTAGGAGCATCACCTCCGTCTTTGTCCCATTTAGTTTTAATGATGAGTTATTCATCCAGTTGTGAATTCCTGTAAGGCAGTTGGTCAGGTTTTCTGGATGGTCGATCAACTGGGACAGGGAGACGACCAACTGAGTATCGTCAGCATAGCTTACCATTTTTATGTTAAATGGTGTTACCACGTCCTCAAGAGGGGCCATGTAGACATTAAAAAGCGTCGGACTCAGGGAGGAGCCCTGAGGGACGCCGCTTGTGAGTGGGAGAGTGAATGAGTGATGATTGTCGTCCCACACTTGGAAAGTGCGCCCTGTAAGGAAGGATTCAATCCAGTTGATTGCTGTCCCGGTAAATCCTGCATCCGCCAGTCTATGCAGAAGGACACGGTGGTTGACTGTGTCGAAGGCTGCGCTTAGATCCAGGAGGATCACTGCCACTGATCCTCCTGAATCCAGTATGCGCCTTGCTTCCTCAATGACTGCAAGAAGTGCGGTGTCTGTTCCATGGCCTGGGCGGAATCCAGTTTGGGATTGTCTAAGCAAGTTGTTGGCTTCAAGGAACTGTGACAATTGTGTGTTTACCAATTTCTCAGTTACTTTGCTGATACCAGGAAGTAGAGATATTGGTCTGTAGTTAGACAAGTCTGCTGGGTCTAGCTGAGGTTTTTTTGAAGTGCTTTCACCACCGCACTCTTCCAGCTGTCGGGGACAGATCCGTGGGCGAGCGAGCTGTTGACAATGGCCTATAGGAGTCGCAAGTGTCTGGTGGTTTACCCAGTTTCAATAAGGAGGTAACTATCGCCTCTCTCATTGAAATTGGGAGTGTTCCTACCTCAAGGGATTCTTCATAAACTTACTTCAATACTGGCGCCATGATGCCAATATAGGCCTTATAGAATTCAGCCGGGAGGCCGTCTAAACCCGGCGCCTTCCCATTCTGAAGCTGCATATTAGCTTCCTTGATTTCATCTAATTCAAAGGGAATGCTAAGGAACGTCTGCTGTGTATCCCCAGGCCAACCCAGTACAACATCTTTCGTGAAGTCCTCCAGATCTACAGTGTCCCTTCTCTGAGAGGTGTATAGCGATGTATAATGTTTGACAAATGCCTCCAGTATTTGTTGTGAATCTCTATGTGTCGCCCCTCCTGGTTCCTGTATGTCCAGCACGTGGGTATTGAACCGAGGACCCCTCGCTAGTGCAGCCAGCACCTTCTCTGGCCTATCCCCCTACCCATATTTACACGCTGTCCAATACTTCCCCCTGAACTATACCTCTCTGTGCGCAGCATCTTCGTATTCAGTTATGGGTGTACGAAAATCATTGTGTACCTGACCCACTTCCCCCCACCCTAACCTTCTCTCCAACCCCTTCAACTCCTGCTCCAGTTTACATATTGCATTTTGAATGTCCCTCAGTACCCCAAAACTCTGAGGCATGCAATGCCTTCGTATCGTTACTTTGAACGCCTCCCATATCATCTCTACGCTGTCTACAGAGCCTTTGTTTCGGACAAAAAAGTCTTCAATCTACTAACCCAATTCAGCCCTAAAGACTGTATCCAGCAGTGCCATGGGCTGGAGCCGCCAACTCGATCGGGGCCTATCTTACCCCGGAAGAGACAGCGAGACCTTAACCGGACAGTGATCAGAGAAGGTGCGGGCCAAATGTGTCACATTTCCAATGGTCGGCCCTAGCCCCCTTGTAACCAGACAGTAGTTAGGTTTTAAAGTCTTTATTTCGATATCAAAATCATAAAAGACAACATTTAAAACATATTTAAGACTTTTGAACAGCTTAACAGTATTCCATTATAATAGCATTTTACAATAACAGCAACATTGTCCTAATTCATTATAATTAGACTAAAAACACTTTTAAGGTTAAAAAAAGTTATTAGACATCCAAGAAATACAAAGACAAACCTGACCAGAAGATATTAGAAAAAGGATTTTAAAAGTACAAAATAAGTAAAACCATTCCTAATACAATGTACATTATCCTGCCTTTAGGGAAAACGGTTATACTTTAGTGAACAAGTTGAAAAGCCCTATTAGTGGTTTTGTCTGCTTCTTGCCCTGATGGCCCAAGCCCACCTTAAAATTTGGCTATGCTCACCACGAACACCTCTGAGGTGTTAGTTTTTAAAACCCAAATAGCCTCAGAGGACCTTCTGAAAGGGAGGCGCTGAAACAGAGGTTTTAACCATTGTGTTCGTGGCGCTAAGTAGGTCGGACAGGCAAACAAGAAATGACCCTCGGTTTCCTTATGACCTGGACACCAACTGCAAAATTCCGTTGCTCCATTAACTCCATTTTTTGTGAAATAATTCAGTGGCAGAGCTCCTACCCGAAACTGATGGTAGAGTTTCTTATCCAGCGGTCTGGTGATAATATCCCAATAAGTCTCACGGGAGGGATCCAACTTAATAGTCAGAAACCTTCCCGTTAGACTAGCAGAGCTGGAAGCAGTCACCAACGATTGACGGACCGAAGCCCAGTACAATGACTTGAATTCCTGTTTAGAGGGAAAGGCATTAGTACTCGGAGATACCCACAGCTGTTCCAGTCCCATTTCGACCAGAATGGTTTTTACCGTTTGTAGCCAGGGAATTCTCCCGGAACCCCCAATTGACCTAACTTAAGCCAGTTCCTTCGAGAAGAGGGTTAGGTCAGGGGAGGTCCATATACGCCTCCAAAAAGCCACCAGTCTAAATCTTGCCATCTCGTTAATTGGGTTGCATCCCAGATCCTGGCAGAGGGGTATAGAAGGAGAAGATTGGGGTAACCCTACCAAGCTCCGTAAGAATTTCCACTGGATTTTGAATAGGCTTGAGAGATCCATGTATCCCCAGAGATCTACGCCATATAGGATTGCAGCATTAATCTTAGTGTCATAAATCTTTAACGCTGGGGTGACCCATTTTGTAATCGATCTCTTTTGCTCGCTCAAAAGGCAGCCAGTTAGTCGGGCAAAAATAAGCATTGGGAACCTTGTCCCTGCCAGCGAAGGGGCATCAGTGGGAGTGTCTGCGAAGAATTTGACTACTTGATCGATAAATAACAAGAAGAGTGTTGGCGCCAGGAAACACCCCTGACGGACTCCTCGAGTCACAGGAAAGGATTCCGTCACTTGTCCCTGGCCTCCCCACCTCACCCTTGCATAGTTGTCCTCATGCATTTTAACTATTAGATCAAGTAGTTCCATGGGTAATCCTAAATCCCTCAAAACACACCACAATTTATCCCTCGGCACTAGATCGAAAGCCGACTTCAGATCAATAAACGCGGCAAAGATGGTTCCACCGCCGAGCAAGACCACCTTCCAGTAGATTAGACAGAATCTAAACACCTGGTCGATGGTGCTCATACCCGATCTGAAGCCTGCTTGCATAGGGGACAGGATATCCTCTAGTTCAATCCAACCTTGAACTCTGCCCAAAACCATACGTGCAATTACTTTTTGGAGGGAGTCAATGAGACTAATCGGGCGATAGTTGCCCGGGTGGGACCTGTCGCCTTTTTTGTAAATTGGGAGTATCTCCGCCCCCTTCCACAACCTGGGGATTCTAGCCCCTTTAGCTATTGCATTTGCGATCTTGGTTATGTACGGCACCCAAAGGGCGGGGTGGCTTTAAACAAGTCAGCAGGGATTAAATCCATCTCTGGTGCTTTCCCCCGCTGGGTCAAGCCAAGAGCTGACTCTACCTCGGTTTTTGAGAATATCAGTTTCTCCCCACAAATAGGTGTCAAGGGCACCTCACCCAGTCTAAAGGGGGGTTCAGAGTTCTCAACACTGAATTGGGCCAAGTAATGGTTCACCCAAGCTTCAGGGGGCACATGGTTTGTAGGAGTACGGGAGTCTGAGCCCTTGCCCCATTTTACCAGTTCCCAAAACTTAGTCTGGTTATTCGAAGTGGAGGCATCCAAAAGATCGGACCAGTACATATCCTCCCACTCCCGTTTGGCTTCCCACTGAATTTTCTTATACTGCACCCTAGCTGCCTTAACAACACACATGTTCCGGGACTTAACCGCTTTGACAAGATGACTATGGGCATCCCTGCACTTTTTATTATACCATTTCTGGCGGGGGGCGTATAATTTAGCGGTTCCCTTCTGACATGGTAGAGAAAGGAGAAGCTTAAGCTGATCAAAACAACACTCATAGAGGTCAATAATAGTGTTCTCAGAGCTACCCCCCCTCTGAATCATCAGGCAGTATTTCGTTTAACATGTTGGAAACCACAGTCTCAATGCTCTCCTGTAAGGTCTCATCCCCCGCTAGCCTAGACCATTTTAGCCTCCTTCGGTCATTAGTCAAAACGACCTCCCCTGTCCGGGAGGTGTCTGGTTCCTTCAGTCTTTTCATTCCCGGCAACCTTAGCTTAAGTGTCAAGGGGTTATGATCGCTTTCTGGGCGGGGTACCACTTCCATGTCTACCAACAGAGGCCAGAATTCCATCTTTAACAAGAAATAATCTATCCGACTTTTCTTTAGTCCATTGTCGAAGGTATAATTGGCACCTAGATCAGACGAAGAGCGGCCATTTACAGCCCAGGTTAAACATAGAGCCATCCAGTTCAGGGCAGCCTCAGTCGCTTTAACAATTTTATTGGTCACCAAATCCGGAATGTTCCAAGCTGCAACCTCTGCGGACCCCCAGCTGTCCCCGGCAACATAAAGCGGCTCAAAAGTACAATTCAAGTCTCCTGCTAAAAGAATAAAATTATCTCTACCCAATCCAGCAAGGTATTTGTCCAATACATCCAGAATACCAGGGCAGCGGCCGCCAAGTAAGCCTCGTGCATATATGTTAATAATAATCAGGTCCCGATGGCCATCCTTACTCAATTTAATGGCCAGAAGGTCCGGGTTCTCTACAAATATCTCAGTTGGATGATAGCCCGATGACTGCTTCACCCAAATCACCAACCCCCTGATGCTCGCCCTTTACTACCCCTAATAGCTGGTTTGAAAAAGTTTACAAAACCTGCCCTATGAATTGGATCTGGTGCCCAAGTTTCCTGTAGTAAAACAACATCAAATTTGTCAACAAACTCCAACCAGTCTTCAGAGTATATACGTCCCTTAACCCCTGCAACATTCCAGGACACTATATTAAATGTTTCAGATGGGGGAGCTGCGATGAATGCTGAGTGATGAACCATTGATGCTGATACAGCCGGGATCGCCAATTCACTCCCTTTGGCTGCCCTACTCTCCTTGTTGTCAACATTATCCAAACTTTCCCCCACCAACATGACCTCTATTAAATCCTCAACAGCTGCTGCAGCATATTCCTCAGTTACTTGTACCCCCAGACTTGCCTCTTCATAATTTACAAGAGGTGGAACCCCCCGACTTGGCATCGCTGCCACATTCCCACAGTCCTCAACAGACTTAATCTTCCTAGTCGGTGTATGAAGTCAGTCTATAGCCTCAAGGTCGGAAAGGGGCCCAAAATGGTTAAAAAGTAGAGGATATTGCTGGGGGTGTGGTGTTCTTGCTATAGGGTACCTCCTAACTGGAGGTCTCACGTGAGTGGGGCCTAATGGAAAATTACTATGTATTTGAGGGTAGAAATAAGCAAGCCCCAAAGTTTGCACGTCCCCCTGTCTAGCAAACCTGGCTTCCCTTTGAATGGTATCCACCACCCAAGGATCCTTGAACGATATTAATATACAATCGCCCTCCAAGTCTTTGGTGCCATATCCCACCCAATCAACTCTCCTTACGAAGAGAATTTCAGTAGGAGATGATGGTGGCAAGGGACGATTTTTATTCAACCAGAATATCACCTTATTGCGTAGATCCCCGTATGACTCCCTAGTACCAATTTTTAACGGGGCAACACCTGTTAGCACTATTGTGTATTGGGAGGTAAGTCTGCGCGGGGAATGGTATACTTATTTTGTTTCCCCACAATTGGGGTTTTGATGGTCTGGTGATTAACTATTTGCCCTGGGGGTGGCTGTAATAAAGTACTAGGGGTAGGTTTTGCCCGATCATCCGACCGGGATGCTTGGGACCTATCTGGATTGGGTTTAGCAATGACCTTCTTCTTAAGAGCCTGTGACAAAGTGCCTACAGCTGCGGTACTGGGATTATCTCTAGGCCTCCCCCCGCTGTCGGTTTGGTAATAGCAACCCCTGTTGGTACTGGGTTAGTGGCTTTACTAGTGGAAGCATTGTTTATACATTTTGTTTTGATTACTGACTGGGTAGGAACCCCTCCCACTGGGCTGGGGATAGTTAACTTTTGTAGCAAGCCCAGATTTGTGCTCCCTACAGTCTCCAGAGCATCTATATTAGAGGTCATCAACCTTGTTCGCTCCAAAACAGGGAGCAGGAGGGTTTTGATCATAGCCTCCATTTTTACCAATAGGACTTCGTCACTATTAAGGCATGTTGGGCAGGGATTAGATGACCCCAAGGGAATAAAGGAAGGGCATAGCACGTTAGGGAATACAGAAGGTATTTGTGGATCTGGGGGATGCTCAAGGGCGGAAGCATCAATACAAGATGGATCATTTAGTTTGGGCATCTTATGGTCTCTCCCCCCCTGGTGACTCAAATCTTGCTTTCTCTTGCGGGATATTGATCCTGATCCCGAGGGGTCAACCTCTACTGGAAGATTCGAGACAGCATTATTAGATAAGTGTAGAATTTCTAAACTAAAGTCGTTTTCCCCGCTATTCTGAGTTTCATCCCCCCCACTTGACTGAGTATCATCCAAGTTCTGGTCAACATTAACCGGAAGAGCTGAAGGGCCCACCCCCTCTCCTTCTATGTGAACTAGTGCCTCAGTAGTAACAGAGTGTACACAGTTAGATGATGCATGGGCAGCAGGACTGGTAACTGTTGCCATCCCACCCAACGAGGAACGCTTACCGCTAACTAGATCTAAGGAGAGTCTTTTTTCCACTATCGCTATTTCCTTTTCCAATATCCCTGTTGCTCGGGTGATAAAAGCATCAAGTGGGCCCGAAACAACTCCCTTAGTTGTTTGTATTTGGACTGTACGATCTTTGCCTGATCTTAAAGGCATGTTACAATCTACTTGGACCAGCTGTACCTATATTGTATCTCCCACGCTGGTAATATCAAATGTACATATAACTCTATGGAACCCACACAATGGAAGTGATATACCTTCTACCTAAACACAATTTGCCAGGGGTTTCGTTCGCTTCGTTCCTTGGATAGAATGAACGGGCAGGGGGGGTGGGCCCGGCCCGGTCTCTTCCGTACTCGAATGGCCTCAAACGGCCCGCTCTTTGCCCGGTCTTCGCCCCGAGCTCCGTCCCGCGTGCGTCCCACGTCGCGGTGGAGCTTACGCCAATAAAGTACGTGAAAGCAGGGGGCGTGGCCGCCGGGGGAAGAGGCACCAGCTGCGCTGAATGGGGAATGCTGGGGCTCGCAGTCCGCCGGTAGGTTCCCTTCGTTAAGCACTCGCCAAGGACCACGACCTGGGCAGCACCAGGCTGGGAGCAATGTCAATTTCCGCCGACTGCGGAAAGCGCTCACACCAGCTGGAGCGCTTCAGGGAGCAAACGGGAAACAAAAACGCCCAAATTGATTATCGAATCCTCAATGGCAGGCAGTACAATCCATGAGCGGCACCCGCGGAGCGGGTGTCGCGAAAGGTGATATAGTTAGGAGGCAGGGGGCGTGGCCGCCGGGGGAAGAGGCACCAGCTGCGCTGAATGGGGAATGCTGGGCCTCGCAGTCCCCCGGTAGGTTCCCTTCATTAAGCACTCGCCAAGGACCTCGACCTGGGCAGCACCAGGCTGGGAGCGATGTCAATTTCCGCCGACTGCGGAAAGCGCTCACACCAGCTGGAGCGCTTCAGGGAGCAAACGGGAAACAAAAACGCCCAAATTGATTATCGAATCCTCAATGGCAGGCAGTACAATCCGTGAGCGGCACCCGCGGAGCGGGTGTCGCGAAAGGTGATATAGTCAGGAGGCAGGGGGCGTGGCCGCCGGGGGAAGAGGCACCAGCTGCGCTGAATGGGGAATGCTGGGGCTCGCAGTCCGCCGGTAGGTTCCCTTCGTTAAGCACTCGCCAAGGACCTCGACCTGGGCAGCACCAGGCTGGGAGCAATGTCAATTTCCGCCGACTGCGGAAAGCGCTCACACCAGCTGGAGCGCTTCAGGGAGCAAACGGGAAACAAAAACGCCCAAATTGATTATCGAATCCTCAATGGCAGGCAGTACAATCCGTGAGCGGCACCCGCGGAGCGGGTGTCGCGAAAGGTGATATAGTCAGGAGGCAGGGGGCGTGGCCGCCGGGGGAAGAGGCACCAGCTGCGCTGAATGGGGAATGCTGGGCCTCTCAGTCCCCCGGTAGGTTCCCTACGTTAAGCACTCACCAAGGACCTCGACCTGGGCAGCACCAGGCTGGGAGCGATGTCAATTTCCGCCGACTGCAGAAAGCGCTCACACCAGCTGGAGCGCTTCAGGGAGCAAACAGGAAACAAAAACGCCCAAATTGATTATCGAATCCTCAATGGCAGGCAGTACAATCCGTGAGCGGCACCCGCGGAGCGGGTGTCGCGAAAGGTGATATAGTCAGGAGGCAGGGGGCGTGGCCGCCGGGGGAAGAGGCACCAGCTGCGCTGAATGGGGAATGCTGGGCCTCGCAGTCCCCCGGTAGGTTCCCTTCGTTAAGCACTCGCCAAGGACCTCGACCTGGGCAGCACCAGGCTGAGAGCGATGTCAATTTCCGCCGACTGCGGAAAGCGCTCACACCAGCTGGAGCGCTTCAGGGAGCAAACGGGAAACAAAAACGCCCAAATTGATTATCGAATCCTCAATGGCAGGCAGTACAATCCGTGAGCGGCACCCGCGGAGCAGGTGTCGCGAAAGGTGATATAGTCAGGAGGCAGGGGCGTGGCCACCGGGGGAAGAGGCACCAGCTGCGCTGAATGGGGAATGCTGGGCCTCGCAGTCCCCCGGTAGGTTCCCTTCGTTAAGCACTCGCCAAGGACCTCGACCTGGGCAGCACCAGGCTGGGAGCGATGTCAATTTCCGCCGACTGCGGAAAGCGCTCACACCAGCTGGAGCGCTTCAGGGAGCAAACGGGAAACAAAAACGCCGAAATTGATTATCGAATCCTCAATGGCAGGCAGTACAATCCGTGAGCGGCAGTAGTCTATGCGTGCCCAAGTTCCCGTATAGGATGTAAAATGTGTACCTTCACGTTGTGTGGCATGAAAATATTATGCCCTGCAGAACCTCCTGTGCCCTAGTGTAGTGCTGCGACCCAGGTTGGACCTATCTAGTTGTGAGTTGAGCGCCACGTTAAAATCACCCCGCCAAAAAATATGAGTGGACCCAATTGCTAGGATCTTACCCCCTAAATCAGTAAAAAATTCCGGGCAGTCTGAGTTAGGGCCATAAAAGTTAGCAATTGTCACGGTATCTCTACCCAAGCGCCCCCAAAGGATAACATACCTGCCCTATGAACCCACCTCCTCCCCATTCTTTCAAAGCGTGTGAGTTTACTGCAAAGTATTGCTGTGCCTCGGGCATAGGAGGAGTAGAAGGCAAACGCCCAGCGACTAGCAAATGAGTTCACCAATCGTGGAGCAATGTGGATTTCCTGTAGGAGTGCTATATGAATCTGCTGCCTATCAAGATATGCCAGCACCTGTCTCCTCTTTTTTGGGTCTCCAAGACCACGCACATTCCATGAGATGACTCTAAGAGTGTCATGCCCCACCTGTGCCATCAGACAAGGTCTAACTTTGAGGAACCTTTAGCGCATGCAGACACCTCCTGATGTGTACACATACCAGAGCATAGATACTTTCAGTGACTAGTATATTAGCACCATTGCAACCACGAACTACCCCCCCCATCCATCCCCCCTCTCACTGAAGCAACCCAATCATGCCAGGAGTACACACCCCGCTGCCCTCCCGTGTCCCCAACTTCTTCTCAGGTAGACCAACTGGGCCCAAATCATCACCCCTGAATCTAAAAGGGAGACTACCGAGATGTATCATGAAGGCAGCAACCAAAGTGGGGGTATTCCCTGGTGGAAAATGCACCTAGGTAGCCCACTGACACCCCTTGTTAGCCTAGAAGCCACGTCGATGAATCGCGAACTACAGGGTCTAACCCGAGGGTGACCAGCAGTTCAATTAACTCTCACACCTTTTGCAATTTCTACACCCCAATGTCTACACATCACATGTGTAACTTATCTTGATCCCCCATTCCAGCAACATTAAGGCTGCTAGCCATTATAGCAGGGCTTAAAATGTCTATATACAGTGCAACAAAACTAAACACCAAGAGCCTCATTCCTCCTCCGGAGACTGCGATCAAGGTGAGTCCTCCAATTTCCGCTGCTGTAATTTCTGCTTCTTGAGGTTTTTCAAGTAATCCTCTGCTTGTTGTGGATTAGTGAAAAGTTTTTGTGTCCCCTGCTGAGTAATGCGAAGGCGAGCAGGGTATATTAAAGCATAGTCTATCTGAGCCTGTCTGATCTTTTGTTTTACTCCCAAAAATTTACGACGTTCCTCTTGGACATGTATTGTAAAATCCGAGTACATTGTAAAAGAGATACCATCATACATACGTTAACAGTTTTTTAGGTCTCGCCTGTCGATGCGCATGCGCATCGAGCAAGCGAGACTATTGCGAGTTATCCACTCTTTATCCGCACTGCAAGGAATCGTGGCGATTCCTTGCAGTGCCCGTGACTTTTAAGGTCAATGCGCATGCGCATTGAGCTTATGCGCATGCGCATTGACCTTAAAAGCGCGTGCGCGTGCACGTCCGTCTCCTAACAGCACACACACACCCTCTCCCCCGCTCCGCCCCCTCCCCGCCATGTCTGCCCCCTTCCCGCCGTCTCGCATTTCTCCTTTCGTTTCCATCACAACGGTGCTTCTCTTCTCCTCCCCTCGTCTATGTTTACCCGCTCCGCCCCCTCCCGCCGTGTCGCATTTCTCCTCCCCCTCCCCTCTCTTCCTTCCGTCTTCCTGCCGTGTCGCACCTCTCCCCTCTCCGCCCCCTCCCCTCTCCGCCCCCTCCCCTGCCCGCCGTGTTACGGTGAAAGGCTTGTTTTTAACCCCGTGGTTCTGTTGACCTCTTTCCTTTTACATGTTTCTTTCCCCGTCTTGATTTCCGTCCCACGTTTGTCCCGCTTATGCCTCTTTTATGTCTATCCTCCGGCCTGTCTCTGTTCCCCTGGCATATCTGTGTGTCCCTCTGTATGCACCCACTCTATATACCCTAACACGTTTTTGCCCCCCCCCCTCCCCGCCACCATCACCAGCCTACCTTGAAGGAACTCCCTGTTGCTGTCTCACACAGGTATGCGTCTCTCTCTCATGTCCTTCTCCCCCGCCCCTCTGCGCTGCTCTCTCCCCCTTGTGCTTCTCCCCGCGCCGCTGGGCATGCTTTCAGGTTTCGATCCACCGCTGCACAAGCCCTTCAGAGACTTGAATGCAGCCTTAAAGCAACTTAACTCACTCCAGTGCGTCTCGTTTAGATGGCTTGCCGTCTCGCCCAGCTGGTAACTCCCCGGAACGGGCTACCAGTTTTTACATTTGGACATGCTTTCTTTTATATGTGTTCTCTAGGTACAGTTATACCAACAACCTAGGACAGTCTTCAGCCTACACCAGTGACTTCTTTCAGAACAGGTTGCCGAACATTAATTAGCACAAGATAAATGTTGATGATTAGTGTTTTTCTTCAGTGTGCTGAGGACGTTTTCACTTTGCCCCATCTATGATTTGGCTCAGGGGGCACTGCACTGACCTGCGGGCATAGTCCGCCCATTTCTGAAGCTATCCAGCGTGACCGTGCTCCACCATACCTGTCATACATTAACCACCTTAACCCCCCTCTCCGGCCCTTTCTCCTTTCCTTTCTTTCTTGTCTTGTGCACAGGTGCGTGCAGTCGAACCCATTGATCCAGAGGCAGCGCTTCCCCAACCGGCAATTTATATGCTCTGATGTTTTGTTTTTTTTGTTTCTGTGGTCACCCACCCCTATCTTCAGTTGCTTTGTACTTGTACAATGAGCTGTGAGCAGGAGGTTGGAGTAGTCTGGGTGCATTTACTGACTGCCTTCTTTTCAGTCTCTTTATTTCCATAATCTGGAAAACACCACACAGCCATCAGCTGAATGTTTCCACACCCAGTAGCCCACTGAGCGGCACCAAAATGTTGCCTAATCCAATGCCTAGATTGTCAACATATTTTAAAAGGTATTTTAAGCTCGAATATTTCTACTGCCAGTTTTTGCATGATGAAGCCATTATTTTTTGACCACTGAAATAAAGTTTTCATTGGCCCTATTTCTCTTCTCCTTGATGACACCGTTTGTGTAAATAGCACTGTCACTGTTCAGCAGAGCAGTTCACTCATGAAAAGAGTTGTTTTGAGTTACATTATGCAAATACAAGTTCGGGGCCCCACACAAAATCCATATAATATAATTAGTCACATAGTGGAAGTCTTCACTTCCGGGATTCAAGTGTACAAGCTGCTTATCTACCCGAAGAGTTCGCCAGAACTTGCCCTTGCAGCCGCCTTTGCAAAGTTACTCAAGCTCATTAGCGTTGCTTGGCACACTTTTGTTGTGGTTCAAGGTACTACATTTTTACTGTGATAAGTTCCTCAATCTTTCCTTAGAAGTGCCTCCCCAGTCGCAACAGTCTAAGAAAGCGTAGGCGGAAGTAGGATTGCTCCCCTGGCATTGGGAAATCCCCATGGGACTTTTAGATTGTTTTGGGGCACAACATAAGCCAGTAGCAACCATTCTAATTCCAAAGCCAAGACTGTTGTTTAATCGTTTGTAGTCATAACTCCATTAATAAACCGCTTTAGCTACTATGACTATTGGCCACTTCTTTTGTGGTTGTGTTTTCGTTTTGTTTATTTATTTTTTATTTTTTTATTTATTGCCATGTCTTTTTTCAAATTTTGGCACCAAAGCTTATTTGCATTGGACACCCTTTCGATGCCGCATATCACGTAGAACTGTGTTCAGCATTATGCTTCTCTTTTCATGAAGAACCAGCTGTGCCCACTATCCTCCGGGTAAGCAGCTACTTTCCTGTCCCACATCAATATACCTTATGCCTACTCTGTCCTCATGCTTCTGTGGCTGCTAACTTTTGAATGTTGCATTCTAATTTTTTTTTTTATATTTCTCCATAGATAAATCCTCCCACTGGCCACACTTGTAGCCTTTTATTCATCATATACTCTTTTATTTAATTACGCTGTCTGCCTTCCAATGATTTGGGCCAGTGTCCTGGCTATCTAACCCATGTACAGTAGCCCTTGGGGCCTTCTTTGTAATGCTTGCCATTTTCCGCAACCTCACCCTCACTCACCCTCAACCCCTCACCCTCAACCCCTCACTCTCACTCATCCTCACTCACCCTCAACCCCTCACCCTCACCCTCACTCACCCTCAACCCCTCACTCACCCTCAACCCCTCACTCTCCCTCACCCTCACTCACCCTCACACTCACTCACCCTCAACCCCTCACCCTCACTCACCCTCAATCCCTCACTCACCCTCACACTCACTCACCCTCACCCTCACTCCCTCACCCTCACTCACCCTCACTCACCCTCACTCACCCTCACCCTAACTCACCCTAACTCACCCTCACTCACCCTCACCCTAACTCACCCTAACTCACCCTCACTCACCCTCAACCCCTCACTCACCCTCAACCCCTCAACATCAACCCCTCACCCTCACTCACCCTCACTCACCCTCACTCACCCTCACCCTCACTCACCCTCACTCACCCTCACCCTCACTCACCCTCAACCCCTCACCCTCAACCCCTCACTCACCCTCACTCACCCTCACTCACCCTCCCCCTCACTCACCCTCACCCTCACTCACCCTCACTCACCCTCACCCTCACTCACCCTCACTCACCCTCACTCACCCTCACTCACCCTCACTCACCCTCACTCACCCTCACCCTCACTCACCCTCACTCACCCTCACCCACCCTCACCCTCACTCACCCTCACCCTCACCCTCACTCACCCTCACTCACCCTCACCCTCACTCACCCTCACCCTCACTCACCCTCACCCTCACTCACCCTCACCCTCACTCACCCTCACCCTCACTCACCCTCAACCCCTCACTCACCCTCAACCCCTCACTCACCCTCAACCCCTCACTCACCCTCACTCACCCTCAACCCCTCACTCACCCTCACTCACCCTCACCCTCACTCACCCTCAACCCCTCACCCTCACACAGTGCAATAGGTCTCGGAGCATTTGAGTTGGAGCTTTTAGAAATGTTTATGGCTTTTTTTTTTGAAATTCTTTAACATTGGCTACAGGAAACAAAAATGCTAAAGATTTACAAAAAAAACCCATAAACAATTCCTCAACCCCTCACTCACCCTCACTCTCACTCATCCTCACTCACTCTCAACCCCTCACTCACCCTCACTCACCCTCACCCTCAACCCCTCAGCCTCACCCTCACTCACCCTCAACCCCTCACCCTCACTCACCCTCATGCTAAAGATTTACAAAAAAACCCATAAACAATTCTAAAAGCACTAACTCTAATGCTGCGAGACCTATTGCATTTCTAATGCTTGTTCTCTCTTGCAATTCTTAAGGCGATATCTCTGTCCTGATAATTTAATAGACGGGCAATGATAGGCCTGGGAGGACTTCCAGGGGAGGGTCTTGCCCCCAGCGATCGATGCGCCCTTTCCACCACAAATTGAGAAGATAACAGGTCGGCACCCGCCACAGCCATAAGCAATTTCTCAATATACTTCTCCATGCGCCCTGTACCTGTACTTTCCGGAATTCCCAGGACGCGAATGTTGTTTCTATGACTGCGGGCTTCTATGTCCTCATTTTTTGCCACTATTACCTTGAGCAGCCTGTCTATCAGCGTTGTTGCCTTTTTGAGCTGGGCAGTGGTGTCCTCTACATCGGAGACTCGCTGTTCCGCCTCCTTAAGAAGCATCTCATGCCCCTTTATTGTGCGCACTATGGCATCCATCCAGGTAGAGACCATGTTGATTTTGTCCGCCATGGTCACAAACCCCTGCCTAACTTCTGTGAGAAGCGATTTAAGATCTTCGCTCGATGTTTGTATGGAATTTTGCGGAGTCTTCCGTACCGGCGCCCTCCACAGCAGCCTGCTGTTTATTAGCTCTTTTAGCCTCAAACGAAAGTTTCGGCTGACGAGCATCCAGTCGCCCCATCTTAAGACCAGGCCCAGCCGAAGCCCTGACGGCTCCAATTCCCCTCTCTGTCTGTCGCCAGGCACACGTTGTGTTCGCTACTCAAAACGCACTGCAGGCACGGAGGGCAGGGTAGTCACTCCCGGTGACCCAGCACTGCCTGCGACGAAGATGGCAAGTGCACAGCACTACGCGTCACTCCGCAAGTAGGCACTCACGGCTCCGCTCCGTTGTAGCGATCCAGGGACCCAGGATCAGCCCTTTAAGGTGCCTCTCGGGCCACATGCTCTAGCGCTCTATTCATCCCTCAAGCAGCAGAAGACTCTTCTTTCTGTTACCATTGCCAAGTAGTATCCGCGCCTGGCATCTGCTTCCAACCCAGTGCCCGTGTTTAACAGACTCACATGCACCCAGCAACGCCGACAAATTGCATCCACCTGGATCCTCTGACACAGTCCATAGCGCTTATTCCCACACACCCAGGGTCCTGCCTGGTGCACAAGGTCTCCAATTTCTGCTCCGTATAGGTTGTTCACCTTCAATGCTGCACAGCTCCAGTCCCCAGGTCCCCAACAGCGCAGTCACAGTATTGGGACCCAGCACTTGCTACGCCGCGAACCGCCGTGTTCACTCCACACCCCGCAGCTTAGTCAGTGCACCTCACATATAGCTCAGCGTCCCACCACCTATGCCGCAAGTAGGGGGAAAATGGCGGCACCTCCACAGTCCACTCACTGCCACACCTTAGTCCATTCCAGTAGGTTCCGATCCAGCTCCCAAGGGCCCGCCTGTCTCACTGCGCGTTTAGATGGTGCCGACGGCAGCAGCGGGCATCCCATGCAGCGTGGAGACCAGTTGCCAGCTCGAGCATGGGCCACTGGGGATATCGCTAAAATGGCCGCTCCTTCACCGCTGCAGGCGGCCGAGCCTCCGCTCTCGGATTTCCCAAGGCAGCCACTTATGGGGAACAGTTTGGAGACACCCACCAGTGAATCTCTGCGTGATGTTCGGCAGTATCCGCTCGCCCCAGCATGGGCCCCCTGTACGGATCACTCTCCGGCACTCCGGCCCTGGCACCTCGTGGCGAGCCGGGGTCTCTTGTGACCGGGCACCCCGATCAGCAGCTCCTGAAGCAGCGAGCGGATATCTCGCCCCTTGCTACGTCCACTTACCAATGCTCACCAGTGCCTCCCGCAGCTCCAATACTTGCACCGCCGGGATCCCGAGTTCAGCACGAATCACCCCCTACAACTTCTGTCGTTACATACAGGCGGAGAGGAGGATAAAAGCAGGATTATGCAGCCGGTCAGCGGGAGCCTCACCACACAGCGGCCATTCCGCTCGTGCGCCACCTAGCTCCCCCCTGGTCGGTAGGAACTTTAAAAGTAAAGAAATAGGAAAGAAAAGGCTAAATTCGGTTTGAAATAAAACCGGAGTTTAAAAGAGGAGGTTTAGAGAAGTAAAGGAAGAAATTAACCCATAAAAGGGTAGAGAGAGAGAAAAAACATATATGTACATATGGGAAGGGTTAAAAGAAGAAATTTGTACTCTTTATAGTACTTAATATTAACAAAACACTAAAATAATGCTATAAATACTTTACAATTAGTAGTATACAGTAAGAATGGAAGTAGATGTAAGAGGTCTAAGCTCTTAAGAGATGATACTTATCTTTGTGGGCAGCAGCAACAAAGAAGACAGATGGATGCTTGTGGGGGGACTTTATACCATATTGGAATGTTCATTGAAGTTCTGTATTCTTCAATTGTTGCTGCTGAGCTGTGGCAATAAAGGAGATTTGCATAATGTTAGCCTCCGTATCATGCCATAAAATTAATTATTAAATGTTCATAAGGAAGAAAAACTACGTTTGCTGACAAGATTTGCTAAATCAATCATTACTTCAAAATGCTGCCACAGGTTTTCCACAAACCTTCAAAACACTTCAGAACCGGTTGCTGAGTTTGTATTCAGACTGCATGAACCACATCAAAAAGCCAATTTGGGATGATGACAAAAGAATTATTAAAAGACCAACTCATTGTGCAATCTTGCAGGAAAAAATTTGGAAGCAATCTGCACGCAATTTGTCACTAAGGGCAGCCATCACTATTGCGAAAGTCATCAAGGAATCTGAAAAGTACATGCAAGAAAGGCAGCCTGTAGAAAGCTGGAGCAGTGATGCAATACGCAAATTGATGGGCGCTTTTAAGAAGTAAATAGTGTAGGTAGAGAACCACAACTTTCAAACCCCAACCAGGGCAACATTAAATCTATTAAAGCAACAAATGCAAGACTCATGACATCCGTGAAATTTTGTCACAGGTGTGGTAGCAAAATGCACTCATCTTGTTCCAGAAATTATAATGCCATTGGCAGAGCCTCTTGCCTTTGTGGAAAGCAGAGACACTTCGCCAGAATTTGTAGGACACCCCCGCGCCGCACGGCCACCAGCTGTTGCGTGTGCTCCCGCCTGCCCTGCTCTCGGCCTCGCTGGGCCTTCCCGCTGCTAGTTGTGCCGCGCCTCTGCCGGTGGTGCTTCATGACTACTTTGCGCTGTTTGCTTGTGTCTGCCTCATTTTTGTCCTGCTTCGTTGGTCTTTGCTCTGTTTTGTTGTATAGTGTTGTGCTCTATTTGTCCCCCCCCCCAGCGCTGCTGTCCCCTGCGCCCACCCGCCCCGCTCCCCGCCTCCCGCTTCCCGCCGCCGGGATTGTGGACACGCCCCCTTCCTCCCCGCTCCCGCCTTCCAGCTGCTCCGCCCTTCCTGCACTTGGCCATATATGGCGACCGTGCGGCACAGGTGAGTGTGACCTATTTTAGGACACCCCCGCGCCACACGGCCACCAGCTGTTGCGTGTGCTCCCGCCTGCCCTGCTCTCGGCCTCGCTGGGCCTTCCCGCTGCTCGTTGTGCCGCGCCTCTGCCTGGTGGTGCTTCGTGACTACTTTGCGCTGTTTGCTTGTGTCTGCCTCATTTTTGTCCTGCTTCGTTGGTCTTTGCTCTGTTTTGTTGTATAGTGTTGTGCTCTATTTGTCCCCCCCAGCGCTGCTGTCCCCTGCGCCCACCCTCCCCGCTCCCCGCCTCCCGCTTCCCGCCGCCGGGAGTGTGGACACGCCCCCTTCCTCCCCGCTCCCAGCTGCTCCGCCCTGCCTGCACTTGGCCATATATGGCGACCGTGCGGCACAGGTGAGTGTGACCTATTCTAGGACACCCCGCGCCGCACGGCCACCAGCTGTTGCGTGTGCTCCCGCCTGCCCTGCTCTCGGCCTCGCTTGGCCTTCCCGCTGCTCGTTGTGACGCGCCTCTGCCTGGTGGTGCTTCGTGACTACTTTGCGCTGTTTGCTTGTGTCTGCCTCATTTTTGTCCTGCTTCGTTGGTCTTTGCTCTGTTTTGTTGTATAGTGTTGTGCTCTATTTGTCCCCCCCCAGCGCTGCTGTCCCCTGCGCCCACCCGCTCCGCTCCCCGCCTCCCGCTTCCCGCCGCCGGGAGTGTGGACACGCCCCCTTCCTCCCCGCTCCAGCCTCCCAGCTGCTCCGCCCTCCCGGCACTTGGCCATATATGGCGACCGTGCGAACGTGCAGCGTTGACGAGCAGCGGGCGCGCCGATTGTGCACCGAAGGCGCGCCAAAGGTAAGCCCGTCTGCGCCCGTCCGCGCCTGGACCGCGCCCAGTGCCAGGACCCCTGGCCCCCGGAGACCCCAGCCCACCCGCCGGACGTACGACGCCGCCACCCTCAACGCACTCAACGCCGGCCGATTCCCGGGCTGCTACCGAGCCACCCCGAGACGCACCCACGGACCCTTCTGCTGCAACTCCTGCAAGTTCACCTGCATCCGGCCCTGCACTACACCAGCACCGACCAAGACCAAGACGAGCAACAGCAGCAGCCACCTGAAATGCATCCTGCTCAACACCCGCTCCGTCCACAGGCACGCCATCGAGATCTGGAACCTGCTCGACACCACAGCCCCAGACGTCGCCTTCTTCACGGAAACCTGGATGAACGCCTCTTCAGCGCCCGACATCGCCATCGCCATCCCAAACGGATACAAGATCATCCGAAGGGACCACATCAACCACACCGGAGGAGGCATCGCCATCATCCACAGGAACACCATCCGCATCACGACCAACACCGACGACACCCTCGCACCCGCCGAGCACCTGCACTTCCAGGTCCACATCAACCCCAGGACCACCCTCAGAGGCACTCTCATCTACAGACCCCCGGGACCACGCACACAATTCAGCGAAGACATCGCCGACTTCATCAGCCCGCACGCCCTCTGCTCCGCTGACTACATCCTCCTCGGGGACCTCAACTTCCACCTGGAGAACAACAACGACCGCAACACCACCCTGCTGGACAACCTCACAAACCTGGGACTCAAGCAGCTGGTCACCACCCCCACCCACTACGCCGGACACACACTAGACCCCGTCTTCTCATCCAGCAAGGACATCGCCTTCAGCCATGCCACCGGACTCCACTGGACGGACCACAGCTGCGTCCACTTCAGCTTCGGAAGGACCACGATCCACCACCACCAGCAACAGGTTGCACGCAGAAGCTGGAACAAGATCACAGCCGACCAGCTCGCGACCTCCCTGAGCATGAACCCTCCCACCAGCACAACGAACCCAAGCCAGGCGGCCACCAACCTCACCAAGTGGATCAGCGACTGCGCAGACGACCTCGCCCCCCTGAGGACCCCGCCTAGCAGACCCGGCAGCAAGAAAGCCCCATGGTTCACCGACGAACTCAAGAGCTCCAAGAAGAACTGCCGAGCCCTCGAGAGAACCTGGCGCAGAGACCCAACTCCGGACAACATGGCTGCCCTCAAGCTCGCCACCCGAAAGCACCACCAACTCATCCACGCCACCAAGAAAACCGCATTCAAGGAACGACTGGACAACAACGCACACAACAGCAAGGAACTCTTCAACATCGTCAAAGAGCTCTCCAACCCCAACGCCGGAAACAACGACATCCCCCCTTCGCAAGACCTCTGCAACTCCCTCGCCTCCTACTTCCACAACAAGATCGCGGACATACACAACAGCTTCAGCACTCAACCGATGCACGCCACGACCGAACCTCCGCTCCCCACCACCACCCTCCGCGCCTGGACTCCGATCAGCACCGAAGACACCGTCCGTACGATGAACTCCATCCACTCCGGATCTCCGACCAACCCCTGCCCTCACCACGTCTTCAACAAGGCAGACGCTGTCATCGCACCCCACCTGCGGGACATCATCAACACCTCCTTCGACACCACTACCTTTCCGGAGAGCTGGAAGCACGCCGAACTCAGCGCCCTACTCAAGAAGCCATCAGCCGACCCCACCGACCTCAAGAACTACCGCCCCATCTCGCTGCTCCCGTTTCCTGCAAAAGTCATCGAGAAGACCGTCAACAAGCAGCTGGCCGCCTTCCTCGAGACGAACGGAGCCCTCGACCCCTCGCAGTCTGGCTTCCGGGCCAACCACAGCACCGAGACCGCCCTGATCGCAGCCACCGATGACATCCGAGCTCTGCTCGACAACGGAGAAACAGCGGCCCTCATCCTCCTAGACCTCTCCGTGGCCTTCAACACTGTCTGCCACCGTACCCTAGTACAGCGCCTCAGCAACGTCAGAGTCCAGGAGAAGGCACTGGAGTGGATCATCTCCTTCCTCGCCGGAAGGACACAGAGAGTCCGCCTCCCTCCGTTCAGATCTGAAGCCACCGAAGTCATCTGCGGCGTTCCTCAAGGCTCCTCACTCAGTCCAACCCTCTTCAACGTCTACATGAGCCCCCTTGCAGACATCGCACGCCAGCACAACCTCAACATCATCTCCTACGCCGACGACACCCAGCTGATCCTCTCCCTCACCAACGACCCCGCCACCGCCAGAGCCAACCTACACGAAGGAATGAAAGAGGTAGCCGAATGGATGAAGAACAGCCGCCTGAAACTGAACTCAGACAAGACGGAAGTCCTCATCCTGGGATCCTCACCCTCCGCCTGGGACGACTCCTGGTGGCCCCCCGCCCTAGGCAGCGCACCCAAACCAACAGACCACGCACGAAACCTGGGCTTCATCCTGGACTCCTCCCTCTCCATGACCAGACAAGCCAACGCCGTCTCCTCGTCGTGCTTCAACATCCTGTGCATGCTACGTAAGATCTTCCGGTGGATCCCCACCGAGACCAGGAAGACGGTCACCCAGGCCCTCGTCACCAGCCGTCTGGACTACGGCAACTCCCTCTACGCCGGAACCACCGCCAAACTCCAGAAGAGACTCCAGCGGATCCAGAACACCTCAGCACGACTCATCCTGGACATCCCCCGTCGCTGCCACATCTCCGGACACCTGAGAGACCTGCACTGGCTCCCGGTCAACAAGAGAATCACCTTCTGACTCCTCACCCACGCACACAAAGCCCTACACAACCAAGGCCCAGGATACCTCAACAGCCACCTCAACTTCTACGCTCCCAATCGTCAGCTTCGATCGACCGGCCACGCCCTCGCCACCGTCCCCCGCATCCGAAGAGCCACCACAGGGGGACGGACCTTCTCCTACCTCGCCGCCAAGACATGGAACTCCCTCCCGATCCACCTCCGCCTGACCCAGGACCACCTCGCCTTCAGGAAGCAACTCAAGACCTGGCTGTTCGAGCAGTAGCGGACCCCCCTCCCCTAGCGCCTTGAGACCCTCCGGGTGAGTAGTGCGCTATATAAATGCTTTGATTGATTGATTGATTGTAGAGCAGGAAATAGAGGACATGTGTCTCTGGTTGAAGATGATACGGAGAATATAGAACACAAATTTATGTTTTTGGGGGGATTATATTTATTGAGTTTTTAAGGCAGGCTGCATGCAATATCAAACAGAACTTAGTGAACCGTGAGTACATAGGGGTGAAATCAGAGTCAGTGAGGCATTCAATAATATCACAAATCATCATTAACAGCATATACAGCATATCAAAATGAACATCGACCAATACAGTACCATCCCTCATGCGTCATAGTGTTATCATCTATGAGAATTGGGCAGGTGCTTCTCCCAGCTCTATACCATAATACTTCAGCCAGGAGTCCCAATCCTTGTTATATTGTTTCGGGCAACCTCTTGCTTTATAGGTCACTTTTCAGCTTCCATGCAGAGGTGCATACTAGTTATCCATTCCTTAAAGGTAGAGGTTTCCTGGGAGCCTCAGTGTTTAGAGACGTCTCTCTTGGCAACCGCCAGGCTCAAGTTAAAAAGGAGTTTGGCTCGGGGAATGTTTATCTCTGTAGGTATTCCCAGTAGAACAAACTTGGGGTCTATTGTTATGTCTCCCTCTAGTATTTTAAGAAGATCTTCTATTATGGTGGACCAGTAAGAGCGTATTGTATAGCACTCCCTAAAGGTATGTATGTATGTATGAGTCCCTGTCTGCTTTGCAACGTAAACAAGTGGGGGAATCTGCCTTACCAAATTTGTGTAGCCAAGTCCTATATAATATATCCTATGTAGGATCTTTAATTGTATCAATTGTAATCTAGATATAATGGCTACTTCTCTCGGGTGCATGAGAGCCGCTTTCAAGTCGATGTCCTCAATACTACTCACTGTTACTTCCCACTGTGTTCTCATCTTCGTCAGTGAATCAGACACATTATTTATTAATGTTTGATAGGTCCTTTAGACCGCCTGCTCCGCGATTTCCCCCTGAAGCAGTTGCCCCTCCAGTGGTGCATATTCGGGGAGAATAGTCTGATCTAGGTATTCTGCTCTCCATGCATGCTTGAGTTGTAGGTACTTAAAGTATTGGGTGGCATTTAATTGATATTCCCATTGGAGGGAGCTAAAAGGGATTAGATTTCCATCTTCAAGGAGGTCGCCCACTCTAGAAATTCCAATCTTATTCGAAGTTCAGAAGCCCTTGAGCTTCCCAATCTCAGTCAGTCATGCTCCCTCCCATAGAGGAGTCTGCCGGGTAATGCATTTATCCCACCCCATCTGTCTCTACCCCCTTTTCCATGCCTCTATGGTCCTGTGGGTTGCCAGCAGCAATTGGGTCATTCCTTTGTCGCTGTAAAGGTAGTGTATATACGTGCGAGATTGAAACAGGCCTCTTTCTAAGACATAGGTCAGGTGGTCCCCAGGTAAATGTCCCCAGTCGTTGATCACTATTAAGTGTGCCACTCCATAATAAAAACATACATCTGGGAGTGCAATACCACCGTAGTGTTGGCTTCTCTGCAATGTCCTCAGTGCCACTCTCCGATATCCCCTGTTCCATAGGATGGTACGCAGTGTCATATCAGAAGTTGAAGGGCCTCCCCACCCTGCAAGGTACTTGGTGGGGCCCTCTACGGCCTCAGTCAGGAGTTGCCAGGCCCATATGTTACGCCACTGAGGGTACAGACTTCCCCCTCAATTGTGGTAAAAATTTAATCTGGAATTTCATGGTGCATATTCTGGAGGACATAAAGAAGTTTTCCCAGTACAGCCATTTTATGCATTGCGGCCCTACCTGAAAGTATTAGGTGTAAAGCTCTCTATCTTTCCACGTCAGTGTGGAACTCCTTTAATATCCTGCGAATATAACGTTCCAGACTGACCTCTATGTTCGTGGTTATGTAGAGGCCTAGATATTTGAACCCTTACTGATCAATACGCAGTTTGCCCGGGAGCTGCCTTGCATATAGATGTCTGTCCACTGGATACTGGCTTGATTTGTCCCAGCTGATCTTATAACCTGTGTGGATCCCATTTGTTTTGAATATCTGAAACACCCCCATAAAGGCGTAGCCGAATGGGTGATGTAGAGGAGGATGTTGTCTGCATATAATGAAATCCTTGTCAATGCCAATGCCCCTGGTCTCTCTTTGAAAGCAACTAAGCCCTGGTGTGCCCTATTTACAAAGGCCAATGGTTCTAATGGGAGCACAAAAAACAATGGGGATTGAGGGCACCCCTGTCACGTGCTCCTCTCTATGGGAAATTCTGCGCTCCATTTACACGTGTGCTTGTCATCCGACAGGTGTATAGGAGTTCTTCCCATGCCAGGAACCTGAGTCAAACCCAAAGTTTATTAGGGCTTGACATACGGCCAATGGACAGCACCAAATGCCTTTTAAGCATCTGGGACAAAAATAAATAAGGCCTTTCTCTATAATTTACTGTGTTTAACTAGTTGGAGAGTCTACGTAAATTAAACCTGGTCGATCTTTTAGGTATCAAGCCAGATTGATAGTGGTGTATAAGCGAGGATATCAATGATAGCCGCGTAGCCAGGATTGTCGCTAGGATTTTTTGCTTCAACATTTAATAATGAAATGGGAAGGTAAGAACCACAGCCCGTATTGGGTTTTCCTGGCTTATGTTTTACTATTATGGTGGAATTACCAATTACGGGGGAGAACGCCCTCCTTTGCCCCAAAAAACATATCGCGTAAATAGGGACCCAACAGTTCGGCATATCTCTTGAAGAACTCTGTCAGTATTCCATTATGTCCTGGGGTCTTCCCTGGTTTTTGTTGGTCTATGGCAGCCACTACTTCTACCAATGTAATGTCTTCTTCTAATGTATTACGATCCTCAGGTGGCAGGGCGGGGGTCAGTATGTCTTGTAAATAATCTCAGATCTGAGGGCCAGGTTGCAGGCCTTGTAAAAGTCTGCATAGTAAAAGCAAACACAGTTGCAATCTCCTGTGGTGAGGTGTATATGTTCCCAGAACACAAATTCTTAACTGTTGAAAATTCTTGCAGTAGAGAGGATAATCCCTAATGTCATAGATGTGGAAGTAAACATAACAGAGAATAACAACCTACAATCAACTTTAATGTGAAAGGGAATGATATACCTTTAATGTTGAACTCTGGATCTCTCTACACAATTGTTCTCAAGGATCGTTTTCATCTCATATGGCTGGGAGAACCAGAAGATTTGAACTTAAAAGGGTACCAAGGAAAGAGCAGAAGTTTAAGAAGCATGAAACAGTGGGCAAGGTGTACGCTGCAGAATGTGGTCCACCAATTTTAAAAATGTGGCAATACAATTTCCTTATCATTTAAAAATGCCAGAGAGAGGTATCACGTCATGGTTGCAGGTGACAAAGTGATTGATAAACGTCTGTCCAGGTATAAGCCAATCGTTGAGGGCAGACTGGGAGAGACTAAAGGGTACCAACATATCTTCCTAAAGAAAGGTGTAGTGCCTGCCAAGCATGCTGTAAGGAGAGTTCCAGAAGAGATCTGGGCAAAATATTGCAGAAAATGATTGATGATGGAGTGATGGAGCCAGTTGAGGCTGCTGAGTAGATCACTCATATAGTCATCAAGGAGAAATGTGATTGATCTTTCGGATTCTTAGGCATCTGTGCAGTCTTAATGAAAACATTATATCAGACTGTTTCCTGATCCCAAGCATAATCAAATGTATTATAATGTTGTTTTCTAGAGCATGTTTTTTCTGTAAACTGGATCTCCACAGTGCTAATCATCAGATAAGACTACACCCAGCTTCAAGACCAATAATGGATTTCATCACCATGGAGGCGGTGTACCAGTTTACCAGACTGCCATTTGGCTTATCCTGAGTGCTAGTGTCTTCCAGAGACTTGTATCAAATGCCTTGGCAGGTGTCAGGAACACTTCTCCTTCCTAGAAGAATTTTTTCTCTTTGGAGACAGTGTTGCTGCTCACGATGAAGCTTTGCAACAAGTAAGATCCTTAATTCTGGGCTGACCTTCTGCAAAGACAAGTGTACCTTCTTCATACAAAAAGTTGAATATCTAGAGTATCTTATAAAGGTGAAGGAGTGAAGACAGCCAAAACTGAACCTGGTGAGTACCATTATGGATACAGCTGTACCAAAAGACAAGGTGATATTGTTCAAGGGGTTAGTGGAATGCTATCCCATGTTTGTACAGAACTTTGCAGACAAGACTGAGGATTTAAGAATTCTTCTCAGGAAAGCAAATACATTTGAGTTGTGCCTGTCCAGTAAAAAGTTTCATGTCGATAAAATCTGTTTATCGCCATTTGAAATGGGATCGAAGATCATAGTTGTGGTGGATGCCAGTAATGTGGGTTCAGGAAATGCATTGTCCCAGGTACATCGAAGGGTAGAAAAAACTGGGGAGGTTTCCTTGTGCTCTTTGTCTAGAGCAGAAAGGAATTACTGTCTGATAGAGAGGAAGGGATTAGCTTCAGCAAGGGCCATGATGTATTTCTAAATCTTCTTATAGAGAGATCACAAGCCATTTGTTCAAATATTGGGTCCTCGTGGTGACAAAAATTGTTTTGGTAGGTTAGCCAGGTTAGCAGTAAAGTTCCAAGAGTATGATTGCGTAGTATGTACATACCTGGAAGGAGAAACAGTATAGCCAAGGGCTCCATGTACAAAGCATTTCACTGAATTGGGCCACTTGCAACTGCAAAAATGGCTTTAGGATGTACAAAGCCCAAATTGCGATTTGGTAACTTGTTACCAGATCGTAATTTGGGTTTTGCAATTCAGTATTAAGAAGGGATGAGGGCCTCCCTTCCTTGGAATGGTATGCATGAATGTTTTATGACCGAAATGTGGTTGCAAACCATTTGCAATTTACAGCTAATTGAAAGTTTGTGGTAACTCCATTAAAAAAATTAAACTTCAAAGTTTCCTTTTGTTCTTTTAAATACGTCCCATTTTCCTTTAAGGAAAATGGGCTGAATTTAAAAAAAATTGCTTTATTTAGAAGCAATCACAGACAATGGGCTCGATTCACAAAAGTAATCTGAGACAAAATCCTAACTTTACAACTTTCAGTATTCACAGAAGGCATTTAGGAGTAGTAAAGTTATGATTTTGTCTCGGTTAAACCTAAATTTTACTTAAATGAAACTTAAGACCAACACTTAAGTTTAACTGAAACAAAATCCTAACTTTACTACTCCTAAATAGGATTTTGTTTCAGATTACTTTTGTGAATCGGGCTCATAGTGTGTAGTATCTTGTCGACGCGGATATGCCCCGGTGGGCATTGTGTGATGTCATGGCTCGTGAGGGTTAGTGACACAGACCGTGACAGTGAGCAGGTTGACAGTTGGAGTCAAGGGCAGAGTGGAGAAGGGGACTCGGCTGCTTGTCTGTGGGATGATGCCTTTACACTTCATGTCAATAAACCACGTATCTAGACGTACACTGTGTCGTGTGATTACCATCCGACACAGAACTCGCATGAACAGACATCCGACGTACAAGGTGTCCTGAGGTATATTATCATTCTAACCGAAGTCTCTGTCAGGCAAAGTGAGGGGGGCGTGGACGGATGTCAAGCAATGTGGTTTGATTTCGACAGATGTATCATACTGGCAGTTTGGTACTTGAAGAGATGGGATTACAGCTGTGCAGTGCACGACCTGCGGTAGTTCCTGGAGAGTTTTTGGTTTCCTGAAGAAGTTTGCCGCAGCTGCGTTTTTTAATCTGGTGGGCAGCTGTTCAAGCAGGTACACCCGGGCTGAATTCAATCTTCACAGAGGTGGCAACTGGTGTCAGTCAAGGTTGCAAACCCTCCCAGGCTCAGTCAGATGTTGGCTGCTCGCACTGTGTATTCTTTATCAGTGGGCGGTTGCCTAGTCTGTGACACCTGGACTGATTTAAAGCTTCAAGGAAGTTGTCAAAGGTGGCTGTCAAGTCGGCAACCCCGCTCAAGCTCAGTCAGGTGCCCGTTGCTCATTTGAAGCTGTTCTGTATTCATCAAGAAATTTTGTAAGTACTGTCATCAGTTGTTTTTTCATCACTTATACAAACACAGCACCGTGACGTGCACATCTGTTGAACTTTTGTGTGGAACGTTGACCGTTCGAGAACATCGCAAACTGCAACAGAGCGGTGATGCACACACCATAAAGTACAATTTCGTAATTTGTAATCCTTTGACACTGCATTTCTAGATGACTTGAGACCGCTCAGGTGTAATTCTTAGTCAAAAACAGTGATAGTGGGTGACGCGCACATCCACAGGCATTATTTCTATTTTTTTGTTTTCGTTTTTCGTTTGGTCTTTCGGCTTTGTTTTCAAGTGTCTTCCAGATATTGATTGTGGTGCATGTACTGTTTATATAGTCACAGTTTTTTCTTTTAGCATACTTTTATGGCAATGCAGGCAGTAAATCCACCACTACCATTCTTGGATTCACCTGGTGAACCCCCAATTTTGTGGTATCATTGGTTAGACGCTTTTAAAACATACCTTGGAGTAATTGGTGCTCATAGATTTAGACATGAAATAAAAATAACCTATTTCTACATTCACTTGGGTTTGAAGGAAGGGCAACATTTACAACATCTTCCTGATCTTGTAGTGGGTGATGGGGAAGAATTGGATGAATACCAGAAAACCATTTTAAAAAGTTGCAAGTAGGTATGACGTCCAACATAGTCTGGTTGTGTTACGTCATAAATTATTTAAACGAGTCCAGAGGGTTGAAGAAGACATAGACCCATACATAAGTTCGTTAAGGAAGTTAATGGCAGAGTGCTATTTTGAGAACTTTAGTAACCAATTGGTGCATGATCAATTCATTAGTCATTGTTCTGACAGAACCATACAGCAGAAATTGTTTTCTTTGGGAATCCCTCCCTGGAAGAATGTCTAAGAGTTGCCAAAGGTATAGAAACAGCACAACAATCTATAAAAGAATTAGATGGTAAAGCAGTAGAAGCAGTTACCCCAGCAACTTAAAACTTGGATATTCGATAAGTAAAAACACCCCCTTCCCCAAGCGCCTTGAGACCCTCTGGGTGAGTAGTGCGCTATATAAATTTATGAACTTGAACTTGAACTTACGCCTCGTTTCAAATACTTCAAGAAGGAAAAAAAATGATTCACAGAGGATTTTTATTAAACAACCACATTTTTTGATGTGGCAACACTACTCATAGTAAGAACAGAAGACCATGTCCAGCAAACAATGTTGTATGTAGGTCTCATGGTAAGCTTGTACATTTTGCGAAGGTGTCAAAAAAAAAAAGATGAAGTAAAAGTAGATTTTGTGAAAGACAGCAGTGACAGAGATGTAGAAGACATGATTTTGGACATGAAGGACATGGTTTTTGGTTGTTAGTGAAGACACTGTAAGAACAGGAGATCCTGCAGATTGTGTAGATCCATATGTCAACATACTTGTGGGTGAAAAAGAACTATGGGCCTCATTTATGAGGCGGTGCGTCACTTTTACGCCGCTGGTGCGTCACTTTTTGTGACGCACCAGTGGCGTAAAAAATGCGCCTTGTAGCACCATATTTACAAAGTGACGCATCTAGGTAGATGCGTCACTTATTAACCCCTGCACCACATTATACCTGCGCAAGGTATAATGTATGCAAGGGGGGCGTATTGACGCAAGGAAGCGTCGTTGAAGTGACTCAGTGAAATCTATGAGATTTCACTGCGTCACTTTAAGGACGCCGGTGCGTCAAAATCTTGCGCCTGCCTCACAGCAGGCGTAAGACTGACGCAGGCCCTTTCACATGGGGCTTGCCCCATGTGAAAGGACGCATTGCTGGAGTTGCGTCACTTTTGTGACACACTCTGGCAATGCGTCACTTTTGCGCTTACAGATACGTCAGAAATACTGACGTATCTGTAACTCCTTGCGACATGATGCGTCATATATTAAATATGACGCATCAGGAATGTCGCAAGGAGTGCGCACTGAGAAGTGACGCATCGCTGCTTTCACGCAGCGATGCGTCATTTCTCATAAATGAGGCCCCCATGCCTTTTGGTTGATTCAGGTGCACGCATTATCATGATCACCCAAGGTACCGGTTTTGGCTATACAGGATTCTACCTTGCTCGAAGAACTTTTGAATAATTACCCAAAGTGTTATCAGGTAAATTGGGAAATATAAAAGGTTTCAAACTTAGAATAAAGGTAAAAGAAGGATCTGTCCCCATTCAACATAAGTTAAGGAGTGTCCCTTTCAGCGTGAGTGAGTATTTAGAGAAAGAACTTGCGGTGCTAGGCGATAGAGGGATACTTGAACTAATTGAGTCCTCTTTGGTAGTAGCGTAGAGTATGCATTGATTTACACAGTCTCAACATAGAGATTTGGGTGGACTCTCATCCATTGCCCAACATTACAGAAATGCTGGCCATGGTTACGGAAGCCAAGTTTTTTTTACAAAATTTGATCTGGCATCTGCGTATCACCAGGTGGAATTAGACCAATAATCACCTCATTTTACTGCTTTCATGTCCCCATCAGGTATTTTTAAATTTTGTCATACGCCTTTTGGGTTAGCCTCGGCGGCATCTACTTTTCAGCGTCTCATGGTACACCTACTAAAGGGGGTAAAGAATGTATCCATTTTTCAAGACGATGTCCTCATTTATGCTCCCAATAGGAAGACACACAATGAGATTTCGAACACGGTTCTGTCTATCTTTCAGGATTAGGGTGTCCTTCTAAAACGTGAAAAATTTGAATTTTGTAAACAATCTGTGGAACATTTGGGACACACAATTTCCAGCACAGGAGTCCAGCCCAGATCAGGTCTAGTCAAAGCTATATTGCAGGCACACTCACCGTGTGACAAAAGAGGAGTTAAATCGTTTCTGGGTTTAAGCAAGTTTTTACTCGCAGTTTATTTTTGATTATGCCATTAAGGTCAGACCAATTACCAATTTGTTGAAAACAGACACTGTGTTTGAATGGGATGCTGAATGTGAAACTGCTTTTGAGTAGCTTAAAAAAAGTTGAGTGTGGTCAAAGCTTTAAAACCCTATGATCCTGCTGCACCATGCATCTTATTAGTTGATTCAAGTAATCACGGTTTAGGAGCAGTGTTGACCCAAAACATTGACAATGTGGAACTAACAATGGGGTTGACATCTAGAGTACTGAAAGAAGCTGAAGTACACTATTCAGTAATCGAGAAAGAGCTTCTGGCATGTTGTTTGGCTATTGAGAAGTTTAAGTGTTATCTGTGGGGTAGGAGATTTACGTTACAAACAGATCACTAGCCTTTAGTATCCATCCTAGGGCGTACTTCTTACAGAAATAATACTCCCCGTATAGTCGGATTCTTCACCAAGTTGTTAAAATTCCAATTTAATGTTAAACACATTCCAGGTGGGAAGAACATTCGTGTTGATGTTCTCTCACGTTTTCCCACAAAGGTAGAAGACTCAGAGGATGGAAGCAAAAACTGTACAGATGAGGATTGTGATGACTGCATAGTTGCAGCTGTGTAAATTAAACATACTTGTGCCATTGCTGAAGAAGAATGGGGGGAAGCCATGGAGTAGGACGGCACTTTGAAAAGTGTAATGAAATTTATTGTTGAGAGTTGGCCAAGGGAGAGGAATGTAGACATTGACATTCAACCTTATGTCAAGGTGAGACACAAATTGTCTGTTGAAAATGGTCTAGTATTCGGATCAGAGAAAATGATTCCTCCTACTGATGTAAGAATTGTTCTGCTAACTAAGGCACATGAAGGGCATTTGGGAGCCACTCTCACGAAGCGTAGAGTCCGTGAATATTTTTGGTGGTCTCTGATGGACAGAGATATTGATACCATGGTACACAAATGTGTTATTTGGTCTTGTGTTCTTCTAATCCTCCCATGATACCCCTTCCTTTGCCTTCAAAACCTTGGGGAAAATTGGAGATAGACTTTATGGGACCTTTCATGCCCTACCAGATCACTCACGGTTCGCTTTAGTATTGGTTGATTATTACTCTAGGTGGCCAGAGGTAAAATTTGTTTGAAAGGCTGATTCTAAAGCTGTATTGTATTTCTTGAAATATATTTTTATGCAGGAGAGGTTCCCTGAAACTATGGTCTCCGTCAATAGAGTCCAATTTGTGTCTACTGAAGTGGAATCATTTTTCAAAGAATGTTCCATAAATCACCTCAAGAGCCCACTCTACTACCCCCAAACAAACGGTCTGGTTGAGTGCCTTAACAGAGTGTTAGGTATTTGTATACGTGGGAAACATCCTTTACAACGCGGTGTTTACACCGCGCGACCTTTACGACGCAGCCATTACAACGCAAGTCATTACAATGACTTGCGCTGGATGGTGCTCTTGCTTAAGGAATAGTTTGATTTTCTATTCCAACACCTTCCCTAATGTTACGTGGGCTGGAGTTGGAATAGAAAATTAAATTAATCCTCAATCCAGAGCCCTCCAACGCAAGTCGTTGTAACAACTTGCGTTGTGAAAACCGCGTTGTAAAGGACCGCGATCAAAATGATCGCGTTGTACTGACATACATCCGTATACGTTGGGCGATTGCCCACAGTTATGTTGTACCAGTTGCAGTGAGAACCATGTTGTGGTTTTATAGAACTACACACCATTCCACTAGTGGGGTTTCATCCTTTGAGCTTTTGAAAGGCAGAAAACCCTCAACTGAATTCAAGCCAGCTTGGATGTCAAAGTGGTTTAACCCCTTCCATGCTCATGACGAGCTCAGCTCGTCATGAGGCACACTGGAGCTGTGCTGATGACGAGCTGAGCTTGTCATGAATAGAGGGACTCATAGAATGTCAGCACAGGAGGGGAAAACCACTAGCAGCCAAGGTGTTAAACAGAGCACATGTTTTCATGAGTTGGATGGTATTGTTAGAAACACAATAGAAAGTACCCACGCTAAACAAAAGAAGTCTTTTGACATAAAGAAAAGTGTTTCCATGAAAAGATTTGTGGAGTGGGAGATGTGGTACGGATTAAGAAAGAGGCTTTTGTAAGGAAGGGTGAACTTAAGTTTTCAGAACCTATGTGTATTGACAAATCTGTGGCAGTGCTGTGCGTGTCAATGGATGTAACTGGTGGAATACGAAAAAAGTTGTAAAAGTTGATCATGTAGATGTACATGTCACAAGAGCTGAAGTAAGGAATGGCTCACGCAGTAAATTAGCTTTCTCTTGTCAAGATAGGCATTTCCTGCTACCCTCAGAAAAAGTGGAAGGGCTATAAGGCTGCCTTTGAGGCACAGGTTCGTGGCAATTTTGTCATTTTCCTTTTGCTATCTTTATTTCAGTTTAACTGAACTGTTTACCTTTCTTATTCTTCTTGTTTCTTCCGCATCACTATAATAATTGTAATTTTTTGGTCTAGCATATACTGTTGGCTCATATGACCTTATATAGTTATCCACGTGTTATTTTCCATTTCCTTTGGTTTTATTATAGTTGCTCTAAACATATTGTATCTTGTATTTTGTTGAGGCACTGTTCTTCTGTACTCTGAATGTTTTTCATCATTCCTTTTTACAGTTTTACGCTTTTATTATTTTTCTCTTTTTTGTCATCTGTAAGGAAAAGAGATATGTAGTATCTTGTCCAAACGGTTAACCCCCAAATGGGCATTGTGTGATGTCATGGCTCATGAGTGTTAGTGACACGGACCGTGACGGAGTGAAGGTTGATGGTTGGAGTCACGGGCAGTGTGGAGAAAGAGACTCTGCTGCTTGTCTGTGGGATGATGCCTTTACACTTTGTGTCAATAAACCATGTATCTAGACTAACACAATGTTGTGTGATCACTACATAGTAGGCTGCTGATCCCAACAGCCATCACCCATGTGATAGCTGCAATTCCTAATTGGTCGCAAATTGTGACCTACCTCATTAATATTCATGAGGTAAGTCTATTGCAGCCCACTAAAAATCACTAATAAAACTTAAAATAGTTTCATACATTAGAAATAGCAATTTCCTAATTGTGATTCTCAGGAAATAGCAATTAGGAAATCGCTATTCGTGACTTTCTTGCATCTAGCCCCAACTGTTTATTTTGTTTGCCTGATAGTGCAAGAAAGGACTGAGCCCAAGACACTGAAGGAGCTGTTGAGAGTGTGTGTGATGCCTTGGAAGGGTTGGAAGACTGTGTGTCTAATGTGGACTAGATGCTTGTGATGAGCGAGCTCAATACCTTGAAACTGGTGGTCAAGCTCCAGGTGCTCTCCCCTACACTAAGATGGTTGATTTTGAGCGGGGTGTTAATTTGAGCTGGATGTTGCTGGTGGCATCCACTATAATTTACTTTTGGGGACCAGTACTTATTTATCCTTTTCCGATATTTACCAAGTGCAAGAGAGGGAAAAGACATATATCAGAAACACAAAGGCAAAACCATCAAAAAAGGAGAGAGCAAGAACCTGCAAGTGCGAGGGGCACTGAATTAAAGAGGCATAAGGTAGATTTAAGACTACCAGTCTTGGTATTCAGCGTGCCTACATTTCATTACCCTGCCTGGGGGCTCCTGAGCACAACTTCGGACAACAGCACTCTATATTTTGCTAATTAGGCACTGGGGTTGCATGCTTTGTGCCTCTGTTTGGGGTGAGAGTCAAACGTATTGCTCTAACCCATGAAGGACATTCGGCCAAACCATTACAAATAAGAGGATAAAGGAAAGGTTTTGGTGGCCTGCTCTGCAGGGACATCTTAAGGATTTCGGGAGCCCAGGCCCAAATGTAATTTGGGGGGCCCCTGTTTGGAACAGCTCTGGATTTATGATTCAAATTCAGCTCTTTTATGCCTTCTTTGGCCAGGTCACTGAAAGTGCACAGGCACACTAGTCCAAATACTAAATGTGTTTTCATCTAATATTCAAGGATGGTGACCTGTTTTCAATATTAGAATATACAGCAGCAGCTCACTAATATTATAGCAAATAATATTTGTAACCCCCACCCATTTCTCATTTTTAGGTCCTGTTTTGATCTAAAAGAAACTTGTTTTATGGATGTTGCTAGTAACATTAATTTCTCTGAAAAATGTCTGTAATAGACTCCCACACATCGGGGGCGTGGTCTCGGAGCCGCCTAAGATGGCCGCTTAAACGAGAGGCTCCGTAACGCCGGGACAGCTTCTTCTTCTACGATGCGTCTCCCGCATCGTTAACGAGGGGAAACACACAAATCCTGTGGTCGGAACATCGCTGGAGCATGGTGAGTCGTTTTTTGTAAAGAAACGCATCACGCCTCTTCATTTATGACCGCGAGTGCGTTCTCCTCAGAGAATCCACCATTTTAGCTCTCCTGCATTTCCCTGCAATGGCTAAGGAATGGAGCTTCATCTTTGACGCATATTACTGCGCTTCTTCAAACTGAAGGACCTTTTATGTCTCTGCTCACTTACTACATTTGTTTTGTTTTCATCTTTCTTATAACTTTACCTCCATGAATGGTTTTGGCTGCACTCCAAGTGTGTTTTTCAATGACTGGTTTCACCACCTGGCATACTGTTTATGGATGCCTCTTTCTAACATATTCGCCACAATGCTTTACCTGCCATAAAATTGACTATATCTTTTTCGCATTGCTATGTTATTTGTTTATTTTTTATGGCTACTTTACCCAGAGGATACCTCATCTTCTTCCTTCTATCATCCCTCTGCGTTCCTGTGAGTGTCCTTGGCTCCATTGACTCGGCACTAAAGGGTGTCTAGTATTTCTTTTTGAGAAGCCTCACTATTATGAGCGCCCTCTTCATTATTTCACATGTTTAGCCCATTTTTATGAGTAGAATACGGAAGTCTCTATTTATATTTGTTCCAAAGGGGCATAAACCTTCATCTGCGTCATCTGCTTTGTCAAAAACAGTTTCATCCCCCGCTGGAGACATGGCTGGTATATCTTCCACTCGTACTCCTTCATTGTAGTCTACACCTTATATATCTTCTCTGCCTGCCTTCACCTTCAAACGTCTGAAGCAAGATCTGCCCTTTCCTGACAAGGCGCCATCTCCCATCTCCATGGAGCTTCTGCTGGAGGAAATTTGCGCTTTACGTCCGTTTGTGGAGGAAACAAACAACAAGATGCAATTTTTGGAGGAAAAATGGCCTTCAATGGAGGATAGAGTGTCTAAGATGGAACAACAGCTTTATACTATCCAAGATGTTCCTCAAATGCTCTCTTCTCTGGAGAAGGAGGTGCGCAGACTTCAACAGCATACTGAGGATTTGAAAAACAGGAATAGGAGGAATAATCTACGAACTTATGGTCTACCGGAAGCTTTGGAAGGTGACAACCCTGTTTCCTTTTGCTCCTATTTCCTACCAAAACTATTGAATATGCCCTCCTCCACAGTCCTCAATATTCAGAGAGCTCACAGACTTGGTTCTCGTCCTCCGATTTCTATATCTTCGGCCAGACCCAGAGGTGTCGTCATCGTCTTTTTGAAGTTTACCAACTTACTTTCAGTTCTTTCCGCAGCTAGAACTAAGCAACAGGTTTTATGGCTCGGTCAAAAGGTCTTTTTATCTCAAGATGTCTCTAATGCCACTGCTGCCAGGCAAAAAGAATTCCTCAATCTTCGTCCAACACTTCGCTCTCTTGGAGCTCGCTATGGACTTTTTCATCCCTGCATTTTTAAGGTGACCTACCAGAATCGTACCTTGTCCTTTGAAGATCATGAGGAGCTCAAGAAATTCATCCACTCTCACACCTCAAGTAGTATGGACACTACCAGTCCTTCTGTTGGTTGACAATAATGTACATTTGTATGCATTTATTCCAGTGTTTTAACATTGTTAATGTGTGACTCATGCGTTTAGTATATATTTGTTTTTGTCTTCTACATATTTTCATTTTTTGGTTGTTTTACATTTTAGAGGTTCTTCTTCTCTGTTGTTCTTTCTGTATGTTTATTTTTTGCAGGTTTCTCTTTTTCAGGTGGTCTGTTATATAATGTAAATCCCTTCTGTTTTTTTGTGATGTTCGCCTAATATCTTCTTCCTATTTTTCACAGGTTTTGTCTATTCCTATCATTTGTGTAGTCCGTCTCCTTGTTCCTATTTATTCCGGTGTGTTGTGGGCTTCCCGAGCTCGAGCATTCCGTCTTTTCGTCCGCCGTCATTGCCCCAGTGTTATCAGGTTTTTGTTTCCCTCAGGTATGTTTTTTCAGTCATCCTATTTGGATATCTACTGTCTCTTCTTGTCTTTCTTCTCTTCCCTCTGACTTCCTTCTTTCCTTCCCTTTTTTCCTCCTGTTCTCTCTTTTACTATTCAGCTATTGCATGTCTTGTTCTCTATGTTTCTTTAATGTTATTACATTCAGAGTTATCTTCTGGAATGTGAAAGGCTTTATTTACCCTATTAAAAGACAGAGTATTTTTTCTCTCCTTACCTCTTATAATCCTGATTTGGTTCTCCTAGATCCTGTTTCTTTTAAATGTTTAATCTTTTTACATTCAGAGTTATCTCCTGGAATGTAAAGGGTTTTATCAATCCTATTAAAAGACAGAGAATCCTTTCCCACCTTGCCTCGTATAACCCTGACATAGTTCTTATACAGGAGACCAATCTCACGGAACCTGAATCACTTAAGTTAAAAAGAAGCTGGGTCGGTACGGTTTTATTCTCTCCATCTACTAATAAAAAAAATGGTGTTGTCATTCTATGTCATGAGAAATTGAAATGTAAAGTTTTATTGCAAGAAATTGACACGGAAGGCAGATGGATACTAGCCAAATTGTTAATTAATTCTGTTCCTTTAACTGTTTTGAATATTTACGGTCCTAAGCAACCTAATTGTTCTTTTTGGCCTTTGATTACGCAAAAATGTATTCAATTACGAGATGATTTATTTATTCTAGGTGGCGACTGCAACCAAATTGTTGACCCATTTCTTGATCACAAGTCTACAGTCCGTTTTATTCAACATAAGACTCAAAAACAATTCCTTGATATTATTTCTCAGACAAATCTCATTGACTCTTGGACACTTTCTTATCCTGACACTCTTGGCTACTCTTTTTTCTCTCCTCCTCATGCATCTCTTTCTCGTCTACACTATATTTTTCTTTTTCAATCTTTGGGTCAAAATCTTCTGTCTTTCTCTATTGAACCCATAGTTATTTCTGATCATGCCCCAATTGTAACAGACCTTGATTTACTCCCTCTATATCCAAAATCCTCTTGATGGCGTTTTAAAAATTCCCTTCTTACCGATACGCTCTTCTCCTCCTGTTGCTTCTTTTGTTAATGAATTCTTTGAACTTAATTGTGACTCCAGCTCCTCCCCCCATATCATTTGGAACTCTTTTAATGCCACAGCAAGAGGTTACATCATAGAGTTTGTCTCTAAGAAAAAGAAACGCTTTCTTCAGGAGCGGAAAACTACCTTAGCACATATTAAGCTTTTGGAGCATGAATTTTATATATGCCCAAAAAATTCCATCTCACCAGAATTGGTATGAGCTAAGCTTGAGTTTAACAAAGCCACTACTGACAATGCGTCATCTGTGCTCCTCCGTAGTAGCGCTCATTTCTTTGGTGGTCGCAATAAGGCAGGGAAGCTTTTAAAAAATTACCTCAAATCAGGCAAAGAGCGCACTCTTATAGATTCTATTTACTTTTCCAATAACTCCCTTCTACATAAAGTCAGGAAATGCTTAATGGATTTAAACTTTTTTTATCAAAATCTCTATACACCAGAATCTCCCCCCTCCTCTTCTCTCATTCAATTATTTTGATAAACTCCCTACTCCCTCTACTACCCATCTTAACCTTCTTGATCTTGAAAATGTTCTTTCCCTTAATGAACTTTCCAATGCTTTAAAGACCCTTACTAAAGGGAAAACACCTGGCCCAGATGGATTTTCTGTGGAATTCTATTTGCATTTCTCTGATTTGTTACTCCCTGAACTTTTAACATTTTTCCATTCATTTTTTTCAGCTGGTAAGACAGAAGGCACTTTTCAGGAGGCTACAATCTGCCTCATTCCTAAAGAGGTTTATGATCCTCAATTTTGTAAAAATTATCGACCGATCTCCCTAGTTAATGTTGATTATGAATTATTTGCTAAGTTGCTAGCTTTACGTTTAGACCCCCTCATGCCCCATCTTATTGGTAAAGAGCAATGTGGTTTTGTTAAGGGTAGATTATCCTCCGATAATTCTTGTCTTTTTCTCAATATTTTAAATAAAGTTCCTTCCCTTTCTACTTCTCTGGCTGCTATCTCTGTCGATGCAGAGACAGCTTTTGATAGAGTAGACTGGTCTTTTTTGTTTGCATCGATACATTGGCACAGTTTTGGTGCTAAATTCATATCACTTATCTCTTTACTATACTCTGCTCCTAAAGCCTCAGTTTTAGTAAATGGTTGTGTCTAATCTTATTTCCCTCTCCAAGGCTGTCCTCTATCTCCTCTTCTTTTCATTCTAGCCCTTGAACCCTTTTTGACTTATATCCGTAAAAATGATTACATTTCTGGTGTTCCTTATGGTGATCATGAATTGAAACTTTCTGCGAATGCAGACAATATTATTTTATTTATTTCTGCTCCTGAAACCTCTTTTCCTCCTTTATGACTTGAATTCAAATCCTTTTTGCAGGTCTCCGGTTACGAAATTAACTCAGACGAGACTGAAATTCTCTCTCTCACAAAATTCTGTCTTCCCCATTCCTTCTCTACCACTGGATTTGCTTGGAACAGTTCAAAAATTAAATACCTAGGCATATGGTTTTCCAATTCTATTGCCTCTTCAAATAAATTGAATATGCCTGCAGCCTTATCTCGCATTAAGAAATTACTCTCTTCTTGGAATCCTCTTTTTCTTTCTTGGTGGGGTCGGTTAGATTCGATCAAAATGATGATTGCCCCAATTTTAATTTATATACTCTCCATGCTCACATCCACGCTATCTATTTTAAATGTATTGATTCGTGCCTTTCTAGATTTCTCTGGAAAAATAAAAAAATCCAGAATTGCTTTATCTTCTCTTCGTAAACCAAAGTCTAACGGTGGAGTGAACTTCCCGGATTTTCGTCTTTATCATAAGTCCTTCTCCCTTCGCCATGCCTCAAAATGGCTCATATCAGATCTCTCCCCTTTTACTCCTCTTTGGCTCTCCATTGAGCACATTTTATTATTACCCTTTTCTTTCAAGGAAGTTATATGTTTTTTGCCAAAACTTCTCACACTTCCCTTCCCTTATTTAGATATACCTGTTCCCTCTTGAAACCTTTGGTCCACCCTTCTACTATTTCCCGTGAATCTTCCTTAGACTCCCCTATTTGGCATAATTCGCTCATCCTCCTCAATAACAGGCCCATTTTTGGAAAGCATGGAGATTAAAAAATATTATATGGGTTAGTTACAACAAAAAGTACCCAGGAGTCAAAAACATATTTTTATCACAGACAACCAGTTACACGACACAAGAAAAGATTGTGGATTGAAAGCGATTGAACACATAAAGCCATTTAAACACACATACGTGCAACATACAACCAGGGTGAGAATTTTCCCATCAGTTGTCTCTCTGTACCACCACTATTACATCATTTGGGTTCTCCTTACCCAGGAGTTAGTGTACACACAGTCACACAAGTTGTGAGAGAAGAACTGTGCGAGTAAGAAGACTCAACAATGGTTATTTTGCTAGGTGGTGTCAATATGGTGTTGGTATGATGTTACAACTGAAAAAAGCAGTGCAAGTGAAATTAGTGAAGTGAATAAAATTAGGTGAAACTGAGTAGAGTGGTTAATTTTAATATTTTCTCTCAGCTCCCTAAGCTTAAAAACATAGTGAAAAGTGAATAAAAAGGCAGATTTAACATAATACCTGCTCAGCGAGTGGTCGACATGTTTCTGCATATGAGGACAAGATCCTCTGCATTCATCAGGACCTAGATGTTGCTACTGCTGTAAGGTTATGTGAGAAATGATAAAAAGAGATTATATCACCTGGTTGTCAGGTGTAGATTCTCCTCCACAATCTAAAATAGTCATGTAAACACGGAAAGAAAATGAGAAAAAACAAACATTTATCAGAAAATACACTCTATAGTAGTGATATTCTAGTGTTCATGTCATTACAATTTGATTAACATGATATCACTCACCCAATTTCTGTGGGGATAGCGCCTCACCTCACCTGGCTGCAGCTCAGGTAAATAAGGAGCACCGCTCTGTTTTATAAAACACACAATTGTGAAAACATTCCACTGACTGTCCCAAAACAAGGTTAAAGAATTACAAAAACAGATGTAATATCAAAATATACATCTGTCTGACCACGTACATTGTGACCTCAGTATTACTTGTTATAATATAAAAATAATGGTATGTCAAATTTCCTGGTTTTATAAAATCTCTATGTGTCTGTCTGCTTAGATACTCGTAAACAAGTAATATTATATGAGCCCTGGAGCCTCTTGTTGTTTGTAGCCCTGATGGTATTGAGATCAACCCGAGTGCTAAATCCACATACCACGAGAGGATTTCAATTCTGCCACTCGTGCTTTACATGTTTTTTGCCACTCGTGCTTTACATATTTTTTGCCCCCGAAGCGTATTTTAAGAGAGATGCAAGAATACCGTGATCGGCTAGATAACAGTATGTACGATATCCCCAGAGCTTCATGAGAAGTGAAGGATATCGAGAGACGCCGCCCGTGCATTACATGTCTCGCATGCAGCGGCAATGGTGAAAGACAGTCTGCTCCCGCTTACCTCTCCGTCGGTGTCTCCAGGCGTCCCTCTGGGCTATACTGGGGAGGCACCGAACGGAAGGGAAAGCGGCTATTTCTATGCCGGTTGTTTCCTCTCACAGGCAAAAGCACGTAAGGGTAACTGGGATTTGTAGTTACCGATCGTTTGTTTGAATGTCCTAATTATTGAGGACAATATCGTGGCTGTTTGTATTGTTTCGCCACGATTGGAAAAAACTGGCTTATTTCACTTATAAGAAAGCAACATTTCGCAGAGTAAATTATTTTATAAAAAAAAAGGGGGGAGTATTTCTTAGACGATACAAACCCATATTATTCCAAAGTCAAAAGTAAACAGTATTATGTGACTCCAGGGGTTTAATGAGATCATCTCGATCTTAATGTATCCCCAACTGCACACACGGAGTTCTGGAAGTTGTAATCTTTGGCAGTTTTTATTTTAAGTGTATTACTATATCCGTAATCCAAAAGAACAGAAAACGCTGAAAATACAGAAAACATTCCGAATCAAATTATTATGCACTGGAATTGTACCGGAATAGACGTTACAGTCTGAGTATGCTATTATATCAGGACAAAGTTTGTAAAAAAGTTTGTAAAAGGGCCCAAACATACTGGACAGTCATCAAATGGTAGTCATTCTTACTGTAGAAAGGCACAACCGGGTTAGCAAAGTCTAGACTACAAGTCTGTATCCAACTGTCAATACTTATCACACCAGTTATTGACCGTGGACAATGAAATGAGCATGAGTGACATAGTCAAATGACCACTCATGGACTTACAATAATGTCAGTATATGGAATACAGACGTGTTATAAATACCGGTTGTTGCATATTTACAAAGTTAATACGACTGTATCACAATAAGATCCTGCCTCGCCATAGTGACCTCATAGTGACATCCAGGGGATAGGCTCATTAAGGCATCTTTGTCACTATTCAGCTTGTAGACCCATTTCTGCTCAATTTTGAACAGAAATTTGCCTACATCTGGGCAGTGATCTGGTATGGTGGGCTGTTCCAGTATCGTCCATGTAAAATCATTCGGGTCATGTTCGACTTCCAAAAAGTGGGCTGTTAAGCGTGTCGCCTGTTTGCGACAGCGAACTGTACTTTTGTGTTCACCAATGCGAGTTCTTATTGTCACGGTTTTGCTTCCTCAGGATCAGGTGATGCTTAAAGGGGGTCCACCTCCAGATTGCCCTATACTCCGAATGTAATAAATACACAGAGCAGAAAGGAAATCAGGCGAGGGAAAAGGTAAGGAAGGGACCGGAACGGGAAGGGAGGCTGAAACGAGAAAAGAAGAACACATGTAAAATTACATACAAGAAATCACTGACTACGCTCATTCAATTCTCGCTAGAAACCCCACCTACCACTGGTAACTAACTGTGGACTGCTCTCCTCCTCTTTCGTGGTAGGTATTGGATAATAGCCTCTTACCCTAACGTCCACTTCTGTAACACAGAAAACAAGGAAAGAATCAAACAGAAGGTATCACAACATGCACCAGCAATAACCACTCTTCAGAACTATGCATACCTTCCAGTCTTCCCTTATTTCAACTAAAAAATCCCCTTAGTTCATTCCATATGTTGAACTCATCAAAAATAGTGTTCCAGTGTTAAATCCAAGTCGGAACAAAGTTATTTACGACCCATCAAATCCGATGTGGAATGAATATGTCTTTTCCTCGTGAAAAGAATGACAGTTCCAATCATTAACAGCCCAGTTCAGAAACAAATGAAACGTGTATCCGGATAAACAAAACTAAGGTATTTACACTTCTCCTCCAAGTACAGGCAAACTCACAAACAGCTGAACTCCCAGTTCCGCTCTCCACAAGATCGCCAAAATCACTGGGTGTCCGTTCTTTTCACACGCAAAAGACACTTTTCCAGCAGCCGCCAGAAAATGCGTGTCTCCGTCGTCAGGATCCAAACCAACCTCCTTGCGTTGGAACAGCAATACGAGCGAGTTCTGTGCACCCTCGGCAGCCGCCCTCTGCCGATAAACAATCCAAAAAGGTCAACTCTCCCTGCGTGTCTCAGCCGAGACACGCCACGACCTTGAAGCAACTCTGACGTCCAGCGGCCGCTGAACGACAAATACGAACAGGAAAAAACCCAAACGAGTTCAGGACCAGTCTCGAGTTTGGGTAACTAATCACGTACAGTTTGTTGGCCGTGAACCGGCCACCTAAGTAAACATCTGGCTCCTCCCACTCCTAGGCATTATGGGAATTGTAGTCCATGACGAAGCACTGTGGTCTCCTGCACATCCAAGTCTGTTTCCTCATGCAGGCGCTTCACGTGGGTCATGGCAGATCATGACACTTATCTTCCTTGTCGTCATGCCCACATATCTTTTTGGGCATGGACAAGTAATGAGATAGATGGTATTCTCACTATTGCAATTGGTGAATTTTCGCTGTTGCCATGGGCGCATTGTTCCTATGTCTACCGTGGTGGATTTGGATGTTTGGGGACATACGGAACAATTTCCACAAGGATGATGTCCTTGTACAGGAGGAAGGTCCCACAGGGTACCAACTTGTCTGGCCAGTCTGTTTTTAGGTCTAGTATGGACCAGTTGGTCTTTTATATTCTGTCCTCTCTTAAAAGCAAAGAGTGGAACAGGTAGGGTGTCCCCACTCGTATTTAAAATGGACCAATGTTTTGTTATGATTTTCCGTACTTGGTTGGATTTCGTATGGAAGATATTCACGAATGTCATCCTGTCTGTTTTCTCTTTAGGGACAGCAATATCCAAAAGGGCGTCCCTGTTATTGTTGGACGCCCTTTTCTTTGATTGGCGTATGATTTTGTTAGGGTAATTTTTTTCTCGTAGATATTCAGACAATTTCTCCGAATGTTTCTCAAAGGCCTCCTTTGTGGAACAATTCCTCTTAAGCCTGAGAAATTGCCCAAAGGGCAAATTATCCCTGAGAGCTCTAGGGTGACAGCTCTCGTAGTTGAGGAGTGCATTCCGTGCCATCGGCTTTCTATATATCAGGGCTACAAACGACAAGAGGCTCCAGGGCTCATATAATATTACTTGTTTACGAGTATCTAAGCAGACAGACACATAGAGATTTTATAAAACCAGGAAATTTGGCATACCATTATTTTTATATTATAACGAGTAATACAGAGGTCACAATGTACGTGGTCAGACAGATGTATATTTTGATATTACATCTGTTTTTGTAATTCTTTAACCTTGTTTTGGGACAGTCAGTGGAATGTTTTCACAATTGTGTGTTTTATAAAACAGAGCGGTGCTCCTTATTTACCTGAGCTGCAGCCAGGTGAGGTGAGGCGCTATCCCAACAGAAATTGGGTGAGTGATATCATGTTAATCAAATTGTAATGACATGAACACTAGAATATCACTACTATAGAGTGTATTTTCTGATAAATATGTATGTTTTTTCTCATTTTCTTTCCGTGTTTATATGACTATTTTAGATTGTGGAGGAGAATCTACACCTGACAAACAGGTGATATAATCTCTTTTTATCATTTCTCACATAACCTTACAGCAGTAGCAACATCTAGGTCCTGATGAATGCAGAGGATCTTGTCCTCATATGCAGAAACATGTCGACCACTCGCTGAGCAGATATTATGTTAAATCTGCCTTTTTTCACTTTTCACTATGTTTTTAAGCTTAGGGAGCTGAGAGAAAATATTAAAATTAACCACTCTACTCAGTTTCACCTAATTTTATTCACTTCACTAATTTCACTTGCACTTTTTTTTCAGTTGTAACATCATACCAACACCATATTGACACCACCTAGCGAAATAACCATTGTTGAGTCTTCTTACTCGCACAGTCCTTCTCTCACAACTTGTGTGACTGTGTGTACACTAACTCCTGGGTAAGGAGAACCCAAATGATGTAATAGTGGTGGTACAGAGAGACAACTGATGGGAAAATTCTCACCCTGGTTGTATGTTGCACGTATGTGTGTTTAAATGGCTTTATGTGTTCAATCGCTTTCAATCCACAATCTTTTCTTGTGTCGTGTAACTGGTTGTCTGTGAGAAAAATATGTTTTTGACTCCTGGGTACTTTTTGTTGTAACTAATTTTCTGTCAGGGGCATGTATCCAGTACAGAGTCATTAAAGTAGCCCTTGCACCCTCCTCTAAGCAGTGTGTGTTTTAGTATTATATGGGTTAGACATCTTTTCAATGGAATGTCACCTTGTTCCTTTCCCCACTTTCAATCCTTATTCCATTATCCTGTTCCTTTCTGCAGAAGTTTACTATTCTTACGGCGATTATTCTTGACACTTATTATTCCCTACCCCCGCCACCCTCATCTGACATCCAAAACTCTCTTCTCAAAATACTCCTTACTCTTCCCAAAGCCTCTCTTATATACAAATTCTTTTTAGCCCCCAATCCAGATCGTGCTAAATATAAATTGGAACTTTCTTGGGAATCGGATCTGGGATGCGAATGGTCTGTCATCTTTTGAGATAAACTTTAGTCTAGATCTTTAAAAATTTCTCATTCTGCCTCTCTTACCCAATCTATGTTCTTTCTTTATCACAGGCTTTATCTTTCCCCTGCTTCCTTAGCATGTTTTTCTTCCTCTGCTGACTCTAACTGTTGGACTTGTGGCTCTTCTAATGCTGACCTCCTTCATCTTCTCTTTCTCAGCCCTACAGTTTCCAACTTTTGGGAGAAGGTTTGGTCATACATTTCTCATCTGTTTACAATTTCCATTCCTTATTCTATACCCCTTCTCTTTGCTGGAAGCATTTCTGACTCTTTAGATCTTCCCTCACATAGCCATGGTCTTTATGATCTTATGCTTACTCTAGCCTTTCAACACATCTCCTTCAACTGGAAAACTCTCACTAAACTTTCTATACAACATTGGTGGAATACCGTCTGTCATTTTCATAGACTTGATGTTGCTTTCGTCTCCTCATGTGAACCGATCATTAACACCATCGCTGCTATAGCAATTCCCCCTGTACGCTGAGGATCTATGAACCCCATTGTTCATGACGAGCTCAGCTCGTCATGAGTGTATGGAGGTATACCTCATGACGAGCTAAGCTCGTCATGAGCGTCGAAGGGGTTAATAGAGATCTCTTCTGGTTGCCCCTTACAACCTATTTAGATCGTATTGTTTTAAAATATACTTTGCCTCTAACCTCTGAAAATTTCAAACTCCCTTGAATTATATTATCTTTGTTCCTCATTTTTTACCCTGTTAATCTAATATATGTATGTATTAACTCGACAATTCATATTTATTTATTTACAATATGCAATCTAGTATGCCTTTCTGTTTCATTTCTTTTATTTCTTTATATCATAATGTTGGTATTCCTTACCCTCCCCTTCTCCCCATCCTCCTCCTCCCGCCTTCCTTATTTAAAATCCCAAAAATTGCTTTTACTCTTCACTTCCAGGTATCAGCCAATTCCTTTGTTATATTTCTGTATTTGAATTTTTTTCTATATATTGCTGATATGTTTATATGTTATTCATTTCTAACCTCTATTCCTCCTTTATTACTTGAATTCAAATCCTTTTTGCCGGTCTCCGGTTACAAAATTAACTCAGACAAGACTGAAATTCTCCCTCTCACAAAATTCTGTCTCCCCCATTCCTTCTCTACCACTGGATTTGCTTGGAGCAGTTCAAAAACTAAATACCTAGGCATATGATTTTCCAATTCCATTGCCTCTTCAATTAAATTGAATATGTCTGCAGCCTTATCTCGCATTGAGAAATTACTCTCTTCTTGGAATCCTCTTTTTCTTTCTTGGTGGGGTCGGTTAGATTCGATCAAAATGATGATTGCCCCAATTTTAATTTATATACTCTCCATGCTCCCCGTTCACATCCACGCTATCTATTTTAAATGTATTGATTCGTGCCTTTCTAGATTTCTCTGGAAAAATAAAAATAAATCCAGAATTGCTTTATCTTCTCTTCGTAAACCAAAGTCTAATGGTGGAGTGAACTTCCCGGATTTTCGTCTTTATCATAAGTCCTTCTCCCTTCGCCATGCCTCAAAATGGCTTGTATCAGATCTCTCCCCCTTTACTCCTCTTTGGCTCTCCATTGAGCACATTTTATTATTACCCTTTTCTTTCAAGGAAGTTATAAGTTTTTTTGCCAAAACTTCTCACACTTCCCTTCCCTTATTTAGACATACCTGTTCCCTCTTGACACCTTTGGTCCACCCTTCTACTATTCCCCGTGAATCTTTCTTAGACTCCCCTATTTGGCATAATTCGCTTATCCTCCTCAATAACAGGCCCATTTTTGGAAAGCTTGGAGATTAAAGCGTATTGGATCACTGACATAATATCGACTACAAAAATATAGGCATTTAAAATATCGACTCCAAAATATCCACTACAAAAATATCAAAGTCCTATCTACAAACAGGTAAGTACAAAAATATCGAATCAAAAATATAGTTTAAAAATATGTACTTTATAAAAATATCAAATTTATTAAAATTAATGTAAAATTAAAAAAATAATAAAAATAAATAACTGAAATATACTTAAAAATACTTAAATAACCTTTAAATTATTAAATAATTAATTTAAGTTATAAAAAAAATAATAACATTTTATTTGTTAAAACATGTATATATATATATTAACATATTATTATTAAAAAATATACAATATTATTACGGTAGCATAGCAAGAGTGTTAACATTACTATTCCCACTCCAATGAGTGCAACAGTAGGGAAAGCGTTGGATATCGTAGCGGTACAAATTACTATTCCAACTCCAAAGAGTACAACAGTAGGGAAAGCGTTGGATAGCGTAGGGGTAAAAATTACTATTCCTACTCCAGTGAGTGCAACAGTAGGGAAAGCGTTGGGTAGCCTAGGGGTAAAAATTAATATTCCCACTCCAAAGAGTGCAACAGTAGAGAAAGCGTTGGATAGCGTAGTAGTAAAAATTACTATTCCCACTCCAGTAGGTGCAACAGTAGGGAAAGCGTTGGATAGCGTAGGGGTAAAAATTACTATTCCCACTCCAGTGAGTGCAACAGTAGGGAAAGTGTTGGATAGCGTAGAGGTAAAAAATACTATTCCCACTCCAGTGGGTGTAACAGTAGGGAAAGCGTTGGATAGCGTAGGGGTAAAAATTACGATTCCCACTCCAGTGAGTGCAACAGTAGGGAAAGCGCTGGATAGCGTAGGGGTAAAAATTACTATTCCCACTCCAAAGAGTGCAACAGTAGGGAAAACGTTGGATAGCGTAGGGGTTAAAATAACTATTCCCACTCCAAAGAGTGCAACAGTAGGGAAAGCATTGGATAGCGTAGGGGTTAAAATTACAATTCCCACTCCAAAGAGTGCAACAGTAGGGAAAGCATTGGATAGCGTAGGGGCTAAAATAACTAATCCCACTCCAAAGAGTGCAACAGTAGGGAAAGCGTTGGATAGCGTAGGGGTAAAAATTACTATTCACACTCCAGGGAAAGTAAATACTTCATATATTTAATATAATATAATAATTAATCAATTAAAATTACAAATTAAAATTAATTATTACAATTAGTTACCTATTAATACAAATTAATTACAAATTAACAATTAATTAACAATTAAAAATTAATTAACAATTAATTCAAATTAAATACAATTAAATAAATTGAATTATTTAATTAATTATAAATAAATTACTTTCCACCCTATTCCCCTATAAACCCACAACCCGCTACAGAAAACAAATTAGTAAAATTAACATAATTAGCAATTATTCAATTAAATAACATTATTTGGCAATTAAAATTTAATTAATTACCCATAAAAATTAATTAACAATTAATTCTAAATAAATACCAATTAATAATTTTACATATTTAATTAATTATAAATAAATTACTTCCCACCCAATTCCCCTATAAACCCACAACCAGCTACAGAAAATAAATTAGTAAAATTAACATAATTAGCAATTAATCAATTAATTAAAATTAATTGCCAATTAAAATTTAATTAATTACCAAATATAAATTAATTAACAATTGATTAAAAATGAATACCAATAAATAAATTTACATATTTCATTAATCATAATTAAATTACTTCCCACCCTATTCCCCTATAAACCCACAACCCGCTACAGAATTAAATTATGCAAAAATTAAAAAAACCAAAATTCATTAATTAGAATAAATTATAACATGGATACACACTTTTCACACATATAATAACATAAAAAACACTATACAAAATTCGATATTATAAAAAATTCGATAATTTTAATAACCGATATTATATACTTCGATATTTTAACTTTCTTTTTTTTTTTAATTATTTTTATTGCAGATTTACAAGGATCCAGTAACAAACATTCAAATATTCCAATCAAGAGTCACCAGTAGCTCATCTCACAATCAGCTGATGGATACACAGCCATTTAGCCCACATCCCAGGGGTAGGGCGGCGAGTTTGGGTACCCCACTATTAGTGTGATCTTGTATAAGTCGTTGAGCATTCAAGAAACAATCCGAGCATCTGCATTTTCTTTTTTGCTGAACCCCCCCCCCCCCCCAATTAACCATAAAACTCAATTTGTTTACCTTCGGCAGATTGCATATAAAACTCTGTAGCAGTCACACCCATCCCACCCGCTCCTCCCCCGCCAGTCCATATGATGCCCTACATCCTTCTGACTCACAGGTCTCCGGCATGTCACGGCAGATAGTGGGTGCAGTTGTGTCCGACACCCTTTTAGTGTCATCGTCTCCTATACCTCGGCAAGCCATCTCCTGGCCACCCAGGGGAGTCCTCCCTCAGAGCCCCCCATCCAACCCATGGTATTGTCTCCACTTAGACCAAACTCTACGGAATTTTTTGGGGCACCCCCTGGCTTTATAGGTTACCCTTTCTGCTGCCATTTAGAGATCTAGCCCTCTTCTCCATTCCTCCATATCTGGGGGTTCCAGCGCTCCCCAGTGTTTTGCGATGTCCCTTTTCGCGACCACTAGGGCTAAGACCAAGAATATAAGGAGGGGGCGTGTCAAGTCTATGTCGTTGGTCATACCCAACAGTGCTAGCTTGGGATCTTGTGGGATTGAAGTCTCAAGGACCTCCTCTAATTCTTTGAACACCTGGGTCCAGTAGATTTGTATTACCGTGCAGGACCATATCGTGTGATAGAAATCTCCCACTCCTTGATGGCATCTGAGGCAACTCGGGTCCTCGACCTTCCCCATTCTGCATAGTCGCTGTCTGTCATAGTATGTTCTATGGAGTACCTTCAACTGAATCAGTCATAGTCAAGACTTAATTGCCACCTCCCGAGGGTGCATCAGAACCGTCTCCCAATCTAGGTCCTCCATCCCGCCTACCTCAGCCTCCCAGGTGGTCCGGAGCTTCGCCAGGTCCCCTAGTAGATGGTTAGTTAGCGTTTTATATGTTAGTGAGACCGCTTTTCCTGATATCTGCTCTTGAAGGAGCCTCCCCTCCAGTGGTGCATATTCAGGGATGTCTGTGAGTGCGATATTTTGGGCCCTCCAGGCGTGTTGTAATTGTATGTATTTGAACCGTTGTGTGTCATGGAGCCCGAAATTCGACTTAAGTACTTGGAAAGACTTGAGCTCTCCCTTGGCAATTACATCTCCTATAGTAGAGATGCCAATGTCGCCCCAACTTCGGAAACCCCGCAATTTGTGGAGTTCCGTCAACCACTGACAGTGCCACAATGGAGTCTGACGTGTGGGCTTCCTGTCACACCCCATGCGACAGTTGGCCTTCTTCCATGCGGCGAGAGTTACCGCCGTAGCCGGGAGGAGGGAGGTCTTTCTAAAGGTTCCGTAAAGGTAGCATAGTATGTTTTTGGATGACATTTTCGCTCTTTCCAGAGCGTATGTCGGGTGGTCCGCCGGGGCATGGAGCCAGTCGTTTATTGGCGTTAGATGTTCTGCCCAATAGTAGGCCTCTAAATTGGGGAGTGAAATACCACCACTATATTGGTGCCTCTGTAGCGTGGACAGGGCCACCCTGGCATGTTTTCCCAGCCACAGGAAGGAGCGCAGATCCGCATGGATCCTATGGAAGACCGACGCCGGTATCGGATAGTATTCGTTTTGTAGAGCATAAAGGAATTTCGGCAATGTGACCATTTTATACATGGCCGCTCTGCCGAGGAGTGTCAATGGTAGCAGTCGCCATCGGTTCATATCTGTCACCGCGTTGAGTATGATCCGTTCTAGGTTTCTGTTGAAAGAGAGGGTCTCAGTCACTGTGATAAATATCCCGAGATATTGGAAGCCCTCGATGGTAGTCAGTAGGTTGTCCGGTAGACACCCCCAGCTGTTGCGACCGCCAGGGTCATAAAGTACTGATTTGTGCCAGTTTATTTTATGTCCCGCCATTCCTCCGTAACTTTCAATTTCTCGGAAGAGCTCTGGGATCGAGACTTCAGGTTCAGTTATGTACAGCAGGACATCGTCTGCGTATAACGATATTTTTTCTGGGGTCGTGGCCGCGTCGCGACTAGTAAAGCCGCGAATGTCAGCATTTTGCCGGATCCTGGCAGCAAGTACCTCTATTGTGAGCGTGAACAGGAGGGGGGACAGGGGGCACCCCTGCCGCGTGCCTCTTTGAATCTGAAACTCGCGCAATAGGGTCCCGTTTACCCGTACCCTGGCTCTCGGGGCAGTGTAAAGGAGTCGGACCCATTGAATAAAATTCGGCCCAAAGCCGAACTTACCTAAAACTGCAAAGAGGAAAGGCCAGTGCACCGCATCGAACGCCTTTTCGGCATCCAGGGAGAGGAACCAATGTGGAGCACTGCGGTCCCGTACTTCCTGTAGCCAGTTATGGGTTCTTCTAAGGTTTAGTTTAGTGGCTCTATCTGGCAGGAAGCCTGATTGGTCAAGATGAACCAGACCTGTAATAACTGCCCTCAAACGGGCCACCAAGATGGTTGCTAGCAGTTTCACTTCTGTGTTCAGTAGGGAGATGGGTAGGTATGAGGCGCAACTCTCTCTGGGTTTGCCCTCTTTGTATACCGGGACAATCGTGGCCCTCGCTAGGTCGGGAGGTAGCTCTCTCTCCTTAAACGCATCATTAAAAAGGTCTCGCATGCGGCGTGACAGGAGGTCTGTCGTTCGCTTAAAAAACTCTGCCGGAAAGCCATTGGGGCCCGGTGTTTTGCCCGGTCTCAGTCTGGCTATAGCCTCGGTGACGTCATCTACCGTTATATCCGCCTCTAGGGCTGCCATAGATTCGGGGGGGATGGTCGGTAGGACTGTATCCTCTAAATATTGTAGTGTCTCCTCTTGGGTGGCAAGTTCACGGGCCGTGTAGAATGTTTCAAAATGCGTGGCAAAAGTTTCTGCTATTCCCGCATCAGTGTTAACAGTAGCGCCATCTATGGCTTCGAGACTATCAATCCATCTCGCCACCCGCTCCTTCCTGCTAAGCCATGCCAGGAGCTTCCCCGACTTGTCCCCCACCTCGTAAAGCCTGTGAACGCTATCGGCATCTCCACCACTCGCGGATCAGTCACCATTCTGGCCGTGATTCTCCATACGGCGTCATTTACCACGCCGAGCCTCGGATCTCTTTAATTTTGGAAGAAACCAAAACGCACCAGTCACCATTCTGGCCGCGATTCCCCATACGGCGCCAATGACCACGCCGAGCTTCGGATTTCTTTAATCTTAGAAGAAACCAAACGCGATGCCATTCTGGCATCATGCAGCCTTAAAAGTTACATCCGTAACGTACCAGTCATCTTTCTGAGGCAGCGCCATTGCCCACGCTGCAATTTACTAACTTGCAAGTAACCACACGCGTCGCCGCATAACGCACCGTGATAAACGCACAGTGCATGGAAGCATTGCCCTTGCTGTGCCCTTCAATATCTACCCAAACCAGCGGAAATTCTGAAATACGGGTCACTTCAACTGCATCTCAGTTGGTGTGTTGAGGCCAGTCACCATCCTGTTCAATTGAACTGACTTCTATCACGGATTCACAAGTGGCATTTAAAAAGCTCTATTCAGGCAAATCATTTTTCAAGTCCTGAAGATGATCCCCTTATAACTGAGCGTGGGATCGAAACGTCGACTCCTTTATGAGTAATCCATACATGTTACCACATTGTATTACTGTATGTATGATTAACTCCAGGATACACTGCTAATTTAAATTCACATCAGTGACCTGTAAGCTCACCCTGTTTGCCTGATATTTCTTTCACTCACTGTCCTTTTTACTTCTCCCCTTCGTACGGCACAGGACTGTGCCCTACTGTAACCCTAATGTTTTGGTTATGTTTCGTATCCTCACATTAAACGACTTACCAGATCAATAAAAATTCCCTGTCCGGCTGGACAAGGGACTGTGAACTATATAGCAGCCCATTGTTGTCTATATAATATCTGTGTTTACTCTTATTCTCATATGCTAAGGACCGCTTGTTTCCTTTATAAATGACCAACAACGGTGGAGCACAGGAAGAACAACGATCCACTGCGAGATGACATTACATTACAAGGAATGGCGCTTTCCCCTGTAGAGATCGAAGGGCCGAGGCTCAGCCCAATAGACCCCAAGAAGGTGACGGCACAGGAGATAAGAAACCGTGGACCAATGGAGGCGGGAGGGATGGAAAGAACAGGAGAAGACCCCACACTGGAAGGACCAGATTGGAGGAATACAGAGAAAGGGAAAAAATGAATCTCCTGTTGAAGGCGAAAACAAAAAGCAGCGCTCCACAGGAAGAGAAGCCACCTAGGAGGAGGCGGCCGCAGAAGGCAAAGTCGGAGAGGGTCTCACCAACTTGAGCACCCTGGATGAAGACCAGTGCCAACTGAAAGGAGGCAAGGTGGAAAACCCCACCTGGAAAGGTCCTTGCAGAACGGGGAGGACGGGCAGGCGTTAAGGAATCTGCGGCTAGACAACGTCTCTACCAGATACATTGTTACAGAAGGTAAGTAACTCGTACATCTGATAGAGACATCTAGTTGCAGATTCCTTAACTTAGAATAGATACCACCGTCATACCCCATGTGGGAACTGGATCTGTGAGCGAACAACAGAAAGTACCCGAGAGCACTGAGCCGGAAACAGGGTGACGGACTATGGGAAAAGCTGTGGCGGTACAGCCAGTCAGCAACCCAAGCAGCTTGGAGGAGCAAAAGACAATGGGAGGCAAGGCATCACAAAATGACTAGAATGGCACGAGACCACACCCGTATGAATATGGGATGTAATGCAGCACTAGCCATAGCCCATAACGGAAGAGAGAGTTCAAAATGAAGACAGGAAGAAGAACGACTCCCAGAGCTCAATGGTGCGCTAAGTTGACACCAACAAAGATCTGGAGGACAACATGGAGAGACATAACCAGAGCCTACCAGGTGAGCCCACTCAAGGAAGGCCGGACAGACATCATCCAGGAAGCGAAGGGCAAGAGGCAGGAACCGAGCAACGTCCCAGAGGTACAGGCGTGAAACATAAGACAAGCCAAGTGCAATACTTAGTCGCAAGAAAGCGACAGGGTCGTACAGCACCACGAAGAAGCACACTGAGGCAGACCACAATGAGAACATGTTAAATAGCAGACAGCTATGGCTGCCCAACAAGGCAATTTGAAGGCCAAGGGGAGAACGCACCCAAGGGAGACAAAGATGCAGGGCGCAGCACCTGGGATGACCTTCAGCAGAGGAGCTGTCCCGCTGTCACACCCGACACAGATTACGATGACACCCGAAGGAACAAGCCCTTGCAGTGCAATAGGTCTCGCATTTGATAGAGTTTAAGCTTTTGGCATTGTAAATGGCAATACCTTTAACCCCTTTGCTGAGGCGGCTATTCCGCTGCAGCGCTAAGGGGGTGGGGCGGCCGTGCGGCGGTTCCGTGCTTGTGACGGAACCGTTCCGTCACGGCTCGCGGGTGAGCTGTGCTTGTGACGGAACGGCTCCATCACGAACCCGCCCGCCCATTAAATCGTCAGCGCAGGCGCGGAATTCGCGCTGCGCAGGCGCGGCGAGCGGGCCGTGACTGAACCGTTCCGTCACCAGCACAGCTCACCCGAGGCTTGTGACGGAACGGTTCCGTCACAAGCATGCAAGGGGTTAATTCATCTGTTTAGAAAACTAACACATAAATAAAAGGCATTGGTATTTACAATGGTAATAGCTTAAACTCTCGACCTCGGAATGGTAGTGGGGGCGGGCAAGTGGGAGGGGTGAGATGGTTTTGGTTATGGCACAGGAGATCCAGGAGTACAGAGTACTAGTCAATGGCGGCGATATATGCAAAATGTGCGCCTTCCCACTCCGAGCATGCGTCAAGTAATGGCTAGTACTCCGATAAAAAAAAAAAATGCTGCCACTATAGTTAAAGCAGACTGCCGTGGTAAAGTAAGTAAAGAAAGGAGCTCAGCCGCTATAGTTAAAGTGGACTGCACTGGCAAAGTAAATAAAGAAAGAAGAGTGACCACTATGGTCAAAGTGGACCGCGCTGACAACGTAATTAAAGAAAGGAGCACAGCAGCTATTGTTAAACAGGACCGAGCTGGCAAAGTTAAGAAACAAAGAAGCGCAGCCGCTATAGTTTAAGTGGACCCCGGTGCCCAAAAATGTAAATATTGATTAAAAGGTGCAAACTGGTTATGTCAATATGACTCGACCACCATTACTAAACAAGCTGGTCTTGTAAATACAACACGTTCTCAATTATTAAAAAAATATAAAAGTGGGAGCCGTGCTGAGTTACAGGAAAGCATGGCGTAGGTGGTATAGGAGAAATCATTCAAGAAAATAGTGCTCACAGACTGAATAAACAATACCGAGCAACAACACAAGTAAAAGGTGCAGTCCTCATGTGAGATTGCAAATATAGACTAGGCGGTACTAGGGTGGGACTACTAAGCCTATTCATGAATCAAAAGCAACCACTTAAAAAGGACAGTAACAACAGCCAATTGAAAAGATGGACGGAGCTTCAAGTTAATACCTGAATAAAGCATGCCTAGCAAAGCTGTGCATGCACTGCCCGGGCGTGACCTAAAAAGACTTCTATAGGGTTTGATGATAAATGCATCCTTAAGGACCGTGCAAAAATAACTGAGCTGTTGTCATTGTTATTCACCATGCATGTAGTGTACAATCGGCCATTAGCATGGCACCACAATGCTTTTCGTGGTCCGAGATAACTTCCAAATGGGCCAGAGATACCCATAGGAGGTGCAATAGGTTTGTGTAAATGGGCTGTCAGTAGGGTAAGGAATGGGCCTCTTTTAGGGGAATGTGGCAGACTTCGGCCCCTATTAGAAGTTACCCAGTCATCCATTTTTGGCTAAAAAGGTTATAATAGTGGTGTAGTGTTACCGCACAGCGGTATTCCTGGACCCTTTATTACTGCATGGAATTCTCAGCACATAACTGCTAAAAGCTTGGCTTGCATTATGGGTTTACATGTGGAAATCAGTGCAGTATCATTGATTTTTGTATTAGTCCAAATGTACATGATCATATGACGTATTACCTCAGTTTCTCTATTATAGCACAGCGTTGGAATTTGCAAGAAAGACAATAAAAGTTAGAGTGAAAGAGAAGAGAGATAAAGGAAGGAGGAACAAAAAATGAGATGCAGAATGAAAGATGAGATTGTATGAAAGCTTACCTTTAATATACAATGCAAAATCCAGTTCTGCTGCATAACTTAAACTAAGTAATCAAAGTAACCAAAGTTAACTCTCCACATGCACTATACATTTGTGGATGGCCAAGGTGGAGGAAAGAGTGAACAGGCAACTGAGCTGTTGAGTTTCAAGTGCGGAGTTCCCAGCTTCTTGCTGACAGTCAGTGTGATCCTGAGCCAATTACTTAACCAATGAATATTCGGTTTATTCGAAAGTGCAAATTGCTTAGGAATGTTCAATTTCACGGTTGAAGAGCTCTAGCCTGATATTCAGGCCTTATGCTGTCAGACTTCTTTAACAAAAGAGATAACCCTGTTATCTGATACCTAAGCCTTTGATATTTCTGCTGTCTGAAGGCTGAGCTTTTAGGTTTGGCGTCAACTGAGAATAGTGTGGCTGAGACCTGGCCCAGTAGGTGTACCTGGTCTCTGTTAGATATGCTATCTATTGACAAAGCTTGTATGTTCAGTTTCACCTGAGGGATAGCTTTGTCTAAAGCAAACAAGTGAAAAATGTGTGTAACTTGTGAGAGAGCTCCGCTGTCTAAAGCCATGTTATGTGTCTTATGTGGGATGATGTAGCCTGCCGTATGGGCCTTTGTGAAACATGAGCTATAACTCACCTCTCTAAAACCTAACAACTGTACCAACAAGGGGTCCATATGGTTCCATGTAACCCAAGACACAATATCACAGCTGAGCTTTTTCCTCTACTAATCAGGGTATTTAACCTTTTATAATCAAATGAATGCAATTGAAGCTAATGAGGCTACAGACCGAGAATGCAACTGATGTTCAAGTAACAGCCCACAACTGGAACACGGTGCCTCGTATGAGCTGGAGTGGTGGAAGTAAAACCTGGCTAACCTGAGAGATATCTGTGCGGTCTAAATAATGTCTGTAAGAGCGTTGTTGTGAAGCCGGATAACTAATCTGTGTGTCTTCTGGGATAGATCGTGTGTCCAAAGCCTGTGGGTTGTGTATCTAGTGCACTATGTGTGACGCGTGTTGGCAGCAGGTTTGTCTCGCCATATGCTGTTGTTTGTGAAGGTGTAACCCTACTGCGAACATAACTTTATTGAGATTGAATTTCTCACGCACCTGGGATTCACCGAAACTGTATAGTGTGACATTTGCTTTTCTTCTTCGCTGTCAATGAAAAAAAAAAGAAAGAAAGCAAACGCAGTAGTTTTCCACTAAGAGCAGGGGTGGTACTTTTAGCTTAGTGTGTGGAAAATACTTGATTGCTTGTTTCAAATCAAGGCCTACGATCCGCTCCAGAGGAGTGTCCATGCGTGAACAATGGGAAAAAAAGCCTGCAGTTCAAAAAAAAAAAAAAAAAAAAAAGTGTTAATGCTAGTCCTAGTTAAAACAAGACTACAACTCCCAGCATGCACTGCTCTGTGCAATGCACGCACATGGAGCCGGAGACAAGGGGAGGAACCAGCCCCACCTCTGCGGGGTATGCAGACCCCCATAGAGTCCTACTCATCGCACTCGCAGCAGCCCCGGGGCTTAAGTGGCACGTCCAGCGGCCACTGTACCGGTAGAGCCGGGTCAAGAGCACTGAGGAAGAGACGCACACACAGCCCGGGTGGCAGGAAGTGACGCACACACAGCCCGGGTGGCTCTCAGCACCGGAAGCGCTGCACTTGCTCCTGGAGAGCCGGACACAGCGGACTCTCCCCGTTCCACCCGGTCACCGCCTCTGCCGTTCCAGCCGGTCACCGGGGCCGGGTTCTTCTGCAGCCACCGGCCTCCTGCTGCCCACTGGCACAGCGAAACGGACAGGCTGTGTCACCCAATGGCGCTGATGGATTACAACAGGTGAGAGTGAGTCGGAAAGCGTGGCCTGAAACACCGGAAGGAAAGCGAAAGCACGGGGTGGGGTGTGTGTTTGTAGCGAAAGCACGGGGTGTGGGGTGGGTGTGTGTGGGGGTGTGTGTGTTTGTAGCGAAAGCACAGGGTGGGGGTATGGGGGTGTGTGTTTGTTTATTTTTTGTTTGGATGCGTGCACGAGCACTTACTGCATGCAGCTGGCTTGCATGGACGGAAAGGGGGACAGGAGATGTGCACATGCGTGGCTGTACGTGCGGGTACACCTGCTCAAATCGCCAAAAGCTCTGCGCGTGCCAATCTCCTGTCCCACTTCCGAGGCAAGTCCACAACAATAGAGCTCGCTGGCGACAGCGCTTTGCGATGTGTACGCCAGGCTCGACCTAACTGGCGACAGCGCTTCGCGCTGCGTACGCCAGGCTCGACCTAAAAAGACACATCCGAAGAATGTTGCACCCGAGGCACCGAAGGTGCCTATAGGAACCGTGAAGAAGAACACGCATAGCTGTGGAGAACAACATCAGATCTCCAGAACCACCACCTCCGACCCGGAGGAGAAATGCACCCCTACAGAAGAAAGGAACTGTTCAGTCCATGAACAGGACAGACAAGACTCTCAAGAAAAGAGCATCCCGAAGAGGAGGCCCACCACAGGGAGCAAAACCCTAGAAACCCTTGCTGCCGAAGCAGCAGGAAAAAGCACCGAAGTGCACTATAAACGTGCTAAAGAAAAACACCACCATGCAGAGCGATGGCAAGCTTGAGACCACACTGAAGCGAAGAGAGGTGAAGGTGTCTAAAAAGTGATACCCAACGGTCAGCAATCTGTAGGTATATATAGAAAAAGGGACGAACCACGAGATTAGCGGCGGCACCAAGGCGTCCTCAGCTGGCGCCGACTATGCCTCGTCTGGCGCGACTCAACCTTAACCACGACAGGCTCCGGTTCCGAAGAAAGTAACGGTGCCGGAGCCGGGGAGGCAAATCTAATGTACAGGACCGGGGCTGACTGAGCTGCAACCACAACAGGCTCTGACTCCGAAGTAAGGAACGGAGCCGGGGAGGCAAACCTACGGCGCTGAACCGGTGCCGGGTCGGCCTCCGAAAAGGCAGCAGCCTGTCCAGAAGGCCGAGGTGGACTCGGAGCCAAGCTGGAAGTACCAGCCACCACCTGCGACGTCACAGGGAGCCCACTGGACTATGCGGCGCAGTAGGGGTGCAATGGGCCGAAGAGGGGGACCCAGCCGGGCCGCACCCTGACATCACCATACCTGCATGATCCCTAGTGGCAAGGGGCTCAGACGGTGCTGGGGGCGAACCCACCGGCGAGTCCACTGGAAACCGCGCATGCAGCGGAGGGTCCGAGGACGCCCCAGGGAGCGGAGAGGACCCAAAGGAGGCCTGCTGGGCCGCTGCATAGGCCGCCATCTGGGTCCGAGTTGCCCCTATGCCAGAAAAAGGCGGATAGGGGAGGGACGACTCTCTGGGGCGCACATCCAGAAGAATCCGGGAACTAGTGCCCCCGACAACAGAAGGAAGGGAGGTCGAGGACCTCGAAGACAGAGCCTGCCGCCGAGGAGGAAGCAGGGGGACGTGACGACTCCGACCGGGACAGGCGAGTCGAAAGTAGCTTCATACTGCGCTCCCGCCGGGACTTTTGGCTTGAGTTGTTGTCAGGCGTCGCAATCCGTCGAGTCATGGTGTTTGCCCTGACACCACTTGCAGAAAAGGTGTGGGTAAATCGCAGACACTTGCCGTGAACAGGAGGCACACGTTTTGAAGCCCGAAGGCACCGCAGGAGGCACACTGTTCCAGACGCGAAAGCATCAAAGGGGCCTGAAAATAGGCCAGAGAAACCGCTTCATCCGGATCCGTGCTGCACATCGGACAAGAAGGCAACTGATGTCAGCGCACCGGGAGGGACTTATATGACCTCACTGACATCACGTCCGTGGACGACATCAGGGCGGGGTCGTGTGGCGCCGGCGTCGTCCCCGGTCACGCAGAGGTGCTGCTGCAAAACAAATTCCGGATCCAGTCTGACGCCTGGGGATAATTCTAAGTTAAGGAATCTGTGGCTAGATGTCTCTTTCAGATCAGGGACACATTGCCTAGCCACTGCTTGCCTGCACATTGCTGAGCTTGTTGGACCTCCTTGGATGTTGTTTGTGAGATTTGTGTTTGGCTATTGGGGTTTGGTCAGAATTGGTTCAGACATCCCTGAGTGTGAGTTTGTAGATACACACCATTGGTTGTCTGGGAAATCACAGAACCTTATTTGCACCTTTATGTGTGTTTCTAACAGTTGTTTATTGTTGCGGGTGTGACATGGGTAGATGAGGGGTATCTGTGAAAGTCCTACTTGGGTTTGACAGTCAGGGAGTGTCACAATGAGCCATGTGTGTTGTGCTGGTGGCATACACATGCCAAGGTAGTTGACACAGATGTTGGGCTGGTCACTGTATGGCTTCTGACACTTTCTATCATTCCTGTGCCTATGCATAGCTTGCATTACTGTATCCCAGAGATATTGCACAGATGTCACTTAGGTTTATTTACAATCACTGTGCCACCCATGTCGGATTTGATGGCCTAAGGGTCGTGGGATATGTTCCTCCTCTTGCATGTCATGTACAAATGCTATGTGGCTTGCTCCATGGTTTTCCACCACTGTGCACTCCACTTTGGGCTAGTCCATTTCTTGTTATACGTTGCTGCTGACCTATGGTATGTGTATGTGGCAGAGTGGCAGTGTGGGATCTTTCTGAGGGACTTGATATGCTGTGTGAACAGTTCAGTGGTTGTTAATATGCAGGATGAGTCTTCATTTCTTGAGTTACTCAGTTTGATTCACATGAGTGGAAGGCAGGTGTGAGGAAGAGGGTTGTCCAGCCCCTGACCTTCTGTGCAGGGTGTTCATCTTCACCCCAACCTTCCCAGTCAATCTACCTTGCCCTTTGATGTGTGAGGTGCGAGGTCGAGCCACGCCTGTCTGCTAAATAGTGCATGGGTGGGCACAAGTGGAGCACACAGCATGTGTAGAGATGAATGTGGGAAGCTAGATGTGGGCTGTGGCCAACTGATGCAGCCCACCATGTGGATAGAGTGAAGGTGGAGCCCTGGGAAGCTGCCCAGTCTGCCCATGCCTGGTGCCGGCCCTGCCTACTACATTGTGGGCAGGTTTTCCCGTGTCTTCACCGCTGTGGTGACGTGACCAGGACATTGCAGTGATTTCGCTGTTGATGGGTGACCCCGATGCGGAGGTGTGGATTTCTAGCAAGCAGGACATGTGTGGGTACACAGGGGGATATGTTCCTGTCTCCACCAGAGTGTCTGATGTTGTCAGGAATCGCATTTCAGCACAAGAGTTGTGTGTTGTGGTTGTGTGTAGAGATGTGTTATTTACGTACCTGCGGTGTTGACCGTGGCAACGTCTTATCTGCTGGTAGTGGATGAGGTACAGCAGCGGAAGGGCTTGAAGAACTAGATCAATAGCGGTCAGGGATGCGTGGATGTGTGGGGATTCAGGTTTCGATCTCCGCAGTAGTGCTTTCGCCATCTCTGTGTGGCTGGTTTCTCCGCTGCGTTCTGATGGGCTGTTTTAGGCATCTTGATTTGTCCCGTGGTTGTAACGTCATTCCGCATGGTGGCCTTTCTCGATTGGCTCCCTCCACCACCGTTGTGGAGGGAAATTCCTGGTGGATCCTGAAACTCCACAGCGGACGGGAAATGAGCTATCTTTGCCCATTGTAATATGGCGGACGCAAGGACCACAGCTGTAGTGCAGAAAAGGACATTTTCCTCCACCGCCAGCACCGCGGATGTGCCAAACACCGCCATCCTAATGAGCCCCTTAGTGTGGATTTCTGGAGGTGACTCCAAATACATTGATTAAAATGATAGTTGCAACCCTGAATTGCTGTGTGTGGGTATGTTTTTAGTATTACCTTTATCATTGCCTGCTCAAAAACAATATTTAGGTTTTGTGTAAAATAATTATTGGTTTCTTGTTTAATTTTAGACAGTAGTTCTATATAGGTGGAGTTTTGTTTATTTGGTGGTAAGGCGTAGAGAAAAGGTATGTTAGTATTATGGTATAGTTCATGGACAGTATATAATTGATAGAATGGTTTAGGACATATTTTAAAAGTCTCGTCCATAATCCAAGTTTCAGATTGTTGGAGTTTTACTAAATTATTAGCAGTTGCAACCATAATTATTCTTTTATCTTTAGGTTTGTTATCATAAAGAAGAAATTGTTCTTCATTATGTGTAAGTGACAGTTCTGGGGAATTTCTATTTCTTCAATGCTTTTGGGGCAGATGTGGTTGTGGAAGTAGCTTTTTTCATTCGAGCTATAGTTCTTTTCAGGGACGAATTTGAGGGCATTTGGCCAGTAGCATGTTGGGGTATTTTGGGCAGCATTTCCTTAAGTATTTCAGTGGTAGATTTCACTGATCTAGTGCTAGCTTCTTTTATATCGTCTAGAGAGTTTCCAACCTCTATTTCAGTAAAATTAGGGGGTGGTTATTGTTGGACTTGGCCCGTCTGGCAGGTCCGCCCCTGAAGTTTGGTGCTTAGTATATGTGTCCGGGGAATGGTGATTCCCCCTCTGAGTGTGTGTGTGGTGAGAGAGACCTGCCTCCCATAGGAATGCATGGGGAATGGATGTGGCCCTGGTAGTTCCTGATGCGTGGGGGCGTGCCGGGTCGTGTTTGGTATGTGTGCGCTCGTGAGGTTGAATGCTACAAGATGATGTATGCATCATGTGTGTGACTAGAAGGGAAGTGCCACTTCTAGACTTGGGTGCATGTGTGCAGTAGGTGTGCTGGTGTATGATTGGCTGAAGCCGCCTGGGCCTTCCCCACCAGGCTGGCCCCACCCCCTAGGGTGCGTCCAGTGCCCCTGGCCTGGCCAGTAGCATGAAATTCCTTATAACCAGTTCTGGCTGGTTCTCTCCCTGCCTGCCCCTTTTGGAGACAAAGGGAGCTCCTGTATAAAAGGGGGGTGGGCCCTCTTCTCTCTCTCTTCCTCTCTTCCTCTCTTCCTGCTCGTCCTGCCTGGAACCCTCCCAGGGTCGTGCTGCTGCGTGGGCTCAGGGTTGGCTGGCCTCCCTGGGCCCTGCCCTGCTCCTGCACTGCTGATGTCCCTTTTTCCCTTCTACAAGCTGATGTGCTCCCCCCTGAACTCCTGGACTTCCTATGGACCCTGCTTTCTATGGCCCTAGCGCTTGAGAGCGTTCTCCTGCTATCCTAGTGCCTTGTGGCGCTCATTCCCGCTTCTAGCGCTTGGGAGCGCTTTCCTGTCGTCTTAGCGCCTTGGGGCGGTGCCATCCGGCTGTCCTAGCGCCTCGAGGCGCTGCCGTTCTGCCCCCAGCGCTAGGAGCGCTCTATTCCTCCAGCCGGTGCCCACCCGGCATATGCCTGTCGTGGGAGGGGGCCCGAGCCCCCAGCGAGTGCCTACCTCGCGTTATTGCCTTCCTGGCTGCCTTATCGAGGGAGCCGGGCCCTCGTCAATTTCCCCTGTGTTTCACCGCCGCAGCCCGGGACCCTGCGTGAAGCCCGCCCCCGGGCCGCGCTCTGATTGGCTGTCGGCCCGGGCTGAGCTGATGACGTTTCCCCGGGCCGCGCTCTGATTGGCCGGCGGCCCGGGGAGCTGTGGGGACGACCGGAGAGAGCCACGAAGGCAGGGGTCGGCGGGAGCCTACTCCGCGCCCCTGCGTTCCACCCGAACCACTGCCGCTTCCCCCCCGGGGGCCCCCAGGAGCGAGAGGGAGCCCCGGAGAGCGAGGAGGACCGGCGCGTCTGCCCGCCGACGGTGAGTGCTGCCGGAGGGGAGGCGGGGCGTCGGAGCACATTGTCGGTGCTCGCCCCCCCCCCTCCAGCGCGAGCACGCGTGTGCCTCGAGGCCCGAAGGGCCCCCAGTGATGCCGGGTCCCCCGAGGGGGGCCCCGCCTGCCCAGTTCTGATCCCGAGCCCGCGAGGCTCCGTCACGGCCCCCATTGATGCCGGGTCCCCCGAGGGGGGGCCCCGCCTGCCCAGTTCTTGCCCTGAGCCCCGTGAGGCTCCGTCACGGCCCCTGGGGCCCCCAGTGATGCCGGGTCCCCCGAGGGGGGCCCCGCCTGCCTGCAGTTCTTGTCCCTAGCCCTGCCTGGGCCCCGAGTGGCCCCACCACGTGTCCCTGGCCCTGCCTGGGCCCCGAGTGGCCCCACCACGTGTCCCGGACCCTGCTATGTCCAAGTCCCCCAGCGGCCCAGCACTTAGTGGGCCGCTGCCACGTTTAGGTTTGCCCTGGGCCCCTTGCAGCCCACTCAGGACTCCGAGACTCTAAGGCGCCCTCGCCCCAGGAAGGCCATCTGGCCTAGGGGGCGCTACTGACTATTATCAATGTGTTGCTGAGACTGATTATGTGTTGCCCTGCTGATGGGGGCCTCTGTTGTGTTATGTACCTTGCCATTCCTTCCCTCCTGTATAACCTTGCCTCATGTATGTCTATGCTGGTTAGAGTGAGTTCTATTGCTGGTTCTATGAGACCCCGGGGCGGGACGTATTCTATGCTAAGCTCCTGGTGATTGTGTCCTAGTCCTAGTCCGAGGAAGCTCCCAGTGAACATGTGTTCTAATGCTAGATCGATCATGTGCCTACTCCTGGCAGGGGCCCCTTGGCCCTGCCCTGTTCTTTCCCCTTGTAACCCCTGCCGTACCTCGAGCCCCTTGTAAGGTGTATGTTCCTATGTGTCCTTCGTAATACAAAGACTATTTTCATATATATATTTGGTGTGGAGTTCCTTTTGTGGGGGGGGCCCGGGAGGTTGTTGTTGGTGGGTGCGTGCGCAAATGCTTCACACATGTCCTCCGAGATAGGCCTGACTGCCCGCGCCGCGTTACCTAGAGGGCGAGCAGGGGTCGACTTTACATAGGAGTGGTGGTCTCTGACTGGCTGTGGCGCAAGCCCTGGCCGGCCGGGGGTCCCATTTCCTACACTGGTGGCTAGCGGTGGGATCCGGACTTGTGTTTGCGCAGTACCACAACGATAACTGGCCTCCCTACAAAACTCTGCATTGTAAATGGTCGCAAAGAAAGGAGATTATTGCTTTTAAGAGGTTACTTAAATGTCTGTTCTGTGAAAAATGTATTCTGGTACGCTATGGGTTAGGTGGCCCTAGCTCGGGAGGGTAGATCAACTCCCTAGTGCAATGGGTTTTTCTGGATTCACCAGAAGGGTGGGATCCAGTGGTGGCAGCGTAATTGTGTTCAATGTGCATGGTCCCTGTCCCTTCCCTGGAGTAATGATACCTGTGCCACATGGGTCGGGTCAGGTTGCTGAAAATGTCTGTTCTGTGGAAATGTTTAATGATTAATAGAAATACCCGTTCTGTGGAGAGTTTTTTTAAGGTTACTTAAATGTCCGTTCTGTGGAAAAATGTGTGCGTATGCACTGTGAGTTAGGTGCCCCTAGCTTGGGAGGGTAAATCATCTCCCTAGTGTAATTTGGTTTTCTGGATTCACCAGGAGGGTGGGATCCAGTGGTGGTTGTGTAATTGTGTTCAAATGTGAAGGGTCCTTGTCCCTAGAGTAATGGTACCTGTGCCCCGAGGGTCGGGTTGAGGAATCAGGGGCGGTGGAAAACTGTCTTACCAGTCTAGGGGACGGTGTGTGGATGAATGTTGAGGTGCACGGAGTAATGGAGTGTAAGTTCTCTGGGATGGGGAGCTTGCTGAATCACCGATAATCCTGTCCTTCCTTACCCCGTTGAATGTGGTTGACGCATCATGTGTTCCGTATCCCGCTGGATGCGTTTTAGGCGTCAGGTGTCGCCCTGGCTGAATTTATCTTAAGTGGTATCCCTGTTGTGTTCTAGGCGTCAGGTGTCGCCCTGGCTGAATGTATGTTAAGTTGTATCCCGGACAAGGAAGACCTGCTGGCGCGGCCGCGGCTTGCCTTGGGGAGAGCTGAACACTGAGACTCCTCTTGTTGCGTTTTAGGCGTCAGGTGTCGCCCTGGCTGAATTTATCTTAAGTGGTATCCCTGTTGTGTTCTAGGCGTCAGGTGTCGCCCTGGCTGAATGTATGTTAAGTTGTATCCCGGACAAGGAAGACCTGCTGGCGCGGCCGCGGCTTGCCTTGGGGAGAGCTGAACACTGAGACTCCTCTTGTTGCGTTTTAGGCGTCAGGTGTCGCCCTGGCTGAATTTATCTTAAGTGGTATTCCTGTTGTGTTTTAGGCGTCAGGTGTCGCCCTGGCTGAATGTATGTTAAGTTGTATCCCGGACAAGGAAGACCTGCTGGCGCGGCCGCGGCTTGCCTTGGGGAGAGCTGAACGCTTAGTTCCCAGGTGGAAGACCAGTGGAGGGAGGAAGTTCCAAGACTGGTAGGAAAGTGTGTTCTGAGGGTGTTTCTCCTGGGAGAACGCGGAACCTCAGAAGTAGAGGTAGGGTGGGGCATTCTTGCCCGTGACCTCTGGCAAGCCTGGGGGTGCGGACCCTAGGTGGAAGGAACAGTGGTAGTCGTGGCTACCCTGAGAAAGGGAGTGGAGAAGGGCTATTGTGGGCCCGGGGTTACCACCCCCCACTTCGGATTAGCAGGGACCAGTGGTATCTGGATGGCTTAGGGCCTGGTCCTAGTCATGGACAACTCAGGAGTACCAGGTGGGTAGCCTGGTTGGGCCTATGTCTTCATTTTTTTTTCTTTTTTTTTGTTGTTGTTTTGTTTTGTTAACTTTTATTATTTTTAGTCTGTGTATGTCTATCGGTCCGGCGGTGCGGGCCGCGTCCAAATTCTATCGCCCTGCAGCAGGGAAGTCCATCACGGTAGTGATTGGTCTGCCCTGCGTTTGGGCTGGGAGGGGCATGTGTTGGACTTGGCCCGTCTGGCAGGTCCGCCCCTGAAGTTTGGTGCTTAGTATATGTGTCCGGGGAATGGTGATTCCCCCTCTGAGTGTGTGTGTGGTGAGAGAGACCTGCCTCCCATAGGAATGCATGGGGAATGGATGTGGCCCTGGTAGTTCCTGATGCGTGGGGGCGTGCCGGGTCGTGTTTGGTATGTGTGCGCTCGTGAGGTTGAATGCTACAAGATGATGTATGCATCATGTGTGTGACTAGAAGGGAAGTGCCACTTCTAGACTTGGGTGCATGTGTGCAGTAGGTGTGCTGGTGTATGATTGGCTGAAGCCGCCTGGGCCTTCCCCACCAGGCTGGCCCCACCCCCTAGGGTGCGTCCAGTGCCCCTGGCCTGGCCAGTAGCATGAAATTCCTTATAACCAGTTCTGGCTGGTTCTCTCCCTGCCTGCCCCTTTTGGAGACAAAGGGAGCTCCTGTATAAAAGGGGGGTGGGCCCTCTTCTCTCTCTCTTCCTCTCTTCCTCTCTTCCTGCTCGTCCTGCCTGGAACCCTCCCAGGGTCGTGCTGCTGCGTGGGCTCAGGGTTGGCTGGCCTCCCTGGGCCCTGCCCTGCTCCTGCACTGCTGATGTCCCTTTTTCCCTTCTACAAGCTGATGTGCTCCCCCCTGAACTCCTGGACTTCCTATGGACCCTGCTTTCTATGGCCCTAGCGCTTGAGAGCGTTCTCCTGCTATCCTAGTGCCTTGTGGCGCTCATTCCCGCTTCTAGCGCTTGGGAGCGCTTTCCTGTCGTCTTAGCGCCTTGGGGCGGTGCCATCCGGCTGTCCTAGCGCCTCGAGGCGCTGCCGTTCTGCCCCCAGCGCTAGGAGCGCTCTATTCCTCCAGCCGGTGCCCACCCGGCATATGCCTGTCGTGGGAGGGGGCCCGAGCCCCCAGCGAGTGCCTACCTCGCGTTATTGCCTTCCTGGCTGCCTTATCGAGGGAGCCGGGCCCTCGTCAATTTCCCCTGTGTTTCACCGCCGCAGCCCGGGACCCTGCGTGAAGCCCGCCCCCGGGCCGCGCTCTGATTGGCTGTCGGCCCGGGCTGAGCTGATGACGTTTCCCCGGGCCGCGCTCTGATTGGCCGGCGGCCCGGGGAGCTGTGGGGACGACCGGAGAGAGCCACGAAGGCAGGGGTCGGCGGGAGCCTACTCCGCGCCCCTGCGTTCCACCCGAACCACTGCCGCTTCCCCCCCGGGGGCCCCCAGGAGCGAGAGGGAGCCCCGGAGAGCGAGGAGGACCGGCGCGTCTGCCCGCCGACGGTGAGTGCTGCCGGAGGGGAGGCGGGGCGTCGGAGCACATTGTCGGTGCTCGCCCCCCCCCCTCCAGCGCGAGCACGCGTGTGCCTCGAGGCCCGAAGGGCCCCCAGTGATGCCGGGTCCCCCGAGGGGGGCCCCGCCTGCCCAGTTCTGATCCCGAGCCCGCGAGGCTCCGTCACGGCCCCCATTGATGCCGGGTCCCCCGAGGGGGGGCCCCGCCTGCCCAGTTCTTGCCCTGAGCCCCGTGAGGCTCCGTCACGGCCCCTGGGGCCCCCAGTGATGCCGGGTCCCCCGAGGGGGGCCCCGCCTGCCTGCAGTTCTTGTCCCTAGCCCTGCCTGGGCCCCGAGTGGCCCCACCACGTGTCCCTGGCCCTGCCTGGGCCCCGAGTGGCCCCACCACGTGTCCCGGACCCTGCTATGTCCAAGTCCCCCAGCGGCCCAGCACTTAGTGGGCCGCTGCCACGTTTAGGTTTGCCCTGGGCCCCTTGCAGCCCACTCAGGACTCCGAGACTCTAAGGCGCCCTCGCCCCAGGAAGGCCATCTGGCCTAGGGGGCGCTACTGACTATTATCAATGTGTTGCTGAGACTGATTATGTGTTGCCCTGCTGATGGGGGCCTCTGTTGTGTTATGTACCTTGCCATTCCTTCCCTCCTGTATAACCTTGCCTCATGTATGTCTATGCTGGTTAGAGTGAGTTCTATTGCTGGTTCTATGAGACCCCGGGGCGGGACGTATTCTATGCTAAGCTCCTGGTGATTGTGTCCTAGTCCTAGTCCGAGGAAGCTCCCAGTGAACATGTGTTCTAATGCTAGATCGATCATGTGCCTACTCCTGGCAGGGGCCCCTTGGCCCTGCCCTGTTCTTTCCCCTTGTAACCCCTGCCGTACCTCGAGCCCCTTGTAAGGTGTATGTTCCTATGTGTCCTTCGTAATACAAAGACTATTTTCATATATATATTTGGTGTGGAGTTCCTTTTGTGGGGGGGGCCCGGGAGGTTGTTGTTGGTGGGTGCGTGCGCAAATGCTTCACACATGTCCTCCGAGATAGGCCTGACTGCCCGCGCCGCGTTACCTAGAGGGCGAGCAGGGGTCGACTTTACATAGGAGTGGTGGTCTCTGACTGGCTGTGGCGCAAGCCCTGGCCGGCCGGGGGTCCCATTTCCTACAGTTATGCTCTCTAACATACAGAACAGTTGTTTCCTTAGTTGTAGCCCTCCCATAACACTTATTAGAATAGCATGTATTTCATTTCCAGTTTACTTTCAGTCCAGTTTGCTTTTCTTGGGTATACAAATACCCCATGTACCTTAGTAAAAACGTTCCTTTTAGTGAATTGGGCGCCTTCAGTCATTGTGATGTTTCAAAGGCTAAGATAAATGTATATAAAAATTACTAAAAAAAATACTGTACAGTTGTTTTCATTACTACATATACATTGTTATTTATATACTTACAATGTTGAATTTGAGGTCGTTTTTAATGCTGATGCACTTTCTTTGTTGTTTGATTTAAGTTTTGTTGCTGATGTTTCTGTTGGTAGAAAAAAAAGATCATTTTAATATTTTTGTTTAATTGTGAAGGAGGTGGTGGGAATTTGGGATAAAGGTGGAGTTTGTGGGTGTTTTAGGTAATTGTTTTAATTCAATTTCCTTTCATACTTACTTTATTTCTCAGTCGATTTTTCCAGTGTTTTGTAATTGTTTGGATGTTTTAAGAATTATCTGTAGAGGAGACATAAATAGAAAAAATATATATTAATTATTTATTGAGTATAAATAGTTGTTTTTTAAGACTAGCAGTGTGTTAGTTTATAGATGACATTTTACTTACTTTCTGAAGTAGGAAATAGATTTTTCTTTAATGAAGTCCTGTGTTCTGGCAGCAATCCGGCAGAGTTTCGCCTTCTTGTTTCTTTTTGGTTTGAGGTGTAAAACAATGATTCATTTTCTTGTCTTGATATAGTGTTTAATTAATCGTTTGTTTGATTTCATTGGCTTATTTTAATAGTGTGTGTTTTTCATTGGTTATCATTTATTGTTTTAATTGTTTTGGTCGTTGTTTTCCATATATGGATATTTTACAGATTTAGTCCATTAAAGTGTATTATATTGTATTTGATATAAAATAATGTGTGCATATTATTTAAGTATAATATTTATAGAGTTATTATTAGTGTGTTTGTAATATATTTTGTGATTATATTTCATAGTTAAAAATATACAACATGTCAATATAACAACAATATAGACATCAATAATATTGTTTTAAAAAATATATTGACATGTTAAAAACTGTTGAAACATACAAAACTTAACCCCAAAAATATAATGTTATCAATAAACATACACTGCATACAAAATAAATCAAATACATGCTTGTTTCCGGTCCAGGGAAGACATGGCTTGGCAGATCGGGCTGGACTGTTCCCATGAGGCACAGGGTCAGACTGATTTGCATATGGCCATGTCTGAATCGGGGTGGTGGAGGAAGCCAAAGAATGGTGATGGATTAAACCCAGATCAGTTGACTGGGGGTGAGTGTTTGATTTGCTCAAACGCTCCGCCTATCATCCCCTTTGGTATCGCTTTGTTCGCCCTAAGTTGGCAGGGTATTCCCAGATGTGGGTCCCTTGCTCACTTTGCCACTGGATTCAAGATAGCCTGGCTGATGAGGGTTATGAACCCGAAACCGGTCCTAGGATGCTTGTTTCCGGTCCAGGGAAGTCCTGGCTTGGCAGTTCGGGCTGGACTGTACCCATGAGGCACAGGGTCAGACTGATTTGCATATGGCCATGTCTGAACTGGGGTGGTGGAGTGAGCTAAAGAATGGTGATGGATTAAACCCAGATCAGTTGACTGGGGTGAGCGTTTGATTTTCTCAAACGCTCCGTCCATCATTCCCTTTGGTAACACCACTCAAGGAGACATCTTACACTTAATATGATCATGCTAGGACTTGCAACAAGTAAGGTCACAGCTGCTAAAAGCCCCCTTTAAGCAGAAAGGCATCCACACTAGGAGGCAAGCTGTGCTGGCTTGTTTCAATCCGGGGGACAGGCAACCAAACTGCAAAATGGTAAAATTTCTAATGTTGGCCGAACAAAAAATGCCTGAAACAACAACCCAATCTCAGCCACAGAAGCAAGAAGATGCCGGTGGAGCACTTGACCTACAAACCGGGTGCGACTTTTCTTGATCTTAAGGAGCACATTTTACACCTCTTGCAACTCTGAGAAGGTCCCAACAACTGATCTAAACGCAATATACTGCTCCTCATCACACGCACGTCTGACATCAGCAAAGCTTGGGTACTGTACTGCACATCCTGGGAACCAATTGATTCCCACAAACGCTCGCACTGATAAATTTTAACTACTGTACAGTATTTTTTGTATGTCTTTTACTGATTTTATTGGTGTACAACATTAGTTTTAAATGTATTTTCTCTTTTCAAAAATGTTGCAATGGTTTTTAGTAACTATGCAAAATAAAATCAAACCTCATCTAAAAAGCAGGACAAGCGGAGTTAGAGAGTCCAGTGTCCACTACAAGCTGTTTTGCCTACCACTCGAGCGCAGGAGCGCTACAGGTCACCTCTACCAACCGCGCCGCCGCTCCGGGACTACGAATCCCGGCAGCCTTTGCGGCGGCGCGCTGCCCTGACGCGACTCGAGCGCCAGGAGGGGCTACAAAGACGCTGAGCCCTCGGTGGAGCGGGGGAGACCTCATCTAAAAAGTGGGACAAGCGGAGTTAGAGAGTCCAGTGTCCACTACAAGCTGTTTTGCCTACCACTCAAGCGCAGGAGTGCTGCAGGTCACCTCTACCAACCGCGCCGCCGCTCCGGGACTACGAATCCCGGCAGCCTTTGCGGCGGCGCGCTGCCCTGATGCGACTCGAGCGCCAGGAGGGGCTACAAAGACGCTGAGCCCTCGTTGGAGCGGGGAAGGCCTCATCTAAAAAGCGGGACAAGCAGAGTTAGAGAGTCCAGTGTCCACTACAAGCTGTTTTGCCTACCACTCGAGCGCAGGAGCGCTGCAGGTCACCTCAACCAACTGTGCCGCCGCTCCGGGACTACGAATCCCGGCAGCCTTTGCGGCGGCGCGCTGCCCTGACGCGACTTGAGCGCCAGGAGGGGCTACAAAGACGCTGAGCCCCCAGCGTCGCGGGACGCTCGCGGGACGCCCGGAGCGAAGCCCGGGCAAAGGGCGGGCCCTCTACGGCCCTCAGCGGCCAGAAGAGGCTGAGCTGGGGCACCCCCCTGAAGTCATCGTGTTAACAAGGTATTTGTGTATCTAGCACATTATAACGACTATCAAAGCCATTTACATTGTGTTGTCAAGCGACCTATTATGAGGAAGCTGGCTAAAAGTACAAGGATGCCTACACTAAGATCGAGCACCAAACAAAAAACGGACATCCCACAACCAGTACCAACACTAACTGCTATTGACAAAATGCTACAGCAGACAATAGGGGTCGTAACTAATGCGATAGCAAACACTGAGAGAAGGATGTCCCTACCACCAATGAATATTGTTCAAGACACACAGGTGGCTACCGATCTCTCTGTAGTTACTCTAGATGCTACAGATGACCCAGATACTAGTCTCGGCGTCACTTCTTCTTCCTTTGTTTCCGTGCGCCCAGGCCCCTAGCGAGAACACGAAGGAGACAATGAATATAAACACTAAAAAGGCGAAATCAAATAATATGGAGGGAAAAGGGCCCAGAGAATGCTTAAAACATGGGGGAAAAAAGGCCAAAGTAAAACCACAAACCATAATTTAGTGGCACCCATAAACCCCTCCACATCTGGAATTCCTTGCTGGATCACTAATATGGGGGCTGATCTGAAAGCTGATTTAGAAGATACCATCACTGCGCTGATCAAACCCCTTATGTCTAAAATTGATAGACTAACCTCTTTGATAAATAATAAGGGAGTTGGCCCAACAAGACAATTGGCACAGGATAGTGCTTCAACAAAAGTGAGACATGATGGGGGCTCACCCAAAAAAATAACAAAAGATAAGGCAGCACCAACAGCTGAATTGGCATCAAGTAAACCAAAGAGAGCAAAACAAATGAATACTCAAGATGTACAAAAAGACTCAATATCTCTTAACCCTGGCAGTACCAATGTGACAACACAGGCTCAAACAAAACAACGTCAAGGAACTGCTCAAGTACCAAACGGAAATAAAGACCAAAGTCCAAAAGATAACCCTAAGGCAAAACCCACCGCGTCAGCGAACGCCCTGGAAAATAAACCAACATCGACCCGATTTAGGACAATTAATCATCCTCCTGAAGCTTTGCCCTTCGTGGCCGTGTTGACAGGAGTCCCACCACTAAGAGAGGGCAAAAGGGAAACACATTTGGAATCAGTGGTTGCAGATAAATAGACCCTTACCCCCTAATATTTGTGGTGAAATCCTCATAGTAAGAAGGGGGGGAGTGGATTGGGAGAGGAACAAAAACAATAGCAGGGGATATAATAACAGTTATTTCAGAGACATTGCAGCAGTAAATTACATATGCAATGCACCCCCTAGTAGATCTCATACACAAATCCATCCCGTACATTTATCATACTTTTACCCCTATACACCCCAAAGACCTGTGCAGAGAAATGGAATTCCGATGAATAGGGTCCATCAGATGGAACCCCAGTACAGACCGGCCCAATGGCAAATGCCATATCAAGCGACCCCAACCTATGATCCCTTTTTAATTCAGCATGCGCACTGGAATAGGTTTAGCGCACTTGAAGAGGTCGATTGACATGCACTGGAAAAGTCTAGTGCTTTTGACACTCCCATAAGATCAGAGGAGGAAGGGCCAACCGTAACAGGAATGGGAACCCCGATTATTATAGGATCCAAGAATGGTAAGGGAGTTAGTAAAAAGAGTTTAAAATCCAAAAAAGGGAGAAATAAAATAATAGAACAATTAGTTCATAAGACAACCCCTGTGCCGAGCAGTCAGGTTAGTGACATCAGCCCAGAACCCCGTACCAATACACCAACCATAGAAGTAGACCAGGAAGAGTATCTACCAAGGGGTCCAATAGAACAACCTATTGGGGACAACCATGAAAATCTTCAAATTATATCCTGGAACATTGCAGGATTAGCAGCCAAATTTGAATCTCAGGAATGGCATAATTATATTAATAAATTCCAAATCATATGCCGGCAAGAAACATGGGCGGTCGATCCAAGCGAGTATAGTTTAGAGGGGTACAAATGTTTTTCTGTCCCGGCCATAAAGTCATCATCGGGTAGAGCTATTGGGGGACTAATAATGTATGTAAACCTTCACATTCAGGGAGTATGGTCTAGTTTTAACTGGTACTCACATAACATACAAGTTGTAGGGTTTCGTTTTAAAAGATTAAATCTCCTTCTACTTAATTGGTATAATGCTGTCGGCATGATGGCAAAGGGGTCCGTTGTTAAGGAACTGGACTCCTGCCTAGAAAAGTTGATCTCCTCAAATGAGACACCAAACCCCCCAAGTATAATACTTTTGGGGGATTTGAACTGTCATCTCTGTGATAATCTAAAACCATTTAACAGAGACTGGTCAAGATGCACTATAGTGAAAGGGCCACACTTTGCTCATGTAACGGAGGGATGGGATCTAGAGAAACTAATGAAAAGGCACAATTTGGTCCACACTTTGGATCTTGTTGAGTTAGGTGAAAATGGAGACCTCAACCCAACATTCAGAGGTAGGGGTTGCCAGTCCTTTATTGACTTCATTCTAGTCTCACCCCTATTAAAGAGAAATATTAGTAACATGGCCATAGACACAAGCATCTTTAGTGACCATAACCCTTTGACACTTGTACTAAAAGGGTTTGATTTTAAAAAATTCACAAAGAGAACAGATGTTATGGAAAAGGCAGTGGATCAGGGAAGGAGGATTAAGTGGGCTAAGATTGATGGAGACAGATTTTATAAAAGATTGATAACAGAGGGACTAAACGCCATAAACACATGTCTTGATCCTCTAGTGGAAGGAGCGCTAGTGGTCAGCGCATTTGAAGAAATTGCACGTCATGTAGATAATCTTCTGAAGACCTCTAAAGATAGTAAAGTGGCTTCCACCCCACGTTGGTTCGACTCTGTTTGTACTAAGGCGCACAAAAAACTGAAATTTAGCCTCCATGCTAAACCCAGGTGTTGGACCCGGCCCGTTGGGCAGGTTCACCCCTAGACTTTTTGCTTTTTACTAGCCTGTTTATGGAACCTGGTGTTGGTGATTTTAGGCCTCTGCGCACTTTTTCACTGTGGTACAGTGTAAAGTGCTTGAGCTCTCTGTGAATGTGTGGTGAGTGACCTGCCCTCCCATAGGAATGAATGGGGAATATGTATGCCCATGGTAGTTCCTGATGCGTGGGGAGTGCAGGGGCGAGTTTGGTATGAGCGAACTCGTGAGAATGAATGCTGCAAAATGATGTATGCGGCATGACTGTGTCTAGTCTAGAAGTACTACTTTTGGAAGTTGGAATATTTGTGTAAGTTGGTGCTAGCGTGTGATTGGCTGGTGAGCCTGGCCCAGAGTGCCTGGGCCTGCTTGTGGATTGACTGTCTGGTTTGAGGATGACAGGGGCTAGAGAGCCCAGGAGGTTGTCTGAAGTCAGCCCATGGATGAAAGGCAGCATCTGCTGCCAGGGAAGTGGGAGGAGATGGCACCTGATAGTGAAGGGCTGTGCCTGCCTAACTACAAAGCTGGCTCCACCTCCCGCTGGGCGACTGACACCTCTGTCCCTGATACTGAAGGGGACTTCCCTCTAAACCAGTCTAGCTGGTTCTCACACTGCCTGCTTCAAAGGACTTCAAAGGACTTCAAAGGCTTTTCAGTGTATAAGAAGGGGCTGTGTCCCCTTCCAAAATGTTCTTGTTTCTAACTTGAATCCGCCAGGGGCATGCTGCTGCTGGGGCTCAGGGGAATCCCTGGGCCCTGCCCAGCTCCTGGACATCTGATGGACTGCTGGGGGACTCTTCCTGGCTGTCCCCCTGCCTGGCTGCATCTTTAAGGACTTTTTGCTGGACTTCTTGAGCTTTCTGTGGACCCTTCTTGCTGTAGGGGTCTGCTCTGGGGACCTTTGGCGCCTGGGAGCGCTGTGCTGGGATCCTAGCGCTTGAGAGCGCTCCTGGCTGCATTTTGAGCGTTTCGTTGCACGCATTTTGCATGAGGATTGGCGGGTGCCACCCCGCTTAGTTGATTATTTACTTTGCGAGTGCCCACCTCGCTGATTGCCAACTTTACTTTCGGCTGCCCACGCCGATATTTTGATTGCCTGTCCACCTGCCTGCCTAGGAGAAGGGCCGCTGCGCTGCCCGCAGCGACCCGGAAGTGCTAGGCCGGCCGGCCAATCCCAGCGCGGCTGGCCGGAAGTCCCGCCCCCGCAGCCCGGGTGCCGAGGAATGGCGACCGCGAGCCCGGGGAAGGAAGGGAGAGAAGAGGACGCATGGCGGCGGGTCGGCCGGGCACCCATGAGCTGAGGGAGCCCGACGGCATCTGTGGAGAAGGGCCGGGTGATCACCGCCGGGCCCGAGAAGAGGAGAAGCTGCGTGGCCGCTGCTGGGGGCTCCCGGGTGTCGAGGGAGCCCTGGCGAGGGAGAGGAAGGCCAGCGCGAGGCTCCCCGAATGGAGGGAGAGCCTCGAGTGCAGAGAGCAGCTGTGCTTGCAGGCGGGGCTCCGTGGCGGAAGAGGAGCCCCGCGCTGCCCAGAAGAGGAAGCCGCCGCCCGGAGGAGCCCCGCACAGGAGAGCCCGGTGAGTCAAAGGGCTGGGGGGCTCCGTGTGGACCGGGTGAGACGGGGGCAGTGCTGTTGCTGCTCCGTGAGGGGGCAGATGGAATTTTGTGGTGTCGGGGCACATTACCGGTGCCCGCCCCCCTCCCCGTGGGCTGCTAACATGTAGGGCGGCCCCAGATGGCAGCGGGCCGCCCCACCGAAGAGAGCATTGTTGGTGTTGAGCCCTGAGAGAGGCTCGTGGGGGCATTTTGGTCTGTTTGGAGCCCGAGGGGCTCCCTGCCGCATTTCTTTTGCTCGAGTCCCCCGTGAGGGACTCCAACGACCCCCGCAGTTTGAGAGAGCCTGTGTGGCTCAGAGGGGCCATATTTTGTCCAGAGCCTGTGTGGCTCCAGCGTGGCGCAGTTCGCGCCTGAGGGCTAGTGAGAGCCCTGCCGCAGTTTTGCATCCCAGCTGCCCAGCAATTAGTGAGCGGCTGCACCGTTTAGGCGCAATTTCAAGAGAGTCCCTGTGTGGGACAGAGAGGGCACAGTGGTGCCCGGCCTTCACAGTTGCCCAGCACTTTGTGGGCAGCTGCTACGCTTAGGCATTTTGTACTGTGAGACTGGCGCTGCATGGCAGCGCACCCTGACTTTGGACTCAGGGCATCTTTGCCCCACAAGGCCAGTTGGCCTAGGGACTGCCACAGGTAGTGGCTTATGTAGGGTTGGCGCAATGTGATTTCTATGCTTTTTAATAGTTATTGCTAATGCGAGTTTTTGCGCTATTGATTTATTATGCACCTCTGAATGTGTTACTGCATCATGTGTCTTTCTTTCCATGCGCTGCACCTCTGAATGTTTAGTCATCATGTGTCTTCTTGCGCTGCACCCCTGAATGTATTTTATTGCATCATGTGCTCTATTCTTAACACCTCTGAATGTTTATGGCATCATGTGTTTCTCTTTATTACTCCTCTGAATGTAGGTTATTGCATCATGGGTAATGTGTCCTTTTCCTAGACCCCTAAACGCTGAGTGATACTTAGGTGGTTGTCTTTTCTACTCCTCTGAATGTAGGTTTATTGCATCATGAGTAATGTATTCTTTCTTAGACCCCAAAATGCTGTGTGATACTTAGGTGGTTCTTCTTCTTTAGTACAGGTGGTCCTAGTAAGGTCCTGGTTCCTGTTACCAGTGGTTACTGGTTGTGATCTTTGTGATTACCATTTTATGTTTATTATTTCTTATTCTAGAAGTGCTATATCTGATTTTGACAGGCGCCCATGTGGCCCTGTCTTGTGTACATAATCCCTGTGAATATTGCCCGTGCCAGTTGGCACCATGTATATGTGTGATTTTATCTGGTGTGTTTTTACAATACAAAAGTTATTTTTATAATAACCTTGTGTGGAGTCTCTTTTGTGGTGTGCCTAGTATGTTGTTGCTGTTGTGCGCTGGCGCAAATGCTTTACACATTGCCTCCGAGTTTAGCCTTACTGCTTGAGCCAAGCTACCAAGGAGGTGAGCAGAGGTTATCTTGGCGTGTGACTTCCTTGCCCTGACTAGAATGGTGGATTCTGCCTGGCTTTGGCGTCAGCCTTAGCCTACCAGAAATAGCCAGTTCTAACACCAGGGATAAGCTCATAATAGCACAGAACAGAACTGAATATAAAAAAGCATTGAATGGTCGGAAAAAGAGTTTACAAATTCAAGCCTGGGAGGATTTAAGGGAGGCTGCAGAAAGGCGAGACATTTCAGGTTTCTGGAAGGTCATTAATACCCCATGCTTCCAGGACCCAGGAGCACCTAAAATAATGAACACTATCTTACCTGAACAATGGCAGACCCACTTCCAGAGCCTTTACAACTACACAGGACACTTAATCCAGGGGGTAGGACCAAGGTTAACCCAACATTCAAAACTGGACTTTTCCCTGAAAGAAGTAGAATTGGCAATAGTAGGGCTCAGCAAGAATAAAGCACCTGGCCCTGACGGAATACCCCCTGATCTTTACCTGAGCAATATAGATCTCTGGGCCCCGCTGCTTACGAGGGTTCTGAACGAGGCAGTGGTGGCAGGACTGCCTCGCTCTTGGTCAACAGCAACTATAGTGCCGATCTATAAAAAGGGGAATCGCGATGACCCTCAATGCTATCGCCCTATATCTCTAATAGACGTGACAGCGAAAGTATTGGGGCGCGTCATTCTACACCGTTTGCAGGAATGGGCTGATGAGCACCAGGTTTTGACAGATGTCTAATATGGCGTCAGGGAGGGCAGATCCACTACCGATCAATGTTTGAACCTGTACCTTCTGGCAGCAAAATACACCATCGCTGGTAGTGGGACTATATATATGGGGTTCATGGACCTCTCCGCGGCTTTTGACCGTGTAAACAGAGAAAAACTTTGGTTGTTATTGTTAAGTCTAGGAGTGGATCAACCCCTTGTAGATGTCCTACAAACTCTACACTGGAATACGTCTGCAAGTGTGAGGTATAACCAAGAGGGAAGTAAGACTGACCCCTTCGTATGCACTAGCGGAGTGAGGCAGGGCTGCATTTTAGCGCCCTTCCTATTTTCTATATATATCAATCTCCTGTAAAAAGAACTCTTTAAGTTACAGGTAGATTCGCCCCAAATTGGCCATCGAGCGGTGCCGGTATTACTTTATGCCGACGACGCGGTATTGTTAGCCAGAACCCCGTTGGGGTTGCAGAAGTTGATTGACGGTTTTGTCGATTTTAAGGCCAAACTTGATTTATCGACAAACCTGGAAAAATCTTATATAATGTCAACATGATCAAAGGAAAAAGGTAAATTTATCTATAACATCGGATCACACAAGATTGGCCAGGTTAAGACCTTTTCATACCTTGGCGTACTGTTTGACAATTAATTGAACTTCAAACCCCTGGTGGAGAAACATGCAACGAAGATGGCGGCGTCATCAGGAGCCATTATGGGGTTCGGGCGAAGACTCGGTAGATGGTCCCCAGAGCAAATACTAAATTTGTATAGGTCAATTTGCTGTGCTAAGGTTACTTACGGTGCAGAAGTATGGGGTTTTATAGACAAAAAATTGCAACAGATACAGGTGGAAGAAAATAAATTCCTCAGAAGAATTCTGAAATTACCACAGAGTGCCCCGGCCTACATTATTCATGAGGAAGTTGGAGAGTCTTACATTGAAGACCGGATTAAAGTTAAACCTCTCTTGGCTTGGGTTAAAATCTGGACCAACCCTGACGCGGCCTTCACAAGACAAATTATAACAGACTGCCTCAAACGTGACAAAGGGGGTCATATACCCTGGCTGAAGTACATCAAGGACTCTTTGGAGGAGATTGACTGTAAAAATTTCTTCACAGTCCCAGAATCCCTAACTGCTGAGAATAAAACAATGGTTAAAAAACTCTTCTCAGAATGGTCACGCATGACTAGGGCAGAGAGGGAAAGACGCAAGCCCACTGTTTCATCTTATTGCCAACTAACAGTGAAGCAAGGAATGGAACCATATTTGAGGGTCATGCATAATGCTCAGGACCGATACCATATGACCCGTTTTAGACTGAATATGCTCCACCACTTATTTGCGGTTCCCTCCGGGTTCACTCTTACAGTGGAGGCGAAGGGTACCTGCGGCTGCGACGCTAGGTCTACGCAGGATACCCTTCACTTTGTTTTGCTATGCCCCTTTTATTCCGCCCCAAGACGTAAATTTTTAGTTGGGATCCTGAAAGAAACAAAACTCAGACAAGCAAAAATGGCCTTGAAGTTTCTACAGGAAGCTACAGATGCCCACACACTGTTCTGTACTGTAAGCTTCATCCGGGTAGCATTGCGGCTAAGGAATACTAGAGAAAATTGACTCTAATGCCATTTAATCCCGTAAAGACAATTCCTTTCCCCTAGCCTAATGAAATATGTTTTTAGCCAACTTTTTAATTCATACCTTTTTTTAAAAAAAATTGTATTTAATATTTGTGTGTATACTGTGTATGTGCTTTTATGGTGTCTTTTTAAGTACCGAATAAAGACTAATAAATTGAAAATTGAAAATCAAACTTGAAACATAAAGAGAGATGGTTATAAAAAATGATTACAGATGATTTTATATAAAGTTTTAGTTCAGTATCAAGTTGGGCCTTTGCAGAATCTAAAAATGTGAAACCATGACTGGTATTTTTGTCTGGGAAAGGTGGAAACCCTATGTACAGCACTCATGGTGAGCCTGCTTCATCCAGTGTGCATGTTGTAATGGTCTTTAAATTGCAAAAAAATTACCATGACTTTCCGAATGGAACAAAGTACCGCAGAAGAGGCCCCACTATTGATGTGTACAGTGGGAAAGCATCTGCTCTTTTCTGTTAGTTTCTCTTTTTTAGCACCACAAATTGTCCTTGGCTCTCAAAGAAACTTATATTATTTCCCTCATAGAGGTGGGCAGCCACTGAAAGCTTGAACCAGGCTCGAGCCAGATGCCTGGCTCTGTTTCAGTTCAAGGTCCTCTTCCCAGGAACTTAAGAGAGAAATGCTCTTAACTTTGTTCAGTCCCTATATATATATGAGATATGCATACACTGTAAGAATGTCAGATGTATTGGTCGCCCCAGTATTTACACAAATAACAATTTAAAAACCACTATATTTTTTTAATAGCGCTACAGTGCTACTCATCATAATGCAGGGTGTCAGAGCGCTTTACAGCACACATACACATTATACATTGACAATAAATTATATGTGTGTACATCAATATAAAGCATATGGTAAATAAGACAGGGAGGGCTACAAGGTGTACGAGTCACATGTAAATACCTCACTGTGCTATATTAGAAGGATTACAATTTACGACTGGATTACAGTTTACGAACTACGTGTAACAAAAGGATCTCTGTCTTAAAAACAGTAACCCACTTACCCTTTTACACAAAATATAAATCAATCCATCTGGGTGTTACATAATGGGCTTTGCCGGCGACTTAATAACCCTCTCTGCTACTTTGATTCAAAACTGGGACTAGACAAAACACAGATCTTTTTACCAAATATGTTATCCTCCAGAGTTATCTTACCATTATTATTATTCCCTGAGATTTAGCTGGCACACAAAGATCTCTGCAGCAGGTGCCTTAACCCCATATCAATATTTTGGCACAACTCCGATGCAAAATCTATTTTGTTAAATATTGTAATACGCTCAAATGTACTCATTATAGACCTGCTAAACATTTATGAGGTTTTAAAATCTGATGTCACATCCTCTGAGGTCATGGGTTGTAATGCCACTTCCTGTGATGTCACATGTAATGATGTGCACTTCCTGTGATGTCAAACGCAGTGAAGGTCACTTCCTGTGATGTCACGTGCAGTGACATCATATTCTGCCGTAGTTGGTGATTCCCCTTCTTCTTTTTTAAGACTTGAACCCTTTTAAGGTCTCGACTAGCGTAGCTGCGCACATGCGCAGATCGCTCGGCAAGATTTTATGTAAATAAGTACTTTTAGAAAAGGGCTTTAAGCCCTGCCCCTCATTCCATTGGCCAGCACCAGCCATTGGAAATTAGCTGTCCGTGTTGCCTCCCTTTGGCTTTTTTGTGCCGGCCCACTTGGACTACCTCGCCTGCTTTACGTTCGTCGTAAACATTTTCTTATCTTTATGGGGCCATGTGTTTCAAACAAGCTCCGGTGCGATCCTCTTTCGCTTTTGGGTGCGGCACTCAGTACATGCTGCGCTGCTCCGCGTTGTTGTACCGGGAGAGAACGTATTGCTGACACGAAAAGGAGTGACCAGTAAACAAGTAATGCTGATGCGTCATGACTTATCATTAGCAGTAATTTCATACATTGGCACAGTGACAGAGACCATGTGGTGTTTTGCTTCCGGACACCATATATTGTCGTGACCTGTGCTCAGTGATTCACCCATTATGCCCATCAGTCCCGCACCTTTTATCTCCCCATTGCGCTTGTTACACCCATTTTGCCCGCCAGTCCCGCATCTTTTATCTCTCCATCACGCTTGTTGCACCCATTATGCCAGTCAGTCCCCGCACCTTTTATCTCCCTATCGCACTTGTTGCTTCTCTTGCTGCGCAGAGCCCTCGCTGTCATGTCAACCCCTTACTTCCCTTTCCAGCACAACCCTCTTACCTACCCCATTTTTCTTGCCCAGCCCTCACCGTCCTCCTTTGTATCCAAAGCCTTCGCTGCCTCTTGGATGCTAGCAGCGCCCACAACCATCTCCTTACCTCCACTTTTGTTTGCCGATCACTCACTCCACCCCATTAGCTTGCAGAGGTCTGAGGCGCAGTCTGACGTGTGAAGAATGGAAGGTTGGCACAGGGAGTGTGTGCGGCCTATGACATGCGTGGCACGGCATTTCATAAAATATTGTACGGTCATCAGGACAAAAGTCTGCAAAGTGGTGGACATGTTCTTTTATGCACGTTTCTAACTTGCACCACGTGGCGTGGGAAATGCTTCATGGCACTGAGAGTCCGTTCGTTGTCTTGTATTGAGTTGTCCACAGGAGGGGGGAGGGATATTGTCGTCTGGGTGAAGTTACTTACTAAGCATTAGTGTTTATTTGATATCACTGTGTTAAGCCCTGAGCCGCTTCATGGCACTAGAGGACACTTAAGGTGTGTCATTTGCGTCCATATCGCATTACACCCACCCGATAGACTCTAACCTCAGCCTCGCCCTCCCTCTTTCATGAAACTGGACTTATTTAACACCCCTCCCTACAGATCTGAAGTATTCCTGAGTAACAAGTATGGGGTTTTAAATCATACACAAATGCTATATGTCACTCAGAGCTGCTCCTTCGGCCGCTCTTTTCTTCTCTACCACGCTTTCTCTTCCCCTTTCCTCTTTCCTGATGCGCCCTTTCTCCTCTCACCCCTCTCCCTGTAGTTCCCTGCTCCCATCCCTTGTGTGTCCACAAACCCTGGGAAATGAGTGCTTCACTTGAGGCAGCCCTGCATAAGATGCCCGCCTCGCCAATCTGCTATATTAAAGTGAAATAAAAGAATGTGGGGCCCCTGATTTCTGAATTGTACTTCAGACCGCATTTATTTCATAAGAGCATTTTCATTGTTATTCTGCCTCAACAGAACATACTAGAGAGTGTGTGCATGTTATCATTTCTTTTCGGAAACTGTTCATAAAATGGGTTTAAAAATCATAATTAACTCATAAAGACAGTAAGGAATGGCGTGGTCGGGGGAGCCGCGTTGTCTACGCACTTACCAACAATTTTTAGGCTTTTGCAAGAGTTTGATATTGGCATTCTAAATGACAATACCTTTTATTTATCTGTTTTAAAAACAACACATAAAAGGCATTGTCATTTACAATGCCAATAGCTCAAACTCTCATAAATGCGAAAACTATCTTCTGCAACACTATATTCTAATCCTCACTATACTACATTCACTTTAATGCTATTCTTCTCATCATTCTCCTTCCAAAATCTTAAACATTGCTCCTCTCCTACTAAATTATGCTTTAAACTAGTACCCAGTTAACAAACCCAATACTAATAACATAACATTTCGACAAATCAAAAACATACACTAATAAATGCAAAACTAAAAAACAAAACCATTTACAAAACAAATTGCTTTAACTTTAACAAAGACGAGACCTTTTGCATTTCCAATGCTTGTTATCATATTATTATTATATGCTGTTTGCTGCACAATTCACATGCCAAACATTTTCAGGGCTTGGCTGGTGCATGAGGTGTCTTACCAGTAGAAAGTAATATACAAGTAGTTAAAATAATATTGAACATTTTAAAAGGTTAACGACGAGGATGGGATTCGAACCCACGCGTGCAGAGCACAATGGATTAGCAGTCCATCGCCTTAACCACTCGGCCACCTCGTCCTGACGAATGCGAAAATGCTTTACCTTTTATATGCCTAGTAAGAGTGGTGTATGTTTTCCGAATAGATATAAAAGGGGGATAATACCAACAAAAGGCTGCTGTGGGCGAGTGCAAAAACTCAGAGAATTTAATGTGATTTTTTTACGTTGTGAAAACTATTTATCCAAAGTACTTCTGTAGGCATATTTCGGGAAAATGTCACTATTCCTATAAGATTTCTTACATTCCGATATAAGCATTATAACTGATTTCTGTCCGTTCAAAAATATTATTTTAGTAACATTTTAGGTTTACCTTTTAAATGAAACTGGCGAGAATACCACGAAACGCCCCATTCTAAGATGGCCGCGATTCAATACTCTTCGTGTTGTTTATGTATATGCATTACTACAGAAATGTTATGAAAATCAGCGGAATGCAAATTAACAATCTAACTTGCATTTCTACCGTCTCATAAAAAAACTATGTTTACAAAGCCGAGGCTTACTGGTTAGTGGGTGGTGTTCTGGTGGCACAAAAAGCAACCCGTCCCTTCCAAAATGGCCGCTTCGCTGACAGTCACTCAAAATGTTAATGCCCCGATCTTTCTTTTATGTCCATGTTATTGAACCTGCTCGTTTGCATTGAGGTCAGTAGGAAAGCTGTCGTATGCGTGCTGTGGTGCAGTAGATCGAAGGATGGTGTGCAGGAGGGTTTGCGGGTTCTGCTACAGTAGAACATTTTATTGTGTTGAATATTTTCGAGTTGGCACAAGTGGTGTGCAGGGGACAAGACTGTCGGTTGCATGAGTGGGATCCTGGACACACTTGCAGATCAAAACTGCCAGACCAGAGGCTCGGGCTTCAATGCACGATCAGTGTTGCAGAGTATTCAGTTAAGATACTGATCATTTGCAGCTGTAGATTTCAGCAGACATTTTTCGTATTGACGCCCTTGATAACAAATCAGCTTGCACGACCCTCCAAAGGATGTGACCTACTGTTGCAGTACATGGGGCTCTTGTTATTCCGTTATTCAAGCGAGTAAATGTTTAGCAGCCCAAGGACCTTGACAGTTAATGTTCTTCGATCCGGTGGGCAGATGCATTGTGATCCCGTGGGCAGAGGCAGTTGACACCTTGTGATCCTAGTAACTCTTAAAAGGTTGTGGGAAAGCAATGCCGCTGCCTATGAAATGCTCTTTCTTTAAGGTAGTCCTGGCTGCCCTGCTGCTTGTAGCTCTTCTGCAACTCATCTATCTGTCCGTCCTCTCCGGACTGCATGGCCGGCAGCAGAGGTTCCGGTTTCTGGAACTCTTTGAGACCAGGAAGGCTGAACCACCCCAACACCATTGGGACCAGGAGAAGAAGAGCCGACTCAAGTTGTCACTGGCCAGCGGAGGCATTCTGGACTCAAGCGGTCAATATCGGCTCTATAAAGATCTGATGAAGGCTGGTGAGGAAGCAATAATTGAAGACGGGCCAGGGATGGGACCATGGGCAGCAGTAGCCCCGCTGCCACCCAAGGAAGATTTGGTCTTGGCTACTCATACTACTTTGAACAACTTGCACAACTTGAGAGATCTTCTGGCTCGTTGGAGAGGTCCAGTTTCGGTAGCTTTGTTTGCTCCTGGCCCAGAAGAAGTGCGCTTTGCTACCATGATGATCTACATCCTAGCCACTCTATGTGCTCCAGTAAGGGAATTGGTCTCTTTTCACCTAGCATGCCATTCTGGTAACTTGGCCATCTTTCCAGAACTGGAGGACAGCAGTGAGTTTGCACGCCTGAAATCCTGCAATGATGTGTTTGGGAAGTTGGCTGACACCGGGACCAAGCTGCGCAACTATGACATGGGGGCTAACGCATCCTACCCAAATAACCTGCTGCGTAATCTGGCCAGGGCTGCAGCTGGCAGCCGCTATGTGCTGGTCATTGATATGGACATGCTGCCCAGTGAGGGACTGAGACTATCCTTCCTCTCACTGGTGGCTGGGCAACCCAGCACACCTGAAGCTGAACACATTGTCTATGTGGTGCCTGCCTTTGAGATCAGGCATACCCGTAGGATCCCAGGTGCCAAGGCAGAGCTACTGCAGCTCTACCAGGTGGGGGAAATGCGGCCATTCTATGAAGAGCTCTGCCCTCGTTGCCAAGCTCCTACCAATTACTCCAGGTGGCTTAATCTCCCCACTGGAAATGAGTTGCAAGTGGCCTATGGGGTGGAGTGGAAAGATCCTTGGGAACCCTTCTACATCAGTTCCAGTTCTGTGCCACCCTATGATGAACGCTTCAAGCAGTATGGATTCAACCGCATCAGCCAGGTACGTGCCATAGGAACAACAGCACGATAAGATATTTTCCTGAACCCTGTTTATGTCAACTCCTTAGTTTTTATTTATTTAGTATAAGCAGCTGTAGCACCGAAGTATTTCTACCGAAGTACAGTCTATATTACTCGGGGTATAAGAGATACTGTTATTCACTGCTAGTAAGCCAAGGGATACTGTTAGCGATGTCTTCAGTGGGATGCAAAATGTTATCATATAGTTACCTTCCTTGGGTAAGTGAGAAACTCCAGGCGCCTTCATCTTTTTCCTACCTGTTCCAAATGCCTTCTAGAGTATAAGACTATGTTCTCATTTTCCAGTCATTGAACACATCCTGACACCCAAAAAACGCCAATTCCTTTGCTAATTGGAAACACAAATTCCTTACCAATGTTCAGGATGCAATGGAAGGCCAAGCTAGGTAATTAATTTGGAAGCTGTAACGTAGAACTAGTATCTTGCCATGGTTTTTAGGTCGAGCCTATACCATTCCGCAAGGAATGGATAGGGTCGAATTTTAGTGTGCAAAATAATTGTCAAACCAACAGCGGATTTTCAACAGTTCACGTGAACAAGCACGCGCTTTTCCCCCACAGGCACCATCTGTGCGTCCACATCAAAGCAATCAGCCTCCCTCCCACTGGCATCTGAAGCTTCCCCCAGCGTGCGCTCGGCCTCAGGCAGGCATTTCAACCTCCCCTAATTATTCACTTGACTTTCACGGCCGCCAGGCCGTGCGTTTCTCTCTTCCCCCCCCCCTCCCCACAGCAATACCAAGAGCTTGTTTGTGATTTGTGACCCTTGTGCATGCTGCCACAAATACCTTACATATGTATTCGTGGTAGGCACAAAGGGTGAACAGAAGCGATGAAAAAGCTGCAGTTCAAATTCATGCAAACGCTTTGCCACGTGATGCCTTTCTTGAAAACCTTTAGCTTTGCAAACCTTTTGATGTGATCTGTTAACTGTAGATTATCACTGGAACCTTGAAATCTCGTGTTCTTTGAGGGCATTGGCATTTACATTTGCAATCGGGACATGAACAGTTGAGGAGCTGCCCGCGCTCTGCTGGGACTTTGATTTCGACATTTTGAAATCGGCGCTCTCTAAAACAGAGAATGGTGCAAGTTGTTCAATGCTTGATTTCGTTCACAAGGTCGCATTAGCTTATCTTTCCACGAGGCGCCTTCTCTCCTTCGGCCTTGCTCAAGTGCGCCTGAATACAGAGGGGAAAACCTCTGATGGCAGCAGGTGAATGTCAAAGTTCACCAATTTATTGTGAACACTTTTACCTGCCGCCTGCATCTTACTGTACCGCCACGCGCATGCGCAATACCCCTTGCTCATCCCACCGCCTGACATTTCATTCCCGCTTGAGTTACAGCATCATACATCACAAAGCCGACACATGGACAAGCACAGCGGGAGATTGTTATCTTGTACTGAGAGGCACATTTATGTCCGCTACAATGATACTCGCCCAACTATTCATCACTAGCCCATCACCTCAGTGGCCTCACAATCCTGCTCTCCACTACTATCCTCCATATACCTCGGTCCCGTCACGATCTGCTATGCATGTCTTACAACCAGCTGCTTTTCAGTTGTTTTCGACTTCCCACCTTTCCCTTAACACCATTCACTTTCCCGGTACACATTCCCTCCCCAGCACCGTTTATGAGACTCCCCCTCTTGCCTCACTAGCACCGCCCAGCCTCCCTCACTTCTCCTACATCCAGGTGCTCCTGGATATTCAGTTTCTCCCCCTTTTTACACTTCCTTCTCCTTTCTTCGCCCCGTGCTCCCACTCTCCTGGTTTGTATGTCTTCAACTACACAAACTCACTTATCTCCCCTTCCTTCACTCCAGAGCCCTCCCACATCCCCCACCTATCCCACTGCCCTGTAGTAACCTCATCTCAGTCCCATCCATCTCCTTCCCTGCCATCCTACTCACCAGCACCCTTCACTGGAGCTCCCACACCCCCTTCACCCCACCAGCTGAGGGCCCATCAAGCACATCATTGCAGCTTACATAGTCTTCGCTGGTCTCCCTGGCCCCACTGGACCTCTTCGGTTCCCCTTTAGATGGCGATCCCTCGGTGGCGTGACATGTTCCTGCGTTCTACTTCTCTGCTCAACTAACCTACTTGACTTGTCTCACCGCTGCGCGTCCTTTATGTGCCTGGCTTTACTGCCGGCGTTGGTGTGATGTAGCTTTACTCCAGTGTTTATGCCTGACTCATGTCTTCTGTCCCATTTCTAGCACATCCCTACAGCTCTATAAATAACAGTGGCCATAATTGCATCCCTCAGTGACAGCTCATCTACAATGTAAAATGTACCAGTCTGTGGTACACTTATTAAATATTGGCACTACACAGATACATACTTGGCGCCATTTGCTTTATAAGCATGAGACAGAGCACATGCATTTAGGCGATGTTGCTACTGCCACCTTTTAGCTTTTTAGGTCGAGGTACGAATGCAGCGTAGCTGCTGCGCTAGCGAAGACTCTATTGCTATGGCTTTTGTGCTGGAAGGGAGACAGGAGGTGGGACGCGCGGACTGGCAATGTGCACACGTACGAAGTGCATCTCCTGTCCATAGGCGTGCACATCGCCTGTCTCCCTTCGTGCACCAAAGCGGCAGCACATCTGTCAGCGCGCATTCCCTTTCCCTCCCAGGTCCCCCCCCCTCAGCTCTTTGAAGTCATCGCAGCTGGTAGAGAGGGGCACATAGAGGGCTCTCCGTGTGGTATGCCCCGTCTCCCCTTGCACAGCTCTTGTTGTTTGTGGCTCCCCCCCCTTCCTCGTTGCCCCCCCACCCTCTAAACTCTCACACAGCTGTAGGATTCTCAGAGCTAAGAAACCTTGCAATGCGACTCTCCCCCTCGACCCCAAAGCACTACCCCAGCTGCCTGCCTCTCAACTCCAGCTGCGGCATGTAAAGGTTAACGCTACATTGGAAGTCTCGTCTGATGGAAATCCGCTCATTCTCTATAACTATATTTCTATATATACATCTGTATTATAATGTATTTACTATCATGTAAAGCGCTCTAATGGCTGCGGGTCAAGTTTGCGCTATTTAAAAGTCTCCAACCTCAAAAAACAAGCATTTGCAATGCAATAGGTCTTGTTTTTTAAGCTGTTTTATTTTTAGTAAGCTGTTTCTGAGGAGAACTTTGGTTGGTAGTTCCCTATTTTTAAAGCACAAGTTTGTGATACAGCTGCTGGGTGAACATCTGCAGCGTGGTGCAACTTATGTTCGAGTGTTTTATGACTCCTTTTGAACGTTGATTGCCCCAGTAGCTGCCAACTCTTGTGAAACTCTGGTTCCTGAATGTGACATGCATTTGATCTTATGTTGGCAATCAGACACGGGCCAGGCTCTGCTATTTGTGGTGTGGCTAGAACTTCAGAGCGCTCGTTGAAGGCAAGACGCCCCTTTCCTTTTGTCAATATAGTATACTCTTCAAATTTTAATATTTGTAAGCAGTAATTGAACGAATACAACTAACATATCTGATGACCGCTATTTGTAAAAGGAAACAAAATGCCCTGCTGACATATGCCTCTCGTAAGAGTATAAATGAAAGGTTGAACGAGTCAGAAAAACCTGTCTAGTCGCACACTGTTCACACGGTGGTTACTGCACACCTTATTAATATTATCGTGGTGATATCAAAACTTTATCAAACATGTTCAACAATTATTTAATCATCATGAATTCATCTTTGATAATCGAATAACATATCATGTATCGATCATTTCAAAACTTGATACATAAATCATAACGTATGTTCAATGTACATTTACAAAAGAACAATTTCTTCATGCATATAATACTGCGTTGCTCATTGTATTAACACATTTTTGTTCATGCCCAATGCATTTCGGTACAAACGGTACCTTCCTCAGGGGCCAATCTGAAAAAATAAATAAATAAAAGAACCACCACAGCACCACTCAGCACCACCACAGCACCACTCAGCACCACCACAGCATCACTCAGCGCAACCACAGCATCACTCAGCGCAACCACAGCATCACTCAGCACCACCACAGCATCACATCACTGGTTCAAATATGTTCTCTCAATGTTTCAAGCTTTCTTACAAATGTCACAAAAAGATGTTAATATTTCACTTCTGTTCTTGGATTTTCGTCACAATAAAATACACTGAACATAATCTTCTCAAAAGGTATTTACAAAAGTTTAAGCTATTGCCATTATAAATTACAATCACTTGTATTTAAGTATTAATTATTTAAAAAAATTAAAAGCCATTGTTATTTGTAATATCAATACATCTAAGTCACGTAAATACAAAACATGTTGCATTACAAATACTATAGGTCTCACATTTGCCAAACTTATAACTATTGGCATTATAAATGACAAAGCTATTAATTTAGCTATTTTCAAAACCAACACATAAATAAAAAAAATGTCATTTACAAGACCAATAGCTCTAACTTTCCTAATGCAAGACCTATTGCATTGCAAATGCTTGTTTCACCTAGTAACCCTCCAGCCTGTGATATCAAAGGCACTTCACTCTTTCTTTGCTACCTGAAAGAATTAGAACATGAAAGAAAAATGTGTCCTTGTGTATCAACTAATTTCTCACTAGATACAAAACCGGTAAAACCATAGATCAGGCCCTAAGTTCTAAGTGGTGGTACTCGAGGATTTAGTGGGTAATAAAATGCAAAACATTTAATATTTTTGACAGATCATTCAATTCTGTCTTAATCTGAGCAATGATGATATCCTTACAGTAACCCCAAAAACAGAGAGAAGTAAATTAATCTCATTATCTTGATTTATCATGTTGTGGCTTTAGTACTCTTACAATTTACTTTCCAATACGTTCTAATATTGTATTGTATTATAATTGCATTTATATAGCGCTTACTACCCCTGACGAGGCGTCTAATCGCTTTTTCAGCAAGTATCACGCTTCTCTGGAACCCATAAAGTATTAGTGGTGAAGTAGTATAATAAAATATGAAAGTAATTTCAGTGGTGGATATGTTAGTCAGTTATTTGGATTCAGAAGGATAGTGGAGGGATAGAAGAGGGAAAAAGGTTTTCATTTATATAGCGCTTCTTACCCTTGATGGGGTGTTGGAGCGCTTTTTAGGCGAGTAGCACGCTACTCCGGGACCCATAAAGGATTAGTGGTGAATCAGTTTAGTGAAATATGAAAGTAATTTGAGTGGTGGATATGTCAGTCTGTTATTTGGATTGAGAAGGATAGCAGAGGGATAGATGAGGGAAAAAATGTTTGCATTTATATAGCGCTTGCTACTCCTGAATGCGTTTTGAAGTGGGTTTTTTTTCCGGCGAGTAGCACGCTTCTCATGAACCCATGAAGGGTTAGTGGTGAATTAGTGTAGTGAAATATGAAAGTAATTTGAGTGGTGGATATATTAGTCTGTTATTTGGATTGAAAAGGATAGTGGAGGGATATACGAGGGAATCATTTAGACATTTGTTTATTTGTTTGTTTCTTTTGGAGGTCATGGCAATAGGAGGAGGCTTGGGGTGAGTAAAAGGTATGTGGAAGGGTTAGAGTCAGAAGGAAGGGTTTAGAAAGGCTTGTTTTGGGGATTGGAATTCCTGATGAAGAGCAGGTCTGTTCCATGTATCGCTTTGTGGGTGATACACAGCAGCTTGAACGTAAATAATCAAATATGTATCTAATATTCAGATAAGTTCTAGTATGCATTTCTATTTGCTGAGTTTTAAGCTTCTGCTGAAAAAAGAGAAAGAATGTGTGTTTCAGGAGAATTTCTGTTTCTTTATGTAATTTTTTTACTTGGCAAAATGTTGCCTTTTTCTAATCAAATGCAGTATCTTTACATAATTCATTCTGGCACATTAAATTGGCCGTAGGGTATCTGAGGTAAATGGAAAGGAATTCCGTAGAGAGAATTCAATATATTGAGGTCTGGATGTAAGCACGAATTATCAACATGCAGGAGCTCAAAACTGGATTCCAAAGTAGCATTAATCAATTGTGAATTTAGGCTGAGTTGACAACCAAATTAGAGGAGTGCTTTATTCGGGTGGAAGATACGGCAGTGAACTACAATAAAATATTAGCTTATTATAAGGCCTAAGTATTTTTATGAATTACGAGTGTAAGAGTACAGCAAGCAAACATGTCTGAAGACATTTAAGAAAATGATACAGATATTGTAATATTTTTTCAGCAAAATTGTTTTTTTATGGAATGAAGTAAACCTAGTGTAAATTAGAAAGACCACAACAATATTAAATGGCCAGATCCAGTATTAATATGTTGTGGAAATTATGGGATTGTAAAGATTGGCCTATTTCTAAAACATTAACTCAAAAGGGGTTTATTAGGGCTCGTCTATCAACCAGCACAATCTGTTCCATTGCAAAACACCTATTGTGGGTTTACTACAAAACGTATAGTGGGCATAGAGCACACCCATTGCTTGATTACCATTAGTCGCTCTCATTTGCTTGCTTCTTCTTCAGTGTCTGGCCTTCCTCTTCTTGTGTTTGTCCCTCCCCTGTAGCTTAGCCATTTAACCACCCTTTTGGCTGTCCAATGTTCATATTTAGGGACCTACTTTCAGCTATTTGACACCTATACTCGTGGGCTCACAGTGTACTTATTACATCCCTGCCACCCTCCTAAATATCAGATGTGCTGGTTCCTTCCTAATATTTTCTTATTCAGATTTTTAAATGTTATCATGGTACTAGTTCTTAAAGAATTTGGCTTTATGTAACTGGTTAATTCATCTTCATGTTGATAGGCTGCATCTACATCATTTAAAGCTCCAAAGAAGCTGATTTTTAACCATAAAACATATTTGATGTTTCTACTTATCTAAAAATGTACATGTTATGTTATAGTGATTTGTACGGCAAGCTAACCAGCTCGGAGGGTATCCTCACTCTCTAGAAGATGCAATCTGAGTTTTCTGAGTGGAGCCTAGTTGAACAGACGGGTTTTAATTTTCCTTCTGAATTGTAGGAGAAAGTTGGCTGCATCGATGGGGAGCTCATTTCAGGTCTTGGGTGCGATGTAAGAGAAAGTGTGTCCTCCCATTTTTGCACATCTGATGCAAGGACCGTGGACGACGAGTAGGCCCTCTTGTCTGAGGAGTCTAGACGGGATGTGAAAGGGTATCCGGTCATAGAGGTAGGCTGGGCCTAGGTTGTGTAGTGCCTTGATGGTTGGGGTGAGGCATTTGAAGGTAGTGCGTTTTAGGATGAGTAGCTGAGGAGGTGTTTGGAGATTTTTACTCATGGAGGAAGATCAAATGTGAGTCTGGCGGCTGTGTTTTGAACTACTTGGTGTGTTAGTGAGCTTGGTGGAGATGCCTACGTAGAAGACATTGGTGTCTTCTAGTCTGCTGGTGAGAACTGCCTGAGTTACTCTCTGCTGATTTCTAGTGGGAGCCATTTAAATATTTTCCTCAGCATCTTGAGGGTGGGTAAGCACATTTATGCTACTGAGTTGAATTGGCTGGAAATAGTGATTTGGCTATCTAAAACACCTATTATGACGTAGCAACAAAAAGAACACAAAAGACTCAAAACGATGATGGATGGAATGCTGAACATTGTCAAACATTCACCCCAGTACAAAGATCTAGCCTAAATACATTGTTCTTTTGCTCGCCATTCCAGTTTGGACCCACCATATGCAATCAGTCTTGACCCTGCTTCCCATTGGAACAGGCAAGCCCGAACTGCAAGACCAGGTCCTTCCTGGACTGAAAACATGCATCATGGGACCGGTTTCGGGGTGTCACCCTTCAGCAGCCAGCCTAGCTTGTATACAGTGGCACAGTGAGCACAGGACCCATATCTGGGCGTAGCCTTCCTGCTTAGGGTGATTTATAGCAACACCAATAGATGATGGGCAGAATGCTGAACATAGTCAATCAGGCGCAGTTCCCTACCAGTCACCCCAAACATACCTACAAAACCTAACATGCCTACCCTACCTAACCTAACTACAAAACATGATTTACCACTTCATTTATCGAACTTAACCTGTCATACCTGCGTACCATAGCTATGTTACTTACCATACCTAACTAATGTACCTAACCAACCTACAGTACCTTCCTAACAACCCAACTTATTGTACTGGACTAACACACATACCATGTATAACTAACCAGCACAAACATCTATCTGTTACAGTTCTACTGTATTTTATAACTATATACAAATATAACACACAATCCTTCTCTTTCAACATGTTTTTAACAAAACTAACAGTTACTACATAACATCTAAAAAAAAAAGAAGCCAGACCTTTTGGCCTTACCGAACCTTGTTTTGTTTATATATCCTTTTTCAGTGGATACAACTTTTATTAGTGTACTTGAGTGAAGGGGAATAAAACTACTACGTGTTTACAAGAATCCAACTTTTGAATTAAATTTATGGGTGTATGCATTAAAGTGAACACTGCTAAGCACAGTGACATTTATTTATTAGGGACAGTCTACTTTCTTCTTGTTTAGGAATGAATAAAAATATTGATACAAGGCATGATCATTAATTTATTTATTATGGCAGATATAATTGTGGTACAATGTTTACCTACGCATGATTAGACCGGTCAGTATTTGGACGTTTCCTAGTACCATTGCAAACTATCCATACCCTTATACTTGACCAAACACCGCACGGGTTTAACAACATACTTCTGATGTGTGACGGAACCATGCATGCCATTACCGTGCATGCCTTTCCAACGCGTCAAAATGCCACGCAAATGCCTTTATCACGAAACTTTTATATGACGCATATGCCTTTACCACACAGTCCTTTACTACGAAAATCTAAGTATTTAGCAGGAAAGTATAATATATATACTTATCGATCCCAAACCCCTAAATTCAACCACCCCTAAATCCTAAATATACCCTTCCTACCCAAATACCCTTGCCCACCCTAAACCCTAAAAATAACCTTGCCACCCAAATACCTTTACCCATCCTAAACATACCCTTGGCACCCAAAAACTCTTACCCACTCTAAAAACACTGTTGCCACCCAAATACTTTACCCGCCCTAAAGCACAGTTCCCACCCAAATACCCTTACCTAACCTAAACCCTGAAAATACCATTGCCACCCGAATACCTTTACCCACCCTAAAAATACCATTACCACCCAAATATCCTTACCCACCCTAAACCCTTAAAGCACCCTTGCCTCCCAAATACCTTTACCTAAACCTTAAAAATACCCTTATCATGCCAATATCGTCACCCACCCTTAACTCTAAAAACACCATTACCACACAAATAGCCTTATCCACCCTAAAACCTAAAAATAACCTTGCCACCCAAATACCTTTACCCATCCTAAACATACCCTTGGCACCCAAAAACTCTTACCCACTCTAAAAACACTGTTGCCACCCAAATACTTTACCCGCCCTAAAGCACAGTTCCCACCCAAATACCCTTACCTAACCTAAACCCTGAAAATACCATTGCCACCCGAATACCTTTACCCACCCTAAAAATACCATTACCACCCAAATATCCTTACCCACCCTAAACCCTTAAAGCACCCTTGCCTCCCAAATACCTTTACCTAAACCTTAAAAATACCCTTATCATGCCAATGCCGTCACCCACCCTTAACTCTAAAAACACCATTACCACACAAATAGCCTTATCCACCCTAAAACCTAAAAATACCCTTGCCACCCAAATACCCCTACCCACCCTAAACCCTAAAAATACCCTAGCCATGCAAATACCCCTATCCACCCTAAACCCTAAAAATATCCCTGCTACCCAAATACCTTTACCAAGCTTCAACCATAGAAATACCATTGCAACCCAATACCCATACCCATCTTAAACCCTAAAATTACCCTTGACACCTAAAACCGAAAAATACCCTAGCCAGCCTTGTACCCTAACTCACCCCTAAACCCGAAAAACACCCATACCCTAATATTTGCGTGTGTGTATATATATATATATATATATATATATATATGTATGTATATACATATATATATATATATATATATATATATATATATATATATAATGTATGTACCACGTGACTCCTCTGAATCTCTCGGCGTTTCCAGCTTAGCACACCAGCAAACAGAAGGAAGACGGACCACAGAACTTCAGCATCATAACGATTTTATTCGGTACACAAAAAGCAGCTACGCGTTTCTGGCAAGTTATGCCCTTGATCACGCTGCAACATGTACTAAAGACATAATGCTTTTTTAAATGCAAAGTTCAAAGGGAACACCCCCTCACAGTGACGTGATGTGTCATGTGACAAATAAACAGTGAAAACATACTGCCGCAGTTATTCATTTTTTGAAAAAACAAACTTAATAAGTAACCGGATAAATCCCGGATTTTTGTGTGTACAATACGGAAGGTATATAAACCTATCACATATAAACGTTCAACAATGGAGCACAATCTAACTGTATAAATACAGATTACTTGTATGACTTAAAACCATTCTTACATACAATATAATGCTCATAAAGCTTGTCTGATCATATAACAGGGGCAGCTAATAAAGTGTATATATATATATATATATATATATATATATATATGTGTGTATGTATGTGTACGTGTGTGTGCGTGTATATATATGTGTATCGGATCGGAATATCACGCAGGAAACACCATGTTTAACATGTCCGAACGCAAAGATGCGGCAGTAGACATCTTTAAAAATAAGAATCCAGACATTTCCAAACCACCTCCTAAGACTAACACGGAGACAACTAGTACTTTAACTATCCAGTACAGAAAACTAGAAAAACTATATGAGAGAGAACTGCGGAAGTGGTGGGAGGGGACATCGCTGCAGGGATATATTGAGGTACAGAGGGGACCAAGAGGACTTTGCATTTTTACTGTCCCTGCCTATGAAAATCCTGATCCCCTCCTACTAGAAACATGGGCTGCACACATAGCACTTTCGTGTAAAGGGATGCTCGAAATCCTAGTCCAATTTGCTTGGAGTGACCGGGATAAGGTGGTGAAGGAGATAGAAGAATTGGAAGAAGAACTTTCCAAAAACCCCGATAAAGTCGAACAAGAACAATTAAGGGCATCCATGAAGAAACGATTGGAAAAATATGAAGCAAAGATCAAAATGAGGAAACAGGAAAAGTTTGACCGAGATGAACAGGACTATATAATGGGTAGGGTCCTGACCGTCTCTAAAAAATACGACCAACCGCGAAAAGATCTGGCCAAGAAAAATCAGACTCCGGGAACAGCATCGGAAGTAAGAGTGGAAACTTCCGACTCGATCTCACTGTGAGCGAGGCATCAGTTGATGAAGCAGCAGGTTCCTCGACCACGACATCGAAGACTCCTTTTCAACAGGAGTTCAAAGTCATAAGAGAGAGCTGGCTGAGAGGTGGAAAAAACAAACCTCCGGAAAGCACAGACAAACCAGACGTGGCGGATGGAAAGGGAAGAGGCAGAGGAAAAACCAACACAGCCTCAAGAGTGACAAGAAGTCAACGCAGAGGGAGGTGGTAACACAGACCAACCACCTTACCGTCATAAATCTATCACAAAGAAAATTGACAACAATAGAAGAATCTGTTCTGAAACTGGGACTTACATTCGGTCCGAATGCAAATATGGAATACACCCAGACCAGAATAGATCTCTATACGTTTATCCGGAAGATCAAACTACATAAATTCTTCAAAGTAAAACCCACTGCCCTAGAGACTAAACATCTGAGGTTCAACAAAAAGAATACCGATCTCCTCATGGTAAATGACCTAACCGCATGTGAAATGCTACAAATCCTCCGCTCAGAAAGTAACACTGCAATTAGTGAAACCACGCATACTCTGACACAGAGATTAATGAATGTTGAAATTGATCAAGAAGTCCTGAAAAGTGGGTTAAAACTACCATCTAAATTTGTGCCACAAACTGCCACAGATGCGATTGACACATTCTCTGAGGCAGTTATCAGGGATCTGATGCACATAAGGACAGAACATACTTCTCAAAAGAAATCTTTCAACATCTCAAAAGAACAAAAAATGGCAATAACCAAATTATCAGAGGATCAGACAATCATATGCAAACCATCTGATAAAGGAGGTAATATTGTGATCATGTCAAAAGAACAGTACGTGACAGAAGCCATGCAGCAATTACAGGATGGGACCTGGTATGCCATAATATCCAAAAGGGATTATCTTGAAAGTGTGGATATGCTACATGACCTTTTGAAGAAGTGGCATGGGAAACAGATGATAGAATTGGAGGAATATTTGTTTTTAAAAACTATACATCCTACCCTACCAACGTTCTATCATTTACCTAAGGTCCACAAAAACATGAACAACCCACCTGGAAGACCGATCATTTCATCTATAGGGGGATTAACCGAGAACCTGTCCACATTTTTAGACCACTACATGTTCGAATCTGTGCTCTCTCTGAAGTCATACATTAGAGACACTTCTGACTTCATTGAGAAAATCGAGAACCTACAATGGCAACCTACCTATGTACTCTTGACATTAGACATCACGAGTCTTTATACGTGCATCGAACACGAGAAGGGCCTGCATTATGTGAAATATTTCTTGGATAAGAAACCATTGAAATTTGCCATGCACAACAAAATGTTGCTAGAGTTGATTCAATTTTGTTTATATTATAACATCTTTCTATTTCAGGATCAAATATATAAACAACTGTCTGGCACAGCGATGGGCTCCTGCTTCGCCCCCAGCTATGCGAACTGGTTCGTCGGCTGGTGGGAGGAGCAGGTAACCTGGGCCCCGGAACACGAAACATCTAATAACAAGGTGGTTGCCTGGTGTCGATATATTGATGACCTGTTCCTAATTTGGGATGGGTCGATAGAAGAGGCTAAAGAGTATATACAATTGCTTAACAACAATGATTGTAATCTGAGATTCACGGGGGAGATTAGCCAAGAGCAGGTCAACTATCTAGACCTTCAAGTTACTGTAAGAGATGGTAAGATATGTACCTCACTGTACCGCAAGCCAACAGCGGGACAGAATCTCTGAGAGAGGATACAAACGTAACCTCCTGATTAATGCCCTCAATAGAGTGAGAAAACTTCCGAGACATTCTCTCTTTGAGAAAAAGCCACTCCAAAACACTAATGGTCAATTTCGTATGATAACCCCCCTATTCGGCCAACTCATCGAGATTGAGATCTATAATGAAAAAACACTGGCACATTCTAAAGACTGACCACATTGTTGACCCAGATATGCCAATTGTTCCATTAATCACCTTCAAAAAGGCCAGAAGCTTGCGTGATTATATGGTTCAAAGCCATTTAAATCCTACACGCAAGAATCAGGGAACATTGAATGATGCAAAGGGCTTCTTCCCTTGTGGGAAGTGTAAGGCCTGCGCATTCAGCAAACGTACATTATCATTTGAGGTGAGAGGCTGCAAGGGTGGTAAGAGGATAAATAAATTTATGTCATGCCACACAGATTATGCAATTTACTGTTTGATGTGTCCTTGCCAAATGAGATACATTGGCAGCACAATCAATCCGGTGAAACTAAGAGTGCTTGAACACATGCGAGTGATCGCAAACAGAGATTTCTCTTATCCGGTCGCTCGACATTTTGCCATAAAGCACAATAGCAACAGGGATCTGTTGAGGTTTTTCTGTGTGGACTGCATATCTGAAAATCCACGAGGGGGCAACAAGTTACAGATGCTCAGGAGATTAGAATCCCGATATATCATAGACTTAGAGACCAAGGCCCCGGGAGGGCTGAATATGGGGGAAGAATTGTCATCTCACCTGGGCTGAATCTTGTCTGTTTCCTTATAATTGCTCTTGTACGACCCTTATGTTTTTGTTTTTGTTTCTGTTTGTGTTGAACTGCACTCTGTCTAACTGAATTTGGAAGAAAATCAATGTATTGGAACAGAGGATTTGAAATTGTCTGGATGGGTGCACTGACTTAGCTCTAACAGTATGATTATGCGGTGGTTCATGGATATGATGCACACTCTGGGAACTAGCAGCCTCATTGGCTGCAATCGCCGATCCACGGCAAGATTACAACGAGATGACCGCTTGGCCTTACGTTGACATGCACAACTATTATGCTTAAATTAAAGATACAATTCTGTATATTAAAGAACACCAGATGCACCATGTCAATGTTCACCACACATATGTAAATATGTATTAATACGGTAATTGGTAGCCTGACCGATTTATGGGATGGCTATGAAATATGATGTATTCTAACATCCATACTGTTATGTGTGACATAATAACATACTACAAGATGGCGCTTGTGTAAAAATACTCACGGTAGTCCTATGTTTATGTCTGTCACCCACGACGATGTGATATAATGTTGCCGCTTCGCGCGTTTTCATGTAAACACCGACGAAGGGAGTTTCTCCCGAAACGCGTCTGTTTGGATAAATAAATCCTCGTTGCTGAGAACAGGAACCCCGAGAGTGCTGTATATTTTTTCCAAACCCGGCTGGGATTACTTTGGGAATATTGAGCAAGCATGTGTGTATATGTATATATATATATATTCAATGAAAAAAACCATTGGTTTTAGGCCATATATAGTTAGGGATTTGCATTTACAAAACCTTATTTTACTCGCATAAAACCATTGAAATTCCATATATAGTTAGATGCGCTAACTATATATCGCGCACCCGCAATCCACTGCTGATGATGTCACATATTACATCATTCATGACATGGTCAGTGACATCACTGATGACATCACTGATGACATCTCAAATGACATCACTGATGACATCACTGATGACAACACCCAGTGACTGTATGTTTCTGTAAAGTTAAAATATGTCTTACATATTGAAGAATGAGTGGATGTATAAGTGTCTGGATGAAGGATTTAGTAGGTGCATGACTGACTGTATGAGTGAGTGATTAAATGTGTCTCACTGAGTGCATGGGTTAGTGACTAAACTGTCTTAATTTGTGCATCATTATGTCTGTTGTTCTGTAAACTGTTGCATGTGTTGATAAGTAGCTATATGAGTAACTATATGGGTTATTGATTGGTTGCCCAAGTATTTGTATGGGAGACTGAGTGTGTGTGTGGGTGGCTGGGAGGTGTATGACTCTGTGCATAGATGTGTGAGCAGTTGATTCACTAGATGTATGGTTTCAAAAGTGCATGTGGAAACAGCTGTATGGGCGGTTGACTGTGTGCATGAGTGTATTGGTGAGTGAATGGATATCTCAGTGCTACATGTCAAAGTAAGTACATATGTAAAACACAGTACATGTGAGAGTTGACATATATAAATAACTGTGCATAAGAGCCAGTGAATGTGTGAGTGGCTGTATGGATCATTGTGAACTTGTATCAGGGATTGTATAAGAGAGTAAATATGTGTTAGTATATGTTTGAATAAGTAAAGTTTGTATAACTGTATAGTTGAGGAAATGGAGGTGTGATTGATTCTTTGCATGACTGACTAGGTGTGTGAGTAACTCCATGGATGAGTGACAGTCTGTGAGTGTCTGTTTACACTGATTGTATCTAAGGTTATATTAGAGTCTGAAGAGGTTCATCGTATTATCACATGAATGATATCATCAGTGATGTGATCAGTAATGTCAAATGAGATGTCATCAGTGATGTCATTTGAGATGTCATCAGTGATGTCATTTGAGATGTCATCAGTGATGTCATCAGTGATGTCACTGACCATGTCATGAATGATGTAATATGTGACATCATCAGCAGTGGATTGCGGGTGCGCGATATATAGTTAGCGCATCTAACTATATATGGAATTTCAATGGTTTTATGCGAGTAAAATAAGGTTTTGTAAATGCAAATCCCTAACTATATATGGCCTAAAACCAATGGTTTTTTCATTGAATTTTCAAGGTTTTGTAAATGCAAATTCCTAACTATATATCCACTATAACCTATGGTTTTTTCTGTGAATTTCATTGGTTTTTTAATAGCAAATATGAAAAGCTTTAAAATGTCAAGTACGTGATAGATAAAAACATTTTCGTATTTATGCACGCTGATGTGCTTTGAACGCTGCACCCCCCCCCCTCCCCTCTTTTGTCTTAGTAGTACTCTCTCTTTGCAGATAGTGAACGGTAGTTAACGCAAGCCTTTGCCCCCGTTGTAATCCGTCGTGCCTGCTTGTCTCTCCATTTGATTGATTGTTGTCCAAGCATTTACTGTTTTAGAATTGGTTCTCTTTGGAACATTCTCTATTTACAAACAAGCACAAAGTCGCAATACTCTGTTTAGTCTTTGCAGATAGTGAAAGATCGTGTAAAAAAATAAAAGTAATCGAGCAAAATCAGTAGGCCACTAATTGGATCTCTTTTTGACCTCGCTAAAATAGAAATATTAGGAACAACCCTTCATGAGAAATACGAAAATAGTGAGATGAACTGAGCTCCACACCATGAGGGCTGCAAGACAGCTCGGCTCCATCACCCATCCCGCACAAAATAACGACAAACCCTATGCAAATATTAAAAATATAGACAACACACCAGCAAAGAAACAGGGTAAAACATTTTATTAAAAAACTATTTACATAACGTTGGTTTATAAGATGATGTCAGTAGTGGACCGATGTGTGAATAGGTCGAAAGCAGCACAAGGCTCCAAGATCCGGATGGCAAGCTCCTGGATGTTGGGTGCCATAGTTCAGAGTTCTGAGTTTGAGCCTTTTTCAATGCCTGTGCTTTGTTGAATCAAAATGGCGGCTTGACACAAAGCTGACTCAAGCGTTGCTACTGATGCTATGCAGACCAAAACTGGTTTTCAGTTTGTACATTTTTCTAGATTTTTCAATCCAAGTTTGGTTGACTTTGTAGAACGATGGCTTCAAATTTTCAACATACGGTGTGGTGGCGCTGACTGGGAGGGGGCGCTTCGCTCCTGCCCCCTCCCCAAGTAAGATTTTCATACGTGAAAGTACGTTAATGGTTTTGGTCCCTGAGTTGCTTCGATGTCACTGCCATTCTCAAATGGCATAAGTTCTGGATGTTGGGTGCCATAGTTAAGAGTTCTGAGCAGTGCTTGTAACACTGTCTGAAGCTTATTTCCACCTACTGCAGCTTCACTTTTCTCAAAGTAAGTGAGTGTCGTTTGTGGACCTGACTGCATTAGAAAACAATGTGATATGTTACCTTCCTAAACAGCTTGACGGAGGCCCCTGAGGGGCGGTGTGATGGCCATGGACTCGGAGAAGACGCTTGGCTCCGACACCCTCCCCAAGTCTTATAGCACTGGTGTAGCCTGAGATCGCCCCCGACATAGGCGGCGGGCTCCCGGGGTCTGGCGGAACTTTTTGCCTTTTGATGACTCTTCAATTCTGAACCTTGTCCCACAATCCGTTTGACCTGAAGACACGCTGTAGTGGGGCGCCCCTTTACCGTTTCAGTTGCCATTCCGCCCGCTTTTGCTACACTGTGCCTCTTCCGCCATTCAGCTGTTTACCGCCCGCTCTTGCGACTACAGCGTCTCGCTCATCATGTAGTTGAGTTGCTCCCGCTCTTGCGGTGCAGCGATAGGCGGCTGCCACAGGACTCTCAAAATGGCGGCCGGCTCTTCGGTTTTGGGCCTGGTCCACTAAAATGGCCCTGGGACACCTTTGAACTCGGACGCTTCCCTGATAGGGCTTGGGTCCCATTCTCGAAAAGCGTCCCCTCAGCCGTGAAGATTCTACAAAAGTCTTGGGGGCCTCCGACTTCCGCATGCTTCTGGTGGGGAGCGGCTGCCATGATTGCTCGTGGAATGGCCACGACGGAGCTACGAGATGGTAGTGGTCTCATGCTGACGCCAGCTTTAGTCTGAAACATCCAGAAACACTGTAGACTACCAATTCGATCAGTTCCGGTAGCGCCCCAACATGACCCGGAAGAGAAGAACTTGCCCTCCCCTCTTTGACTGATGGTTCTTGTTGCCTGTCCCCTCTGTTGTCATTTAACAGAACTTTTTGGACTGCTGAAAGGGGTTGTGTTCCGAACGCTGGTTGGTGGAGACATTTTGACTATATTCTTGACCTACGTTGTCGCGTAATGCGTTATATGACACGCTGCGTTAGCGCACCCGGAAGTGATCCGAGGCGCGGCGCGCAGCGCGTAACGTAAGCATAACAGGTCATGTGACTTGTTAATAAAACTTTTCATTGGTTCATTTTACTTTTGTTAATTTAATGATGAAAAGCTTGGTCATATGACCTAAAAATTACGCTTTTTATTGTTTTCGAACAATATTTTTTTTTCAAACATATGTTATAATATTCCAGGCTAATGTACTTTCCCGGAAAATTTACAACTGTCTTGCAAGTAAAATATATTCCTTTTTCGAGAAAAAGGGCGTTTCTTCCTTCCATGACGGAGCCGTTGAGTAAAAGAGATTCCGCCTGCTGTCTTAGTCGCCGATACGCCTGATTATCAGATTCTTATCGATCACTTTATGTTGCAGACATGAAAAACACAACTGCCCTTGACCATTTATCTTTACTGCGTTCCTACATATTATACCTTTTATCCGTCATGTAATTGGACTGCTTTATTTCACTTGCCTTTTACTGATTCGAAAACAGTGACTAAAAGTAAAAACTTTACCAATGTAAATACTACTACCGTGTTTTGTTTTAAAAACCTTTATTGTGAAAATGGCAGTATACAAATACGGGCCTATAACCACGTGGGCCGGCCACGGAGCAAACTGAAATCGTATATGATGAGGAGACATTTACACTGTAGAAGAACGTAACGAGCGGGCCATTAGGTTGCAAGAACAAAGGTGTCTAACAGTTGCGGAATCGGTGGACGTACATTTTGTAATTAAAATAAGACAGGGCCACTTACAATAACATTTTCTAGATATACATTTGCGGGCAAGGAGTTACGAGTCCCATTTATACCGGCGCCATTTTGGGCGAGGCCGGGCAGGTCCAAGATATAGTCAAAATGTCTCCACCAACCATCGGCCAGACCAGAACCCCTTTCGGCCCTTTATGCTACAAGATGGTGTCTTCCATTCAGAAAATATTGTTGGCAGCATTTTGAAAGGAAACAGAAACAGCCGTTCTCCTAGTGAGTTTCACATTGTTACATTTAGGAAGAATGTTGAAGAGTAGTATGTGGAAAATCTGAAGCCATTTTTCTACAAACTCTCAATCAGACTTGGATGGAAAAAAAAACCTGAAGAATGTACAAACTGAAAACCAATTTTTGTCTGTATAGCATCAACAGTAACGCTTGAGTCAGCTTTGTGTCAAGCCGCCATTTTCATTCAATCAATAGCGTCCCCCTGCACACATTCAGGGACCTGGTCGTGTCTTCAGATGAAACGGATTGTAGGAAAAGAAGCAGAAAGGAAAAGGAAAAAAGTTCCGCCGGACCTCGGGAGCCGGCCGCCTATGTCATGTGCGACCTTTGGCCACACCAGGGCAATAGTGAAGCTGCAGCAGGTGCAAATAAGCTTCAGACAGTCTTACAAGCACTGCTCAGAACTCTCAACTGAGGCACTCAACATCCAGGACTTGCCATTCGGATCTTGGCGCCTTGTGCTGGTTCCGACCTATTCACACATCGGTCCACTACTGACATCACCTCATAAGCCAACGGGGCACCCCACGCCGACTTTCGGCGCAGCATTGTAGGATGGCCACACCAGTGCGGCAATTTGCTGGACACCACCTCGGTGCCATCCGGATCTCGGCGCGTTCGAGTCACTGTACCGCAACAGTGACCGCAACTCAGCTGGACATGCCGTCTTTCGGCGCAGCATTGTAGGATGGCCACACCAGTGCGGCAATTTGCTGGACACCACCTCGGTGCCATCCGGATCTCGGCGCGTTCGAGTCACTGTACCACAACAGTGACCGCAACTCAGCTGGACACGCCGTCTTTCGGCGCAGCATTGTAGGATGGCCACACCAGTGCGGCAATTTGCTGGACACCACCTCGGTGCCATCCGGATCTCGGCGCGTTGTGCTGCCTTCGGCCTATTCGCACATCGGTCCGCTACTGACGCCGCCTCACGTGCCAACGGATTTTCTACGCTTTTTGTAGCCCTATGCCGCATAACAGGTCATGTGACTTGTTTATAAAACTTTTCATTGGTTCATTTTACTTTTGGTTTCCTAAAGATGGAAGGCTTGGTCATATGACCTAAAAATAACACTTTTCATTGGTTTAGAACATTTTTTTTTCCCAAACGATGAAAGCCCCACCTTGTTTCTGGATCATTCAGACTGAAGCTGGCGTCAGCATGAGAGCACCACCATCTCGTGGCTCCGTCGTGGTCATTCCGCGAGCAATCATGGCAGCCGCTCCCCACCGGAAGCCTGCGGGAGTCGGGGGCCCCCAAGACTTTTGTAGAATCTTCACGGCTGAGGGGACGCTTTTCGAGAATGGAGCCCAAGCCCTAGCAGGCAAGCGTCCGAGTTCCAAGGTGTCCCAGGGCCATTTCAGTGGACCAGGCCCAAAACCGAGGAGCCGTCCGCCATTTTAAGAGTCATGTGGCAGCCGCCTATCGCTGCACTGCAAGAGTGGGAGCAACTCAACAACATGGTGAGCGAGACGCTGTAGCCGCAAGAGCGGGCGCAACTCAGCTGGATGGCCGCCACCTGGGGAGGCCCGTTCACGCCGCCTCCCCCACGCCCCCCCCCCCCCCCCGGGCCGCCGCACGTCAATTTTCGGAGCAGCATTGTAGGATACCAAAACCAGTGCGGCAGTTTACTGGACATCACCTGGGTGCCTGTCGTACATGTTGTGTCACCCATGGGACACTGGACACAGTGCCATCAACATCTCAACGCGTTCTGCTGCCTTGGGACTATTCGCACAACAGACCGCTACTGACGAGGCCTCCCCCCGCACCACCCGGGACGCCCCACGCTGTTTTTCTGTGCTGCATTGTAGGATCCCAAAACCAGTGCGGCACCCAGGCGACATCACCTGGGTGCCGTCCAGAACTCTGCACGTTGTGCTGCCTTGGGACTATTCGCACAAAAGACAGCTTCTAACCATTGTTGCTTTTTGGGTTGAAAAATGTTTAAATGTTTTTAGTTTTTGTTCCGTTCATTATAGTTAAAAGTTAATAAAGTTTTATAATCTTACTTTGTTGGAGTGTTATCTATTTTTTTTAAAACGGGTGAATGGGGCCTTGAATCGGGTTATTGTCATGTGTGGGCTTTGGAAGTGTGCTGCTGCAGGATCGGACATTTCAAACTCAAATGCACGTTCTTTTTCTTACCTTTCCGAAGCATGGAGCGCAATAGCAGGCAGAGAAAGGGTGATGCACGTGTTGAACACTACCTGACCTGGCAAGTTGCTGGCAGTGCCCCCCCGCCTGCTCCTGAAAGAGGGCACACACACACCGCCGCCCCGAGTACTTCACAAATCTTTAAAAGACCATGCGCTTGTTCATGAGGCTTAAATGGTTTATCACCTCTTCTAGAACCCCTGCATCGACCCTCTGACGTTTCCTGGAAAAATTACCATGTAACACAATACCAAGCCCTGTCAGCTGAAACCCCCAAGGAATCGTGGGGCATATTATCAAGGGGGTTTATCTCCGCTTTTTTGGCTTTAAAAGCCATGAAAGCGGAGATAAAATTATCTCCCTATTACCAAGCTGTCGCTAACACCAGTTAGTGACAGCTAAAAGGAGATAGCGACCATCTTGGGCCCCGCTTTGCATGTCAGTGATACTTATCACTAATGACATGCAAAGTGGCGTGCCAAGATGTTAGCGACTGGAAACAGTCCCTAACATCGCTATCTCCTATTACCAACTTTTGGAGATATTCGCGCTAAGCGCGAATATCTCCAAAATCTTACACCTGCCCTGAGCAGTTCTTAGCCATGTTATCCAATGGGAGGTGGATAACATGGCTAAGAGCATTTGCTCGATAATACATGAATATCGCTGACTTTTCTGCGATAATAGCAAGGTTTATCTGCGATAAAAATCGCCGATGTGCGGCGATAATTTTTGTCTCTAAACAAGTTAGAGACAAAAATTATCGCTAGTTGTTCGTAATATGCCCCCGGGTTTTTGCTTGCAGAAATCGGGAGGCGGGAGACTAGCACTGAAATCAGTAGTCTCACGCCTGAATCGGGAGGGTTGGCATGTCTGAATTCTCTACAGCTGGGGCCATACCCTACATCCGCAGGGGTAGGTGATAGCCTGGGACCAGCCTGGCATCTAAAATGGCTGCCGTGCACGACAAAATTGTGGCATTGGAAAAAAGGCAAGATGGCGCAGCCGCTGGAAGAGATGTATCAACATATATCAGCCTCCTCAGCCACCCTCAGGAAACATAGGGGATTAGGATACGTCTCCCGCACCCCCTTATACCTAGTAATTTAATTAACGAAGCACAAAATGGCGAATTCCCGTTTCGCTACCAGTTTGCGGCCCAGTTCGCGGCCCGTGAAGCGCTTCTACCGTGAAAAATCATTTTTTTTTTCTTTTCCCCACGGGACCCTTTAATAACCCCAACAACATTCCTAGGGGGTCAAGAGGGGGATACCTTGCCCCCTTTCATTAAATTCCCCCTTCGTTTTTCACCTCTTCTTCTCTCTCGATCCTACCGAGAGACAAGATGGCGGCCGCTCCGGACTGTCACGCAGCAAAAAAAAAAAAAGCTCACGCACAGCCGCTGGAAGAGATGTATCAACATATATCAGCCTCCTCAGCCACCCTCAGGAAACATAGGGGATTAGGATACGTCTCCCGCACCCCCTTATACCTAGTAATTTAATTAACGAAGCACAAAATGGCGAATTCCCGTTTCGCTACCAGTTTGCGGCCCAGTTCGCGGCCCGTGAAGCGCTTCTACCGTGAAAAATCATTTTTTTTTCTTTTCCCCACGGGACCCTTTAATAACCCCAACAACATTCCTAGGGGGTCAAGAGGGGGATACCTTGCCCCCTTTCATTAAATTCCCCCTTCGTTTTTCACCTCTTCTTCTCTCTCGATCCTACCGAGAGACAAGATGGCGGCCGCTCCGGACTGTTTAGAATGTTGACAGACACTGGAGAGCCAATCAGCTTTCTGCGTGCAAAGTTCCGAAACGCGAAAAGTAAGCGGACCGGATCGCTGCCCGGAGCGCTGTTACAGATATATATCTTGATTTAAACGTTAATTTCTCAAAATCCACTGAAGCACATATATTGAGACCTGGCAAAGGCACATCGGGCTAACAGTCCCTACAATTTTGCCAAGTTTCGTGCAAATCCATTCAGCCGTTCGAGCTAAAAGTGAGTCCAACCGCCCTATGGAAAACTCAATGTTAAAAACGCGTTTTGGGACCCCCCTTTTTTCTCAGCCCCCCTTGACGAAACCCCACCAAATTTTCAGGGGCTGCTCAGAAACAAAATGTGCCATTTTCCTGAAAATTTCAGCCGATTCCGTCCACAAACGCCAAAGTTATTAGACATAGAATTTTCAAAAATCCCATAGGGAATTAATCCTAACTATATATACCTACTGGCGATAGCCAGTAGGTAATATATATATATATATATATATATATATATATATATATATATATATATATATATATATATATATATATTCAAGCCCTGGGAGCAGGGTGAAACGCGTTGTGGCGGTGGTGCGGGCGAAATAAACAGCTTCAAGCACATGTCATTGGGTCTGCATTCGTTCTTGGCAGCGGCGAGCATTGGAACGGAGTGCTTGATATATGTATAAATATATATATATATCTATACCTCCACATCCACCAAAAGCAGTTCTCCTTCACGGACCACCCACGCAGCTGCACAACAAACATGCTACACCAGCGCTATAAATGAAGATACCAACAGAAGCAACATTCACTTCAAGATGATCAAGAGGGTTAATCAGCCCACTCCTGGACCCACCACACCCACACTTCATTGAAAAGCGCACAGCTGTAAAAGCTCACAGCTGTAAACTCTTCAGCCAAACAAAAACACAACACATCTGCAGCACCAGGGCCTACATCTTTCCCTCCACCAATTGCCCCTGTGCAACTTTGGAGTATCCTGTTCATGTGAATGTCCTGCCATTATCTCTCCCCTGCTCTGCAAGTGTAAATGTGCTGTGTGCTACATAGAATGTTGAAGTGATGATGCGTATTGGAATGTTCGGTGCCTGTGAGGTGAAGTGTGACAGCTGAAGAATGGGCTGGGCAGCAGTCCGGCTGCTCCTGGTGGGGCTGCTACACGAGAACTCTTCTACCTGTATTATACTACAATAAATCATCTTAAACTACATCCTGCCTGTTGGACCTCATTACTACTTATTATGGCGACGAGCTGGTGACTAACCTACGTGCTACAAATGGACTTCATGGCCCTGTATATCAAAAGAGGACCTGAAGATGAAGTTATCTACAGAGCCTAAAGATGCTGGCAATGTAACGTACATTACCAAGAGGAGGTATCTACAGAAAAGAAAAAGCGCTTACATGAAACCAAGAAGTTCTTCACAGATCACCAAAGACAACCACAACAAAGCAAGTAGTTCTCCACACAATACCTAAGATGTCAACAAGAAACAAGTGAAAATAATGCGCATCGCCCCGCAGCCCTACCAGTGTCCTTCCATCGGACTGCTCCAGTCTAAGTGTGCTGCGCTTATTGACATTTTTCATGGACGCTGGCTTTTCAATATTAGTCTGGAGATCCCTCACTACAATCTCACCATGCTGTGCCATCAGCACTGTGTTTAAAGTATATGGCAGCCTGTTTTGGGTGCATTGCGGCTGAAGTTTTGTCTTAGCAAACTACCCTTTATTGGCATGTTCGGCTTTTGTGCCGTCTACACTGTGTGATCTTGAACACATTCGCCTCTCCTCTCTAGAGAGATGAAGTTTTGAAATGCAGTACTTAGTGGAGTCGGCTTGCTGTTGTGGTGTCAATCAATGCTTGTTGGAGTTTCAACATTCTCTACACATGCATCGCAATGACTGAGGTGGCGGTGGACCTAGGGGGACTGCTTGATGTTTGTTTACCACTATCTGTGGTGAGTGCCTAAACATTGTTTGTTCTCCTCAGAATTCAACGCTCGGCCAGTATAGCGGCCGTTTCAACTGTTATGCAGTTATTAGTTATTGCGCGTGCTGCTTACCTCACTTGTAGAGCCATGCAGATCATCTCGATGACGAGAACCCTCTATGACGACATGCCAGCACTTGCTGAGGGACACTGTTTAGTGCCCGAGCACGCCGGGAGCCATCTGGCACAGCGTATCGTGCGTGCCGCCATTTTCCGTTTGGCGTCTACACGGAAACGAGAGGCATGTATTCTTCCATCCTTCAACTACGGATAGTGTGCCATCTACCAACTTAATCTTACGCACCATCATCTTTGTTACTAGTGAAGCTATTCCTACAAACTTCAGTAGATTTGTGTACTTTGGAACACATTAGCGCTCACCGCAAAGAGCCTTCTCTGTCTCAAGATGAGACTAGGATGTGTTTGCCCCACAATCTTCATTATCGTGGAGCAGCGGATGAATCCCACATGGGTGCACTGCTTCTGGGAACATTGTTGTGCACCATACGATAAGTTGCAAAACTGCAATACTTCCTGTTTTGTTTTCAGGCAATGATATTTCTGTGCTTTACATGTGCATTTTGGCCCTATTTCTTGTTCTAAATGTCCCGTTATGGGAAGGATGAGCACGTCCCCATGCTCAATTATCAATTACATTCAGTGCATATTTAAAGTCACATACCTGACACAGTCGGGAACGTATTTATTGTATTTGCATCATGTTTACAAGAGTCAGTATACCTAAAGGGAATTACTCCGTATCTTGGCTCAACATACCTGGAGTGTAGTTTGTATATCTGTACTTGGTTGAGGGGTCTTTCAAAGTTGCTTATCCCTCACAGAAGCATCTAGTTTTAGCGACTAATTTGTTTTTACGTCTCTTACACGCAGTACATTAGACTTAATGCTATTTTATCCATTCACATCGGTTTTATGTTACATAACCCTCACACAGGGTACCTGCTTATGGGTCTTAGTCCCTTTTACTTTTGCTATTCACCCATATGTTAGGGGGTAGGTATTGGGTTTCAGTCCTATTCACTTTAGCTTCCCTCCCCTATGGTTGGGGGTAGGTCATGGGTGTCAGACCCATTTACATTATCCAACCACCCTTATGTCAGGGGTAGGTCATGGGTTTTAGTCCCCTCTTCACGTACTAGTGGTACATAATTACTCTTATACAGTGTATGTTTTAAGGGGTGTCCGTCCCATCTCTGCTAGTGGTTATCCTCACTTGAGGGTTGTCCCTATGGGTGTCACTCCCATCTTACACTTTTATGGTCACTAACCTTTACATGATGATCAATCCCCTGTTGGGGTACAGTTTATTTTAAGTCTACAGTTAGACTTTGCTGTTGTTTTCTCACCACGATACTCTTCTATTATTTAACATTGTCAATTTGAAAATGGGGGAGGATGAGGATGAGGATTGTATTTTCTTCTCATCGTCTCTGTTTCTTGCTTGTTCACTTCTCCTCGTGATGTCTTATCTTCTTTTCATCCTTGGAATCTGGACTATATTTGGTTGTTTGTCTTCCTTTGTCCATAGGATTTTCCTCATTTTAGTGTGACTCTCTATTTCTTCTTAGTATAGAAGGAGTTTCTTCCTTCACTACTTTGTGTCTGGTTGTTAGTTAAGTGTTTAGTTGGTGTTGTGCTATGTCTTGCCTCCTTGCATGCCTGTCTGGCCAGTGGATGTGTTTGAGGGTAGTCTTTGATGCATTTTTGTCAACCTTTTATTTCGTTGTTTCCTTTCCCTTACTTTTGTATTCTTTTTCTTGTTTACATTTATAGAAGGGGAGGATGGGTTATATCTATCTGTTCATATTTATCTTTTGGTTCCTTTTCTTTTACTTCCATCCATATTTCTGCTCTCTCCTCTTTGTTCTCTTCTTTGCATTTATTCTGTTGCATTTTGTGGTCCTCTCATTTATTCATTTTCTTGGTTCACATTGTTTTATCTTCTTTCATGTAACCATACTTCTGCTTCTGTTATATAAGAAAGGGGGATATGTAGTATCCTGTTCGTTTCAATGTCCTACTATTATCTCTCCCCCTGCTCAGCCAGTGTGAATGTGCTGTGTGCTGCATGGAATGTTGGAGTGATGATGCAGATTGGAATGTTGGGTGCCTGTAAGGTGAAGTGTGACAGTTGGGGAATGGGCTGAGCTGCAGGCAGGCTGCTCCTGGTGGGGCTGCTACACTAGAACTCTTCTACCTTTTACTTACAACAAAAAATCCTCTTAAACTACAGCCTGCCTGTTGGACCTCATTATTGCAAACTTCTTTGCGGTCATTCTTTAAAATCTTCTAATGCATAGATCTCAACAACAACCTCAACTGCCTCATAGCCACTTCCCATGAAGACCATATCCTTTCTTTCTTTTTTTCTCCCCGCTTGAACATCATCCATGCCTCATTCACCAAAGTCATCTTCCTGGAAACCCTCAAGACTGCCCATAGCCTCACACTTGTGAAGAAACACACCATAGACCCAGATGACCTTGTCACCTGGTACCCTTTCACCCATTTACCTGAGCAAGGTCATGCCAAAAGAAGGCTGTGCTCAATACAGTACAATCAGTCTTCTTTTTAATGACTATCAGTGAGAGTTCAGGTAATGCTGAAGCACTGAAAGAGCCACCATACAAGTTGTAGACAATGCCGTCTTGACCACAGACAAGAATGGTTCTTGCGATCTGATAAATCTGGACTTCTCTGATGCTTTTGGCAATTTTGGCAACCCTAACCTAATTCACAGGCTGACCCCTTGAATGGGATTCACCACCAGTCTCCTTCATTGCCCCCCCCTTCTATGTGTCTCATCACCATCAACTCATCCAGACCAGCAAATTAAGATTCCAGAAAATTTAAATCACATGTGGAGTACCACAGGATACTCAATCTTGTCTCAGAAAACCTTTTGCCTCTACATGGATACTTTTGGAGCCTACGCGCAGATACCAGCATAAAAATTCATCAGTAGGCGAGGACACACAACTCTACATAAAATTATTATCAACTCAACGTTCAGTGACTCGAGCACTGCATTTTCCTCATTCCGACTTCGATGTCCAGCTCCTATGTTAAACTCAACCCCCAAAACAACAAATGCCCTCCTGTTTTACAACAACAACAAATAAAACTAGTCCTAACATAGCAGACCTATGTCAACATGGACAGCTTCAGTCCCCGGCTATGAACCAAATTTTAAGTCATTTGAGTACAACCTCAATACTGACTTGTTCTTTACGAAACCCACAGTCATGATACCAAGATTGCATGTTGCCACCTCTCCTCCTGAAAAAAGGGAAACAGTTCCCCGATTAAAGAGACCCAAAACGACTGTCCAAGCAATCACATACTTACATTCGAATGGAGACAACGCTCTGCCCCACAACTTCCACTGTGATCTCACTGAATTGCATTTTTAGGCCACCGCACTCTTCATCATAGGCCTGAAGAAATTCACTAAATCACTGTGACCCTGATTAAACTTTTCTGTCTCCCCTTGCATACCCGCATCCTCCTAAAAAACGGATGAATCTAGAAGGCAACCTTGAATGGCACCCATGCCTATCTTATAGACAAACTAACCCTTCCTAACATATCACAGCACAACAACCAGGCCTGGAGACAAAGAAATGTGAGAAAAAAACAGGAAATTGCTCTTCTCCACACCCATGATATGGAACATCTTCATGACCATCAGAATTGCCCAGTACCACTCCATAAAAAAAGACCTAAAGATTCACCTCCTCAAACAGCACTACATTATGATATCTTAGAAAGGCCCTTAAATGTACAGACTACCGTAGACTCCCTCCCCTCAACTCTAAATGGGCCAGTATCATAGCCTTGTGCAGAAGTAAGGTTTGCAGTATTTGGAAACCCATATACATACATACACATCTGTAGTACAATGTGCAACCTTTTTACTCCAGCAGCTCGCATCCCCTGCCAATCAAAACAAGCATTTCACCTAAGCAAAGTTGCACTCCGACCCTGGATGCAATATGTAAGGAATAATTAGCAGTGAAGTTAGCATTCAACTTCAGATAAGGCAATAGTTTGGCTAAAGTGTGTCAGAGATACTTCTAGGTGCAGGACCGAAATGATGAGCTCATCAGCTACTACAGTATTATTTTAATCGAAGACAATAGAAAATAGAAACGAGAAATTAGGATCATTCAGAACAAAGGGTATCAAAGCAGTAGTAGCACGTTGTCTTTTAGATTTAGGTTGTGAACCTGTCTAGAAGAACCTCAGCGCGTACAAGATAAGCAAAATATTGATGTGTCAAGCTTGGAAATTGGCAGATGTGAAATTTAAATTATTTGGATTAACCTGACGGAGCTGTTGAAACGAGTCAAACATGTTCACTCAGTGGTCAAAAGGGCCCATGATATCCCTACTCCATTTTCTCCAACGAGTCTCTGGAAGGGCATTTGTTACAGGAGTCTTCTCTCGTTACTCAGTTCAGTGATGCTGAACCTCTCTCACATGGCAGTAGTAGATGAGCAGTACAAGGTTCTAAAGTATTATGAAAAAAGGTTTGGTAATTTAGGTTTTTTCCTTTTTAATTGGGATTTGAGTTTGAACGTGTTGTCTAGTGGGTTTAAAATGCTTCTCTCTAAACACTGTTTTTCTGTATATATTTTTGAAACTTTGTGTGTTGATACTTACCCCAGTGTGCTTGGCTGTCCTCCTCCAGGCCTGTGAGCTGCACGTGGCGGGATACACCTTCCTGGTGATAAACAACGCCTTTCTGGTGCACAAGGGGTTTAAGGTCTCCGGTGACTTCCACGCAAAGAAGGACGCCGAGAACCAGCACAACAAAGTCCTCTTCCGGCAGTTCAAGCAGGAGCTGAAGACGAAGTACCCCTCGTCAGGGCTGCGCTGCTGACCGGCACCGACACCAGAAGATTGTAGGGGGCGGCAGCCACACGCCTTTCACCTTCCGCTACGGACTGGACACCAGGCGCAGGTTTGGGGGAGTGCCATGATCTGCGAGGTCCCCTTGGTGCCCAAAAGACAGGTTTCAAAATGACTTTTCTTGTTACTTGGTTTTCAGTTTTGTGTGGGGCAGGCGGCTCTCGGCTGAGCAGAAAGGCGCGAGCCAGCAATGGAGGAGCCCGCGCGAACTTGCCCCCTGGAGTTGTGTTCAGGGATTGCCACAGCCCTCATCCTCCGGGTGACCTGGGTCATTTCTAGAAGGCAGTCAGCGCACTGGCTGCTAGCCACAGTGTTATTTGACTATTATTTTGTTTATGCCTTGTTTTCTTTCTGGACAAGGACTGGAATTCATGTTGACCAGATGGAGTGAGTATGATATGATTTGCAATGGTTTGATAAGCTTTTTTGTTTATTTATTTTTGCTTTCTGAGCCTGTTTACATCCTGTTTCTTTCGACTGACACTTCCTCATTGTCCAGGAAACTACCCTTGGTGCAGCTCAGAAACTGAATTCGGATCCGATGTATGCGCTGCAGTGTCTTCAGTCCTGTGTAGGCAGAATGTTTTGTCACTTTGTAGAAAAGTGAGGTTACATCAGATTCCTGATTTGGGTACTTACCGTATTCGAAGGATGTTAGGATGGTAGCGCATGGGTCCTTCAATCCAGGAGGTTCCTTTTTAATGTTCCCTAGACCAACAAAATGGGTCATCGTCGCAGAATGAACATGATGCTGAAGAAGAGATTTGGTTTGCCTGAGGCAGGTACTTGGTCTGCCAGAAGCGGATTGGTTAGCAGTTAACACGGTTGCATAAAACAAAGTCATGCACATAGTTCTAAAAGCTCCTACCTTTCAAAGAAAAAGTATCATCACAAATGTACATTTGCAGAAACTAATTCAGTCTCAGAATACATTGTAGTTAAGTTCCACATTTCACACTATATCATGGATATACTTTCACATTGGACAGGAATCTTGTCCGTCTGTAAGTCCAACCATTTTGGGTTATATTTTTTTGGTTACCTGATGCAGGTGATAAATCGCTCTCCTGGGGCAGGGTATTCCATTACGCTGAAAACTGGGTTTATTAGACTGTTGGGTGCTTTTAACCACCGTGTGTCCTCTGCCAAGTTTCCTGCCCTAAAGCTTTTGTCACTGTGGATTTTATTCTAGCTACTTTTACCAGACCTTGTATCTGGCACCCAATGCTGCTTGTATCATATGCCCAGGGTAGGACTGCTTCCGAGGAGGTTGCGGCCTCTGGTAGAAGAATTGCATCCTAGGGGATGTCCGAATATTCAAACAATATTTCTTTTTTGGTGGGAGTGAGTACCTCTTTCCTGTTGAGATTACATTTTCTCTTTCGATGTCTTCCTCCACAACTCCCATTTTGCTGGCACAGTTGCCTGGTTACATCTGTATGTGGAAATCAGAGTGGAACATTCCAGCGGGTGCACAGACTGAAAGTCGGCCAAACTCTGAGTCCCACCGGAATATTTAAGATGCTTTCCTTTCATTTGCCCTTCTATTCACTTTTACTGAATGCAAAATGTCTTGCCCTTTTCGTTCCTTAAAATATGATTTCTTCCAACTTTCTTCTCATTTTTGAAAAAAACAGATCCTGTCTAGTGCTTACAAATAACATATTTGGGTATTTCCTAGACTATCCCTAAAACATCTCCCTGTATAAAATCCTCAAATGTTGGCGAGGGTGGCGTGCCTGATAATGTGTTTACTCATTCTATAAGCCTGTATTGAAATTAATTTTGTATGACTTGAATTTAATACGTTTTTCTTTCACCTTCTTTGCTAATGGAGTTTTCTTATCCTACTGTGCCCCTTACTAAAATGTGCATTAGATGTAGGGCTTGTCTACAGGGGAAGTGAGTGGACTTGAGACAACATTTTGGTGCAATGAAACTTAAAATAATTTAAACTGCTAACCACATAACGTATCTCTATAATAATAGAAGCATAACATATAGCTGGGGGGAAACGAAGTCTGTTAACTGGGAGAAATCTTGCACTGTAATGTGACATGTGAAGGACTATAGTTTGATGTTGCCTTGGTGGAGAAACCAAGCTCAGAGTGCAGAAGGGTCCCATCTATGACTAGTACATAAGCAGTGCCATACAAACAAGAAAGTGGTGGCAGATTTGGAGGAGTAGTAGATATGTAATAGAGCCGAGAACAGTGCCTTGAGTAGGTACTCACCGGAAGTAATTTGAATGTTAAAGTGGATCTATCATAACAATCCAAAGTTGATTCCACAATTAGACCAGGGGAACAAAATCTAAGTAGACATGAGGAAAATGGCAGTCTTTGGGTAAAGGTGCCCACCACGGATGGAAAATGAAGGAAAAATGAAAGGCAAACTAGGCAAGGTTGTAAGCATGGCGACACGGGGAAACTGAGCAGGAATGGAGAAGTAAGTAAACATTTATTCGTAACTTAAAATCTAAGTACTTCTTGGATTCTCAGGCAGTATATCATTGGGTAACTGGTAGTATGTCGATGAACCAACACGGTTCATTGACAGTTAACCACAGCACCATTTTTGGAATGGAAAGTAGCTATAATTGGTTGTTACACACATGACTTAGCTTGGTGGGTACTAGACACCAAATTTCAAGCTTACAAGCTTCGATCGAGGTTGCTATGTTAAGAACATGTATGTTTCTGGCAGATCCACTTAGGAGGCAAAATAGAAAACAGGCGCAGCTTCTATAAAGCAAGAACAAGATTTTATATTTGTCATCATATGTAGTACAAGGAGAGCATCCATTAGTAACGTTTGTATTATGATGTTTCACTGCCAGCCCTTGTGTGGTCAAAGATTTCAAGTATAGGAAATTGATAATGAAGGGAATATGCCAGACTGTATTCATATGACTACCTCATTTGTATTTCGAATGCATACATTGAGCCCTTGAAAAATAATCGAAAATAAAACCTTGTTGCAATTACTTGACAGTACAGACAATGCGTCAAACAATGAGCACTGCTAAAAAGGAAATACAGTAAGAGGTGAAAAGGTAAGATTAAAGCAACCTATGTCACAGGATCGTTCTTAAGAAAAACAGAAAAGTGCTAATTAATCAAAGACAGTCATTCAGAAGTGTTATCGCAGAAAGATGTTAAAACTTTTGTAAATACACACGACTCAGCAGATAAACATTGGAAAATGTATGGGAAAAGACCAGACTCCACAAGGAGCTTAAGAATGATGTTAAAAAGCGAAAGTATTTTGCACAAAACATCACGTGAAAATAGCTAAATGAGCAGGAAAGCGACCCACCGTAAGAAGGAATGCTAAAAGCCACTTGCAGAAAGTTGAGGACGTTGGGCAGACCACGATCCAAAATATTGCCATTGAATATAATGGCTAGATATCAAAAGAATTCAGACAAACCTATTTGCTGTCAGCAGACTCAAGAACAAAGTTGAATATGCAGCTAAGGATCCCATTCAGAGCAGATCATTATAGGCTAGGATGTGTGTTTTACAGCACCTGATAAATACAATCACCCAGGGATGAAGTATTAGCTGGGTGTGGGGAAATACCTCACCCTTCTATTCCACTTTTTGGATGGTAAAATGAAGCACAAAATGCAGATTCATTGTTTATCACACCAAAAATCAACGTTTTTGCCTTTCCCCCAGATAAATCTCACCAGGTTTAACCTGCTGAAATCTAAGTGGATTTGCGATAATCTCACAGTTCGAAGTTACGAAACCCCATGCAGCCTCCTGTTTGCGCAGGAATCTAAATTGAGCCCTAAATTCGACATTGGCGTTTGATAGATTAGCCCTTTTGCATTGTCAATAAAAGGTCTGTTTTGGAGTAATGCTGGCCCGGGCAGCAAGTTTCTGGATTGCATTCAAGAATGGGCTTCTTTGTAGTTCTTAAGAACTTGGAAATTTGAAAGCCGACTTGATTTTCACTCTAGATCAACCAAGCAACCATTTTTCTCCAGATCTGGTTCCACTTCAGGAATGCTCTCCATGCGAGCATGCATGTTTCACATACCTGTTAAATGTTAAGTTTGAACGAGTTTCAAGATTTTTCCTGAATGCTTGGTGCTACCATCAGATGGGCACACCATGACATTTTGAAATCCTCCACACGAGTCAATATCATTCCCAGTACAATTATTTCCCAAAAGTGGGAATGCTGGTAATGTATCCCAATAATTATTAAAACCCTAAGATAAAAGAATCCTTTCCTTTTTCCACCCCCTCTCCCCATTCCCCCAACCCGGGAGCTTTGTTCACAGCCATTTCTGATGTGCCGAAGGAAAACTCATGAGTCCGTCATGCTGATATTCAGTTCTCCAAATTTAGCTTCAGGTAGTGTTAATGTTTTTTTAAAGAAGATCTTTCAAAGTGGGGTGGTCTAGAAATTGCATAGCAAGTACCTGCTGTCAAAAGTTTTCTTCCGACTAATGGGTAAGGAGATTTCTGAACTTTGTGGGAACTGAGGGAAAATACAAAACATTTTTGTACTGTAAAGTAAGCACAATTGCCACAAAATCTGCCTCTACCTTAATTATGTTTGCCGGTATGAATTATGTTAGCTATCAAATGCATCAAAACATGATTCAAAACTTGTCTTCAGTTTCAGTTTTAGTGTGTATTTACACTACAGGGCTTCTGGGCACACCTATTCCACCAGTAAACCGTCCTGAAACTTATATTTTACATAGATAGTGTAACTGGCTCACTAGGTGTCGCTTATCGATTCAAGGTTGCAAACTAAAAAAAGATGCAAATTGTTTGGAATTCTTTTACACTGCGAGTGCTTTCATGGAAATAAGCATTGCTGCTTTCAGAACACTGATGTAAATATTTTCATGATAAGGTACATTTTTTTGCCTATTTTAATTATATTTAAATGTGTATGTAGCTTTCTTTGTTCTTTCTGAAAGACAAAAACCCTCCCCTCAGTCAATCAGGTGAGGATTATAACAGCCCCCGGGCAAACTTTCACATCTTGAATGCAGCTGTTAAGCTGTCAATCGGCGAAAGTTGACTTTTGAAGGGTGCCAGGAGGTGTGTAGCACTCCTCAGAGAATGGTTTTAGTATTGTTAGATCGATTTAACTTCACAATTAAATTATTATTTTTGTTTCTAATGTATAAGTCATGCAACTGAAGGTCAATTATGTGGCTAGAGGATCAAAGGCATAATTATATAGGGAAATACTGAATGTGTGGAATCATGTACATTTAGTTGCCTTTGCGCCTATTGATTGTGTACACCAGTGGCCGCAGCAGGCATAAAACAAAACTGTGAAAAAAATAATTTTACATCTGCAATCTGTAAGACTATCTGAGCGGGCTTGCAACGTTTTGAGCTCATGTATGTAGTAGTCCGCTAACTGCAAAAATATGGTGGGAAAATAATTTTGGTGTTGAAATCTATGCTGAAATGCCCCATTTCGAGCTCCCATTATGACACTGTCCTGCTCTTGATGTACTCCTCTTTGTTTGACTTAAAACAAATGAACAACTAATTTGTTCGTCCAAAATGTAAGGATTGTATCAGTAAATGCGAACCACCACCTGTAGGGGTTGTAGGCATGCTGAAATAGCACCTGTTTTGTACTGCAATTCTGGCAATGATAAAGAGCTTATTATACAAACACAATAAATGAAATACATCGTTTCACAAGACCAGACAGAAAATCTAACTTTCGGCTCAGAAAATAGTCGGTCCTTTTTCTGTTGGTAAAAAAAAGTGATGCTCGAACATAGTATTGACACGTCTTCTTACTTTCTAATGGAAAGGGTAAGCAGCAGTACTAAGGAATTACTAGTGTTTGGATCTGTACTGTTAGGGGCGAGTGGGCCCTAATCCTTAGACATAGCTTGACATGGGCTAGAACAGGTGCCAGATGCTCAAACTAGGAGTTTTTGGACAATAGGACTGTGCCCTAATAAAGTGTTTTGAAAAAAATGATGTGTTGTGATACTTTTTGTAACCTTCCAATTTCACCATTGGGATTCATAATGTAGTAGAAATACTTTTTCCCATTTGGGGCTATTTCATGTACACCCTTTTCACTCCAGCTTCGCCTCATTCTCTTGTTTCTGGTCTACAAGAACTGGCAGCCATCTTGTTGTCAGCCGTTTGCTCCACCCGGAAAGAGGGAGGTATTTTTGTACATGCGCACTGTCTTGCCTTGTGTTAAATGGGGTTCTCAGGGATTTCCGATGTAGATGAAGAACAAAGAAGTTTCATCAGCATTCACTTTTCATGGAAAAAGCTAGCATAGTCATAAGATGCTTGTTCTGCAGGCTGTGTTTCCCCAAATAAGATGTATTCATTGATATTTATTTCTGTGTATTGAGCAAGTGTTTTCAAAGCATTATACCTTTTTATAATTTTTTTTTATCATGTTCATCTCTCATTAACCACAATATACGTCTAAGAAGAGGTCCAGTGATTTGTGTGTTAAAGGGAGCAGGGCCAGCAACTAGTCATAGCACAAGGAACTTGTAGAAAGGGATGGTTCAAATGTTCTGACCATAGATCTAGCAGGCGAAATGATTGTGGATTTTCCTTTAGCCTACAGGCACGTGGTGGATAATTCAATCATGGTTTATGGTCTGTCAAAGTGGAAATGGTAAAATGCAAATCATGTCAGGTGTACTGGGGCGCTGCCGCTAATCCTGACACAGACTTCTACTAACCAATTCTAGGCTTATTGTTGCTTTACACTGTGCCTCAACATGTAATTGCTGATTCATAAAATATACTGCTATATGCAGAGACATATTTCTATTTATAAAATAGTTCTTGATATAGCTATTGATAGTTCTATAGAGAAGGGTCTTGAAGAAACCTGCAAGGAATTTTCGTTTAGGAATAAATGGTAAGAGATATTCAGAGGCTAAACTTCAGGAGGGGTTCTTGTGTCGGCATGCCCCCCAATAAAGGTATTTTCTGTTTAAAAGTTGGATACAGGTCCTTTCGTCGGGTATGGTGAGGTGTCTGTCGGATTTCACCAGGAATTTGCACATAAACGCAGACAAAAACACACACTCTCTCTCTCTCTCTCCTTTCAAAGTCTTAAAAAGTTGGTTATTTCACTAAGTATTGTGTTTTCTCTCACTTAGTACCACTACCAATCTGCACTCCTCTCTCTTTCCATTGCCCCTTTAGCCCCTCTCATGTGCCATGCTTGTCGTATAGTGTATTTTGACATTATATGACGGTGTGATTGTTGGGAAATCCGAAGCCCCGAGGCCCCCCCCCTCCACCCATCTTACTGACCAAGCTGCGCCCCTGCAGATATTTGAAATGCCACACGGATAGCGGTGGCAGATATTGATTTCCCACACACAAGGAATCTTGAACTGCTGCAAATGTCCCCGTAAGAAGAGAGAGAAGAAAGACTATTGATTGTTGCCTTCTGGGAGAGGGCCCACTGGAATGTGTGCAGGGTGCATGGAGGAAATAATACTGTGCAGTTCAGCAAACACATGTTAACAAAATGTCTCTTATAATAAATGTGTAAATCAGTGTTTGTTATCACAGTTTTTCCAGATATCATATGGTATTATGCCGTACTGCATATATCTATATATATGCATTACAGAGGTACCATTGAGCCTCTATAGTTTGAGGCACATTCCAATAGGAAATCCAATACTGAATCCTTCCTGCCTCCCTCTGATGTAGCTGTATCAATCTTATCAACTAAGAGTATTCACCTCCTTCATGCCTGTATTTGATAGGATTTACCTTGAGAGCACTTATGATGGACCTACAAACGCCCCCCCCCCCCTTCTTGTGATATAAAGTATCTGCATCAAAGTCAGGGAAAAAATGCAGTGGGGACTTGTAAGAGCACGCTCACATTTGGGGTACATCAGTCAAACGGTTGACAAAGGGGATCCCAATCCTATTTTCTGTCCCAAAAGTAGGTATGTTGGTATGTATTTTGTATTTATATAGTGGAAACCCAAGCCAACCGGCAGTGGAGTGCTAAACAGGGTCAAAAGCAAAGGCAGGCAATATTTGATAGGAGAGCCAGATGGCTCGTGGAACTATACTGCATAACTATGTTGTATTCTGTAACGAGGTGTATCTTCAGCTTTTTCCTAAGTTGAAGGTGTTTTGGGGCAGTCCTGGTGAAATAGGTGCACAGGTGGAGAATGGCTGTTGCTTTATTTGAAAGTTGTTTGTCTGATGATGTGTTGGGCGTGAGTGTGCTTTGACTACAGGCGAAGATGATCTTGCCAGCCAGGTAGGCAGGAAGGCTGACCATGACCGCTTTGTAGATGACTTAGCTGGTTTTGAGGATGGATAATGTCAGCTGTGGGAGCCAGAGAAATTGGATTGGAGATGGGGATGATGTGGGTATATAGCTGTAGGCATGTAATGAGGCATGCTCTAGAACTAAGGATACCCTTAAAGGGAAGCCAGTGAGGAGGCTGGGAGGTCATGGAGCAGAGCAGTGCTACCATCCAGACATCCAAATGTGACAGTATGAGAGCTTTAACAGCATTTCTTACATTGCTTTCTTGGAGCAATTGCTTCACTCTGCTAAGGAGGGAGAGCACAGTTTTTATATAGCGCGAACTCGATCCCGAAGATATTGGAGTGCTCTACGTGAGCATCAGATACATTACACAAGGACACATTCATCTTGGTAGGCATGGGAATATTAAGTGATTTGCCCAGAATCACAGGATGTTGAGCCGTCGCTGAGACCAGAACCTGGTTCCCCAGTTCGAAAGTTGGCAGCTGGGGTCGTTACGCTGCATCCCAAGGAGTTTGATGTTTAGGTGAATCCGAGGGAAATGGCATTTTGTGAGAGATAATGTTCGATTCTATAAAGGTTCATGTTGTTGGGCAAAGTTGGAACTAGTTGTTGCTTCTTGTGCTTGGTAAATAGCAGGAATTTCGTTTTGGTGGGGATAAGCTTCAGGTAGGGTCTGAACATCACTGTTCATAAGGGTAGGGTGATAGATGGTGTCGAAGGCAGCTGAAAGGTCCAGTGATATCAAGAGGCTGGGTTTTTCCTTATCTGCAGTCAGGAAGTTGTCAACTTTGATTTGCAAACTAGCTGTTTCATTGCTGCATTGTGATCTAAAGCTTGATTGATAGTTGTTCAGGAGATGATTGAAGTTGAGGTGATCTTAAACTTGTGCCTAGACTGCTAACAAAAATGGACTTCCACAGAAAGCCATATTTGTGAAACTTTGAACGGATGATCAACAATCAAACCGCATTTGTAAAGCGCAACACTGTCACCCTTAGAGGTATCTGGGTGCTCTGTCTCCATCGTAGGAGAAGGAGCCGCCACTGCTGCAGCAGCAATGGATGTGGGGGGCTATGTGCAAGGGCGAGTGAAGAGGAGCGCAGGTGTTTAACCAGTTGGTGGAAGTTCAGTAGATGGTTGATGTGGGCAGGTCTTAGGTTGTGGAGGGCTTTGTAAATGTGTGTGAGGATCTTGAGTTGGCATCTCTTCTGAATGGGGATCCAATGGAGGTCTCTCAGTTGGGGGGAGGGGGGATTTGGGTTTGTCTAGGGAGATGCAGCCAGTGCACCATTCTGTATGGTCTAAAAGCTTCTGAGGAGCTTGATGGAGATCCGGGTGTAGGGGGCGTTGCCATAGTTGAGGCGGCTGCTGACAAGGGCTTGAGTGACAGTCATTCTGTTATTGGTTGGTATCCATCTGAAGATGATGGTTATCAATGTTTTATGGCACAGTGGTCTTTTGGACATTTGCCACCTTTTCTAGGTATTGGGAAATTCCATAAATCAGTGTCTAGTACACATGTCAACTGATATATACAGTCACAAAAGTTAGTTTGCAAACCATTTTTTAAAGTTCTAAACATTTACAAACCATATTCCAAGTCTGCAAACTATGCTTCAAAGTCTACAAACTATTTTGAAATTATGTAAACATTACTAAAATGCAAGCACTTTAGAATTTTTCAAACTTATACAGCATTTGCGAAAATCAGACAGCCTTCACATAAGATACATAGTCAATAGTCAACATACTTCGTACACACGCCTGATACACATACTCAACATATGCCACATATCCAACAGTCAGATACCACACACTATAGATGCTACACTCATTACTCAGCGCTCTTAAAAAGACACTCCTGATTACGTTTACTTTCAGAATGATACGGGCCAGACACACGTCAGATGCACGCACTCCAGGACGCCTGATGCACACCTCTGAGACACACAGACCTAAAACTCACACACTCTACACCCAGACTGGTATATATAGGGCCACCACAACTGACAGATGCAGATCGTATCGTATCGTAGGGGGAACTTATAAAGCGCGCTGACACCAAGGGTTTCCTGGCGCTGGTAAAGAGTACAGAAAGCAGAGAGACTAGACAGATTGGGGAAAGAGCCAAGTTTTTAAAGACTTGCGAAAGAGGGTTAAGGAGTTGGAAATTTTGAGGGGGAGAGGGAAAGAGTTCCAGAGCTTGGGGGCCAGGTGAGCGAATCTCCGGCCTCCGGATCTACAAAGCTTGAAGGAAGGGACAGTCAGAAGGTGAAGGTGAGAAGATCTCAAGGTACGGGAAGGGCAGTAGGGACTGATGAGGGATTTGACAAAAGCAGGGCAGGGACCAAGTAGTGACTTAAAGACGAGGCAGCCGGTCTTGAAGGCTGCCCTGGAGACGACAGGGAGCCAGTGGAGTTTGACAAGGAGGGGCCTGGCAGATTGCCACTTCGGAATCCCTAGAGCTAGTCTCGCCGCCTGATTTTGGACCACTTGTAGTCTAGCCATCGATGTTTTGGGCAGGCCGTGGTAGATCGAATTAGAAAAATCTAGGCGGGAGAGGACGAGGGCCATGATGACGTGCAGGAGGGCATCAGGTGTGAAGAGGTATGCCACTTTCCTGATCCTGCGCAGTTGGTAAATGCTGGGGAAGACTAATACACACACACGCCATGTGAGACGTACACTCAACACAGAGAATTCATGCACATTTCTAAACCATTAATAAAACTATTTTAACAAAAATATAACTTAAGTTGTTATGGAATTAAGATTGATAAGATGGGGTTATGATTGATAAGATCTCTATAGTGTCATTACCATTAAAACTAAGCAGTTCGAAAATTGACACATGAAGGTGCTGCCTACATTAGGATGTATTAGGTCGCCTTAAATACCACTGGAATCAAGCTATCCTGGCTGATGACGGCTGATAGCCAGAAACCAGTCCTAGGATGCTTGATTCCGGTCCAGGAAGACATGGCGTGGCGGTTCGGGCTGGACTGTTCCCATGAACTGGGGTGGGGGTGTTGAGCAAAATAAAGATGGATTAAACCCAGATCTGTGACTGGGTGTGAATGTTTTGCCATTGTGCAACATTCCTTCCATCAATTGTTGTTTTTGCATTTGTCACCCCGAGTGGGATGGGTATGCTCAGACGTGAGTCCCGTGCTCTCCACACCACTGGAGTCAAGCTATCCTGGCTGATGACGGCTGATAGCCAGAAACCGGCCCTAGGATACTTGATTCCTGTCCAGGAAAGACATGGCTTGGCAGTTCGGGCTGGACTGTTCCCATGAGGCACAGGGTCAAGGCTGATTTGAATATAGCCATGTCTGAACTGGGGTGGTGTGGAGTGCAAAAAACGATGGATGTAGGCCCAGATCTCTGTACTGGGGTGAATATATGACATTGCTCTGCATTCTGTCCATCAATTGTTGTTTTTGCATAATGCAAATTGATGCCACAAGCAAAATGGCTTCAGCTCATGCTAACAGTAGTTCCTGCGATTTCCACAAGACAGCACATTCTTCATTGAAATTAACTGTAAATTAGCAGACATACACTTTTAGTTATAAAACTAATTTGCACTCAAAGAATAATGTGAGGAAATCAGGTTTCAGTGAATATTTATCATCTGTGCATCACAAAGTAAAGTATGTTGATTTGTTTTGATCTTGTTAAAATCTTTGTTTCCATCACACTTCAGATTTACAAAATATGTGCTTCATTTTTTTGCTTTCCTATCTGCTTAATATGTACAGTTCATTTACAGTTATTTAAATTTTGTTGTGGGTTACAATAAATGACATCCAACAGCCGTTCATATTAACATTGCCAGTACCCAGTAAGATTGTCATATAATTCACTTTACTTTTCTTTTTCTGATTGCAAAGTTTGTAACCACTAAACCCTTGTTAAAAAAAAGGCATAAGCAGCAGTTTGTCAGAAGGCATAGATTGACATTTGAGCTCTGTTTTTGAAGCGTAGCAAATGAGACTAGATAAAAAAAAAGCTTAAAAGGCATCTTTATTTATATGCTTGGACTTTCACGACTCACCAAAAATTGACTTGAGACCCACAGTTTGCAAAATACTGCCTTAGAGTCAAGAAGCTCTGAGGCTTCACAGGTCATAGATCGCAGTTGCACCTCTTAGGAGAGCCCTGCCAAGCTTCTCTGCTTTTGCTACCCAGAAAATGAGGAAGTCCTCTTATAGTCGGTCCTCTATGTGCCATTGCCATAACTTGGCTAATGCCCCTGACAGATTTTGACTGTCCCAACTCTCAGCTCCCTGTCATAGAGTTTATTTTATGAACACTAAATATGTGTGGCATTTAGCAAAAGTGAAGCGGTCTTGTGTGACATTCCCTTCATGGGATTTGCGCTATGGCATCCAGTTCAGCATGATAATATTTGTTCCTGTATCACTTCTTGTGTTTTCCTCCCTGAATCCTAGCAACTGCGTCCACTTGGTCAAAACTAATGGCTGAACCACAATTGTGATTTCCATGTGTGCGACACTCACGTTAGTGCATGTGCCAAGCAGACATCCATTGTGCATCAAGCAAAATGCATGGTGCCCTTAAAGTCTTCGTAAGCAGTATTTTAGACCCATAGACATCAATGACTTGAGTCAGGATTTGGCCGAGTGCTTGCCCACCCTTTTATCTCAATATAGAACTGCTGGAAGGGGAATGCCTCGTGCATTGTATACAGCTATCTACTTTTACACTGAGTAAGTAATACGTTAATCGCATGCAAAACTGGTATCATGACTATTTACTGATCCAGCTAACGCATTAATCAAGGATGTGTGTTGGGGCTTAGGCCTGTCTCGGGAAATGCCAAGATCCTAAAATAATCTGTGATCTAGTAGGTGCATTAAGCATGCCCTGTTTTGTTGAATGGGACTAATGTTCATGTCCTGGGTTGATGACTTGAAGAGGTGGTGGCAGCGTTACGATTTTTTCCACTTAGTAGTCCTGACCATATCTTTTTTACCTGTCACAGAAATGAGTATGGCCTATTGGCCCCTCTCAGTTAAAAATTCAACTTCAGTGTGGTACTCAGACCTGTGTGTTGACATTAGGTGTGCATGCCGAGAGCACCTATACATTGTATATGTGTGGCACATACATGACAGTGAGATGTTTTGTAATGTATACTTGCTGGAAACTGAGGGATCCATTTTTGGCAGGCCCTAGTAAAGCATTGAACAAGTTGAGGAAGAATATAACTTCCCAAAGATAGTGGAAGTTTATTGCGTTCATTCCTAGAGGTGGAGGGTGAAAACCCAGACAATGAAGTGACAGAGGATGGAAACATGGCAACCCCTAGAAATTCTATGAAGACGTTTAGCAAGGGATTGCTGATTAAAGTTTTCTGAGCACTCCCATTTGGAAGATGGTATGGGAGACTGGGTGAATCAGTAGAGTCTTTTAAAGGTGGGTAAATGTCTAGGCAGATTCTGTCCTTCTGTCTCCCCCTGATTACTACTTAAGGAAAGCAAATGCTATCCAGGTGAGCATGCTTCATTGTGCCCTTGTTTTGGATACACTGGCTTGTAAACAACACTATCACTACCTGCTGTGAGATCCATCATCTTATACAAAGGGTTTGTCTGTGCTACAGACAGAAAATGACATTTGAAAGAGCACTCCCCAAGCCAGTTCTAGAACCAGAGGATCAACATCCTCTATCTGGAAAATGAGCATGAAAGTGGGTCCCAAAAGACCCCACTTGGTTTCAGGTTCTTCTTGACCAGGGAATGGAATGGCCTGCAGAGTACATAAAGAGCTGCTGTAGGAGACCAGCTGGTATTGACATGATAGCTAGTCTTCCAGAGTTGAGAGGAACACCTCATGTCTGCAAGGTAAATCTGATGACACATATGGGTATTAAAGCTCAGCCCAATTCAACTTAACGACTTCCATACCACCTAAAACTCTATTAAGGTTTCTTCTCTTGATGTTGAGACTAGGAGCCAATCACCCAGAAATGAGAATTGTAGGAAAGTTCCCTTTTTTTACATGGGCACCCCCACTTTTTGTCTGGTATTCAATGCAATCTTGACAGGAAGTGCACTGGGTTCTTGCTAACCAGGTACCCAGGGTCAGATCTCTCACTAAACTGTACAATTGTTCCCCAATTGGCAATACCTTAGACACTCCTATAAGTTCCTTGTAAATGGTACCCCAGGTACCTAGATCAGTGGTACTAAAGAGGGTCTCTAAGGGCTGCAGCATATATTATGCAACCCTAAGGGACCTCCCGCCCAACTCATGCAGACTGCCATTGCAGGCTGCATGTCTTGGTGCAGACAAAAGCGAAGACACAACAAGGCAGACATCCCTATGTGCCATGCCTCAAGACACTGCCTGCAGTATAGTAAGTCACCCCTACAGCAGGCCTTACAGGCCTATGGTAGGCTGCACTATACTACATGTGTGGACATATCTGCATGAGCAGATTTGCCCCTGTGCTGGCCGGTTCAATTACTGCCAGTGCAAGTGACCTGGGGAGCCCTTTTAAGTACACGTGCTGGACACTGGTAAAAATGGGTTCCCCAGCTATATGATGGCTTCACTGAAACCAAAAAAAATGTTTAGTATCAAACAACTTGTATTAATAATCTCACACTAATATCAGTGATGGATTTATTAAAACATGCACCCAGAGGGCACATTGGGGGTGCCTCCTGAAAACCTACCACATAATAGTGTTCTGGCTGGCTGGTTCTGACCAGCCTGCCACCATAGATGAGTTTCTGACCCCAGGGGTGAAGGCCCACACTCTCAGGAGGTCAGGAAAATGACAGCTCCTGCAGAGGGTGTTTTACACCTCCTACAGTAGGAGAACCTGTAAATTTGCATTCCAAGGCAGGGAGCTTCAAAGAGCCCGCTGCCTTTGGTATGCTAATTTGGTTTCCCTTGGAGATGATGCTACACCCCCCTCCCCAGGGCCCATTTGGCACCTGGATAGGCAGGAAAATTAGTAGTCAGAGAAGCGTGTTTAACCTCAGGCTAGTTCCACTCCTAAGGTGGGCTACCTGATGTGGCCACAAAGTTTAAAAGTCTGCCATCTTTGTGATGGCAGAATTAGGAGCTCTAGGACTGGGTTATGCCCACTTCCCACAGTAAGTGGTCACATAGAGGGTGTAGTGACCCCAGGGGTAAGTAGCCCATTGGCAACTACTTTACACTCCCCTAATGCACCTAAATCTAGATTTTAGGAGAGTCCCAGGCACCAGGAAATAAGATCCTGCCAACCTGAAAGAAGAAGAAGGGCGCTGAAGAGCCGCAAAAGCAAGAACAGTGGACCAGCGACTGACTTGGCGTGAACCCTGACGACCTGCCTGCTGTCCTCGACAGTTGTGCCAAAGACGACTCGTCTTGCTGCTGCTTTTGCCTCCAAAAGCCTGGAAAGACTGCCATCCTTCAGCCAAGACCCAGGAACTCCCATGGAGTAGCAGTGCTGCTTCCCTGCATCCTCCACGTACCCCAGAGAGCTGTGAGGACTCCGGACCACTACAAATCTGACACTGGAAAGCACCACTACACCGGTGCCCCCTAGCCCGAGTTGAAGTGGGCCAATGGTGCCAGTGTGGTCCCCAGACTCCAGATCAGACGCCCACCGTGGATTTGCCAACTGTGGGCTTCTAACACCGCCTGCAGCCTCTTTGTGCCGGCTCCCTCTACCGCGAGGGTCTCCGGTGACAAAAACCCAATGCCACAGGACACCTCTGGACCCAGCCCGAAGAGAGGAGGGACAAAGGTGTCCCCCATGTCCCCAAGCATCATGAAGCTTCAGCCCCCTTGATGATTCAGCCAGACCGGTCCCCCAGTCCCAGCTTGCAGCCTCTTTTTGACCAGACCGATCCCCATTGATTTCAGCAGTGTACCCAATGCACCTCTACACCCAGCCACCCGAGGTGACCTGTTGGTGCTGCTTTGGACCCTGCCCCATACTCACCCTAAGTCCGGAAGATTGGTCCTGTAAGTCACTGTAAAGTACCTGTATGCAGTATATGCCTTTCCTCCAAAGGATAACATTACTGCTTCAAAAATTGCTCTGTGTGGACTTTTGAAAACTGTAAATATTTCTAACTTGAAACAAACTTACCTGGTTTCGATGATGTTGGTGTCTAAATTTATATAAAACTGTGTTATTTTTATAAATTGATGTGAATCTCCTTTTTTTGTGTTTGAAAAGCTTTATTTATTATAACAATGATAACAATTGACATCAGGAAGGAGGATATAAAATATACAATTCAAATAAGGAATATTACAATCCTAATGACAAGCTAGAGAGCTAAAAGCATTTTATGGTATTTTGAGAAGGAAAAAGGGGGCAGGAGGGGAAGGAAAGGGGGAATAAATAAAATAAAACCAAAATATTGTCATAAACCTAATGGTAAAGGCAAAAAGCGAATATCAGAAAGTATATGGGATATGCAAAAAACATTTTCATAATAAGGGCAGTAAAAACAGTATGGAAACATACAAGGAGGAGAGAGTAAAATCATTCAAGGGGGTTTAAAATTTTCGGAATTAATAGGAAACATTTTCTGCTGAGCTAAATGATCAAGGTATACAGTAAGAGGTAACCAGTAGAGGTCAATATTACGAGGTGGTTTACAGAAGGAGGCAAAGGAGACGTTAAGTCTATGGAAATTACATAAAGAGTTCCACCAATGTTGTATGGAAACACTTGTAAGAGATTTCCAATTAGAGGATATGTGTTGAAAGGCAAGTACAAGCATGAGGTCGAAAAGACCCAGGGAGTGTGAGGGTAGAGTGAGCGTATCAGAGAGACTGCCAAGAAAAAGAAGAGGGGGTGAGTATGGAAGAGAAAGAGAGAAAATACGGGAGATACAAGACCAAACCTGTTTCCAAAAAGTGAAAACCGTAGGACAGAAAAAGAACATATGCAGAAGATCAGCTTTAGGTGACTTACAAGTCCAACAGGTAGAGTCAAAGGAAGCTGAGAAGCGAGAAAGGGAAAGAGGAGAAAGATAAAGTCTATGATAAAGAAAAAAGAGAGATTGAGTGAGGGAAGCAGAAAGAGAAATCTTCAAGGATTTGGACCATATTTTATCCCAGAGGGAAAGGGGCCAAGTACAACCCAAGTCGGCCTCCTAGGAGAGTTCCACTTTAGATTTGAGACGCTCCGGATTAGGAGAAGAAAATAATTTATAAATAAGAGACGCCTTAGGAAGAGTATGGAGCAGGGTCAAAAGATGAGAAGGGGAAGCAATGGGCGTTGATGAAGGAAGAGAATAATAACGATCAAGAATAAGTTCCATAAGAAGAGTGTATTTCTGCAGGAAAGAACGAGGACAGTGAAATTGAAGTTGAAAGTGTGGAAAAGAACAAGGCAGTGCACCATCAAAGAGCTGACAAATCCAGATAATACCCTTAAGCCTCCACAAGGTGCAGCTGATAGGTCTATTATTTACAAGAAGAAGGGAATTATACCACAGGGATAATTGTAAAAAAGGTTCACGCGACATAGATGCAGGAGAGAATAAAGGTTTAAGAAGAGAGGAAGTATGTTTAAACAAGGGGAATGAATCATAAGGAGATTTAGAAGAGAAACGTATGAGTTCGTCAAATTAAAAGGGCGATAAAAAGGAACGCTCGATAGAAAGCCAAAGAGGAGAGAGGGGAGGAGAGTCCAAGGAGAGCCAACGTGAAGCTTGACGAAAAGAAAAGGATTTATGATAGAGACTAAATTAACACCACCGTTTGATTTAGGTCTACAAAGAGATAGCAGAGAAATTCTAGATCTTTTATTTTTCCAAAGAAATTTAGAGATGGAACAGTCAAGACGTTTGAAATAGAGAGTAGGTATATGTACAGGCAGCATGGAGAGAGTATAGATAAGAATAGGAGCAATCATCATCTTAATAGAGTCTAGACGACCCCACCAAGAAAGAAAGAGAGGATTCCAAGAAGAAAATAATTTATCAATTCGGGAAAGAACAGCAGACATGTTTAATTTAACAGAAGAAGAAATAGAATTAGAAAACCAAATCCCAAGATATTTAATCTTGGTACTATTCCAGGTAAAACCAGTGGAAGAAAAGAAATGAGGGAGACAAAACTTAGTCAAAGGTAGAATTTCTGTTTTATCAAATTCGGACAATAAAGAAGGAATAGACGATTCAGGATTTGAAATTAATAAAAGGATGTCATCAGCATATGCAGAAAGTTTTAATTGCTGTTCACCATAAGGTAAACAGGAAATGGAAGATTTCTGGCGAATAGAGGACAAAAAAGGTTCAAGGGCCAAAACAAAAAGTGGAGAGAGAGGGCAACCTTGACGAACACCTCTTTGCAGAGTGAAAGAGGAAGAAAGATGACCATTCATAAGAACAGAAGCTTTGGGTGAAGAATATAATAAGGAAATGAGAGAAATACATTTGGAGCTAAAGCCATGCCATTTAAGTGCAGCAAATAAAAAGGACCAGTCTACTCTGTCAAAAGCTTCTTCAGCATCGACAGAAATAGCAGCTAAAGGCTGTGAGAAAGAAGGGGTTTTGTTTAAAACGTTCATAAAAAGACAAGAGTTATCAGAAGTAAGCCTTCCTTTAATAAACCCGCATTGTTCTTTACCAATAAGGTGTGGCATAAAGGAATCCAAACGTAAAGCAAGTAATTTAGCGAAAAGTTTATAATCAACATTAACTTACGAAATGGGACGATAATTTTTACAAAATTGAGGATCACGACCAATGTTCCCTCTAATTTTTTTCCTCTGTGTGCGGTAGCGTAATGTCTTTGTGCGCTGCAACCAAGACAATGTGCGCCAGTAACCAGACCGCATGTGTGTGGGTACAGTGCCAAATATCATTCCAAACTTTTGCTTAAAGAAGCAAAAAGATGGTGCATTTCCTCACATACAAATCCACGTGAACGGTGTTAAGGCCTGTTTGAAACAGTCCAACATAGCAATTTGAAAACTTGGCAGCTATGTTGCTGCATTTCTTTTCTTGATAGAGCTGGGCTGCGGGGTGATTGTGTGCATTTGTTCAAGTTTTCATGGTAATTTCAGCTCATGACGGGTGCTGCAATTAACATGAAAAGTTTACCAAATGCAGGAAAAATAAAATTATAATAAAGTTGTTCTTCTAATTTTACTTTTCGCAGTTTCAGGGCTGGGTTAGGGTAGGGCTGCATCAAGCTTTCGATTAACGCATTTTAATACTAGTGTCCACATCACCGTATTAAAATGCATTAGTCGCGTATTCTACCGCCCCCCCCCGACAATACTGCACTTGAGGCACACTGCTAAGAAGGCAGCACCAGCACACTAAAATTGTCTAACATATATGAGCATGCAACTGCGCCTTCAAATTTGAAATGCTATGCATCAGAGATAGAATATTCATGAACAGCACTGAGCAGGCAGGCCAGATATTTAACAGATCAATTAGCCGTACCCCAATGCTTTCCTGTGAGTCTACTCTGGGGGTACCAGCGATCACGTGGGTGATCAATGGAGTGGGTCTTGCCTGCTGTTTTCCCACAATCACACTTCCCTTTTGGTGACCAGAAGCACACACATGCTTCGAAGATTGGACACACCGGGTGGTGGTAGCTTGGTTTTGTCTTCCCGCACTCTCCAGCAGAGACGTCACATTACCTGAGCCTCTTGCGCAGGATGTTATAGTTTACAGCCTGCTGGACCCATTTCCTCCTAAGCCCCCGCATCAGCCTGGACAGAGATTGTTGACAAAACAGTCAACTTCTCAGCCCCTGCTGTGCCTTTTGAACATGTGTACTTTCATGAACCGAAGGCACAGTATTGGTCTTGTCACTTGATCCCGGGACTTGATTGTCGTCACAAGTGTTTAAGTGCGACCGGCAGAGGTAGGAGGCGTTTTTAAAAAACAGCTTATAATCCATATTTTCAGACATTCTAATTGTATGATCTGGGTTTGAAGCAATAATCGCTTATATACTTCAAAACACTTTTCTTTGGAAATAATCTGCTTTGCCACATTTTTCAAATCGTCGTCGTTTAACTAGTCTCACCGTCAATAAACCTTGCTTTACCTCTCAAAAAGACAAATAGTTTTTGGGGAAAATGGACTTTGGGAGATTCAGGTCATTACCCAACCCTTACCTCAGCTACCACCTTCTCCACAAGGATGGGCGCCCTGCAGTCTTACTGCTTTGTCACATGGTAGCTGCTGTTGAGAGCACATCATTTCAGGGGGTCAAGAATTAGGTTTTCAGGGAAAGGGAATGGGATTGGTAATTCCAAGTGTTCGTGATTCAGGACAAGAGTAAAAAGTAGAGCTTTCATTAAAATACTCTGCATGCTGCACAGAGAAAGGAATTAAACATCTTTCAGCGATAGAATGAAAATGCAGCTCTCCCGGGGTTTTCTCCCCTCACTGCCAAACTATGTCCCTCCTATTCCTTTCTTTTTTGCAGTGACTCTGTACATTCATGTTGATTCACCTCATGCACTCTAGCTCAGCCATTCTAGCAGCAGGACGATTATTAACCCTTGAAGTAGTCTTCTTGCTTCCTATAAGCACCACACATGCAGTGGTCGAAGTGGGAGGAATCGGCAGGGCACGGCTGCCTCTACTTCTTTAATTTGATACGTTCCGTTCCCCTGCTTTTTTATTTTAAACATGCGTCACAAGATGGCAGAAATAGCCAAGGCCCACAGATCCGGATCTGCATTCATGACAGTTTGGGCGGGGCAGGTAGGGAAGGAAAAGAACTCTGTCTCTTCCTTCTTGCCCAGAGAAGACCAGGACAGTGTCCATTTCTGCTGTGCCACTGGGAAAAGCACTCACTGAGTTTTGAAAAATTAATGTAATAGCGTTAAGGTAACCATGTTATTCCTACCTACATTTTACATGCTTTACTTTTTCTTAGGCAGCATATTACTCTTATCTAATGCGTAATTTATTTGTGTCACATCCAGAAGTTTATAGAGGGGCACAATTGGGTTGTAGCTGAAGGCAGCACAAATTTCTCTCAATGGGGCAGTATGGTGTTCAGTGGAGGAGATGATGTGGCACTATGGCCAGAGTTGCCAAATTTGGAACTGGGGAACCAGGTTCAGCCTTCATGACCAGTCCGCTAGACCACTCTCCTGAGGGAGCACATTCCCTTGCTAGAACTTAGAAGCCCTGGTGTCTTAGCACCAGCATGTGGACCCTAACAGCGGCAAATGTGGTTTAACCTTAAAGGCCTGTCAACCACAATCCATACTGAAGTTCACCGCCAGTCTTGCAGGCTGGCCTATGAAGCAGCACACACTAGCGCGACAGTCACCGAGGTCGCAGGACCCTTGAGCAAGGTGGCTCTAGGGCGGTGTGATCGCACCGGGAGCTGACTTCGGGTGGGGTGACATGCTTGCAAGTATATTATGTTTCTAAAAGCACTTGCTGCCTCCTTCCTGGCCTCCAGCAATTTTAGGCAACAATAAAAACGACATGATTACTCCGGTGATTAATGTCCTAGGAAGAGATGGAGTTTTGTCAAGTGGAAGTTTTGGCTCATGGAAAGGTAGCGCAGAGGGCTAATTTGCCTACTGCAAAGAACATGTACCAACCAGATCACAAAGTGCACATAATGTAAATTTAAAAAACACAAGCGGTTTCAGCTGAAGCAGCGCATTTCCAGCCTACAGTAAGAGAAACTCAATTAAGTATATAGTGCTTACAGACTAAATAACAGATTCTATGTAACAACCGAAGTAAAGGGGTCAGTATCCATGGGAAGTTACAAATTAAGACAAAGCTGTAGTAAGGAGGGACTAACAAGCCTATTAATGAATCTGAAGGCAGCATTTAGGAAAGACAATGACAGAAGCCAATAAAAAATATGGGCGGAGAGTGGGCGCTGCTTCTCTGCCATACTCTACTACAGTAGTCTCGCAGAGCGAGTAGTGCACACGCGCTACCGCTAGGCTCGACCTAAGAAGGTATAATAGGCCTTAAAATGCGCTTTAAGAGCTAAGTCTATGGTTGCATGGTCATATAATCAGAATGTAATGCCCTCTATGGGTTCTTTTTATGATTGTACTTGACTGGTTTAAAAGTCTATAACAAGCATTGCACATGCAATCGGTCTCGCAATTGGCTGAGTTAAAGCTATTGGCTCTGTAAATGACAATGTGTTTTACCCATGTGTTATGGAGTGTATGTATGTATGTAGTGTGTAGTATGATTATGTGGGTTGGATTGGAATTGATAGTTGTGGAATTGTGTGGCGTGCAATATTGGGCTGTAGAGTGGGCTTGTGTAGTGGAATTATGTGGCTAATAATTATGTGGCATTAAGTGTATTGAAATTATGCGGAGCGGGACTGTGTGTTACGGAGTGTGTATATATATGGATTTTTTGTGTTGTGGAGCGGCATGTAGTGGAGTTTAATTATGTGGTGCTCTGCAGAATTTTGTGGCATGATGTGGAATTCTGTGGTGGGGATTTGATGTATGTGCTGTGTTGTGTAATTGTGTTGTTGAGTTAAATTATGTGATTTGGTGTTTTTGTCCATGGTTAAATGTATTGTTTTGCCAGTGATTAATACTTTTTTTTGGTTGTAAATTGTAGTTTGGTGAGCCGTTGTTCCATGTAAGTTACTGACACTTTGTGTGCCAATAACCAAAGTAAATGAACATAAAATGCAGGATAGAGTTGGCGCAGGGAGATCTATAGTTTTGTCTTCAATCAATCAAATGCTCTCTACCTCTTAGTATGTTGCCCACACAGGAGGCAATCGGAATACGTCCATCAGTTATTTCATTCCTATAGCTCATGTTGTCAACAGCATCCATTGATAATGTGTGACACGGCCCTTGTTATTGTCATTGCCTTCCCACATACTAGCCCTCGGTAGATGCTGGAGTTCACTTTAAAATTTCTGCAAATACTTCTTCTGGAAAATGTGTCGCTATATAAAAATTGATCATGTTAGAGTTACAGTACAGATGCATAACAGCTGCTTGAAGATGCCGAGTGTGCTACTTTAGCAAAAACGTGTGGATGCGAGCTTGCACTCCTTCCCTTAGAATTACTCCAATCTTCAAAACGTAATTATAAATGCATGCGTCCAGTGTCCGTGGATCGCCCAAACACAGTCAATACACGTGTATTAAGGAAAGGGCACTAATTTTACGCTCCCACTGTCGCACTGCAGAAAGCCGGAATCATTCCCACCTGTGTATTCCATTTATCCCAGTACTCCAAATGTAAACTCATTGTAAACATGACTATTTTGTTTTCCAGTGTTGAACCCATATACTCTTATCCGTTCATCACTACGGGACAGTGCAATCATATCTGTTGTTTTTATTAACATCTTCAAATACCAATAGTACGCCAATCCAAGCTTTATGCATAGGTACGTCCACATTAATCAAATTTTGAAGTCGACAATGATTTCTGAATACCCAATGCATTTCGAGCCTTCTTAGCTCTTCATCAGGGGTTACTAAAACAAATACGATAAACAATTTAGGTACATTTGTAAACTATGGTTAGTTATAAAACACCGAATATATACGGCAAGCTCATTGACAGATTTATGTACTATTGAAACGTAATTCAAATACACCTAGTTATTACCCCGTGTTTCTCCCAATAGCACCTACATGTAGTGACCCTTAATGCGCTATAAACATGAAAAACATCGCTCCACCCATTACATCAAGAAACCTATTATCCTCCTCATGAGTCCTCCCCTGTTCTAATCCCCGTTCACTCTCTGCGTAAACTCCCCTCCTTCTCCATATCCCAGATTTTTACCTTTCGAAAGATCGGTCAAGATCAGGACTCTGGCCCCTCATCCTATCCTCCATTAGCACACTATTTCTTCCTTTCACCAATCGTTAATCCACATTTTCAGCTGTTTGCATTCACCCGTTTAACAGACTGACATCACGTGACTTGCTTCCCCTACTACTTCTTTCAATTACCTCCGAAAATCTACTGAAAGACTCACACTCCCATAATCCCCCTCTCTCAACCTCTGAATCATTTACATACGTGTGCATCAACTAATAAATATTCTTTTAAAAATAACCAGACATCCCCTTCCCAACAAGTTGTATGACAAAAACCATTGCGATTTTTAATCTGAATGTGTAACATGAACCCAACGAATACCACTTGTCTTAACAAATACGTGCGCATTATCCTCCTCATGAGTCCTCGCCTGTACTATTCCCATTACACTTTCTGCCTACACTCCCCTCCTTCTCCATGTCTCGGATATTTACCTTTCACATAACGATCACCCGTCAAGACTCTAACCCCTCATCATATCCTCCTTAACAAACTGCTTCTTCCTTCCTGCGATCATTAATCCAAATAGTCAACTATGATCACTCACCTTTTTTACGGACGGACATCACGTGACCTTATTCCCCCACTGCTCTTATCCATACCCTCCGTATCTCTACTGAAAGACTCACACTCCCATAAGCCCCCTCTCTCCTCAACTTCTAAATCATTTGCATGCGTATAATACAGACTAATGCATTCTCTTTTAAAATAACCAAACATTCCCTTCCAAACAAAATATTAAACAAGACCATTACAATTATCAATCTACATGTGTGAGATGAACCCAAAAAAGAAATTAAATTACTGCTCCTGGGCTGCTAAATATATACCACTTTGCACTGACAGAGCTAACTCTGTCTGAACAGGACAGCACAAAAACACAGGAATAAATATGTGCAAGCAGCTGAGGCTGCGACAACAGCTTACAAAACAAGATAAATGCACATGCTAAAGGCACCTACAAATGCCGATTTTGTAGGCTTGCTGCATTTCTTCTCTTATTAGAGTGCAGCTGCGGGGTGATTGTGCGCCTTTCTTAAAGTTTTCATGTTAATGGCTGCACCCTTCATGAGCTTCAATTAACATGAACACTTTAAAAAAGGCACACAATCACCTGGCAACTCAGCTCTGTTAAGAGAAGAAATGCAGCAAGTCTAGAAACACAGCGTGTGCTTTTAGGTGATTCTAAAAGCACACGCTGTGTTTGGTGCTGCATTTCTTTCCTTTTCTAGAGTGCGACTGTGGGGCTCATTGTTTGCTTTTGTTTAAAGCATTCAAGTTAATCGCAGCTCCTGACGGGCTCTGCCATTAACACGAATACCTAAACAAAAGCAAACAGTGAGCCCCACAGTCGCACTCTAGTAAACAAAAGAAATTTAGCAAGTGCTAAATTCCTCTTCGAGTTTAAAATGCCCGTTTTTCGCGCTGAAGTGGCAGCGCGAATGATCTCGGCATGTGTATGCGCGCCACTCACACAGCACTGCGCGCTCGGGGGCATTGATGTGCGCGCGCGCTCAGCCGCGCACGTTCGTGGGAACACTGATCACGACCATCTTTCGGAATGAGACAAATGGTGGCATCTTGAAAGATACCTGCACCCATACCAGAAGAGCAAAAGGATTGAAAAATTAATAAGAGTTTAGGTAATAAAAGGTCAGAAAAATGCTAAAAAAACTCCACCGGAAAGCCATCAGGACCAGGAGTTTACCCTTAGTAAGAGAAGACAGAGCCGTATACAGTTCATGAAGGGAGAGATCAAGATCAAGGGATGAAAAATTAAGATGAGATGTGGAAGGCTTAGGTAATTTATCAAAGTAAGAACGGAGCATAGAAGAAGTAGGAGGGGATTCTGGAGTATAAAATTGTTGATAAAAGAGTTGAAATTGTTCAAGAATTTGCTCATTGGTGTGGAGAAGAACATTGTCAGAGGAAAAAATAAATTCAATGGAAGTACGTTCCTTACGAGATTTGAGATAATTAGCCAAAAGCTTCCCAGATTTGTTACGACCACCGTAATAACACGCACTGCTACGGAGAAGTATTGAGGAGGCATTGTCCGTAGTAAATTTATTAAAGGAAATCTTTGCACGTAAAAGTTCAGGGGACATACATTTCTCAGAAGAGGTCTAGAATTGATGTTCTAATTTCTTAATATATGCAAGAGAGGACTTACGTTTTTGGAGAAATTGTTTCTTTTTCCTAGAAACAAAATCAATAATAAATCCTCGTGCCGTAGCTTTAAAAGAGTCCCAGAGAATATGAGGAAGAGTGTCAGGAGTAGAGTTAGTGTGAAAGAAGTCAACAGTAAAAGTACGAAATGAAGAGGAAAAATTAGGGTCAGTAAGAAGAGCAGAGTTGAAGCGCCATCGAGAGGGCTTGGGACGAGGAGGAAGTAAATCAATATCCGTTATAACAACAGCATGATCTGAAATAATAGGCTCAATAGAGGAAGATAAGAGATTCTGAGTGAGAGATTGAGAGAGAAAGATATAATCCAACCTAGAAGAAGAGGCGTGAGGGTGTGAGAAAAAGGAATAATCTAGAGTGTCTGGATGCATGAGTCTCCAAGAGTCGGAGAGATTTGTTTGAGAGATAGTGTTCAAAAACTGCTTATGAGGTTTGTCGGGAATGAAACGCACATTGGATTTGCGATCGAGAAATGGATCAATAACCTGGTTACAATCTCCACCTAAAAGAAAAAGGTCATCTTTGTGTTGAATACATTTGCTAGTGATTAAAGGCCAAAACAAACAATCAGGTTGAGTAGGACCATAAATATTAAAAACAGTTATGGAAATAGAGTTAATTAGCAATTTAACCAAAATCCATCTCCCTTCCGAATCTTTGTCCGCTAGTAACACTTTACATTTTAACTTTTTATGAAATAAAATAGCAACTCCATTTTTCTTATTGGGAGAGGGAGAAAATAGAACCGTACCCACCCAACTCCTTTTTAACTTAAGGGATTCAAGTTCATCAAGGTGAGTTTCCTGTAGAAGAGCAACATCAGGGGTATAGGAGGACAAATGAGAAAGTACTCTCTGCCGCTTGATGGGGTTAACAAAACCTTTTACATTCCATGAGATAACTCTAAATTCTTAAACAAGGTAAATATGTTAACATCAAAATATGCAAAAAGATATATAAACAACAGAACGCCAAAGAGCAAAATGCAGGTGAAATAGACGTAAAAACATCAAAAGGTACAAAAATGCATGCAAACATGAAATCACCGTTAGACGAAAAAGACAAAATAAGCAAAAGGAAAGAATGAAAACCAAGAAACAAGAAAAAAGGGAAGGAAAGGGAAAGGAAGGAAGGAAAGATAGAAGCAGAATAAGAGACAGTGCATATCAAAAGGACGACTGAAATTAACATACATGAAGGAACAAATACAAGGAAGGTGGGGAAATGGCGACACTCAACAAGACGAACCAGGCGAGGGGCGGAAATCCAAACCACACCAGGACAAAGGAAATGAGAATGCCACACTCAGAAAGGGCCATCAGGGACTCAGGAAGGGCCATCAGAAACCTATATTGGGAGAGAAAAAGACAAATAACAAATGGGAAGTGACAATGTCGATATACAGGGCAAAATACTCTACATAACAGATCAAATAATTAAATAATGAACATATGCAGTAAGAAATGAGACAAGAATGACTAGAAAAAATCAAGAAAGAGAAATTGAAAATGGAACAACAGGAAGTATACTATAAGGAGGAATCAAACATGGACAAAGCGAAAAAAGAAGGTGAAATGATCAGCCATTAGAAGAATTCGAAGTATCCATGGCGCCACCAGAGTGAAGAAGAAGAACGTTTCTAAGTTCTCCAGGATCTTGAAAGGTCCAAGTCTTGTTTGGTAAGTAACTTTGAAAATGCAAGGATGAAACAGCCCATATCGAGCGCCGAGAGATCGTAGAGGTGCACGAAGATTCAGAAATTCCTTTCTTCTGGATGCTGTAGCATTGGAGACATCTTGAGATAAGAACACTCTCTGACCCACCCACGAAATTTGTCGTTTGGATCTGGCTGCAGAAAGAACTGAAAGGAGATCTGTAAATTTCAAAAAGAGAATAATAACACCTCTTGGCTTCGGGGACTCAGATGAACGTGGACCCAGTCTATGAGCTCTCTGGATGCTAATAGAAGTGTGTGGAGGCATATCTAATAGTTTAGGAATGAAGGAAGTCAAGAAAGTGACAGGATCATCTCCTTCCAGAGATTCTAGTAAATCATAAATGCGAAGGTTGTTCCTTCTATTCCTATTTTCCAAATCCTCATTGTGTTGCTGGAGAGCAAGAACTGACTTTTCCAAAGAAGTGATACGTTGAGAATTAGATTGCACAACCAAAACTTGTTGCTCAACAGAAGTAATTCTGGAATCCATCGATGACCAGTTTTCTTTCAAAATGTGCATGTCCTTATTAGTTTCTTCAACAAAGGGCCGAAGGGCACGAATCTCCTCTAAAAGTAACTCCATTGAGATTGGAGAAGTAGGTTTATCCGGTGAGGGAGGGTCTTGTTTTAGACGTTTAGAAGAAGCAGTTGGAGGAGAAGATTTATTTGATGCAGACTGGGATGAAGAAGATCGATGCGGAGGAAGACTAGCCATTTGATCCACCGTTGCAGAGGCACCAGAAGATATTAAAACGGAGGACTCTCAATGAGATTTAAAGGGGACAAAAACAAACTTTGGCTGTCGCAATTTGCCCATAAACAAACAATTATTGGAATGTCTGTTCAGTTAGTGATGTACTGCAAATATACAGAGATATATCCTCCCCGTGGCAGTGATGTACTGCAAATATACAGAGATATATCCTCCCCGTGGCAGTGAAAGAGAGTTCCGTTGATTGGTAAATCCAATTCACACAGAGAAACTGCTATTGACGATGGAGAGAGGAACACACATCTCAGAATGACAATTTGTTTGCGCACTAGACTATAGTTGTTGCGAAATAGTCACTTGACCTTGAGGATGTAAGAGAAGCAAGAATCCTGGAGCATTAGAAGGTAGAGGCCAGTGGCAAACAATGAATTACATATTCGCTTCCGTGAGGTGAAAACATTCAGTAAAGGACTGAGGTAACAAGCTGAAAGAGAGTCATCACTGGTAGCAAATTGACAATACGTTGACAGAAGAATATTTTAAAGCAATGAACTGTATTAGAGGAAGTTCACAGGTATTAGAGCTCTGCAGCATGAAGAGTCATGAAAAACGCTGTTCTGAAGCTCTAACAGGAGGTGTAATGCAGATGGAGAAAATAAAGCAACAGGAGCCTGCCAATACTCAGGGATTTATAGCCACTCACTTACTGGGGATGATGCAGCAAGAATTCACATGCTGTTATCATTGAACGAGGGCGCCATAGTGCAGGCATAAATAATGGTGATATGACAGACCTCCATATTCCCTGAGGTAAACTGCACAGTTGAAAATGAGGCACAGACAGAAGATTATTTTAAAGCAATGAACTGCATTAGAGGAAGTTCATAGGTATTAGAGCTCTGTAGCATGAAGAGTCATGAAAAAACGCTGTTCTGAAGCTCTGGCAGAAGGCAGATGAAGAAAATACAGCAACAGCAGCCTGCCAATAATCAGGGATTCATAGCCACTCACTTACTGGGAACGGTGCAGCAAGAATTCACATGCTGTTATCCATAAATGAGGGTGCAATGGTACAGCCAGAAATAATGCTGAGATTACAGGTCTCTATATTCCCTGAGGTAAACTGCACAGATGAAAATGAGGCACAGGAATGCTTAACTTTTAAAACAAAAGCAGTCCACAGCCGAAGTTCGCATTGCAAGGGAGGAAAACATAGGCAAACTTCTTACTGCGCAGTGAAGTGAAGCGCTCGTTCTGTGAGGGAAGATAACGCCGTGAAATGGCGGCCGCAGGAGGGTCCAATGTCTAGAAGCGCTGGTAATAAATAACGCGCTGACAGAAAGTCAATTAGACGGGCGCGTTAGAAGCAGCTCACATTCCGGAGATTATCCGCGGCATGCAGGCTCACGGAGACGCTGTGGAGACGCCAGAAACCACAAAGAAGAGGTCCGGTGAGGCGGAGGTTCAGCACCACGCGGCCATCTTGCGTGGGCATCGTAGCCACGCCCCGATGTGAATCTCCTTATTGAGTCGTGTATGTCATGTATTGACTGTGTGTATGCAGCAGATATCTACCACTCCTCTCTGATAAGCCTACGGCTGCTTGACCACACTGCCCTAAGAGAGCACCTTGGGATACATGGACTCTTTGCGCAGTATATTTCTTTTTGGTATACTATATAAAGAGGCAGGTTCCTACAGAAATATCTGCAATCCTTGCATATGAAGCCATGATTCTAAAATGTGCCATCATCTTGTTAAAATATATCTGGCAGAGTTGATCCCAAACAGCAACACCTGTAAATGACAATGTTCCCAAATATTTAGAATCGAAGATATTTCATATGTCAACCTCAAATCAGAATATGAGAGTAGGTGTCCATCAAACCCAGGGTTACCATATATTCTCCTGTTTGTTTCTGTGGAATTAGCATCTCTAAAATTTGCATCTTGATCTGTATCTTCTTAATGTATCTGTTGACCTTTCTCAAGTCTATTATCAAACAGAAGCCTCTTGAAACGTTTGGAACCAGAAACAACCTTGAATGGGTAAGCTTTGCCTTGCTCCATCTTTGCACTGCTATTATTGCATTCTTCATAATTATGGGAATTAAGTGCTAATTTCATTGCATCCAGTTTCATCTAAATGAATAGGATTTATTTAGAAGGAGAGAAGAGAACTCATTGAGATAGTCTTCTTTCATAGTCTCTAGACCCTAAGAGTTCGACCTAGATCATTCCCATTTCTTCCGGACATGTTTTATCCTTCCTCCTGAAGACCACTCTTGGTCATTTCCAGCACAGCCAAGATATGTTGTGGCTTTCCTGTTGAAGACACTTAGTTCTTCAGTCCAAATTGAGTCTTCAAATTCTGTCCCTTTTGTTCCTCATATACTGGCCTGACGGATGTTAAAGGTTGTCTAAATGGTGATCTGCTTTAATTATGATTAGATTTAGAGGATATGGCGTGAGATTGCCTGAATGTTCTGTGAAGCTTCTTTGTTCCGAATTACCAAATAGGCAAAGTAGGCACCAACCTATAGGCCCCACTCGTTTTAGGGGCCCGCGGCAACAGATCAAAATAATATGGATTTTATCTTGAAAGAAAATTACAATCAAGCTTTCTTTAATATTGTTTCCGAAAGATAGAAAAAAATTAATCTACTCAAAGAATCGAAACTTTACATTCAAGACTCTATAGAGAAAATACTGTGTTAATGTAATGTACCCGTTAACAACTTAAAGTACATAAACCGGAGACATCAGATTCACATAACAGTTTGTCTCTTAAAACTCATCTTCTGGCAGCTGTCAGTTTGTAAAACAAATCTGGTGCATTTGGGTCTTAGGAGATAATTTGTGAGAGGGGCCCTTAAATGTATACTGCCTAGGGGCCTCCACATGGTTTGATTTGACACAAAAGCTTCTTCTCTTGCTCAGGATCAAAATATTTACCCCTTTCAAACGGCATATGATATGCTTTGTTCTACTGTGCAAAGTCTGTATGCCACTCTATTAGTAAACATTTCTTCTTACTGCATTAATAGCTAATGCAGTTGCTCTGACAACATCAAATGATATGTCTGACAGGAACTCCACCTGTCTCTCCAAATTCTCCTGCAGTGTTGAACACTGCACCTTCATGAATTGCTTTAAAACATTCTTTAAGGCATCAATGAGTGGCTAATATATACCCCACATATGCTTGCTCTCACAGACAAATGTGCTACTGCGTAATCTTCCTAAACACTGTATCTGTTTTTTTATCCATTGGGTTCTTCAGCCAAAGAATTGTTTCCAAACAAGCCACCATGACAGACTCTGGAATTGCCCCATCCCTTTCCTCGGATGGATAAAGCTTGTACATAAAAAGGAGCACAATCATCTTGTCAAAATCTTTCCACTCACATAGAATTACATCAAGAATATGTTGCTGTAGTGGCAAACCGGGAGCTTGGGTCCTTATAAACTACCTCAATCTAGGCTCCGAAGACTTATTTAGCAGCCCTTTTGCAGGAACCTCCCTACGTGTGAGTACTCTCTCAAGCATTTCAGGGAGAACATTCTCTCTCAAAATACATCTCCTTCTGGTCAGATGGGGGCACCAGTTATTCCTCATCAGACACTGAAGACTTTACAGGAAGTCTTTTATAATCAGACTTAGTGGAATACTTGGAATGCATAACAGATAGATACCCCAAAGTATTTGTCTGATCCTGCTGCTGGTCCCGGTGGGGCCTGTACCATTTTACCTGTAACTGAATAAACCTAAATAATCTACACTACTGGCTACTGGACTGATTACCTACAAGGGCCTTACTTCATTTACAAAACTCATCATCATCATATCCCCTAGTTCACAATATCTTGTTTCTCGGGGGAGAAGATCTGCATCGTGAACCAGGGGAAACCAAACTGGAATCATCCTTATGCCTGGTCTTTCTGATATGCTTAACCGCAGTACGGTCCTTATAAAATATGAGTATGAAGAAGCTCTTCACTCTGTCCTTAAGACCTAACTCCTTCAGCTCGCACTTTTAACCGCATCGCTGCGGCGGTTATTTTTCCGCTGTGCAGCTTTTTTCAAAAAGCCGCGTTAGATGACGAGCTCAGCTCGTCATCCGCACACGACCACCGTGGCTGATGACGAGCTGAGCTCGTCATCAGCAGCGAAGGGGTTAAGCAGTGGAAAAAACAGCATGTTGAATGGTGCCTATTAATAAGTACAGTCATGCGCCTAGGAGATATGAAACATTAATACAAATCTTGTCTCACCAATGAGTGCGATCGACATAGAAAACATGAAATGGATATGTTCCAAATAATCGTGACCACCCAAAAGGGGGGGGGGGGCGTGAATCAACTATGAGTACGAAAGTATAAGAAAATAAATACATTGAAACTGTTATCTTCAACTTGCTTAATCTCGTCCTATACAGGTTACAGGGAGTGGTAAGCAGGCTCTCCAGGGTCCCCCTCCCTGGAGGCTACTTGTCGCTCCCACAAAGCACCATTTCCACCTCCTGCGCCCAGCAGGGACAGGCCCGCAGATGCAGCAATGGAGGCCAGAGCCCAGCCTCCTTCCTCCTCTCAGTCGGGAGGCAGACAAAAATCATTAGCAGAAAGAATTATGGGTAGACCATGCCTTACAACCTGTAATATGTTAGTTGTGCTTACTGGCTAACTACACCTACTTCCTGTTTTTATTTCCTCATGTCATGAGTAAGGCTATCCGTGTTACATCTTGCTTATGTCTTGCATTTCCCTTGCTTGGATTTCCCCATTGCCTAGCCACTGTATCTGGTAGAATGTCTGATGACACTTTAGAATGTTTGGTACCTGACTAGTCTGTGGAGAGGCAGTTGATGGCAGGCAGGCTGAGCGACAGAAGAACTGCTCCTGGTGGGGATTTATATTTACATCTACTTATATCTTTATTATTATATTTACCTGGAACTAAGCTACAATAAATCATACCTATTTATACATACTGGATTTAAGAACTTTATTTGCTACAATCCGGTTTTCAGTTTTTTCCTTTTTTTGACAGATAAATACAGACAGAAAACTATTTTCTTGTCTATATGCATTTATTTGTATTGAAAATGCAGAAAATGTGTTTTCTTTTGAACGATACTCACTACTATCAATCATGAGTGCTAGGTCAATAGCTGTGAAGTTTGATAAGAAGGGGAGGTAAAAAATAATGTTAAACCCCTGATCAAGCTTAAATAACTGCAACAGTACGGCTGTTAAAGCTGCTCTATGATGCAAGTGGTTTCTGATTACTGTATTGTACAGTAAATGGCTACAATCCAATTGACAATCCAGCACACAATTAATGACTGCATGAGGATATTAAACATAGCTCGCACGAAATGCCCAAAGAGCTTCACTCCCCCCACCCCCCTGCCCGTCCCTTCGTTGTCTTCTTTAACCCATGCTGTCAAGGTTCAGCTGGTAGCATGCAACGCCCTTTTATGATGTATGTTCAATAAAATAATAAAAATGTGAAGCAATTCCTTTCCTTTTTCATTTCAGAAACCCTCCCTGCCCCCACCTTTTGTTTTCTTCAGGACAGACTGCCACCAAGGTGACGGCCTTGCAGGCATTTCACCTCAGCACTTCAAAGGTGCTGAGCAGAATGTGGTGGGAGTGGAAAGGTATGCACACCAGGAGGAAAGGGATGACCAATGCAGATGAAGCCATCCTTTTTATTAAAGGAATTCCTGCTATCGTCACATCCCTGGATTTGCTACCTGTGCTTTTGTAGCAACTACACACCCCTGGCGCCGCTCACCAGATCAATGGTGAACAATGCCATGGAGTTGTCTCCCTCTGCATCCAAGGGCAGTGGCGAAGAAGTAGAGAAGGCCCATGCAAGGTGAACCCAGCAGACATTTCACCCTCAGCTGCACAACAAGGTCTTCGGGAGGGGCTGGATCAACCCGACTCTAGAGAATACTATCAAGAGGGCAGGTAGCAAGTTTCCAAGAGCCTGTCTTCCTGCTCTGTGAGGGTGGGGGTGGGCGGCACCTTGCTCTGGGACAGTTGTGGCATAGGAGCTGCACCAGCTGCAGAGGTGAGGATTGGAACTTTGTGGCAGAGGCCTAATTGCCAAGTTTGTTTTTCTGCAGAATACGTAGCCTGACATTTGGCCTCTGTCTTTTAAAGCACAGTAAATGTAACATGCTGTTATCAAAATGTAAATGCATTTTAATTTTTCATGCACCCTCTAAATTCCAGCATGGTTCATTTGGGGGTGCTGCAGTGCAACACCCCAAACACCCCTACTTTCAGCACTTGTGCATTAAAGTACCATACTGTAATGGCAATAAGTTAATGTTTGTTAGTGATAGAGTTTGCAGCAGCACTACAAATGGGCACATTGCACAATCCGAAATTCCTTCTGCGTGCTTGGGGTGGGAAAATACATGATATCTGTCCACTCTCCCCTTTTTTGTGTGAATGATACATTTGCCAGCCTTGGTTTTCAGGGAGGAGCATGTTGTATTCTTGGCTTTTTTGAACCAGTTTCAGGAGCATTTCATAGGAAAAATGGAGGTAATTTCAACCATTTATATAATAATGTTGTGTGACGTTATGATGTATTTGAGTGACGCTTTATTGCAAGATGAACATATCACGTATGTCCATGTTATTCTATAAATGGTTGCAATTACCTCCTGTTGTCCAATTTAATGCTCATAAACTGTCTTAAAATCGCACAGAATGCAACATGCTACTCTCACAAAACCCAAGACTGCCCAAAAGCATTCTTCACATATGAAGGGGACACTTGACAGGCGTCATAGACTTGCCCTCCTCCATAGACAGAGAAGGAATTTCAAACGTTGTAGTCGGTCCTTTTGAAGTGTTATAAACTTGAGCACTAACAAACATGATGGGGTTTTTTTTTACCAGTAAAGCCATTAAAGTATGGTACTTAACTGTATACAGGCTTTGAGAATTCTTTCAACTAACACAACTCAACCTATAATATTTAGTGTTAGTAGATTTTTACATTGTATTTTTTTCCAAAGGAAAAAACTGGGATATCAACTGTAAATGGGATCAACTCCAGAGATAGAATTGACAAACTTTTTTAGCTATTAGTGGGGGGCCCACTGCAGAACTCTATGGTTGTTTGTGTATCGATTGTCTCCAATATGAAATGAATTGTTTTTAGCCAATGGTTTTTAAGTTCCATGCTGTACAGTTTTACCTTGTTCTCTTTTATTGTATGTATATGAATTGTTTCTTTTATTGGATATTGGATATTGGATAGGTATTTATAGAGCGCAAACGTTCGCTCCGGAAGGAGCATCATGGCGCTGACAAACCAATGACCGAATCACAAAGAAGATAGTGGGGGGCTAGATGGCTGCTTTGGTCCAGTCATCAGAAAGATTAAAAATCCACGTTTTGAGATGTTTCCTAAACGGCTTTTCAAGCGTCTGAAGTCTGAGATGCCTTGGCATGCTGTTCCAGGCTCTGATAGCCAGGGAGCTAAGTGTTTTACCGCCTTTAGACTTCAGATTGAATTTGGAGGGGGTCATGGGGTTTTCTTGCGAGGATCTGAGAGAGCGGCCCGGTGTGTAGTGGGGGAAACGGCTTGACAAACGGCTTGACAAATGGCAACAAAGCCGAAATAAAGAATCTTTGAATTGAATTGAATTGAATTGAAAACTGTATAGTTGAGGTGGGTGGGGTGCTGCAGCACCCCAAAATAACCATGTTGGAATTTAGAAAGGGAAAGATAAAGATGCTTTTACATTATGATTGTATGATGTTACATTTGTTGTGTGTTATATGTTAGAGGTCAAATGTCAGGCTATGTCTTCTGTCAAATTGGCGCTGGTTCTCCTAACATGAAGATTGGTGTTTACTTTTCTTTCTATGTCTCTAAATATAGTGGGAGGATTTTGCAAAGTGAATTATGTCACAATCCTGCAGGGGTATGAGAAATGTGAAAGTAACATCAGTAGAATGTGATTTTTTCCTAATTGCACAGAAAATTCTAAATAAATGCAAATGAACTGTACAACATATTCAATATATATCAGCTGTTAGAAAAGCACACATGAAGTGCATTTTTTGTAATTGTGAAGTATAATGAAAACAAAGATTTTAATTTGACCAAAACCAATCAAGTCACTTTACTTGGTGAAGCACAAATGATAAATATTTTTAAACACTATATAGTTTAATCACTAAAATTGCATGTCTCTTCTCATTTAGTGGTGATTTCAATAGACAATGTAGTATTTGTAAATTACACTGTGCTACCACACCGTGCTTTAGTAATATATGTGGAAAAGTGTGCTGCAAAATGCACCACCGACTACATAACACATTTTTACTACTATTCTGCTGAATAAGCATGGCTCCTTTGCTAAAGTGTTTCTATCAGCAGGAATCTTACTTTTTTTTACAGTTACTATGACTTCAGTGACGTAACAATGATGACAACCCCCACTCTGAATTGTTCCACCACCACTGTTTTAGTGCAAATGAAGAGAATGAACACAACCATTTCCAAGAATTCACTAGGATGTTAAATTACTGCTGTGGTCTAGTTCAGGCGCTCTCATATCTGTAAACTTTACCTGCATTTCTTGGCATTTTTGTTGCTTTATTTGAGAAAATTACAGTATTCTATTTTCCCCAATTTTTGGAGAATGATGAAAAATTGACCTGAGAACCTTTGTTTTTTGTTGTTGTATATTTCATTAGACATCACTATTCGCATACAGCAGGATGGTGGACACCAGAGGCTTTGGACCGCAAACTGGTAATTGGCAAAAGATAGAGGATTAGGATCGGTTAGCCACAGAAGACCCTTTGACAGCATGTGCTGTGCTAGATGAACACAAATTGCCTGGCATGTTCAGGCTCTACTCCAGAAGAACATTTAGTATTTCTTGATTGTGGGTCTGTTTCATATTCATCTACAAAACAACAAAAGAGTACCTTAATACAAACTAAATAGGCAAGAGGAGAGGTCAAAATTATTATCAGACCACCACCCATAAGTGGATGACAAGACCTAGAGGTGTGTATATACTGCAATGCACGCACAGTGAGGAAAAAGGAACCCTCAGGCACCCGCACTAGGCAGGTAGCTGGTCATCTTCATTGGGTTCCTGTTTGTTAGTACGTGAATAGTACTGAAAAAATGGTGCTAAATTAAAATGAGTCCTGACTACTCCCCCAACAAAAGACTTTTTTAATAAAGGGGTAGTACTAACCCAATTAAAAATCAAGTGAACAATCGGACATGCAAAAGGTTGTGTAAATTTGAACCTAATGTCCTAAAAAGAAGGTCGACATGTTTCAGCTATCGAACCAAACCTCGGTTCAGCATTCTTCAGGACTAATGAACGTTCTTACCTGTGAGAAGGTACACACTAAGGCACCCACTACAAACCAGGTAAATAGATGGATCAAAGATTACAGACTCGTAATTGGTGACCTGTGATTCTCAGGTACAGACACTCCTCTGTCAGAGTGTTCTAAATCTGTAAAAAAAACATATATATAATAAATTGCTAGACATATGTGTATCCTCACTAACAAACTTACTGACTAAATAAAAACATTGCAGTTATCTCACTAATACCACACCTCGTGATCCATCACCCAATACATAGATTCGAAATATTTTCTCCCCCCTTATGGTGCAGAGAACGGAGAGCAAGCCATTGTGACTAAATTTATTTCGCAGCGCTCCACCATAGCGTATGTATCCGAATTTTGGAGAAACACATGCGTGCCAATACATAACACAAATGTCTGCACGCATCACGATTTCTGAGTATGCCATATTATAGATTATTTACTTCAACCCGAATCGCATCAATCGACATTAAAAACAAAACACGAATTTCCTCTGTAACCCTTACAAAATGCCAAATTCTACAAATGCGCTTTTAAAGGAATCGAGCTCTTGAGAACTCCATGTTATTTCATATCTACTCGCTCTATTAAAAAGGGGCAGCGGGCTTCCTGGACAGGTGGCAGGGGTAAACCTTCACGCCAGCGTCTATTGAGAAAATACACGAGGAAGTATATTTAATTATTATTGATTGTTTGTTTTTTTGATATATAGAGTTAAAGACATGCGGGGGTATAGTCAACTGCTCGTAAGTGCATTGGAAGGACAGCGGACCATGATAGTATGCCTACTTACTTTTTTACTGGCGACTCCCCGTAACCACACCTAATCTGGTCACATCCACGGCCCGTATACACGGAGTCCGCAGGTTGTGTTGGTTTAAAAAACCATCATGTGGGTGGTTCACGCCGACGTCCGACGTCAAGAAAAACAACCACGTGATCATTCCCCATTCCGTTTTTCTTAAAGGGCTTATACCCATTGGAAGTGGGTCCCAGTTTTTTTTCATTATTTTAACATTATTCCAATCGGCACAACTTTATCAGTAGCTGACCAGACCGAAAAAAAGGGTGGACTAACAAAAAGAAGAAAAAGAAAGGGAACCAGGGTCCACGTATCCATGTAGTGAGATAAAATACCTTTACAAAGAGTAATATACGGTGTAAGGTAACCGCGTTATTGTCCAATTAGAGTGTATCAAACTAAGCGGCACAGTCATGGTCGTTATGATAGCCAGGTGGAATAGTGTCAATGAGACTTCCCTTAAGCAATAGCTGGAGCTATTAGATCAGAAACACCTGATACACAGACAACCCATGTGGATATTTTCTTGAAAAAACAAATAGTTGGAAAAACATATAGTCAGTATATTAATAACTGGACCATGGCAGGCATTCTGAAAATGTCCTTCACTAGTTTCTAAACAGTACTGAAGAAGGGAAGGGGTTTAACGGCGCATCACCGAACCCCAAGGTATATCATCATTTAGTCCACATCGGTGTGTGGACAAACGATGTATCCAACGCTGTTCTTTCTCAAAAATTGAACCATCATTCTGTTTCAGTTGTTCGATGATAGTCCATCTTATGTCATCCAGTCCGTGTCCTTGTTCTAAAAAATGTGTAGTCAATTTCGTTGTGTTATTATGACATCTCACGTTACTGCGATGTTCCCCTATACGCAATTTTATTGTCCTGTTTCATATTCAGCCACTGGCACACCAATTTGTACTAGTCTATGTTTGAAACAGTCAAAGAGTTTGTACATCCTAGAGAGCACACATATGTCTGTAGACTCAGCACACATTCATCATCAAAACCAGATGAGTTGCGCTACCACCTTTTGCATTCTTCCTGGACACCAGAGACATCATACAAGGTTCAGCAGGGAAATCAAACACGTCACTTTTAACACGAATAGTTTAAAATCTGTTGTTCAGGGCTTGCCTACAGTGCTAAACCTTAAAACGGCTTATGCAAAATGTGTGTATCCTTTACACCTAAAGAGGTTGGAAAGGTTCTCATCAAGCTGTGGGGATATTTGTGTTATATCCCTTGACAAAATGGAGAGATGAACAAAGTGATTTTCGTTCCTATGCTTCCTCCATGTATCACAAAGAGAGTATGACCGCAGCAGCTAACTTCTCATTTGTTTTTGAGAGGAAGTCTGTTGCTGTCACAACTATGATTGAGAGCAATTGAAAGAAAACATTTTTGGAAAACAGAAGATGACTTGTGCCAATAGTGGAATCAATACTGCATTGCACTAAACAAACATTAGCTCTTTGAGGACACAGAGGCAGTGGACAGTAATTACATTAAAGGAACTTGAAAAGAATGATGGCAATTTCAGTGCTGCTCTGCGCCTGTGGCTTCAAGCTGGTTGTAGGGTCTGCCCAAGCTTGGGTACACGCCAATGACTACGCCACACATGGAGCTTAATACTACACTTCTTTATTCTTCTGCATGTAACTTTGAACTCGATATTCTAGATCAGACTTCATTACATTCAGCTCTAACATTTATGTCATAGCTCTATGGAAACAATCGGGAGCCAAAAGGTTCCATCATTGCTAACTTATAAGACAATTCATCTCCTACTCTGTTAAATGAAATTTTTCAATGTTTACCATATATACATCAATTTTATTTATTTGAAAAGTTGTATGAAGCGCATCAAGACCCATACGGGTATCGGAGGGATGTACAGAAATGGCAAAACGAGGGTACAAAATTCAAAAGGACAGCAAGTGAGGTTACAAAAGAGTGGGAAAACAGAGTCAGTTAAGAGTTGGGGGTATCAGAGGTGTCCAGGAGCACGAAAACAATTGAACAAAACAGCACGCAATAAAGCGCCCTCGTGTATTACAATAAAAATCAAAATATTAACAAACAAGAGCATGAGAGTCAGTAGATGCTGTTAAAGTTCGTTCAAGAGTAGCCGTTTGACAAGTTTCTTGAAAGGTAATGTGGAGGAATGAGATCTGATCTCAGGAGGCAGGAAGTTCCAGATTCTTGGAGCCAGACTGGAGAAAGTACGTTTGTAAGATTTTTAGGTCTCGGCTAGCGTGGCTGCGCACATACGCAGCTCGCTCAGCAAGATTTAACGTTTTTTAGGACTTTCAGTAAAGGGGTTCAAGCCCCGCCCCTCTTTCCCATTGGCTGGCGTCACCGTTTATGCTAAACGGTGGCCAGCCATTGGAAAAGAGCTTTTTTTGTCGTGTACTTTTGGCTTTTTCAGATGACCCACTTGGACGGGCCCGCCTGCTTTCCGTGCATGTGAAACACATGGCCCCATAAAGACAAGCTCCGGCGCGATCCTGCAACAGAGAAGGGATTATGTGTCTCTTAAGGGCGGAGGGACTACCGGTAGCTTCTGTGGAAGAGCGCATGCCTAAATGCCATTGAAGGGTACAAGAAATGGAACATATTTGCACTTAATGATGGCCACTTGTGCAATACCGATCAAAATATTCAGATTCTTATTTTAGTTTATCCGATGTGTTTACTGCAAAGACATTTGCCCCTATTGCCAGCTCTGACCAATGAAAGGCTATGCTATTCATTAAAAAAAATATTTATTAGGATTGTGAGTATTTTGTTTCGTATTGGGTGGGTCATGCAGTTGTATATAGCAGGAGCTCTCTCTGTATGTGTCATTTTTACTGTGAATGCATTGTTGGCGTGCGTAGGGGACTACATCGATAAAGCACAGCTGTTACTTAGCTGCTGCACTTATACACACAGTTAGCCTGACGCTCAAACCACTCTTTCTATAACGAGGGGACGAACGGTAACCTGCAATCACCTGATCACCTGGTACAAGGCAAACTCCTGCCATCCTGCGCACAGGACGTGCACTCCTGCACCAAGGTTGCCCCGTTAACAATCGGCTCCATTCGCGGAAAGAGAAGGCAGATTGGCGCTTCTTAAATAACCATCAGTATAGATTGCATTCCAGCGGACTGCTTACTGGTTCCGGTCAGGAACGCAACAGCTCTTAAAGGGACAAGAGGACACATACAGTACCACACAGTCCTGCTGTGAAATGCAGTCATCACTTGGCAACAGAATCATAGTCAGGGGCAAAGAATGCAATCTTGATGTGAGAGCATAAGCAGTGAGACGGAGGGAGCATTGCGATTAATCTAACTTATGTGGAATCTCTCAGGCGTGGGGGAGTGGGCGGGGGCGGCCGACACGCTGTCCCAATTAGATATGAGGTTTCTTAACCGACGTCACGAACTGTACAATGCACAACACGCCAGATCTGGAATCTCCTGCTTTGGAAGTACACACAGCTAGATGGAGAGGCCACCGAAAGGGTAGTACTTAATTTGTAATCAAGTTTCATTTAAATATGTTTTTTCAGTAGTCAGACTCTGGAGTCCTGCAAGTGTTTTTCACTTTGTTCGCCAAGGCAGATGCGATCCTGCGACAGGGAAGGGATTATGTGTCTCTTAAGGGCTCTCTACTACTTCTCACTCTATACTATTCACTCTCTACTACTCTTTACTACTTACTCTCTACTACTCTCTCCTACTACTCTCTCCTACTACTCTCTACTACTCACTCTATACAACTCACTCTCCTACTCTACTACTCACTCTACTATTCCCTACTACTCTCTCTCTACTACTCTCTACTCTCAACCTCTCTCTACTACTCTCTACTACTCACTCTCTACTGCTCCACTACTCACTCTACTACTCACTCTCTACTACTCTACTACTTTCTACTACTCACTTCTACTCTCTGCCTCTCCACCTCTCTCTACCTCTCTCTCTACCTCTCACTCTGCCTCTCTCTCTACTACTCTCTACCTCTCTACCACTCTCTACCTCTCTACCACTCTCTACCTCTCTACCGCTCTCTACCTCTCTCTACCTCTCTACCTCTACCTCTCTACCACTACCTTTCTACCTCACTACCTCTTTACCTCATATGCACACATATTTATATATATACATATATATATGCATATGCATTTATATATGTGTGTATATATTTACAAACATACATATATAAACATATATATACATCTGCATATCTATATAAATACAAATATAAATGCATGCATACATATACATATATGCATATATATGCATGTTATGTATATGAAAGTTTGAAAAACACTAATAAAAGCAAAGCTAAAAAGCCATCTAATTACAAACAGAATTGTTTTAACTTAAACAAGGCCGAGACCTATTGCATTTTCAATGCTTGTTTCTTTTTTAATCTTGGTGGTTTTAAGAGTAGGGTGGACGTACTTCTAAGGTTTCGGCCAGCGCCAGAGAGTTCAAGCTTATTTGCCAAGTAGATCGGAGTGATATAATGTATGGCTTAATGGGTCAGGCAAGCTATCTTGAATCAGATTCTGGCTTCAATAGATAGCCAATTTAGTTGCGAAAGGTCAGGGGAGATGTGGTCATGCTTTCTGGAGCCCATGATCAGTCTCGCCGATGCATCAGGGTAGCTCGGAGTGGGGCCAAGCTAGCTTTGGGAAGTCCAGCGAGGGTCACCAGACCATATTCCAACCTTGAGATAACCAAGGATTGAACCGCTGGCTTGATGTCTTCGGGGGGAGGAAAGGTTAGCTGCACTGATGTGTATTTGCATGTTTAAGTGTTTATCCAAGGTGATGCCTAGAGATTTGGAAGAGTCTACGACATGAGGAGTGTAGTTCAGAGCAGTGAGTTATTTAAGCCAATCCAGGGTAGAAGCCGATGATTGGGGGGGGGGGAATCAAAAGGAATTCCCTTTTGAGACTATTTAACAGCAGGTGGTTCTGAGCTAACCATTGTTGGGTTTGTGCAAGTGCCGCATTTAGCATGTTTCTGTCCTCTTGAGAGGAGATCTTCAGGTACAATTGTGTGTCATCTGCATACATGTGGTACTGAATGTTAGCAAGGTTCAGAATGACGGAAAGTGGTCCTGTAAAAAGGTTGAAGAGAGTGGGAGAGAGAACTCCTATCGTGACAGGAGTACTGGAAGCAAGGGACTGGTTGATTTTGATCCTTTGTGTACGGTTATGCAGCAAAGAGGCAAAACAATTTAGGACCGGGCCCGAGAGACCCATCCTAAGATCAATCACGTTCTCATGTTTGACTGTATCAAAGGCTGAAGACCGGTCCAGAAGGATCAGGAGCCAATTGGCATTTTGGTCAAAGGATCTCAAGGCGTCATCTACAATGTGGGTTAGTGCCATTTCAGTACTGTGCCCTGATCTGAAGCTTGATTGATGGGGGTCAAGGAGTTGATATTTCTCAATGTGTTTGCATAGCTGCTAGTGGACGCCTTTTTCGAGCAGCTCAGCTAGTGCCATAATGCAGGTGATAGGTCTGAAGTTGTTAGGATCCAACAGGTCCACGTTGGGTTTCTTAGGGATGGGAGTAACTTGCCGCACCTTGAGGCAGTCAGGTATTTTTCCCTGTAAGAGGGATTCATGAATGATCCTGGACCAAAGAGGGAGAGTGGCTGAATTAATCTCTTTAAAAAGCTTGGCCGGTAAAGGATCACTAAAATGGTTGGAGGGTTTAAGGGACGTAATGTTGTGTAGAAACTCCTTGACATCAGGGAGTCAAAAGAAATACCAAGAGGCATTATTCTTGAGATAATATCCTAAGGGCGATGATACTGTCGAGGATTCTACCATCTCAACTGGAAAAGCGGATGGATTCAGAGGCCTCCGAGTTGGAGTGCCAGGCCGTAGCTCCAACTCCATTTTCTTTGTTTTTTCAGAAAAATGAACAGTGAAATCATCACCGCTGGGAAGCAAGGAAACCGGAGAAGTGATAGGGTTGGAAGAGTGGTTGGGTTGTTCCTTGATGATTTCAAAGAGTTTCTTAGGTCTATTTTTAGCTCCATCCAGTACTTTTCACTTTCCTAAGTTGAGTGAGACTAAAGGTGGAAGACGTGTTTCTCCAGAGTCTCTCTGAGAGTCTAAGATTGCGCCGCTCATCATTTAGGGCACCATTAAACCAGGGTTTGGATTGTTTGACAGGAATCCTTTTGAGTTGCTTTGGTGCATTAGTATCAAGAATGTTAGACACCGTGTTAATTTAGTGATCAAAGAGATCGTCAGGGTGGTCATGCTGGGGGGGGGGATTGTAGCCTCTTTTTAGTGACTGAGGTTTGAGTATTGATGTTGAGGTCTCTAATATTGCGCATCAGTTGTTTAGCTTTGAAGAGTTGTCCCTGACTACCACGGCCCTTATCCAAGATGATAAAGGGAATTTGATGATGATCTGACAAGTCACAGGGTAAGATGTCAGCTTCTTGTATGCTATTGTCTTTAGCAATTATCAGGTTGAGAGTAGTGCTCTTATTGTGTGTAGGGCTTTTGCATAGCTGTGAGAGGTTAAGGTCGAAGAGAAAAGACTTAAAGGAGCAGACTATAGGATAATTTGCATCATTCCAGTGAAGGTTAAAGTCTCCAAGGAAGATGTGACAGAGTTGATCTGAGCTTGAGCTAATGACCTCAATGATTTGCTCTATGTAGACCAACCAGATTGTCTCCCGGTGGATGATAGATGGAGTACAGTACACAAACCTTCTTGCCTTTATTCCAGATTTCGGTGGCCATTTGTTCACAGGAGGATAACATAGAGCATAGAGATTGTTTTACGGTAAGGTTGGAGTGATGAATGCATGCAATGCCCCCACTCCGGTTTTAACAGGTTGATTGCTTCTGATAATGGCGTAGTCCAGGGGGATTAAGATGCCGAGGATTGGAGAGGAGGTATCATTGAGACAGGTTTCAGTGAGAATCAGTAGGTCCAGGTTTTGTGCAATGATGAGTTCTGAAATATCCGCTGCATGTTTCACAGCTGATCTACAGTTGAGTATCATTGATTTGACATGCCTGTTGGAGGTGATCACTTCATGATGAAAGGTGGTTATGTGGAGTAGATTTTCTTTGATCACCCATCTGTGCTTAAGACTAAGTTCCCTGTCGAGGTCAGAGATGATGGAGGGGATGTTGAGGGTGGGGTAGGAGGAGGAGACAGTCCTCGAATCAGTGTAATAGACTAGGAGGGAGAGAATGTCCCCCTCCGATAGCTGGGGCAGTAGTCTATGGGGCCTAGTGTGATGGTTAGGTAGAGGCCTAGAGCTCCATCTAAGAGCGGAGTGGATGGAGGAAAGGTCTTTAGGAGCATAGATCAAATACTGAGTGTCGTAATTATCTCTCCTCTGGGAGGTGGGAGTACTCCAGAGCTTCTCCATCTTCCGGGAGAACTGTAGTGAGCTTTGCATGATCTCTTTAACAGTCAAGAGATCCTGCTTGAGATCCACAATCTTCTCCTCTAGACAGGGCCTGTTAATGCCCTTTTCCGCAGCATCAGCAAGAGATGCTTGGACTGACCAAGGAACCCAGGTTCCGAAACGCGTCGGGCAATGTTTGCCAAAGTATTTTAGGTTTAAATATCTTTATTAAGGAAGTACAGCGACATAGCAATGTAAAACCAGAAAAAGACCAGGCAATAATAGACAATTCCTAGCATGCGAAATAACAGCTGATGCAGTCTCCAGAGCTCACCGCCACCATCGAGGTTCTACAGTCTGAGCCAGGCGAGAGCCGCTATGGGTGGCCTCCTCGAGCAATGCAGTCGAATGTCGACCAGAAAGCAGATAACAATCCCTCTGTACTTCACAGTTAATGTAACAAACTACCCCAACAACCCCCCATGCCCATCCCCTTCCCCCTCCCCCAACTCTCAGTCCGGTGCTGCGCAAAGAAGTTCTCAGAAACTCACGAGCCCACTCCCGTTGTGTACTCAACAAGCGTGCCCAACACTCCCACTCCCTTCTGGCCATTCAGGTGATCGGTGGTGTAAGCCTAAGGAGTCTCAGATATCTGGGGCATGTAAGCTCCCTGAATTCAGTAGCCAATAAAGCATGGAATGGCTGCCACAGCTCTGTGAATTGGTCGACCTCCCCAGCTAGTGTAAGCGAAATTTTCTCCATGCCCAGTACATGCCACAGCCTGTGTAACCAACCCGTGATCGAGGGAGCAGTGGATGTGCGCCAGTGTATGAGGATGTTCTGCACAGCGGAGCCCAGGGCGATGGCTATGTGTCTCCCTCTCCGGGATTTCAACGGAAACATTAAGGCATTAGGTAGGCCCAGTAGGGTGTAGGCCGGGAAACGGGGTAATTCTATGTCAAAACATTTATCAATTTCATCGATCACCTCCTTCCAATAGTCCTGTAGCAGTGGGCATTCCCATAAGATATGCGTCAGAGTCCCAGTGTGTCCACAAGCGCGCCAGCATGTAGTGTCTATGTGCCTGTTCATTTCGTGCAAGCGTTCGGGAGTGCGGTACCAGTATGTCGAAACCTTGGTGAAGGTTTCTGTGAGCCCCACATGATATGCAGAATGTCGCGCTCGGTATGAGATCTGCTCCCATTCCTTGTGGCTAAGTGTTCTCCCCAGTTCCCTGTTCCATCTCTCCCTACCAGGATTATAGATGTGTGTGGCCGGAGGCTGTAGCATTTTATAGAGATCCGATATGAGTTTTGCATCCGAAGTGCGCGTCGCCAACCATCGCTCATAGGGGAGCAGGTTTCTGTCCGCCGCGTCTCGCACCTGTGGTTGTAGCGCCCAATGTCTGACTTGCCAATATCGCATCCTATCCGTCTCGACCAGCCGGTAATTCTCTTTAAGGCTTTCGAAGGGGAGGATCCCATCCTCCCCGTACACATGAAAAAGCGCTCTGCAGCCTTTCTCTCGCCAGTGCGCAAAGGCGCCTGGTTCCGTCCCTGGCGCGAAGTCTGGATTGTCCACAATAGGAGTGAACGGAGAGGGGAACGAGGTAAGCTCGAACCGCTCGCAAGTGGCGTCCCATACCCTCAGCGAGACCCTAGTGACATATGAGGCGTAAAGGTTCGGGGGCCTGTGTTGTCTGCGCAGGAAAGGTATTTCCTGCAATGGACGGCCCGCCACCGCCTGATCTTGGAAGAGCCAGTGCTTGTCCGACTCCCATCTGCTCCACTCCACCAAGTACCTCAGCTGCGACGCCTGGAAATATTTGTGAAGGTCAGGGATTCCCAATCCACCTGCCTCCGGCGCCAGGGTCGTCAATGTTCTCTTCATCCGGGGCATTCGGCCTTGCCAGACAAATTGGGATAGAGCCGTCTGCATCATCCGTATCCAGCCTTTTGGGGGCTGCAGCGGGAGTGCCCGGAAGAGATATAGGATCTGTGGTAGCACAGTCATCTTCAGCGCCGCTATCCTGCCTAGCCACGATATCGTCCCCTTGTTCCATCTCCCCAGTTCCTCTTTCACTTTCTTGCCTAACGTCTCATAATTAACCGCTACCATCGCTGACAGCGTGGGAGCCAGCAGGATACCTAGATAAGGCACATGGTCCCGCGACCATCTCAGTGGGTAACGCCTCTGCAAATCTCGTCTCGTCCCAGGTGTCAGGGAGATATCCAACGCCGTGGATTTCCCCATATTCATCTTGAACCCGGCCGTTCTCGCGAAAGCCCCAAGTTCTTCCATACACGCGGGCAAAGCCCTCTGCGGATCCTCTAGCGCAAAAATGACATCATCTGCATACAAACTGACCGTGTGGGTATAACCCCCCATCCGCACTCCCGTAGCATCTGCATTTCGTCGCACTCTCTGGGCAAAGGGCTCCATATAGAGAGCAAAGAGTAAAGGAGATAGCGGGCACCCCTGTCTCGTGCCGCGTTCAATATTAAAGCGCCTCGATCCACAGCCATTGACGCGCACTGCCACTGACGGGAACTTATAACAATTAAAGACCATGCACCTAAATTTCTCCCCTACACCCATCCGAGCCATCACCCGCTCAAGATACGGCCAATGCACCCGGTCAAACGCTTTTTCGGCGTCAACCGAGAGGAGCATCCTCTCCCCAGGGATCCGGGAAGCCTTCTCCAGTACGTGCACCAACCGCTTGGTATTATCTACCGTTTGCCTACCGGGTACAAAGCCGGACTGGTCCGATTCAATCAGTCCGGGGAGATATTGCGCTAGCCTCGCCGCCAGAATCCCTGTGTAGATTTTTAGGTCAACGTTTAGCAGGGAGATCGGTCTGTACGAGCCACACTGAGCCCTGTCCTTCCCCGGTTTGGGTATGACCGATACCGTGGCCTGCAGGAGATCCGGCGGAATCGCACCAGGGCAGCCAAAAGAGTTAAACAGTTTGGTCAATATTGGAGCTAAGGTAGTGCAAAACGTCCTATAGAAAAGGGAGGTGTATCCATCCGGTCCCGGAGCCTTCCCGAGTTTTAGCCTAGCGATCGCCGTGATAACCTCTTCTATCCTAATCTCTCGGTCCAGGTATTCAGTCTGTATTTGGGTTAGGGACGGGAGAGTCACTGAGTCCAGATATTCATCCGGGTCCCCAGTCGTTGCGCCGTCCTCCGCATAGAGCTCAGAGTAGAACTGTCGGAAAGCCTCAGTTATGTCTGCGTCTTCCGTGACTGCGCGCCCGCCTGGCACCGCAAGTTCTTTGACTCGACGGCATTGGTGTGCAATTCTGAGCTTAGCTGCTAATAACCAGCCACAGCGATCCCCCCCGTGTAAAAAGCGTGTTTCAGACGGAGGGCCGCATATTCAGCCCTGTCCAGGTCCAGTGACGACAGGAGCTTCCTCGCCGCTTTTAGTTGTTTCCAAATTCTAGGAGCCCCCGTACGCCGATGCACCTGCTCCAATTCCCTGACCTTGTGCGTGAGTTCTTCCCGTTTAACTTTCCTCTCCTTATTTTCGGCTGCCGATATTGATATAAATTCTCCCCGTAAAACCGACTTAAGCGCCCCCCATTAAGTCGCCAATGTGGTGTCGGTGTTAGCGTTGTGCAGTTGAAATTCAGCCACAGCCTCATTGATACGCTGTACCACAGGTTTTTTGTGTAGAAGGGCGTCCCGTAGACGCCAGACTCCGCGCTGAACCGGGGCCGATGGGGGCAGGAAGGTACCCGAGACCGTGCGTGGTCTGATAGGGAGATGACCCCGATCTCAGAGGCAGCGGCCATGTCCCGAACCGGGCCAGAAACCAGCAGATAGTCCAGCCGTGCATATGTTTTGTGTGCGTGTGAGAAATAAGAGTAGTCCCTATCTGTGGGGTGAAACCCTCTCCAAAGATCGTGCAAGTCGAGTTCAGCTAAATGTGTTTTCATGGAGTTCGATAGTTCCCCAGTCTGTGGAAAGCGCTGAGCTGATTGGTCTAGTGAGGAATCAAACACCATGTTCAGGTCCCCCCCCAGGATGAGGTGCCGATCAGGGGAGGCTGTGACATCTATCAACGCGGTGTGGAGGAAGTGTTCCTGACGCTCGTTCGGGCAGTAAACCGACCCCACCGTGAATTGCATAAGCCCCAACTTAAACCTGTACGCCAGTAGTCTCCCTTTTTGTTCAGCTAATTTGTGTAGCACTTCACCCCTAAAGGATCTAGATACCAATATAGCAACTCCTGCCGTTTTAGTGGTGTGGGAAGAAAAGAACTGAGTGGGGAAGGCACGGGACCGCAGTCTATGACAGTCACCCACCAGCAAGTGCGTTTCTTGTAGCAGACAAATGTCTGCCTGCGAGGCCTCTAACAAGGAGAGAACCGCCCTCCGTTTCGTGGGGTTGTTTAGGCCTTTCACATTCAAAGTCACTACTTTCAAGCCTGCCATACCAGATTATTGTAACCTTCCAGTGCTAGACAGGCAAAAGCGGCAAATGCCAATCCCTTCTGTGGATCGGCCCGTGAGGTCTGGCTAAGCTGAGCGAACATAACAGAAACACCGGACTGAGCTTCCCCGAACTCCCCCCTCCCGGATCCCAAGGCCCCTGAACCCCAACTCCCCGACCCCCACCTGCCCTTCCCCCTTTCCCCAACTTGAACCTTCCAACCCATCCTCCTCAACCGTTGATAGTCCAAATAGTCCCAGGCCTGCCCCTTACGGACAGGTCTGTGGTGATTTACCTTCGTGGGCGACTTGCCACCAGCACCCCGCCCTCGCTTCCCCGCGCCCACCCCCTCTCCAAGCCAGCTCCATCAGTAATGCATTGTCAATCTCCCCCCGGAGTCCAATTATGCAGTCAGCGCCACTTCTCCCTCGACCACCGAGGTCTCGGCTGCTGTACGAATTGCGTCCGACATTCCAGATCTGACCGTTGGCGAGTCCGGTCTCTGCGCGGCCCTCTGTGTCCTGCGTCTCGAGATTCTCCGCTAGCCACCATCAGTCGAATTCCTCCTCCTTTGTGGTGTGGACGACTCCTCTTCCTCTGCTGTGATCCCTAGGACTTCGCAAACATCTTGAAGAGACCGTAACTGGTGCGACTCTTCATTCCATCGGAAAATAAGGCGGAAAGGGTGCCCCCAAGAGTAGGGCGTTTCGTGTTGTCTTAGGAAGTCTGTTGCAATCTTGAACGCCCTGCGCTTCTGGAGCGTAGTCGCAGCTAGATCCTGATACAGCGCCACTTGGTGACCTCTAAATGCTATCGATTGTTTCTTCCTCGCCTCGTACATAATCCGCTCTTTTAGCGGGAAGTCAGGAAGGAAAGCCAGCACATCCGGTGGAGGTCCATTCGTCCAACGCTGAGGGCCTACTCTATGAGCTCTATCAATCCTGATAGGGAAATCTGCAGGCTCGCCAAGGACAGTGCGGAACAGTTCTTGCAAATAGGCCACTATGCCGGAGGTCTCCTCTGTGGACGGTACTCCCCGGACCCTTATGTTGTTCCGTCTCGCTCTGTTTTCCAGATCTTCATTGTGTAGTTGAAGGTCTATGTGTTGGTCCCTGAGGCTGAGTACCTCCTGCTGCAAGTGCGTAATCTCATCGTCCTGCCTTTGCGTGGAGCTTTCAACTGCTTCCACCCTATCCCCGAGTCCATCCACCTCCCTGCGCAGTTCCCGTACTTCACCGGCTACCTCCTTTTTCAACTCCTGAAAGTCGTCCCTCAAAGTCCCGAACAGGGATTCTAAAAAGGATCTGGTGACTGGAGGCTCTCCGCTGCTCCCCCCTTGAGATCAGCATGCGCCTCCTGACTGCGTTGAGGCCTTGTCTCCTTTGCTGGGTGGTTTATTGAGCATTTCCGTGAGTGTGCGACTACCTCCTTTGCCGCCCTTCTGCCCGGCCATCCTCCTCACTGTTCCGCAGCTCGCGTGTGCGCTCTAGCAGCCCCCAGCCAATCCGTTCCTTGATCAGGCTCGTGCCTCTGGCATGCACCTTCGAGAGCCCCCGCTTTGCAGACCTGTCCTCGATGAGTCCTGCGACACACGTTTGAGCCCCCGGCTTCCGGTTACTCAGGGAGAGCCCAGCTCCACTCGGTCGCCATTCCCAGGTGACTCCTCCGCCCTTTCAATGGGTATCAGGCGATGTCGTGGTCCCGCGGCCACCCCGGTGTAAAATGTCACAGACTGCCGTTCTGCTCAGGGCAACCTGGAGCTCCACTGGGGGCTCCGCGTCTCGATGCACACACCCAGCCCGCTCCTCACCTCTGGCGTCGAGTCCGTGGGGGGAGGGGAAGGCTCTGACCGGGGCCTTGCTCTTGGCACCCGATTCTGAAGCTCCGGCCTGCAACAGCTCTGCAATCTCCGGGTCTTCCCGCGGTCAATCCGCAATGTCCCAGGGCGCTCTGCACTCCCCTCACGCCTGACCCGATAATGGCGTCCCAACACTACCTGGCTGTAGCGTCCCGGGGCCCCGCTCGTCTCCCCAACCGCGTTCTGGAAGGTAGGCGCTGCTGAATCAGTAGGATCACCCCAGCGCGGCGCTCCGCAGGTCCTCGTTCCACTGGGTGCCCACACCACCACTCGCCTCCCGGTCTGCTCCTCACCTCCTCCGGCCAGATCTGGGCGGTTGGAGGCCAGGGCCCCACTCCCTCTCCGTCCTGCTGCCACACCTCGGAATTCGCCGGCCCAGCCTGGAAGCGCCGACCACTGTGCGCCGGGGCCCCTGCCCTCCGGAAATCCGTCCCGGGCTGGGCGCCTTCACTGGACGTCCGCGACCTCGGCCTCCGCCAGCCAGGCCGCAGCCGCGGCCTCAGGTAGATCGTGGGGTGAGGTCAGGACCCGAGCACTCCTCTTCACCGGAGTGCGGGCCTATGTGTTCTGGGCGTGGGCCCACCGATTTGCTGGACCTCCTGTGTGTCGCCGCCCTGTTCAGGGCGATCCGCCAGGGTCCGGCCCTCCGCTGCTCCGCTACGGCGGTATTCCGTGCCTCTGCTCTTCTTCCAGCGAGGCCGCAGCCGCGGCCTCGCGCAGCTACGGGGGCGGGGCCGGGGCCCGCTGCACCACTGGGCTTCAGGCCGGGTCACCTCGAGCTCCGGCGGCCAGTGCTGCAGAGCCGCCGGCTCGCGGCCGTTCTCCTCCGAGCCTGTACCCCTGCTTTCTGGGTCGGCGCCGCCTCAGCCGGGACCTCGATGCGGCCCGCGCCGTCACCTCCGCCCAGCGCCCCGGCGGCCGAGATCTCCGCTGTCCGTGCCGTGGCTCGCCGGAGAACCAGAGTACCACTCAGCTGTGCCTGGAGACCTTCTCGCCCTCACCCGGTCGCCGGGCTCGGCTAGGGGGGAGAGAAGCGATGGTTAGGGCTCAGGGCCTAGGCGGGCGCGGGAGCTCGGACAGAACACGTCCGTTCACTCCGCCATCTTGGCCACGCCCCTGCCAAAGTATTTTAAATGAAATAAAGCACGCTACGAAAGGAACTGGGGCTCGGCGCAATCTTTGCTACAGAGAGATTGTTTGTTTGGAATTATTACGGGTCGCAACATTGCCGGCAGCCCGCCACCGATACGAGGCAGAGAACCAGCTCAAAGGGAGTGTGCCGTGCCTTTTTCGTTGAGGAGGACGTACTGGTCTTGTGTGTTTGTCAGCAAGCGGGTCGCTGACTAACGGCACACCCTCTCGGTCTGGTGCACCGTGTTGAGACCAGCATTCTTTCTTTGGCCATTTGCACGAACTGCAGAAACACGGAGCCCCCCCCTAGCAGCTTTGACAGCCACCATGGCAGGATACGCTGCATTGGGGAGAGAGGAGGCGATGCTGTTCGCCTGATTAAGGATTTGGGGTGAGAGGCTTTTTGGTCATCCTGCTGGGCACTCAAGCTGGAGTACAGCCCATATCCAGCAACTGGACACACAATCGGATGTGAGGAGAGGCTCTGTCATTGTACAGGCACCCTATGGACTGCATCTACCAGCATGCATTGCTTGGCAGGCTGAAAGCGCGAGTGGTCAAGATACCGCCCATTGGAGGAGGGGTATGATGACAGCATTAAGGAGCAAGTTACCACTCACCTGCACCTCGTTTCAACCAGCACAGAGATCGCAGAGACCCAGGAACAGGCACTGATGAGAGCCATTTGGAAGGCTTGAAACGCGTCTGCCTTAGCGTTTCAAGGGGACTGCTAGCACCACGCGCATATATTTTTAATAAAATCCTTGCCCTTGAACTCCAGAGTGTGCTGTGCCTTTCTTCGTTGAGGAGGAGGTACTGGTCTTGTGTGTTTGTCAGTAAGCAGGTCACTGACTAACGGCACACCCTCTCGGTCTGGTGCACCTTGTTGAGACCAGCATTCTTTCTTTGGACATTTGCACGAAGTGCAAAAACATGGAGCCCCCCACCAGCAGCTTGGACAGCCACCATGGCAGGATACGCTGCATTGGGGAAAGAGGAGGCGACGCTGTTCGCCTGATTAAGGAGTTGGGTTGAGAGGCTTTTTGGTCATCCTGCTGGGCACTCAAGCTGGAGTACAGCCCATATCCAGCAACTGGACAAACAATCGGATGTGAGGAGAGGCTCTGTCATTGTACAGGCACCCTATGCACTGCATCTACCAGATTGCATTAATTGGCAGACTGAAAGCGCGAGTGGTCAAGATACCGCCCATTGGAGGAGGGGCATGATGACAGCTTTAAGGAGCAAGTTACCACTCACCTGCACCTCGTTTCAACCAGCACAGAGAGTGCAGAGACCCAGGAACAGGCACTGATGAGAGCCATTTGGAAGGCTTGAAACGCGTCTGCCTTAGCGTTTCAAGGGGACTGCTAGCACCACGTGCATATATTTTTAATAAAACCCTTGCCCTTGAACTCCGGAGTGTGCCATGCCTTTTTCGTTGAGGAGGAGGTACTGGAGATATATATATATATATATATATATATATATATATATATATATATATATATATATATATATATATATATATATATATATATATATATATATATACACATATATATACACATACACGATCCCTGACCACTCAGCACCTCTTGGCACAAATCAGGAAACGGACCACGACGGTAAGTACAAATTCCTTGTGCTTTATTTCCTTCTAGCAGACATGACGCGTTCCGACCGGGGAACCCGGTCTTGATCACATGACATGCTGTGACCCCCATGTGATTAAATACTGTTCGTTTCCTCACATACTCCTCCCTCCTTTGTATAAACATGAAAAACAGACTCTGTGTAGTTTAAAAAGTCCATAACATGAAAAAAAAAATCTTCACAAATTAGAAATGAGAAAATAGAAAAATATATATAGATATATATATTCCAACAGCAAAGCACAGTAATACGCGCTTTCAGGATGCAATCAAAAGGATAATTTATTGACCTCCTCTTCAGCGAAAAGAGAGTAGAGAGAGTAACGGACCCATGGCTGAATGGCAAGTAGTCTTTTTATTTCTCCCTACTCCTCACGATATATATATATACATACATACATACACACACTCAATGGAGAGGCAACAGCAGTCTCTCCTTCAACATGTAGATCTGATGAACAAGGATATAAACACCAAAAGTGTGATGAGTCTCTGCTAATATACTTCCCAGGGCGCTGGGCAGTCACCTTATGTCCCTTGGAAGGCCCACGTGAAAAGGTTCTGCATCAAATAGAGCATCAGATTTTCTTTTCCACATCTGGTGATGGAGCCTGGGCCAACTTACTCAGTAACACTTACTCGGCAGTCTTTTCATGCGACTTGAGAGGTGAGGAGAAACACATTTTATTCCAATATCCAAATAGAGTGTAGCCAATGTGGTTACACAATAACTGAGTTCGAAACCAAGTCTCAAGTTAGTAAGTTTTATTCCAGATACAAATTCAAAAATAGATTAATATAATCCAATCTGAGTGTAATATTATAGAATACAATGCAAATAGGATGAAGCCAAACCTTTGAAAGGGATTCACTCTATATAGTTTTTTTTTTATTTGATCTGTTTTTGGGCTTTTAAGAGAGATTGTACATATATTCAACATTACCGGTCAATAGGAAAGTGTTGCACTGCATGATTACAACTTGTACTTGACATTGCAATTAGTAATCAACAGATATCATGTGGGCAAGCGTGTGTCATCTTTACAGATTAGCTTTGCAATGGAGGACTCACATATGGCAGTCCGACATGTGTCCATGAATATACGACATTTTAATTAACATGTGAGCCGTTTACCTAAATGTTCATGTGTGTGGTTCGGGTACTCTAGTGAACTCTTGCAACTGTGTTGTGTCTCCAATGGACGTAGGTCAGTTAACTGCATCATATCAAAACAAGCAGAACAATAGAAAAGTCGTGCCAAGGGACCGTTCGCCATAAGGGCGGAGGTCCTGTGCGCCGAATCAGGATGCACCCGCCACAGTGGCGGGTGCATCCCGCATTTTTAACATTGCGGCGGGCGGTTCTGAAAGCACCACCCGCCGCATTGCTAAAAATGCATGTTGTGCGTTTCAAAGCACAACATGACAGGCACCGCGCGGTGCCTGCCATGTTGTACTTTAAAATGCAGGGGGGTACTATAGGTACGCCCCATGTGCACCCCCCACCACCCCCTTCACCCTGCGGGCCCGCAACAGGCCCCCAAAGCAAAGAACGTATGCCAATGCCGCCACGGAAAGGCATTCCCCAATGCCCATCCTAATAGGGCTGGCGGTGTCTGATAGACACGCCACCATATTAGACCTTTTCCGCCACGGTCGATTGCCCCCGCCGGACCAGCAGTGGCTACCGCCAACCCGGCAGGGGCAATCCGTCCGCCATCCTAATCGGCCCCTAGTTGTGGGGATGGATATTAACACCTGGTTGTAACGCTAGCAGTTTTAATCATCCAACTGCACCACCTTTAACTTACTTATAATTATACCAAGTGTGGTGATTGGTATGTGCAGAAGACTGGGTACTATATGGGCATTAATGCTGTTGCAACGAATTTCGGGGTGTGTTTTGTCAGGGTTGTCTACCGTCATAGGAAGCGCCGTTAGTATCGTGTTCTAAAGTATTAAGATCGGGTATTTGCATAATCCCAGGATATCTTCCCTATGTAGTTCAGTTCCCTCCACTTTAGCCCAGTTTAGCAAGAACTGAGACCAAACCTGTAGAGCCGGGGGATCTTCAGCTTTCCAGCGCCTCGTGATAAGCCGCTTGGCAACCACTAGACCTAGATCTAGAAATCTGATAGTGGCTCTATGCTTTTTATCCTTCGGAAATACTCCTGTTATACAGGCTTCCCATGTATTAGGGAGTACTCTGTCAGTGCATGTGGATAGGTGTCGTACTACTCTCTCCCAGTAGTTATGTAATTTATTGCATGTCCATAGCATGTGCAAAAAGTCTGCATCCGTTAGTTTGCATCGTGAGCAGCATGTGTCTTGTCTGTGTAGTACCTTTTGATTTTGTCCGAAGAGAGGTATGCTTGGTGCACTATGTAGAACTGAATCAGACGAAACCTAGCGTTTCTGAGAAGTAGTATGCAGCTCTTCAACAGTGTATTCCAGTCCGTGGATGTGCATGGGTGAGCAAGGTCTGACCCCCATCTACTCCGGAAGGGTGCCAAATCTATTGCAGAGTGCATGCGAAGTCCCTCTGCGAACCATTTGGTGCTGTGCCGTCTCATGCCCAACGCTTGTATATATTGCACCACTAAGTGTGTTGGTGGGTTCCGCATACTATCACCCCAGTGGTGCCATAGCGTACCTACACAGGTGGCATGGCTTAGAAAGAGACCAAGTGGGGTTGCCTCCTCGCACATCATATTCTCATATGTCCTTAGTGTACTATCATTATAAAGATTGTGTGATTGCCTGCCTTATGCCTGGCTGTGAGTTCAGCTGCCTTGACCCTTCCACCTCCCTTTGAGGTGACCAGGATATGAAGGGCCGGGGCATATGGTGTGATTTGCTTGGTAAGGGATAGGCTTTGGCGGAAGCATTTCTGGGCCACCTGCACCAACATAGGAAGTGACCTAAGTGGTTTTGTACAGGGATGAAATATGTGCATGAGCATGTCTACGGTGTATAGGGGGCTGTTCCCTGTCGTATCTGCCAGGTGTAACTCCACCATCCAGATGGCAACCCATTGCAACTGGGCTGCTAAATAATAATGCTCCATGTTTGGTAGGGCCTGTCCCCCCTGAGTCTGGGGCAAGTATAATTTTGCGAGTGCTCCTCTGCAGCACGTGTTGTTCCAGATAAGGTCAGGTATTGTACCCTCCAGAGATTGGAAAAAGGATGCTATTAAGTAAAGTGGACGAAACAGGACCACCTTTTTCATGAGCGCTATCCTCCCCTCTACTGAGAAATTTAGTGTTTTCCAGAACTCTATTTGTGATGTTAAAGCATTGACCGCCCTGGTGATGTTGCCATCTAGTATGTTCTGGTCTACGTGATATACCCGTATTCCCAAGTAACAGAACATGACCGGTTGCCAAGTCACAGGTGTAATGTTGACCACGAGGGGTGAAAGCTGTTGTGCAGGGGTCAAAGGGGAATAAGCGTGATTTACCCCAGTTAACTCGTAGTCCCAATAGACTTGCAAAGCGTGTAAGGGTGTCAGATATTACTGAGGGCACTGCTTGGATGTCCCTGATATATAACAAGATGTCGTCTGCATATAGCGATATAGCAATCATCTCGGGGCCCAATTGAATACCCAGGTGTCCAGCAGATGCTCGTATAGCCATTGCTAATGGTTCAATTGCCAGCGAGAAAATTAGCTAGAGTGGGCATCCTTGCCTGGCGCCCCTGCCCATCTTTATGGGTAGTGAAAACAGATTGCCAGTGTGAATCCTTACTGTTGGCGCTCCGTATAACAGTTTAACTAGGCTTAGAAAATATTGTCCAAATCCATATCTCATACAGCGAACATGTATGGTCACTCAATGGTGTCAAAAGCTTTTTCTGGGTCTAATTCCAGATACCCCTCTTCTGGCCAGCCACGTGGGGAATATTGTATTACTCTGTACAATCTACGTATATTGTTAGAGGCGTTACGCGCAAGGACAAACCAGTTGTGGTCTGCATGTATGAGGTGTGCCGTGAGTAGCGCCAGCCATCCCGCTAATATCTTATAGTCAAGGCTCAGTAGCACCAATGGACAATAAGACCCTGTGTGCATGGGATCTCTGTCTGGTTTCGGGAGGGTGATCAGCTTGGCCTCAGTAAATGAGGCAGCAGGTTCGCGAATTGTAATGCCTCTGTGTATACCTGGTGTAGTTGTGGCGCTAAGAGGTCAGCATATGTTCTGTAGAACTCAGATGGAAAGGCATCTGGGCCCGGAACATTTCCAGAAGGTAGGACGCGCATTGCGCTGCGTATTCCTTCTAGCGTGATTGGGGCTTCGAATTCCATGCGCTGGTCTGGTGTGTGGCTGGGGAGGTCAAGACTGCCTAGAAAGTGATGTATGTCTGACTACGATGCCTCTAGGGTTGACTGATACTACTTCCCAAAGTATGTGGTCAGCTCAGTGTGTATTTCATGTTGTGTGTATTTCATCCCTCTGTTAAGGGATCTGAGCGCTGTGATAAGACCTGACAGTGTTTCTTGTTTGATCAGTCAGGCAAGAAGTCACTCATATCGGTCATGCTTCCTCGTGTGCTCTCGTAGAATGTGCCGCATAGTTCAGACACCTCACTGTTCTAGGAGTGACAAATGTTTATTGCGTGCTTACATTAATGTGGCCCTGCCTGCTGGTGCTGTTTTTGCCTGTGAGTGTTGTATTAACAGGTCTTTTCCCATTTCTAGCAATTCTGATTCTATTTGCTGCCTCATACCGATCCCGGTCCCTGGGCACTTCCCACGTAGTCTACCTTTTAGGGCTTCCTATTCCACTGCTTCTGATGAAGCTGTGTCTGTATTATTTTCTAAGTACTCCCTAATGGTAGTGCCAAGCGATTCACGGAATGCAGAGTCTTCCAGCATTCACGGCTGCAACCGCCATGTGGGGATCAATGGGATCCTATTTTCCCAGGTGAGCGTGACAAACTGTGGATTATGGTCCAAGTGAGTACGTCCTAAGTAATCTGTGTCTACCACATATGTGAGTAGGGAGGGTGTGCTCAAGAATCTGTCTAGGCGCCATGTACCATGTGCGGTGCTGAGTAGAAGGAGTATATCCGCAACCTGGGGTTGCGATGTCTCCATATGTCCATCAGGTTCCATCTGTTCATCCAGTCTCTCTACTTGGTCATGTCAGTAGATGCGGTGGTGCCTCACAGGCGTGGGAAGGACCTGTCTTGGTCTAAATCTAGGACACTGTTGAAGTCTCTCCCCATCAACCTCAGAAGTTCAAACTACTTTAGCCAATACCTTGAAAAGTGATTTCCATAAAGAACCCTGGTCTGTGTTTGGGGCACAGATATTGCCCAATCGGAGGAGCCGTCCGTCTAACCTACCCTTTATGATCACATATCTACCTTCTTTGTCTCATATGACTACTTCCTCAAAAAAGGGATACCTGGACCAATCCAAATCAATGCCTCTTGAGCAAATGGGGAGAAATCTGGCATATACTCTGCCCCTCCATTTCCTCTACAGCCTAGCTGTCTCTCTCTGTTCGTGTTAGGTGCATTTCCTGTAGGTAGGTGATACTCGCATTATGCCTCTTAAGGTAAGAATATACCGCATAACAGCGAGATGGTGTGCGGAGGCCTCTCACATTCAAGGTGAATATCTTTTGGTCCATCATAGCGGAAACAAAGGGATGGTTAGGAAAATTTCCTGGCCCAGGTGTGCGAAGCTGTTTGTGTGTATGTGACTCTGGGTGTACCCAGGCACTCTCCCCCTAGATGCCTATGTAACTTGATTCAAGACAATAAGGCCAAAATGGCAAAAAAAGAATACCAAAAGGGCGGTCTCCATGAACGGACAGACCTAACCAAACCAAACCTGAGCGGGAAAAGGAACCTCCCGTACTATTCACTAATTCCCTGTGTGTGAAAGGGAGAAAGGGGTGCAGGGCCTGCAGAGTGTGCCGAGGTGTAATCCCCTAGTTTCAATGTATAATGCCTCGCTTATGCTCTTGGTGTAAGTCCAAATGTAAAAGTAACTTAAACAATATCTATGTGTTTGCTGGGTCTAGCATTCCTCAAGGGCTGTTATTGAACATGGTTAATATAGCGGTGTGTCTGGGGCTATGATTCACTGATATAGTTGCATATGTGAAGTGACAGAGTGGTGTCAAATTATAGTATCTGAAGTCTGCGGAGTCACATCCGGCAAATTTAGTGAGGCAGTGTCGGATGGGTCTGCCATTGATGAGCTCTCTTCACTCGCTGAGGAGATTAGTGTTGCCCCTCTGCTAGTATCCTCTGGAATACCAGATATTCGTTCCGCTTTGCACACAGCTTTCTGCAGCTCCTGTATTATTCTGTTCCAGGTCAGGCATCAATATTAGACTGGGTGGGTGTTTCTTGCTGCGCTGGCCGCAGGGTCTGGGTCCCGCAGTTATGTTGTTCCGAGTGCTGGGTATTCCAGACAGGCGAGGTCCCGAGAATTGTCCAGTGGTTTCTTGCCAGTCCCACATATCCTGTGGCATGTCGAAACATCTTGTTTTGCCATCTGCCACCGCTCAGAGCTATGCTGGGTATAGCAATGAGTATTGAATGTTTAATTGCTGGAGTATCTGATTAACTTGCAGAAATGAGCCTCTCTGGTGTTGCACGCTTAATGTATAATCCGGGAAAAACATAACTCTCACATTCTCTGTTTTAATGCCTGGAAGCTTTCTCGTTTCATGCAAAATCAAATTGCTGTCCCTATAATGTAGTACCTTTAAAATGAGAGGGCAGACCCCCTTTCCAGGCGCCGGTCTTCTGGAGGGGATGAGATGCGCTCGTTATATCCTGATGAAGGGGGACAGAGAGGAAGTGGGAAGTAGCTCTTTCATCCAGTGTTCCATAAATGTGACTGCATCTTGGCCCTCCGCTCTTTCAGGTAGTCGAATTAAGCGGATATTATTCCGCCGGGAGCGCCCTTCCGCGCCTTCCAACCTGTCTTTCAGGGAGCGTATTCTGGCTTCGTGCGCGTTTTGCTGTTTTTCAATGATGTCCGTAATTGGCTTGAAATAGGTCAGGGTATGCTCCACAGTAGTCACTCGATCTTTTAATTTTCTATGGTCGGCATGTAATAGCGTCTGGTCAGCTGCCACCTTATTGATTTTGGATTCCAGCGAGACTCTGGACCTTTCAATGGCGTTTAGGATTGCATCCAGTCTTTCCTCTGGCGGGCGTGGCTGGTCTGTGTGCGCCATTTGTTCTGTGTCATCTATGTTTGGGGTGTGCGAGGAATTGCGGGGGCCAACAACCCCTAGTATGGCCCCTCTTTATTGGCTTGCTGTCCGGCTGTCCTGGCGGCTGTCCGCCCCCTTGCAGGGCCACCGGGCGCAATGGATGGGAGGGCACTGCCAGTCGCGGCGCCTCTTAATGTATCAGATGGTGCCTTTCTTGGGCTAGAGTGTTGTAAAGAGGGGCTCGCGATTCAGCTCAACCACAGTTCAGAATGCCCGCCTTAAGTTGCTCACAGAGTCTGTGTCTATGGCGTCACTTCTTATATGGGCACAAATGGGCTCAGCGGCGCGTGTCAGCTAGCGAGCCATGGCAGCATATTGCAAAGTTAGTGCAGGACTTACCTTGGGTGACCCGGGTGCCTTTATCGCCCAGTAACTCCAGGAAATGCTAGTTTTGTGTCACAGTTGTAGTGTAGGGCTTAAGCCCAGGTGTCCCTCACATGCCAGGAATGTGCTGAAGATTTGGCGTAGGCCTGGCAGGGGGTCTCTTTGTGGTGTGCAAGGCTTCAAGTAACATGCACCTCCAATACAGACCGGCTCCTACTGTCGCTGGTAGTCTACTGTGGCCAGTGATGACCCTCCCCCATCAATCAGTGCAGCCTCCTTTGTTATGTTATGTTAATGGAGCTTATATAGAGCACAGTTACCCTGGGGTGACCTGGCACTAACATAACATAACATAACTGCGACCCCCTCGTCCGTCTCCTTGCCGCAGCACCACCCAGCTGCCCACCTCTCCAAGCCCAGACTCCATCACGAGTCCGTCAGCAGAGCCCGGCGGCTCAGGTGGCGCATCTCCAGCCTCCGCCGTTGCAAGACAGTCCCCCCAAAGTATACAGAGACTACTGTTGGGTCTTCCCTCGGTGAGTTCTGTGCAATGGCGTATACATTTGGTGGATTAAGAGGATTCAAAACGGAACAGCTCTAAATCTCATCCACCATAGTGCTCCTGCAGGCCACGCCCCTCTGTGATTCACTCTATCTAATAAAAAGAAAACAGCTAGTTCAATAATTGCGATGTAAGTAATAAGAAGACAGAACTTTACAAAAGATTGCATACATTTGTCATTAAAGATAAGCAAGGACTCATGTCTGTCCCTAATGCACTCTTCTCTAATGTGGCAACCCTACGCTAATGCAAAATTAAAGTAAGGAGGAAATAGGAAAAAAGGAGTCAGAGTTCTCTGTGAAAGAAGCTCCAACATAGGTCAAGTAGAATAAAGCCAGAGATGTCAAAAGAGGTCTGTACCTTAAGGCGCCCTACGCCAGAATACTAACTATCCCTCACTATGTTGCATCATAACTTCAGTTGCATCTAAGGTATGCTCCAAAAATCCGCTTAGTACTTTTCCATTATTCCAGCACATATTGGCTTCGTCACACCATCTTGCTATTCCCACAATCATGATTCCAGCAGTCCTTGGTCTCGTCTCCTTCTCCCATTAGAACTCACCTCCCATCTTGTTATCGCTCTTCTTGTACCAGTTGCTGCTTCACATGCCTTACTATCTACTGAGAACAAATACCCCTTGCTCTCTGCTAAAAAAGCCTTGTTCACCTGCAGTGAGAACACAAACTACATGCAAAATTCTACTGCATTTGAAAAAAATATGAATTCAAATGTTAAACTGAAATGTGAGCTTGCATCCAAATGCATCTCAGGCCCACAAGTTAGGCTAAGTTAACAAGTGTATGGGTTTACACACAAATAAATCAAAATCTCAACATGTACCTTTAAAGTTAATACTTTCATTTAGTAAACACAGCACTATTTCTCGAAAATCACAATCCTATCTATTATGTTTCTAATAATTGCCTTAGATTGCAGGGACATCTTTATATGTGACATATCCCCACTTCTATTATTGATATTAGTCACAAAGAATGTAATGTGAGTGCAGACTACATTTAGCTATAATGCACTCCTAACATGTTCTTCGGGGTGGAGTCAATTTTACACTTCTCCAATCCCCCTCTGATGGTGAATCGAGCTATCACACAAATCTTCTGATCTTATCGGATAAGCTTATCAGATGAGCCAACCTAAACTGTAGTTGTTACAATCATTTTTTGTTTGAAGTCCTCAAATGCTTTATATCATGATAACAGGCATCCTGAGCCTTCTCAAATTCTATCCCTCCCCCTTTCTATTCTCCCATTTCTTTGCGTTGTTCCTCCTGTACCCTTTCACAGTTCCCCCTACAAGGACACAACAGCCAATTATTAACACAGGTTTAAAAATAGAACCAACCATTCCACTTCCAAAATTGACGAAACCATTTACATATAGCAATAAATCCATTTCCAACTGAATCCCAAACACCTTCAGCAGCTCACATCCATGTGGACATCAGTAATGGTAGTTATGTACTGTTGCAAGTTCTTACTATTGTCTGGAATGTACTTGCAACACTGTTGAACCTGTAAAACCAGACAGACTCCGCCCTCGTTTGCAAGCAAAATTTCTAAAACAAGTCATTCTGTAAAACCATAGCTCAAATAGCAACCATTTCAGAATTCACTAACAACAAAGCTCCAGCAATACTTGTAGATAATCTATTGACTACAGTGAACAACTTTCTAATTTTGATATAATTCAGTATTACCCCTGCGTTAGGTATGATAGTTCCGAAAATATCTCCCACAATTGCTCCGGCACTTAATCTGCATCTATGTCTCGCTTTTCTTCCCAAAATGGGTGATCAAAGTCTTCTACATGATACATCTTTGGAAACACTGCACCTAAATAACCTGTATCATGCCATTTACTAGGCAGCTTAAAATTGGCATTCATCCCACAAACACAATAAACCCCAGGGATCACTGGGTCTGTTCTATCCACAAGCAACTTCCATGACCCTCGAACCTCAAAGGTGTGATCACATTCACTCTTCCCTACAAATATGGAACTGTAGTCACTTTTGTCGTGGACTAGACACAATCTCCCCAGATGTTGCCAATCCAGTGACAATGCTCCAGCATTTCCTGCTGTCTGATGTTCCCTCTCCTCTGGTGACCAATTCTGTTCTCCTTGGACTTGGCCCTTCATTTTCACTTTGCACTGATTCAGACGCCTCAGTTATGGGTGCAAGTGTCCCTTCAGGAGACAACTACAGATTTCTCTTTGTTTGTTCCCTTGGCCAGCTTTCCTCCACTCCCGGTCCTGCAGCATTAGTCCTTTTGCCGGAATCAGGACCCAACTCATTCACCACAACTGCACCAGTTTAATTTGAGTCAGTTCCAACTTCTTTTTCTTCTGGACCCCCCCTTGCTTTGCTGTAGTGCTGCTTCAGGCTCGGTGTGTTCCTCTACAGCTTGATTGACCCTCTTCTATGGCCTCTCGAACACTGCTGGTGTTTCTTCTGGAAGAGGAGCTGTTTCATCAAGGGGACATGGGACCCTATGAGTGTGGGAGGCGTGCACCCAGTTCGGAAGACCACCACACTTCACAGCAGTAGTTGTGAGCAGAATCCCTTGAAACGGACCACACCAACGAGGTTCGAGGCAGTTTTGCCTTACATATTTCCTGACGATGACCCAGTTGAGGTTGTGACACTGCTCCTGATGTGGTGCTGTTGCTGCTTCAACCTGCTGTGACACAGAATGAACCACGTCAGCCAATCCTTTACAGAAGTTGAGCATCAAATCATTCGGCACTTAATCTGCATCTATGTCTCGCTTTTCTTCCCAAAATGGGTGATCAAAGTCTTCTACATGATACATCTTTGGAAACACTGCACCTAAATAACATGTATCATGCCATTTACTAGGCAGCTTAAAATTGGCATTCATCCCACAAACACAAAAAAACCCCAGGGATCACTGGGTCTGTTCTATCCACAAGCAACTTCCATGACCCTCGAACCTCAAAGGTGTGATCACATTCACTCTTCCCTACAAATATGGAACTGTAGTCACTTTTGTCGTGGACTAGACGCAATCTCCCCAGATGTTGCCAATCCAGTGACAATGCTCCAGCATTTCCTGCTGTCTGATGTTCCCTCTCCTCTGGTGACCAATTCTGTTCTCCTTGGACTTGGCCCTTCATTTTCACTTTGCACTGATTCAGACGCCTCAGTTATGGGTGCAAGTGTCCCTTCAGGAGACAACTACAGATTTCTCTTTGTTTGTTCCCTTGGCCAGCTTTCCTCCACTCCCGGTCCTGCAGCATTAGTCCTTTTGCCGGAATCAGGACCCAACTCATTCACCACAACTGCACCAGTTTAATTTGAGTCAGTTCCAACTTCTTTTTCTTCTGGACCCCCCTTGCTTTGCTGTAGTGCTGCTTCAGGCTCGGTGTGTTCCTCTACAGCTTGATTGACCCTCTTCTATGGCCTCTCGAACACTGTTGGTGTTTCTTCTGGAAGAGGAGCTGTTTCATCAAGGGGACATGGGACCCTATGAGTGTGGGAGGCGTGCACCCAGTTCGGAAGACCACCACACTTCACAGCAGTAGTTGTGAGCAGAATCCCTTGAAACGGACCACACCAACGAGGTTCGAGGCAGTTTTGCCTTACATATTTCCTGACGATGACCCAGTTGAGGTTGTGACACTGCTCCTGATGTGGTGCTGTTGCTGCTTCAACCTGCTGTGACACAGAATGAACCACGTCAGCCAATCCTTTACAGAAGTTGAGCATCAAATCATTCGATATGTTCATGAGCATGTTGGCAGGCAAGCAGGCAATCTCATAGCTCACCCCATGAGGACCTCACAGGGTGAGAGTCCTGTTCTTCTGTCTTTGACACTACGAAGACTCATCAACACAAGAGGTAAAGCATTGGGCCATTTTAGAGATGTTGAAGCACACACTTTCATCATTTTCCATCATCCCCTTTTGTATCGCTTTGATAGAATTCACTTTTTCGATGCCCCAACCACTCCCCTTCTCATATGTAAGTTAGCATCATATGGCTAACTAATGAAGTTCGTATATGTACTTATGTTGAGGTATTCCGTTTGCTATTTTATTGTTCAATTTATGTGTGACTGTATTAGTTCCTTAGCTTAGCCTGTGTGCCGCCATTTTGTGTATTCCTTTGTGTCCGCGAGCTTCACTCGCTCATGTGCCCCTCCCGCGGGAATAGGGAAATTCACTAAGACAGCAGTTTTCGTTTCTCGGCTTACTGTGGCCGAAACTAACAAGTCTCTTTATCAGTAATGTTCTCATGCCCCAGAGACGCTGAAGCCTAGCTCCATGGCCTTGAGTAAAGATAGCGATGTATCCCTTGCAGGTGCAGATGCCTGCTGCATGATGGCATTGTTCGCTGGTCTGGGTTTCAGTAATTTTCCACAAGGGGCGTACCCCAATGAACTGTGTTGCATTATAATGTATTGCTGTGATGCAGAGAGTCAGTCCTCTCGTTCGCACTCCTAGGAGTGAGGTCGGACAGGGCCCTCTCATATGAGTGTTGTTTGGCCTAATAAAGACTTTTGTTTATTCTTCTCCACTGTCCGGCTGACTTCCTATATAGTTACTATAGGTGAGTGCGGTAAGTCACTCGGGTGGATTTGAGCCACGCTTATCAGATGGCGCCCGAACAGGAACCCCGCGATAAGGATCTTTCTCACCCGTAAGGGGGTAGCAGAAGACCGGGGACCCGCTGGTCGGCACGGTGGGCCCGGGTACCCATCTGATGCCGAGCTTGGTTCTCGCAGCGCTGCCCCACCCTGCTGATCGGGAGAGGTCCCGGTTCGGATCTTACGCCGGGGTCCAGAAGGCGGAATTTGAAGCTGACCATGTTGGTCCTGGCAGCCGGAGGTGGAGAACGGTAGAGGTCGGTGCCGCCTACGGAAGGTGAGTGGTCCACCTGTGATTGTTTCAGGAACTGGAGTGTTCCGGGAGACTAGGGCGTCTCCAGTGGTTTGAGGAGCCGGTGTGCTCCTGGGGCTAGTGTGCTCCGGGGAACTCAGAGTGTGAGCAGGCACTCTGACAGACTTGACGAGGTTGGGGGGAACGTCTAGATATATTGTTTGTAGTGATCCGACCGGGTGGTACTGTGGTGAAGGCGTGGCTCATTGCGGGTGGACTCCGGTGCTTACCCTGAACTCCCAGAGTGGTGGTTCAGTGGAGGTGAGACCCGGGTCTCCCGTGGTAAAGTGCGCAGTGATCCATAGTGCCGCACGGGGAGCGGATTTGTTCCTCCATCCTCAGAACAGTTAGTGTACTGTTCGGTCTGCGGTAGGGTCAAGGTTCCCCAGGACTTGGTCGACGGGCCTTGTCCCATTTGGTAACACGTGTTTGGAGGTATTGTATATGTGTGTGTGTGATTTCCCAATGTGTAATTATATGTGTGTGTGAACGAGCTCGAGCTAGTGATTCAAGGTGACGAAGTTCGTTGACAGAGAAGTGTTTTGAAAATGCCTTGTTTTAGTAAGTTACGATGTTTTGGATGTTGTTGTCGACCCTCAGATACTAGACTGTCCGAGAGCCAACCCGCACCCCCTGAGGGCACTCCAAGCTTTGATATGTACGTCAAGCATGGATTGACCCCGATTTTGTTTGGTACTTTATGGCACCGGTACACCGCTGACAATGTGGATTTACAATGGCCCTTGACGGGTTCTTTCGAATAAGCTAAATTGGATTATTTACAGGACAAATTGTTTGCTAGGCGTAGCCGCCAAAGCATGTTTGATTCCTTAAGAGTGTGGCAGAAAGAAGCCTGGAAGCGTAAGTTGAGAGAAGAGAAAGAGGCTTTTAAAAAGTCCGCGCAGACTATGGCACAGAAAGCGAGAGAACATATTGGGAATGAGAACGCGCTGCGTTTGGAGCGCGCAGATAGGCTTTGCAGGTTGAAAGAAAATAAAAGTTATGTAGTACGAGAGGATGACCCAGACGAGATGGAAGACATTTTGAATACCCGACCCCCTCCCCCTTATGCCCCGCAGCCCTTGTACCCCTCCTTGCCAGTTCCGGCCTCCATTAGTGGGGTTCCGGGTCCATCAGCCAGTGCTCCCCAACAATCCCCGCCCTCGACACCTCTTGTTTCTTTACTCCAGACCACTTCACCTGCACCTTCCCAATTCTCTTTAGCTCTCCCTACTGTTTCAGCTAGTACCACCCCCAGTCAGGAGATGTTAACGCTGAGCCGAGGCGCAGGGAGCGGACTACTCACACAGGTACGGAAGTTGCTTACGCGTTCTACAGTTGGTTTGGATGAGAAGAGTATAGTGGCTAATCAGGCATGCCAGTGGGCAAGGAATAATATTTACTCGTTTGAAGATATTTGGTCCACAATGAAAGATTTTGAGCCTTTGATGCAACAGCATGCTTTGTGGCATATGTCGAATGTATTGATACCGCTATGGGAGCAGGGGTATGGAGGTGTGGCTCCGGCGACTTTGCGAGACATACAGAGCGGAGCTTTCAGAACGAATACTGGGGTGAAGGAGGTGATGCGTAGTTTACAGGCTCTATTACAGTATAGAAATGAATTGCCCTCTGCAGGCACACCCCATTTTCCAGGTATACATCCCATGCGTGAGGTACATCCTATTTTTCATCCCGAGATCCCCGAGATGGTAGATCCGGTCACGAAGGCTGTCACCAGGAACAGGGTAGATGCACATTTCCAGGAGCAATGGGTGTATACGCCATGGAAGAGAAGCGAGGTATTAGCATTGAAGGCTCAGTTGCCAGACTCTAGGAAGAACCCTACTGCCTACTATAAAGAACTAACGGAAGCTGCGTCTTCCACTGTAATGACTCTGGCTGATGTTGAATTGTTTTTTGGGCTTTTGGTCCCAGTCGATGTATGGCGGCAGGTGAAAGGTACAGATCATTCGGAAGAATTAGGAGGTACGTGGCAGGAATTGCAGGATTGGGATAAAGAGCGTAAGCCGGGGGAAAAGCCAAAAGCTGAGATATTAGCTTTACCGGGGCGCATAATAAAATACATGCACTCTCTCATTCCCCCGAAGAAGGTAGACTGGGACAAGTTGACGGCTTGCAAGCAGAAAAAGGATGAGGCGGTCTCGGACTTCTTCACAAGGTTCGAAGAGACGTTTATGGATTTCAGTGGACAAGATGTGTCACAGGATGGAGGGTTGCGACTCTTTGTTAATAGGTTTGTCATGAACTTATTACCCGAAATTTCAGCGAGATTGCAAGCGTCGGAGAGTACATGGACAACGTCCTCTCCCTCTGGTATCCTCAGTATGGCGCAGTATTATGAACACAGGGAAAATGAGAGTAAGGACAAGCAGGAAAAGAAGGCTAAAGATTTGAAGACTAGGGTTTTGTTGCAGCAAGTGGCTAGAGGCAGAGGAAGGGGTGCGGCGCCGAGTCGTGGTGGCGGTTTTGGGAGAGGTGAGAGTAGGGAAAGACTGGGACCGAATCAGTGTGCGAAGTGCAAGCAGGAAGGGCATTGGTGGAGGGATTGCCCACTGCTTCAGTCGAATGCCGGTCCAGGGCGAGGGCGAGGAAGAGGTAGTGGTGATTTTGGGAGACAGAACGCACGGTTGGATGGTGGCGGGAGACCGGGAGGTAATTACTTTGACAACAGTGCGAACAGACAACAGTTGCAGAGGGGCGGCGGTCAGTACTATAATGATGATTACCCAGTGGACGATCTGACAGGGTTCTCCCACAACTAGGACAGCGTAGGACAGAGCGAGGGACCAGTGCCTGTGGAAGTTGATCAAAGGGGACCCTATGTCGAGGCAGACTTATTGGGATCTCAACAAAAATTTCTAGTGGATACGGGTGCAATGAAAAGTTCAGTGGCTCATTCCCGGGTCCCAGGGGCGGCTCTGTCTGGCAAGAATAACATCTCTGTGGGTTTTGCAGGTACCCCGGTGATTAGCCCCATTTCTAAACCCCTCAGGTTGACGATTGGTCCTTTCACTGTTGATTCACCGTTCCTATTAACATCGAATTGTGGAGAAAATTTGTTGGGCTTAGATTTATTGAAAAGGTTGCACGCCACCATTTATTGTTCCCCGGACGGCGTGTACCTTACGTTGGGCCCGAATGTCGCTCGCCCATTACAGTGTTTTTCCAAAGATGACCCATTACCGCCTGAATTCCAAGGAATACCCGACAGTTTGTGGGCTGTAAATGACACAGATGTAGGCAAAATGGATATAGCCCCGGTGACAATAAGAGTAAAGGTGGGCGCGAAATTGCCCAGGGTTCCACAGTACAGGATTCCTAGTGAGGGGGAAAAGGCCCTGTTACAAATAATACAAGATTTGATTCGGTCTGGTGTAGTGGAAGAGACGGATTCGAACATATGTAACAGCCCTATTTTACCTATCCTTAAAAGACGATCACCTGAAGCTACTGATAATACTCCTGATGTCTTTAGGTTTGTGATCGATCTGCGCCACGTGAATAGAGTAGTGGAGCCACAATACCCAGTGGTCTCGGACATCACTACGATATTGACGATGATTCCCCCTTCTGCTAAATATTTCTCTGTCCTGGATTTGAAAAATGCTTTCTTCAGTATTCCTGTACATGAAGACAGCCGCTATCTATTCGGATTCTCATTGGCTGGCCGAAGCTTCCGGTTTAAGAGAATTCCCCAGGGGTACACTGAAAGTCCGAGCATATATAGTCAGGCTCTGAAGGCACAATTGGATGAACTGGAACTTCCACCTGGCAACGTCATGTTGCAGTATGTGGATGATATCCTGATAGCGTCGGACGACGAGACGGGTTGTCGGGATGCTACTGTCAAATTACTGCACAATTTGGCAAAAAGGGGGCATAAAGTGTCCCTTCCAAAGTTTCAATACTGTCGAACGGAGGTCACCTACCTCGGTCACCTCCTTTCGAAAGTGGGGAGGAGATTGACGCCAGAGCGCATAAAAGCTATTACTAACATGAAGGTACCTAACACGCAGCGAGAGGTGCGCGCATTTCTGGGCATAACATCGTATTGTCGCCAGTGGATACCTAACTATGCGTTACTAACGAAGCCCCTACTGTATCTGACTACCAAAGAAGTGCGCGAACCCCTACCCTGGACCCCTGCATGTCAAGAAGCGTTTGATTTACTAAAAGATGCTTTATGTTCTGCGCCCGTTCATGGAACACCTGATTACCAGAAGCCTTTTGTTCTTTACGTACATGAGGCGGAAGGTTGCGCGTTGTCTGTTCTAACTCAGTGTTTTGGGGGGAAACAGAGACTCTGCGCCTATTTTTCCGCAATGCTTGACAATGTGGCAAGAGCACTGCCGAGTTGTCTGAGAGCCACGGCGGCTGCTGCGGTCTCTATAAGACAAACGGCAGGGCTCGTATTGGGGTCAGATCTCACAGTAATGGTACCGCATGCTGTGGACATTTTGCTAAACAGAACACAGACACAGCACTTAACTAGTGCTCGTCTTACCGGTTATGAGATGACTCTCTTTGCACCTCATGTGACGATCAAAAGGTGTGCTACATTGAATCCTGCCACATTGTTACCTATCCCCACAGATACAAAGGACGATGACATACATGACTGTTTGTTTAGGATCGAAGAAGAGACTAAGGGGAGGGTAGATCTGACAGACAAGCCCTTAGATGAACCGGACGGGGAGTTGTATGTGGATGGGTCTTGTTTCAAATTGCCAGATGGTACATCGACAGCAGCATATGCAATAACGACATTACAGACAGTAGTGGAGACATCTAGGATACCTTACAATTCGGCCCAAGCTGCTGAGATAATAGCCTTACTGAGAGCATGTGAATTGAGTGAGGGACTGGACGTGAATATTTATACTGACAGCCAATACGCCTTTGGCGTGGCTCATAATTATGGGCGACTCTGGGCAGAACGGGGATTTCTGACTTCACACGGCCAACGCATACAACATGGCCCACTGATACTACGACTGTTAGCGGCACTGACGTTACCCAAAAGATTTGGCTGTGATAAAGTGTAGCGCACACAAGACAATAGTGGATGACGTAGGGCGAGGCAATGCTTTTGCAGACGAAACAGCAAAAGAGACTGCTCGGACAAAATTACCACGGATGTTTGTGGCAGGACCAGCTAGATGGGTCCCAGATGTTAGCATGTTTTCAGATACTGTACAGAGTGTAAAAAATATACAAGAAAAAGTGACTGAAGATGAATTAAGAGCATGGATGGATGGGCGGGGCGATTGGATGCGGATGAATGTTGGACAGATGTGACCGATAAGAGACGATGGTTACTCCCAAATGCATATGTTCTCCCAGTAGTGACGATGGCTCATGGGCCTGCACATATTAGCGCAAAAGGCATATGCAAATTGTTGGACCCAGTGTGGAGCAATGAGAATATCTCCAAAGTGGCGACTCACTTGGTCTGACAGTGCATGGTGTGTTTGAGGCACAATCCTGGAAAGGGTACCCCTGCCCCAGCTGGAAATTTTGCACCTCCCTCTTTTCCTTTTGAGGTGATTCAGATGGACTATATTGAGATGGAGAGGGTCAACAACTTAAAATATGTTCTTGTGGTTGTATGTGCTTTTAGCAGGTGGGTGGAGGCTTTTCCAACTAAAGACTGCACGGCCATTTCTACTGCAAAAATGTTGATAAAGGAGTATTTTTCTCGCTTTGGATTACCTAGGGTGATCTGGAGTGATAACGGTACGTCCTTTAATGCAGAATTAGTCAAGCAAATATGTAAAGGCTTACAGATTTCTCAAAAATTCCACTCGGCCCTACACCCTCAGGCAGCGGGACTTGTGGAGCGGTTTAATGGAACGCTCAAATTGAAAATGGCCAAAATACAGGAGAGTACAGGTCTCCGTTGGCCAGATGCCCTCCCTTTAGCCTTACTTTCCACAAGAGTGACGGTTAATTCGAAAACGGGCATCTCCCCCCATGAAGTGATATTTGGCCGTCCGGCCAATGTCTGGGGAGTGCCCAGGCCTAAGTGCTTCTCCGAAATTCAGTATCCTTTGTTGACAGACTACTTGTATGCTTTGACTAAAGATCTTCGTTCTATTCATCAGCAGGTAGCAGACACCCTGAAGCCGTTGCCGGAGGGGCACGGACACTCCATCAACCCAGGCGATTGGGTCGTCGTCCGAAGATATCAACGGAAGTCCTGTCTGGAGCCCAGGTGGTCGGAGCCGCGTCAGGTGCTTCTAACAACACCACCCCCTTTTCTGAATCGTCTAACAACGCGCACGGCGCTTCGTGTGGAAGGCAGGAAGGCGTGGACCCACGCCTCACACGTGAAGAAAGTCCCGCTGCCGTTACCCTATGACCAATGGGTAAAGGAAGGCATTGCTGACGAGCATCATGAGCAAATACCCAGATATGTTCCCTTCTCGGATGCTTCACTGAGGGGAGAAGAGCAAAGTGAAAAAGAGAATTCACAGGCACGTGCAGAAAAAAGTGTTTCAGTGAGCTCTACTACTCCCGTTGCTACTAGTGAAGAGACATCAGAGAGTTCAGCACCCGCCATCGACACACCTGTTTTGTTCACTAATCCCGAAGTGCGAGGGAGCACTCGTTATAATCTGCGGCCTCGAAGAAAATAAGTGAGAATGACAAATGTGATGGACTAAACACTGGAAGAAGGGCTTAGCGAATTTTCTAAATACGAAGATTTAGTGATAGGGATGGACTTGTAAGAGCCCTGGTGTTTAGCTGAAGATTGTGTTCTATGAGACTATAGAGTGGTGCGGGCCCAGATTAAGTGCTCCTCTGTTTCAATTGCTGTGCGTTGAGCGACGTGGGAATAAGGTATGGACGGTAAAAGCCTGCCTGTGAGGCTTTGAAGGACACAGGGAGAAGATCCCTTCTTTTAGGGTTGAAGAACCCCTCTGGCCGGTTTCACAGACTGTCTGGGACTATTTTTTTAGTAGAAGTGTTTTTCTTTTTTTCCTTTTTTTGGATATATTTTGAACGCTATTGAGAATGTATCCCTTTGGCCGTCCCATCCCTGATGAGGAGCAGCCCTTTGCGGCTCCGCCGAGACCTGTGCCTGATTCCCCCTGGTTGGCCCTCTCCCGGAAAGGAAAAATAGTGCTTATTATTGTCATCCTAATTGCCTTTATAGTGACTCTTGGTATATTGTTTTTCCTGGATAAAGCCTATCCGGTTCATGTGTTTGCACCCACACCTACTGCCGTTCCTGAACATAACATGATTACTGTGGATTATGGTGAACGAATGTTGAGAAAGGGCTATAAAGAAAATGTTTTTATTAAGACTTTGCACCATGCACATGCCACCACCAATTTGACTGACTGCTGGGTCTGTGGGCTCCTCCCTTCTGCTGCCTACAAGAAAGATAGATTCCTAGCACTTCCTTTGACTCCTGCGAATAGTTGTGTGGGGTGGTATACTCTCATAGGTCTTGTTAAATATTTTCAGCAGCCAGATTTTCTGACTCCTAGACTGCAGAATAGGGGGTCGACAATGACAATGCGAGTGCGACCTCTGCCTCCATCTTCCATTGGACGTATATATACTGACGGGCGTTTTGACCAGACATTTATAGAGACGTGTGAGAAAAAGTTGGGCCGGTTTTTGATACCAAATGATACTGACAAAGTTAGGGATAGCTTCCTGCAGCTGAATTCCTCCCTGTCTTACAGACACCCCCCAAAGGGAAATGACAGTGTCAAGTCTCTGATACCCCTGGCTGTGGTGGGTCCCTCGCCATTTTTCTGTATAGAGGGAAGGGGCCCCATCAAGGTTGGTAATAGCTCCTGTAACGTGACGGCATTGATACGTTTGCCTCTCAGCCCCTCTTTGGTTACGCCCCCCAGCATCTATTTTGTGTGTGGAGATAATGGATACTTATGGTTGCCTGAGGGTTGGGGTGGGGTGTGTTATTTAGCCTATATGATTCCTCCTGTATATGTGGCACCTTCTGATTACCACAGAACTCATCGTAGATTTCTCAGTCCACAAGAGCAGCGTAAAAGGAGGGAGCTTCAGGTAGATGACGTTGACCAGACAGACACCTCGTACCAGCAATGGACTGATTTTTCTAAGGGCTTGCTACCTTTCTGGGTCCGATATTTAACAGTAGGGCCATTCGACGACTGTCCAGGGTAATGGAAAAGGTAGTCCTTACTGAAGCTGACATTGCGACTAACATGTCCGTTGAGATTCAGGCTATGAGATTATTCACGATTCAAAATAGGATGGTGCTTGACGTCATCCTGGCAGATAGGGGCGGGGCCTGTCGCGTCATCGGGACGTCTTGTTGTGTGTATATTCCAGACTCAGCTCCGACTGTTAATTTGGCAGTACAGAAATTACATAGATTAGCGACTGAACTACATCAGGATAATGGGACATGGTCCTTACAGGGGTGGCTCTGGGGTGCCTTCTCCTCCTGGGGTTGGAAAATATTGATGGGTTTGGTTGGTGTGGTGAGCGTAATACTGACATGTTGCCTTTGTGTATATTGCCTCCCTCCATGCTGCTCAATGTGTGCTACGAATTTGCGTCCACAAAAGAAGGTGTCGGGTCAATATGCTACTTCGATGATTACTGAAATTCCTGCTGATGCAAGTTGGTTGATGTTTATTTCAGAGGATGTTTTAGACTAAAAGAAAAATGAATGTGTTCTGCCCCTAGAATGGATATGCCAGCACTACCTTTTGGCAAATAAATGTGGCCATAGTTAGCCAATGATGCTAAAAGGAGGGTCTGATAGAATTCACTTTTTCGATGCCCCAACCACTCCCCTTCTCATATGTAAGTTAGCATCATATGGCTAACTAATGAAGTTCGTATATGTACTTATGTTGAGGTATTCCGTTTGCTATTTTATTGTTCAATTTATGTGTGACTGTATTAGTTCCTTAGCTTAGCCTGTGTGCCGCCATTTTGTGTATTCCTTTGTGTCCGCGAGCTTCACTCGCTCATGTGCCCCTCCCGCGGGAATAGGGAAATTCACTAAGACAGCAGTTTTCGTTTCTCGGCTTACTGTGGCCGAAACTAACAAGTCTCTTTATCAGTAATGTTCTCATGCCCCAGAGACGCTGAAGCCTAGCTCCATGGCCTTGAGTAAAGATAGCGATGTATCCCTTGCAGGTGCAGATGCCTGCTGCATGATGGCATTGTTCGCTGGTCTGGGTTTCAGTAATTTTCCACAAGGGGCGTACCCCAATGAACTGTGTTGCATTATAATGTATTGCTGTGATGCAGAGAGTCAGTCCTCTCGTTCGCACTCCTCGGAGTGAGGTCGGACAGGGCCCTCTCATATGAGTGTTGTTTGGCCTAATAAAGACTTTTGTTTATTCTTCTCCACTGTCCGGCTGACTTCCTATATAGTTACTATAGGTGAGTGCGGTAAGTCACTCGGGTGGATTTGAGCCACGCTTATCAGCTTTGTTCGCCCTAAGTGTGGCAGGGTATGCTCAGACGTGAGTCCCTTGTTCACTTGGCCACTGGATTCAAGATAGCCTGGCTGATGAGGATTATGAATCCGAAACCGGTCCCAGGATGCTTGTTTCCGGTCCAGGGAAGACATGGCTTGGCAGTTCGGGCTGGACTGTTCCCATAAGGCACAGGGTCAGACTGATTTGCATATAGTCATGTCTGAACTGGGGTGGCTGAGTGAACTAAAGAATGGTGATGGATTAAACCCAGATCAGTTGACTCGGGGTGAGTGTTTGATTTGTTCAAACGCTCCGTCCATCATCCCCTTTTGTATCGCTTTGTTCGCCCTAAGTGTGGCAGGGTATGCTCAGACATGAGTCCCTTGTTCACTTGGTCACTGGATTCAAGATAGCCTGGCTGATGAGGATTATGAATCCGAAACCGGTCCTAGGATGCTTGTTTACGGTCCAGGGAAGACATGGCTTGGCAGTTCGGGCTGGACTGTTCCCATAAGGCACAGGGTCAGTCTGATTTGCATATAGCCATGTCTGAACTGGGGTGGCTGAGTGAACTAAAGAATGGTAATGGATTAAACCCAGATCAGTTGACTGGGGGTGAGTGTTTGATTTGTTCAAACGCTCCGTCCATCATCCCCTTTTGTATCGCTTTGTTCGCCCTAAGTGTGGCAGGGTATGCTCAGACATGAGTCCCTTGTTCACTTGGCCACTGGATTCACTGGCCTGGCTGATGAGGATTATGAATCCGAAACCGGTCCCAGGATGCTTGTTTCCGGTCCAGGGAAGATATGGCTTGGCAGTTCGGGCTGGACTGTTCCCATAAGGCACAGGGTCAGACTGATTTGCATATAGCCATGTCTGAACTGGGGTGGCTGAGTGAACTGAAGAATGGTGATGGATTAAACCCAGATCAGTTGACTGGGGGTGAGTGTTTGATTTGTTCAAACGCTCCGTCCATCATCCCCTTTTGTATCGCTTTGTTCGCCCTAAGTGTGGCAGGGTATGCTCAGACGTGAGTCCCTTGTTCACTTGGCCACTGGATTCAAGATAGCCTGGCTGATGAGGATTATGAATCCGAAACCGGTCCCAGGATGCTTGTTTCTGGTCCAGGGAAGACATGGCTTGGCAGTTTGGGCTGGACTGTTCCCATAAGGCACAGGGTCAGACTGATTTGCATATAGCCATGTCTGAACTGGGGTGGCTGAGTGAACTAAAGAATGGTGATGGATTAAACCCAGATCAGTTGACTGGGGGTGAGTGTTTGATTTGTTCAAACGCTCCGTCCATCATCCCCTTTTGTATAGCTTTGTTCGCCCTAAGTGTGGCAGTGTATGCTCAGACGTGAGTCCCTTGTTCACTTGGCCACTGGATTCAAGATAGCCTGGCTGATGAGGATTATGAATCCGAAACCGGTCCCAGGATGCTTGTTTTCGGTCCAGGGAAGACATGGCTTGGCAGTTCGGGCTGGACTGTTCCCATAAGGCACAGGGTCAGACTGATTTGCATTTAGCCATGTCTGAACTGGGGTGGCTAAGTGAACTAAAGAATGGTGATGGATTAAACCCAGATCAGTTGACTGGGGGTGAGTGTTTGATTTGTTCAAACACTCCGTCCATCATCCCCTTTTGTATTGCTTTGTTCGCCCTAAGTGTGGCAGGGTATGCTCAGACGTGAGTCCCTTGTTCACTTGGCCACTGGATTCAAGATAGCCTGGCTGATGAGGATTATGAATCCGAAACCGGTCCCAGGATGCTTGTTTCCGGTCCAGGGAAGACATGGCTTGGCAGTTCGGGCTGGACTGTTCCCATAAGGCACAGGGTCAGACTGATTTGCATATAGTCATGTCTGAACTGGGGTGGCTGAGTGAACTAAAGAATGGTGATGGATTAAAGCCAGATCAGTTGACTGGGGGTGAGTGTTTGATTTGTTCAAACGCTCCGTCCATCATCCCCTTTTGTATCGCGAAGCACACACTTTAGCCAGCCTTGATTTCAAAGTGCCATTTATCTATCCCACGATGCCTTACACTTCTGGCTGATAACTGCAATGCAATCTCTGCTCTACTTGTAATGCTGCACATGAAAGTCTCATGATCTCTTAAAATGAGACCCACGGTCTGATTCCAAAGTAGTTGGAAATCCAAACCTCGAAATGAGCTCACTCAATAGTAGTTTAGCTACTGTGAGACTATCACATCTTCTTGTAAGATAGGCTTCCACTCAGCGAGAAAATATGCACACCACCACCACCAGAATGTATCTTAATGTGTTGCACACAGGCATCTCAACGAAGTGTAACAGCATCCTGTTAAAAGGTCATCTTGACTTCTCAGTGTGGCTCAATGTAACAGCAATTCTCTTTCCCACATTCTTTTGCTGACAGGTCACACACCTGTGACACAATGCTTCAACCATCGCCCAAAACTTTGGATTAAACCATGTTTGCCTGAACAACCTCACCATCGTTTCTCTTCCTACATGTGTTGGCCCATGAATATGTCTTACCATCTGATACAATAGGCTATTTTGTAAAACCTGTCTCCCATCACTTGCAACCCAAATGTCACCATTCCTTTTTACACATCCTGCTTTAGTCCACCTCAGTAACTCTTCCTCAGACATCTCCTCGTGTAACCTTTTCAACTCATTCCCAAGTATCAGCAACTGTCACCATCAGGTTGAAGTTTGTCTCATCTGTTTTTCCATTCACGTATTCCCTGTTGAAAATACAAACATTCAGTGCACAACAACGTGCAACTTCATCAGAGTAACAACTTCCAACTGCACCAAAATATTTTTCCTTACAGTGAGAAAGGCACTTAACTACTGCAATTTCTCGAGGCATCAACAAGGCTTCCAACAGTTTTCTCACAGCTTCTCCATTACCTATTGGTGATACTGATGAGGTCATGAACCCCCTTTGAGACCATAACTGCCCAAAGTCGTGTACCACACCAGACCCGTACTGGCTATTGGTGAAGATTGTCACTCTCAACTGCTCTGAAACACAGCATGCATGTGTTAGGGCAACCAATTCAGCTACCTGTGCGGAGAATACTCCATGAAGCCAAGCAGCTTCCACCACTCCCGAAACAGTATAGACAGCATAGGCAGCCATTAAGTTCCCCTCATGATCCCTTAAGCATGAGCCATCAACATCATTTGGTCAGACTTAGGTAATGGCTTGTCAGTAATGTCAGGACAGGGTTTGGTGCATAGTTGAGTGACAGTGAGACAGTCAAGCTCTCCTTCATCTCCATCTTTATTACAATTAGGCAAAGTAAGAGGGTGGTAGGGTTAAGGCTAGAACATAATTTCAAGGTAAACGTTTTTGGCAGCCAAAATCACCTGCTAATATCTGGTATGCCTACTACTAGTCAGGCAGTGGGTGCGCATTCTAGTCAACAGCAAATCCACAGAATGTGGAACATAAACTGTTAAAAGGTGACCCATCATGATGCCTTCGCATTTCATTATGCTGACACCTTTTACAGCAACGGTTTTGAGACATTCGGGCAACGCAGATGCTACTGGATCTAAAGTAGCTGAAAAATAGTTGATTGGTTTACGGGCATTTCCATGGTTCTGTGTTAATACTGAGAGTGCATAGCGTTCTCTCATGATAAAAAAGCAAAAATGCTTTGTTGTAATCTGGCATTCCCAGCGCAGGATCATGACAGAGACTCTCTCTCAACTCAAGGAATGCATTCAAACAATCATTGTCCCAGGGCACAGGATCAGACTCATCTTTGTGTATCAACCTCTGCAGAGGTTTGACCAGAAGGGAAAAGCTGGGTATCCACTGGCAGCAGTATCCCACCATTTCCAAAATCATTCTGACTTCTGTCTGTGTGCATGGCGGATTCATTTGCATAATCGCCTAAATCCTTTCTTGTAACACTTTTTTTTTTTTTTTTTTACATTTTTTTTTTGTCCTCATATTTGCCACCAGAATATATTTGCTCTAGATGGGTCTCGCCGATGCCTCTTATACTGTCATTTTTCGAGTCCGCCATGGAGACAGTATCATAGCATACAGGGAAGTCCCAGAGGTAGGCTGCTTTCCTTATCCCACTCCTCCAAGCCTATATTGGGCGCCCTAGGCCTGGTGGAGGACAGGACCGACTCAACCTCTGGCATAATCACAGGCCCGTTCACCTATTTATCCAGACCACCAGTTTAGACCAAACGTTCTCAATGTTCTCTTTTCGACCAGCCAAATCCATTTTACAGACTTCCATTATATACTTCAGGCATTCTGCAAAACGAGGAGGAGACACTGACTTCCACTCCATACAAATTTGTCTCCTAGCAATAATTATTATATAAAAAATAAACTGTGAGTCCAGACTATTGATATCATAATCTTTCGATAAACTGAAAAAAACCAGTCTACGAGAACATATAATAGTCGTTAATAGTACATCACACAAAAAATCCATAACCGCTTTCCAAAAGTCTTGAATGGCTGGACATTCTAAAAAGATATGAATATCGTCAGCTGCATTATGTTTACATCGGGGGCAATAGTAGTTCTTTCGTGTGATCTTGTTCAATTTGGCCGGAGTCCAATATACTCTATAGGCCGTAAATATATGGTTACGTCTTAAGTTTGCTGGCTTAATCAGCCTCGATGACAACAAAAAGGAGTCTAACCATACTTTGTTAACTTCATCAGGAGTGTCCGGTATACAATGACCCCATAAATTTATAACCTCTGAATTGGTTTTACTCTCTTCTTCTTTGATCAACAGTTTATACCAAAATGAAAGTTCTTTTACCCATTTCCCCCTCCTTCCTATATAGTCAAAAATATCCGTGTCTTTCTCTTTTTGCATATTTTGACTGGACCACCAGGAAGATAGTTGATAGTATTTGAACCTGGTCAACTGCCCATCAGTAAGTTGTACTAAAGAATTCCAGTCCACCAGGCCTGAATCCCTCCTAAGATCGCCCCATGTTTTTAACCCAGCATTTTTCAAAGGTTGTGACAGATGATCTTGGAGGCATAAAGGTGTACCAGGAGAGTCCCAAATTGGGGTGTATGTATGGTAATATGGGATATCAAATATCTTCCTGATGAACCCCCAGTTTTTTAATGCGGTCAATAGGATTTTAAGGCGAATTTTTAAAAAAAATTTCTGGTCTCCAAATTTAAACAAAAAATAATCGTGGTCATAGGGTAAGTCAGTTAATAATGCTTGAAACAAGCGGCCCTGTGATGATGCGTCTAACTTATTTGCAAGTATCCTAAAATTTCTGAAATGAAATGCGTGACAATATGACAGAAGATCAGGGAGGGCAAGCCCTCCTAAACTTAAACCCCTCCTCAGTTTCTTCCATGTTATTCTTGCAGACTTACAGGCCCATATAAATGATCCAATTTTGCCCTGTAAGGTATTAATATCTTTCAGTGAGAATGATAAGGGGATACAGTTGAATAGGAAAGAGACTTTTGGGAGAATAGTCATTTTAATGAGGTTGACTCGACCGTATATATTCAGGGGCAAGTTTCCCCATCTTAACAATGTTTTATTAATATCTTTAACCACCATATTCCAACTGAGTGATGTAATGTCTTTTAAGGATTGGGTTAAGTAGATTCCCAGGTACCTCATTTTCTGATTAGCGCCTAATATAGGTGTGTTGTTATTCCATCCCATAATCTCAGTTTTCTCCTTATTTATCTGGTAACCTGACAGTTTCCCAAATTCATCTGATAAATAAAATAACCTCGGTATTGCTACTAAAGGATCGGAGGTATATAAAAAAAGATCGTCTGCGTATAACGCCACCTTCAAGGACAGATTTCCGAGCAAAAAAGGTTGGATAATATTGTCCTCTCTAATCCCACAAACAAAGGGCTCCATATAAACATCGAACAGAAGAGGGGATAAGGGACAACCCTGTCTGGTACCGCGGGATATATCGAACCATTCAGATAGAATTCCATTGACTAAAACCTTAGCCTTTGGGTTGTGATATAGGGATCTAACCGCCTTTATGAAAATTTGAGGGAACCCGAAAGCCGCCATAGAGGCCCAAAGATACTTCCAATTGACCTGATCAAAGGCCTTAGCTGCATCTATGGCGACCAGGGCCAGTGGGAGATTTTTAACGTTGGCGTAGTCTATGGCTCCTATTGCTTGAAATGTTAGTTCGTTTAACTGTCTCCCTGGGATAAAGCCTCTCTGATTAGGATGGATTATAGACTTAATAACCTTCGATAGTCTAGTTGCTAAGATACCAGAGTAGATCTTCATATCTGTATTCAGCAGAGAAATAGGTCTGTAAGACTCTATTCTTTTAACATCCTTATTTGGTTTTGGTATGAGCGTTATAATGGCTTCTCCCCATGAGGGAGGTATTGAGAAACCCTGAGTCAACAAAAGGTTGAAAAGTTCCTTTAATGGAGACATTAATTGGTCTTTATTATCCAAATAGATCTCCACTGGCAACCCATCTGAGCCTGCCGCTTTCCCTTTTTTCATTTTCTTCAATTGACTCAAGATTTCCCCTTCTGTTATCTCACTATCCAGGTACACCTTATCTGTTTCAGGTAGTTGTGGCAAATGTTTTGTTATCAGCCAGGAGTCTAACTCTTCCCCCTTAGGATCTTTATCCTCAGTATAGAGACTTCTCATAAAAGATCTTGCTTCTTCTCTGATTTCTATGTCTGTTTCCAATAATTCTCCTGTCTGTCTTTGTAATAGTGCTTTAACGTTATTTCTAGTTCTCTCTTCTCTGGCTTTCCAAGCTAAAAGAGCTCCACATTTTTCTCCATACTCAAATTTTTTTAATCTACTAGAGTCCCATTTTTCTTTAAGAATTCTCTCATCCGATACTTTTAATTGAAGCTGTAAATCGATAAGTTCCTTCTCTATCAAGTGTACTCTGCTAGAGTTCTGTAAAATTGCATTCTGTAATTCTTGATCTTTTCTCGTTATTACTGCCAAATCTTCCCTTCTTTTTATTTTTATGCTCTTTCTCTTATAACTCATTAGGGAACTTAGAACTCCCCTCAAATAGGCTTTATATGTTTCCCAAACAACCTGGGGGGAGGAAGATCCTAAATTCATCGCGAAGAACTCTGATGTTTTTTCATTAACTTCTTCTTTTAAATGGTTATCTAATAGAAGTGATCTCTCCAGAGTCCACCTAAGTTTTAATGGAGTTATGTTCAATTCAATTACCACTTCCAGTACAGCATGGTCTGATAAGCCTGTAGGTGTAAAGGAAAGGTAATTAATGTCCTTATGGAAGTGCTGATCTACTAGAAGATGATCTATTCTGGAGTAATTCTTATATTTTTTGCTATAAAAAGTGAAGCCTAATTTATTTTTGTATTTTTTTCTCCAAGCATCTACTAGAGTGAAATCTTTCATTAGGACGTCTAAGACGGCAAGTGATTTTAAGGGAGCATGGTATTTCGCCTTAGAAGTTCTATCTAGTTTTTGGTCAAAAACCAAGTTGAAATCACCACCTAAAATTAAAGGGCCAGTTGTCGTAAATAGTGCTAATTCCAATTTAGACAGTGGAACCGGATTGTCCTCATTTGGACCGTAGTACACTGCAATTGAATAGGTGGTATTTTGAATAAATATTTCCGCAATTAACCATCTTCCAGATTGGTCTGTCTCGAATTTTCTCAGGCTTATCCCGCTATTTGCTCGAATTATAATAGAAACACCCCTTGTAACGCCTGATTGCCTAGAGCTGATTATGTCTTGAACCCATCTTAATTTCTTAAAGAGAGAATTGCATAGTGCCTCCTCTAAGTGTGTTTCCTGTAACATTATAATTTGAGCATCTGAATTTTTTAGGAATTCGCAAATTCTGTTCTGTTTTACTTTTTCCCCTATACCGTTAATATTCCATGACAGGACCTTAAGTTTGTATGGGTTAATCATGGGTCTAATATTGGTTCATGCCCATCCAAGCCTTTGTACAGTGTAGAATAATTTATATATGAGGATTTTTTGTTTTTTATTTGCCCCCTTGCACCCCCCACCCCTTGAACCCCTCCCCCCCGAGGAACCCCCCCAGCATACCTGGCGATGTCTTCGCCTTTCGGAGCAACCGGGTGGTGCCCGTGACCTTTAACTGTATTTTGGTGAGACAAAATTAAATCACGACTAAATCATCAAGTCCCTCTGTTTTTTTGTCATACAGCATATTTATATTTATTTTTACCTAATGTTATATATATATATTTTTTTTTCCTTACTTTCTTTTCTTTTCTTTTTTTTTTTTTTAAGTTTTGTTTTTTATTAAATTCATCCTTTGAAGTAATTACCAGTTCTACCCATTGCTATTCCTCCTGCTCGCTTTTTATTCGGTCCAAAAAATTATCGACCTCTTCTGGTTGTGTGAAACTGTATGTCTTATTTTTCCACATGATCCTGAGCATAGCCGGGAATCTCATCTGAACATGCGCTCCCACTAATCTTAGATCCGGCATTCTGGTGCCCAGCTCCCATTGTCTTTGTGCAGTTCTCGCACCCATATCGGACCTTATAATATAAGGACTAGATTTATAACGTAAGTCTGACTTTGATAGGGATCTTCCTAGAATAAGTTCCTTAACGCTGTAAGTTTGAAAATTTACTAGAATTTTCCTTGGTGTTTTCCTATCCGAGCGTCTCTTGTATGGGTCTCTATGTACCCTTTGGATTTCCGCCTCCAGGTTTATATCCGGGCGATCTTTTAAAACACCATCCCTCAACAGTCCACAAACGAAGCCCTTTAAGTCCTCCAGCTCTTCCCCTTCCGGAATCTTTAGGATCCTTAGGTTGTTCCTCCTAGCATGATTCTCCAACCTCTCAATGTCCATAACCAATGATCTGTTTTGGGTTTTAAGAAGTTCTATGTCTTTTTGATTACTGTGTACAGTTTTATTCAAAGCAGCTGCTTCTGTTTCCAGGTTCCCTGTACGCAAAGTGACTTCCTCTAACTTTGTCTCTAACACATCAAATCTGTCCTGGATTGTTTTCTGGTTATTTTCCGATATTTCGAATTTCGACATCATATCACATCTTAAGGATCGAAAAAGATCCCCTAGCCGATCACTCTCCTGCTCACTAGAGTCCTCAGACCTTCTCCTTGTACCTAGAGTCCTTTGAGCAGAGTCTGATAGATTGTCTTTGCTTACATCTTTTCTTCTTGTCCCGTCTTCACCTTCCTTAAAGCTGCTATGTGCAGCTTGACTCTTGGGTCTAGTATCTTGCTTCCCTCTCGCTTTATCTACCGGCGGTGCTTTAATTAGGTTGCCCTGAGCATTTGATCCTTGAAGTACCTTTGTGCTTTCAGCCTCTGATAAATTTGGCTGACTCTTGTGTAGCTCTGAACTTGCTATGTTCGGCGATTCTGTTCCCTCCTCTGCGTTTTCCATATTTCCCAAATTCTCCAAAACCCCGTAACGGTTTTCTGAAGGTACGATGCCAATGTTGTCTTCTGACAAAATTGGGGGACGTTTAGCCAGATCTAGGACTTTAAAAAAAGATTTAAGGGAGGGGGTACTTTTCACAGCTTGACTCTCATGAGATGCTCCCTTAAGTTTTTTAATTAAGGTGATCTTTTTCTTTTTGCTTTTACAAGGGGTTAGTGGCATAGGACGCTCTCTCTCCTCAAAATCTAAGGCGCCCTTCCCTTTTAATTCTACCCTAGATCTCAACTGGTACCTATTTCTCTTTGCAGGAGGGAAATTTCCTTGTTTTACCAGATTTGCGCTTATAACAGCATTAGCTGACCCAGTAGTTTCCAGCGTAACACTTTCCTTCTGATTCAGCTTTTGCCCTTCAGACCCCGGGCATTTTGGTAAAACCCACTCTTGTATTGGGGCTTTACTGATCTCATATGCTGAAAGATCCGGCTGCGCTGGATCCATACAACCCCGCCTCTCAGTGTTGAATACTGGGGTTTCTACCACATTACGCCCCTTCTCACTACCCCTTACTACGAGGGAGTACAACTTCTTTCTCTCAGCCTCCGTTTTGTGGGGCTGTTGCTCGGGTATATGAGTTGCCAGACTCCCTACCTTGAGTCTAAGTAGTGCGGAGCGGAGTCTGCACCAACAATACCGTCTGCGTTCTTCCAACATAGGAGAAAAAAAAAAAAAAGAAGCACAGATCTGTAGGTGTCTGTAGGTGTCCTTGCACTCCCCCCCTTTTTTTTTTCTTTTTCCCCTCCCTTCCTTTGAATAAACCTAACCTAACCTCGAAGTAAGAAAGACAAGTAAATTGCAAGATACAGCTAGTTAAAATGTACGAGGTAGGGGAGACAATTACTACTACTCCACCCTTGTTTACCACCTTACCGGGATGTGTTGCTCTTAATCCGAGGCGTATATTTAAATCTGCCGCCTGCCGATGTCTTTAACCAAGATTTAAAGTCAAGTTGGAGAAAAAAAAAAAAACATCCAGTTTACAACCTTCAGCAGCACACTCCAGTAAAGCTGCTTTCAACGCGCTTGCAAGAGTTTTCGGAACCCAATCCGTCCATTCCGTCCTCCCAGTCCTGGGATAGGCAGGTCCTAGCGCCGACCACTGCTGCTGCAGCGTCACGGAGACAGCCGGTTACCTCGGCAAAAGAAGCAAAGGGATCGACTTAGTTACCGCTCGGGTGGCTGAGGGAAATTGCGCATCCTATGCTCACCATTAGGAAAAACTGCAGCGTCTTTACTCGGCCATCAGGAGACCACCTCGGTGCTGCCGCGACCGGCGCTCAGCCCGCCGCCATGTTCCTCGTGGGCGTGTCGGGACAGCTCTTGTAACACTTTTGTCGCAACTTTCTCAATGCTATGTGCCAAGTTTAGGACTTCTGTCATACAATATTGCAATTTGGTGGGGGACACTTTGTCCATTCTCAGCCAAATTGTTCAACAAAGCAATGGTATCAGTTTTACAAGTATCCAGAGTATTCGATGCAATCAGAGGTCATCAATATACTGTACCAGGACCGAATTGCCAGGCATAACCAGAAACTTGAGATTTTTCTTTGGAATTTGGTTAAAGATGGAGGGATTCTCTTTATACCCTTGAGAGACATGGCACCACGTTAAAATATGACCCCCCAGCCAAAATGCAAACAAAAATTGACTATCTTTGTGCAAGGGGATCGAATAAAATGCCCGTCAAAGATCAATGACAGATAACCATTCAGCCTCACACGGAATCTAAAACAATATCCCAGATTGATTCAGTACCACGGGACAACAAGGGACTACTACACTGTTGATTCTTTAAAGATCCTGCCCAATTCGGTACTTACCGTTAGGCTTCTGCAAGCCCATAATGGGATAGTTACATGGGCTTCCCAGGATCTCCTTCAAAATCCCCTGCTCATGGACTCAATTGAATTCAATCACAGCTTTATTCGCTTGAGGATTCAAACAATCATAAAAGCGGATAAAAACATACAGCTATTACATAATAAAAATTAGTTTTAAAAGAGATCACGATATAAGTTGAGGTATAAATCAACTGTTAGTTCATACAATCATTAAAAAATAACATACATATGTGGAAACAAAAGAAACGTCCATAGTCATACTTTTCCTTAGATGAGCAACTTGTTTTAAAAACATTGATATTCTCCAGACCGAGTGGAAGTTATCTAGATATTGTATAGCAATAAATGCTGGGCGGCGCTGTCACGGACTCAATCACAGGTGTTATCCCAGCAACTGTCTCGGGCGTCAGAAAATATTGTGGTGTTCTCAGGTATTCGTCATTGGGCTTAATTTGCATGCGGACTGACTCAACTCCTTTAATGAGTCCAATATTCCTTCCTGAAAAATCCCAAACGACATCTGCCACTGTATTTCTAAGATCTGGTGGTAAATCCTCCACCATCAACAAAGGAACCAAGAAACACTTCTGATTTGCCAGTTGGAATGCAATATGTTCATCATTTGTCTGGAGCTCATTGTCTTTTTGTCTGCAATTTATGGGTCAATTTAACTTGCACAACAAGTCGCGTCCCAAAAGATACACAGGGCTTGAATCACAAACCTCAAACTGATGATTGTCCTCAATATCCCTATCTTTACTGAAATGTCCTCTGTCAGAGGATTTGACAGCCTCTTTTTTGCAACTCCTACAACTTGGATTGTTTTTCCCAAGAGGGGTATGTTTGGAACCTCTGCTGTTCTCACAGTAGAACGAGTAACCCCAGTGTCTTTTAAAAAGGTGACTTTGTGACCATCCACACCAGCATCGACGTATGTTCCACTCTAGTCTACCTCTAAGACTGCACCAAGTGTACAGTCTTCCTCCCCTCTCAGGCACCATCTGATCTGTGCCTTTGTCATTGAAAGCCTCGATCATGGGAATTGCTGAAACAGAACATCATTATGGGGTACATTCTGCACAGCTTGCTGTGGCATTGAAGGCTGTGGCGTTTGCATCATAGGACCTTGATATCCTCCCACATTTTGTGATCTTGGTAGATTCTGTGTTTGTACTACGTTGCCCTGTGTCAAATTAAATCCCCCATTCAGATCTTGATTAGCAGGATTAAGACAACATTTGTCCCATACTATTAAATTAGTGACATGGACTGGTTTTCTTTAGAGTAGCAACATCAACTCCAATCTTTGGATCTATTGTATTATGTCTGCCTCTTCCTTGTCCCTGTATTCCTCCACCTTGTATTTCTCGAACTCTGGTTTGATATGACCCTGTCACTGGAGCGACATTCCCTATATAAGGCTGAACCTGGCCTCCTCTCTGAGCAGCCTTCATCTGAACTAGCATACATTTTTCTTTGGTTCTTTTAAGTCTCATTTCAACCTCATCGCCACAATACTCTGCATAATGTAGAATTGCATAGACAGATTTATTCTGCCAACAAATTAAATGCTGATGAATCATTATGCTAATATTGGATCTCAATCCAGTTACAAATTTGGACACAAACTGTCCCATATCCTTGGGTTCAAGCATATCCTTTCCACTGTACTGCTTGAAAGCCTGTAACAACCTTTCACAACATGCATAAATTGTCTCTTTTAGGTTATTGAGTTGTTCAATCGCTCTTAACCCAATCAATATCCTGTGGAGCCACCTTAGCCTTTAACCATGTTATCATCTGATCTTACTTCTTCATTACAATCAGTGATGGACCATGAGTCATTGGGTCACTCTCTGGCTCACCCTCAGGCCATTCTGTGGCTATTTTGCAAGCAGACCATAAATCACTATGAACCACAATTTCAAACAGCATGTTCAAGTCAACCCAAAACACCTTTGAGATTTTTATAAAGCGGTCAACCTGTTTTACCCACTCTACAGGCTTCTCTCTCAATTTTGGTAAGTTATTTGTAAATGCAGCAAGATCACCTCTACTCCAAAGTACATGTACATAACTACCACTTGGCACTTCTCGTAACTGGTAGGCTCCAACTCCTGAAACTCTCTCCCCCAAAGAAGGTGGTTATCCAGTTGTTCTCTTAGATCCCTTTCTCCTAGACCATTTGTCCTCCCACTTATCTAATGTACTCCAAATTTGAATGCCTGCAATTAATTCTCAAATTTGGGTTTTCAGTCTGGAGGTTCTCAAATCTTCAATATCCCAGTCCCTGAAAGTGAGCCTATGGCTCTTTTTGCAAAGACTTTGTTCATCCAAGATCAACACCATATTTCTAAGCCAATACATATAATTTCTCATGGGATTGCCTCGTCCTCCTGGTAACATCTTTGGCTGCAAACACCAGTTTTCTTGGTTGATAGGTATCAATTTGATTTTGATCCAAACTCGCATTTATCATTTCATCCAATTCTGTTTTCAATTTGCCCATGTCAATCGAATCTACTTTTATAGCAGACTTTATAGTTCCCTTACTTAGTTCAGTGTTCTGACTCTCACTAGCATTGAGGCGTTCCTTCAACCTGTCTATAAGCCCAAGACATCAAAGATGTGATGACTCTAAGGTGTCTTCTGTGAGTTAGCAGTTTCTCTGGGTTTGCTGTTATGCACTCTAGCATGTGTTTCCTATACAGGTGAATCCAGACCTGCCAATCCAGGCAAAGACCTTATAGATCCTAACCCTGTATGGACTACAGATGGATCTGCAGTCGCCGCACAAGGGGTTCTTGCATTCATCGGAGTCAATGGAAGAAACCTTGTTTTAGGAATCGCTGCCCTTTCCTGTGATGTTCCTCCCTCTGTAGCTACAAACATTCTCTGAGTCTCATTACTAGCGGAATTTGGATCCTAGATGGGGACAATGGGACCACTAGTGACCGGTACCGCATGGGCGTCCAGAACGTTTGAGACAGAACCAGGATTGCAATGTCCTGAAACTTCGGAGGCCTACATTCTCTGCTCCTCTCTCACTGCAGTGTGTATATTACCTGTCGATATAACCCCCACGACTCCTGGGGTAGAAGTCATTGGTGCCAAAGCATTTCCAGTGTTATTGCTGGTATTTGGACTTCCCTCACTCCCATGGTCTGACTGGCTATATGGGGGTGGATGTTCAGCCATCAATCCATCTAACAAGCTGTCAATGGCATCACTATCTCTGTCTTCCTTCCTGTCTTTTCTATTTTACTTCCCTTCTTTCCCTATATAATCTCCTCCTGTCACTAAGGCAGGATATAACCTCGCTCCCTCAAACATATCTACTTTCCATCTCTTCTGCTGTTCACCCCATCTCGCATCTGCATATATACCCATCGCTTTTGTCATATTCCATTTGTATTGGTCTCTCATCTTTACATGTGCTGCCCATTCCAACGCACTAAACACTTCAAACAGTGTGGGTCTAGGCAATGGTTTCATTGCAAACATTCCCCTCAAATGACCAAGAACTCTCAAATGAAATGTGCCATAACGTGGAAATGTCAATGCACCTTCTTTCTCAGTAATCTCTTGTCAATTTTTGAGCCAAATGATAGTTTGAAGCCCTTCTTTTGTCTAATACCAACAATGAACCCCACTGGTGCTGGGTCCGAGGGAATGGGAGATGTTTTTCGGGGACAACCATTTGTGCTCTCCCCTCAAAGTACAACGACCCCAAAAAACAAACATGACCCTGTTGCTCAAGCCCTACCACTGGACTTTCACACCTTATCGTGTAGGAATTTCCTCATCACAAGTGTGTATCAACTGGCTGGCCACACTACTCATCCAATACTATGGTCTTAACAAAGGTGTATAAAGAATTGAACAAGATGGCCTCCCCCCCCCACCCGGGTGTCAGGCTTCAACAGTGGTTGTCCCGCATTCTTCAATGCATCCTCTAATGGGCCCCTTATTCAGGGTTGTAAATCAGTCATTAGACGGAAACCAAGAGAAAAAGGAAGGAGAGTCCAATAAAAATCCCTACCGCCTACCAGTCAAAACTCACTAATTTGTATTCTTTGGTGGAAGAGGGATGATTAAAAATAAAGAGAACGTGGGACAGTAAAAGCCCTGTTATGGTGCTAGTGTCCACTAATTGTCAGGTCAACATTTTTAGACCCTCCATTGGCCCCAGCGGGATCCAGGGCTTTCATTAGGACCAGGTTGAATCCTATTTGACCCTACACTACTTCCCTACATATATTGCACATGTTCCACTTCTACCCATACGATACCAGATTGCTATTCTGTTCAATCCGGGTCCTTCTGTTCTAGGAGAAAACATAAAAACATACAGAATGAAAACAAACGTGTCAATTACCAACAATACATATAACAGGTACATACTCTTATACAATGACATCGGTGTGTAGTAGCCAGAGTCTTAATGTGACTAAATTTTGCATGCAAAACTACTTTAATATGCTAATGTTGTCGCATCATATAGAAGCATGTGAATATTGCACACAGCCATGTGCTTGTGCAGGCCCACCCTCTAAATAATATTATACTTGTTACGTGCAAAAAACACTTGAAGTGTTATGTTTCATAGGATACCCCAATATAGGCCTGAGTAGTCTCCTGACCCTTCACCTACATTTACCGTACCATTACACTACATAACTGGTTTTGGTATTGACCTTTTACTTAGTTAAGCGCTGCATAAAATGTTGTGTGGTTTTCCCCGAAAACTAGCCTTATTAATTATGCATGAAGATTCTCTGAATCACAGCAGGATTACCATCTACTGCATAATAACTATGTATACGGGTTATCCCTTCCGTCATCCTAGGCTGACATGACACAGCAAGGTAGAATCCTCTGAGGGTACCTTCAGGGTATATATACACCATATTTTTGCCAAGGCAGGCAGAGGAGAAAAGACTTCCATGCTGACGCTGAGGTTCCTGCACACAGACACTACAGCTCGCAGTGGTCTAAATTCCCTCGCAGGGTGTCCATCTCAGGACCAAGACAGGGTCCCACAGTCTCTCACTTCAGGTATTGGGGTTGGCTTCAGCCTACGGGATTCTTGGCTCTACACTTACATACATGCTGGGTACACTTAGATACATCTAGTTAGGGTTGCACCGTAGGAAGACGCATTATTATTGTCATGTATTTATATACCTGCCTGTATTCATTGTTTTAGCACTATGGTAGAAATCTACCATCCATTTTCTCTGTTGGTGCTTATAATCATTTATACCTGTTTCTGTCTTATGGTTGTTTCAGCACGCCTATTTTACACTAGAATAACGCTGGTTCAATAAATACTTATTGAAAACATCCCCACCGTTTATTCTACGTTTCTCTCTCTGAGACAAAGTGAGCAGGAGTGACTGAGCGAAAAGTACTGTACTGTTTCCACAATCCCTGATGGGACAGAGTTGTCATGTTCGATAGTTGCCAAGAACTATTCTCTCCTTGGTAAGAGGAGTTTGGCACTGTGAGCTAGCTGGAATACAGGTGAACGTACCTGGTGGGGGTGTCTAGATTCAGTCTGAACTCCAATCCCACAGTCTATGTTATCTAAACGTGCAGATCCTTTATAGTTATAGGAACTACACAACAGTAGTTTTAGCTCAGTGAGGCTCATACAACACTCATACAACTAAAGTATCCTTACCCTACTTTTGGCGATCCAAGGAAGGTCCTGAACGACTTGGGAAAGAGGTGTGACATAGTTATCAAACCCGATGATAAGGGGGGTGCTAAGTTATCCTCAGAGCGGATATGTACGACAATTAATGGAGAAGGCTCCTGTCAGACAGAAATAGCTATGAGGTCCTGGATGAGGACCCGACTCCATGCCTTACCAACTTAATCAAAAATATGGTTGAAGAAGCCCTAAATATGGGCTGGATTACTGCACAGGAGGCAAGATTCCTCACACCAGAAACAACAAGGATGGCTCTGTTCTACACCTTGCCGAAAATGCATAAAAATACATTTCCCCGTAAGGACGGCCCATAGTCTCCAGGATCAACACTATCCTCGAACCATTGTTGCAATTCTGTGACTGGGTTTTGGGACCACTTTTAAAAACAAGCATTGGCATAGCCAATAGGTCTCGCCTTTGGGACCTTATAAGTATTTAGTTGAGCAGCACAATATCATTGGTGCAACAGCATCCACTGTTGCATGGCTAAACAGTTATAACGTCCCAAAGGCGATACCTATTGGCTATGCCAATGCTTGTTTATTTAGGGGTGTAAGAGGTATTTACATTCTATACCCTTGGTAGTTTGGTAACATGAAAACATCAAATTTAAAATAGTCGACATTTATGAGGCCAGCTTTTTCAATTCATTCATCTCTTGCAATCTTAAGGTCCATGCCATTAGATGGCCCTACACTTAGCTGTGCTAACATTACTAAGCCCATTGGGTCATATAGCGCCATAATCATACTAAGAAACATAGTCCCAGAATACTGCAGAGGAGAGTTTAGATCACCATCCTGCCACGAGACAGTTGACAGCTGTGGGTTCTGGGACAAGATATTGACAAGTAATCATTTGCTGCAAGTTCTGACCACAATATGGGCCGTTTAAAATCCAAATGTATAATCAACACAATGAATAAAAGTGTGATTTATAAATACCGGAACAAGCCGCCTTCTCTTGCCACCTAAAGTCGATCAAGCACAGTAACAGTCGCCTAACAGCAGAATACATTAAAACCAAGAAACGCCTCCATACTTGGAAAATGTATCAGCCTATTATTAGTACCCTTCAAAAATATATTGCAACCAGAGCCCAGCACTTTATAACAGACTAATTAGAAAAGGTTCTAAGATCCGCCTCAGAAAGATGAAATGCTGAACTACCGTGGCTGGGAACTGAACCAGTGATCTACTGCCTACACAAACAGCACAGCAGAGCACTCACATACAGTCAGACTTTTGCCCGGTGCACTATCTCCACAGCCTTTTATACCAACAATGGCTGAGTGCTTTCTAAAAGTTCACTTCTGGAATGCCCCCACCCTACCCCGCCCCCACCCCCACCCCAGGTTACAAAGAACAGTTTATCTGTGAATTATAAACCAGCCCTGCCAGGTTCTGGCTGTCGCAGATTATTTTGGGGCCTTTCTTTGGCGAGTAGACCCTGTCTTGCAGTAGCTAAAGTTGCCCGCATGGGGTAAAAGAGCCGTCCAGACTGCTTGGAGCACAGGTGAAAGGAGGAGCGAGAAAGAAGCCAGAAAAGACATGTAAAGATGCATACATCTGTCCCAATTGTAAACAGGAGCTCAGGAATGCAAAGTTAGATGAAAGTCTGCTGCATTTGAATCAAGGCCCGTATTACACTAAAACTCCCTGCCCAGGAAAAGAGGAGGCCAAGTAAGTAAGAAAGCATTGCCCGCGCGCGCCCCTTGGGCTCAAAGTAAAAAAAAAAAAACAAGCTGCGAGACGCCCTCTGTGTTGGGGGAGGGGGAGGGGCATGGCCTAGCAAGAGGAAAGCCACATGGCGCCTCTGTTCGTGCCTGTGCGCGTAAGCGCACGCAGAATGCCACACATAGAGCTGTGGTAGGACTTTCAAAAGTCCTAAATAAATGTCTTGCAGAGCAGCGCATGCGCTGGCTCAGCGAGACCTACAAAGCATGTAAATTATGAACATGAAGAAGAAAGTAAGTAAGGAAAGTGAAAGAAGGGCAGAAAAAAGAAGGGAGGAGTGGGGTTATAGAAAGGAAGAGAAATATTAAAACAAGAAGGAAGAAAGAATTAGGGATGAAAGATATAAGACAGGAGCATAAAAGAAATGAATAGCACAAACACAGAAGGAAAGAAAAAGGTTAATGTTGTTTAAGCAACCCTTTGATGTAAAAAAATTTTGTAAGTGTAATGTGCAACTTTTCAGTATTGAACTGGAGGTCAACAAAATGCTATTTTGGCCACCCATGGTACCATCATGGGACAGTTCAGAGTCCAGTGAAGAGACCCTGGAGTTGTTGTGCGCTATTGAGAGAGTTTACAGATCTCAATAATGGCACCAGCTGCTGCAGTGCACACACATAAATAGGGGAAAAGTTCAGCTCACCACACAAAGATTCAGCAGTGCAAACTTCCGTCATGATTTGACTGTGTTGGTGAGTGAGTGCATGTGTCAGTGGTATTTATTTATTTATTTATTTATTTATTTACGTAATTTTTATAGCGCAACAAATACCCTGGGGTGTCTCGGCGCTGTGGAGCTACTGGGGTCAGTCATCCTCTCACTGGTTAAATAACCACGTTTTTAAGAGCCTGCGGAAGCTCATCAGGTTCGGGGCAGTTTTGATGGAATGTGGCAGAAGATTCCAGAGTTTTGGGGTGGCCACCAAGAAACGTCTATCTCCCCAGGTGGCCGTTCTTGTGCGTGGCACAGTGAGGAGGTTGGTATTGGCCGATCTTAATTGCCGTCTAGGAGTGTATGGCTGAAAGGCTTCCGTCAGGAACCTGGGTCCTATGCCGTGTACTGCCCTATATGCAATGCAGAGGGCCTTGAATTTAATGCGTCTCTCTACTCTCAGCCAGTGGAGTTGACGAATGCTCAGGAGAATCCTGAGCAAGAGTGGTGGAGTTGCGGCGAGGAATGCTCAGGAGAATCCTGGCTGCCGCATTCTGGATGGATTGCAGCTTTGTTATAACACGCTTCTGGGTATGGAGAAAGAGAGCGTTTCCATAATCCATTTTGGAGAAGACTAAGGTAGAGACCAGAGTCTTCCCAGCTGAGGGAGGGAGATAAGGCAGCAGCTTCTTAATCTTTTTCAGAATAAAGAAAGAAGACGACACAACCTTGTTTGTATGAAGGTCAAATACCAACTTGCTGTCAAAAATGATTCCCAGGTTTCTGGCTTTTTCCACTGGGACAGGTGGATAGCCGAGCTTTTCCGGCCACCAGTTAGAAGACCATTCTGGAGAGAGTTTTCCAAAGGTCATAACCTCGGTCTTGTCCGAGTTGAGCCTAAGACAATTAGAGGCCATCCAGGTACTGACCTCAAGCATAGCTCTCTGGAAGTTGGCTGCCACAGCACAGCCGTCCTTATGGATGCCCAGGACCAGCTGGGTATCATCTGCATAAGATGTTAGCCGTACTCCATGTGCCTTTATGACCCTCGCTAAGTCTGCTACATAAATGTTAAATAGCATGGGACTTAGCGAGGAACCTTGTGGGACTCCACAGGGGAGTACAGAGGTGGGTGAGTAGAAATCTCACAGCCTTACAGTCTGGGTATGGTCTGCCAGGAAAGATGAAATGAGATCCTTGGCCAGACCGCTTATGCCCAGAGCTGTGACACGGTCGACTAGGGTGACATGGTCGACCGTGTCAAAGGCCGCTGACAAATCCAAAAGGATGAGGACAGTCGCCCCCCCTGATCCATGATCGCCCTGATCTCGTCAGAGGCCTTAATCAGGGCGGTCTCTGTCCCATGCCCTTTCCTAAAGCCAAACTGCGATTCATCGAGAAGTTGGTGGGTCTCAACGAACTCTGAAAGCTGTCTATTCATCATGGATTCGCATACTTTGGCGGCAAAGGGTAGACACGCAATGGGTCTATAGCTGGCGACGGCTGTAGGGTCTAGGGAGGGTTTTTTCAGAAGGGGTTTTATAACAGCCTTCTTCCATATACTAGGAAATTGGCCTGTCTGAAATGCAGTGTTGCAGATCTCCATAAGGGGGCGTGCGATCACCTCTGTGAGTTTTTGCATCACAGAAGGAGGGCAAGGGTCCAAAGGGGAACCCGATTTAGTGGATGAAATGAGAGTGATAACGTCATCAAGTGAGGCAGGTGAAAAACATAAGAAAGGGTCATAATTATGATGAGAAGGTACCTCTATCACACTACCGCCTCTGTGTTCAGTTTTAATATCCCCTTCAAATGAAGCATATATATCTGCCACCTTTGTGGTGAAGAAGGTGGATAGATCATTACAGAAGGTCTGTGAGGGCTCTACCCCAGGGCCAGAGGGGGTGGTGGACAGAGTCGTAACAACGGAGAACAGCTCTCTGGCAGAGTTGGCGGCGGTTTCAATTTGTGCCGAAAAAAAGACCGTTTTTCGGGACACAAATGTCATAAGGGCATCTTTATAAATTTGTCTGGCTATGGGGCAGTAAGCTTTTCTCCATCGCCTTTCTAGGTTCCTACAGTGTTGGCGATGGAGTCTTAAATCTTCATTATACCAGGCAGCCGAAGGAGATGCTCTGTTAGGTCTCGTAAGTTTTTCTGGGGCCACTAGATCGGCGGCACTTCGGATCCAATCTTGGAAATCTATAGCTGATAATGCTGAAGAATTTCCTCCCTGAGGATGGGAGGAGGCAAGGGACTCTAGCATCTGAGGAATGTCAGCGTTTTTCCAAGCACGTGTCCCCACCCTAATTCGGGGTCTCGGAAGTGAAGGATGTAATGCCCGTATATTTTGCTGAAATATAATAGCCCTGTGGTCTGACCACATGATGGGAATAATGTCCAGCACAGAGATGTCAGGATCATTAGTGAACAGGCCATCAAGGGTATGTCCAGCTTGATGTGTAATGCCCTTAACTAATTGGTGAAGTCCTAAATTAGCGAGGTCAGTCGTTAGTTGAATTGTATCAGAATTATCCTTCTCTTCCAAATGAAAATTAAAATCTCCAAGTATCGTGTAATTTTCTGAGCCGACAACATTGTCATTTAGGTCAGAGAGAGTGGAGAGAAAGGCGCTACGAGGGCCAGGGGGTCGGTATAATATTATACCCTTTAGGGCTTGCTTGGGGTTAATGCTAATCGCAAAGGCAGCTGACTCACAATTAGCAGAGTTTATTTATTTATTTTATTTGTGGTTTTGTATAGCGCTAGAATCACTCCATCAGGCGTATCTCTGCGCTTTTGACCGGTAACTCCACGAACTTATTGATATACTGGGAGATGTTTAGATTTGATTTTGAATAAAATGGTTTTTAGTTGCTTACGAAATGTTAAATGTTCATTACATTGTCGCAAGGTCAGAGGCAGTTTATTCCACATCTTTGGTCCTAGAGTGGATAGAGCTCTACCTCCATGCCTGGCTTTTTTGACATGGGGGACCACAAGTAAGAGGTTGGTACTTGATCTGAGGGACCGCGCTGGGACATAAGAAACAAATCTCCGTTCGAGATAAGTAGGTCCCTGTCCGTTCAGACACTTGTGGATTAAGCAACAAATTTTAAATTTGGCCCTTTGTCTGACTGGGAGCCAATGCAGTTGCTCAAGAAGGGGTTTGGAGGGAGTTCTCGGAGGGGCATTCAGAACAAGGCGAGCTGCCGTGTTCTGAATGACCTGCAATTTGTCTAGCACTCCTTCATTGGCTGAGATTAACAGACCGTTGCAGTAGTCTATCCGACTCAGTACAAGTGCTTGCACCAAGGTTTTCCTCACTGAGTTAGGTAGAAGCGGGAAGACTTTGCGAAGCAGGCCGATAGTGTGGAAGCATATCCCTGCTATGTGACTGGTATGCTGTTTAAGAGACAGATCTTGGTCCAGTCGAATGCCCAAGTTCTTCACAATCTTCTTGGGTTCAGGGACAGCCCCCAGCTCAGCAGGCCACCAATCCGGAGTCCAGAGTATCTTAGCTTCTCCAAACAGCATGATCTCTGTCTTGCTGACATTGCATTGGAGGTAGTTAGAGGACATCCAATGTGCCACTGCTTTCATGCCAGCTGAAAAAGAGTTCTTAACTTCGGCGGAAAGAGATTTGAAGGGAAACAGGAGTTGAGTGTCATCTGCGTAGGATACGGGGACAAATCCGTATCTACGCAACACTCCTGCCAGGGGGGCCACGTAGATATTGAAGAGTGTAGGGCTCAGACACGAGCCCTGTGGCACCCCCTTAGAAATCTCAATTTCCGCCGAGCGATATGTGCCCATGGTGACTCTCTGGGTACGATCAGCTAAGAAACTCTTTAGCCATTCCAGGGCTTTGTTCTTAAGGCCAGCGCTCGACAACCGTTGAATTAAGATGGAATGAGATACGGTGTCGAACGCTGCCGATAGATCTAATAGAACCAAGATGACTGATAGGCCCTTGTCCTGGTAGGCATGGAGATCATCAGTAACAGACAGCAAGGTGGATTCAGTACTGTATTTGGGGCGGAATCCAGATTGGGACTCATCCAAGGCATGAACTTGTTCAATATGTCTAGATAGATGTTTGTTGACATATTTTTCTGTGACTTTCCCCAAAAATGGAAGCAGAGAGATGGGTCTTAAGTTTGTCAAGTCAGACCATGGTAGGGCGGTGTTCTTCCTCAAAGGTCTGACAAGAGCTCGCTTCCATTCTTTGGGGACAGTGCCTGAGATGAGTGAAAGGTTCACTAGTTCTGTGATCAGTAGGCTAAGGTGTTCATCCAAAGTGGGTATTAGTCTGGCTGGTATAGCATCCTCTGGGCTGCCACTTTTGATTTGTTTTATAGGATCGAGTGTGGTCCGGTATTTGTCCTTGTAGATAATTGCAAGGCCACCACCTCTTCCTATGGGCCTATCATGTCTAGCAACGCTATATCCATCTGGGATAGCGTCGCAAAAATCCGGACCAGAGCCGGCATCTGCCCATGTCTCAGTAGCGAACAATAAATCTAGGTTATGAGCGATGATAAACTCCTTGATGTGAAAACTGTGGCAAGGAAGTGAGCGCGTGTTGATAAGCGCGGCTCGACAGCCATGCGGAGGAGCATTGTTTGGAACGTGTGAAGAGATATAATTAGGATCTAGATGGGCTAGAGGGTGGGAATGAGGAAGTTGGTAGCCACAGCCTGGACAGGGGGGGGGGCTAGTGTCCCTCCCAACAGTGAGAGAGACGGGGGTACAATCCTGATGAGTGTTACCTGGATTCAGCTCTCTTAAGTACAGGGATGAGTACAGCAGTCGGGGACCAGGGGTTATGGCCCTGGGCCGTGTCCGGCCGCGGACGGGCGCAGACGGGCTTGGCTTTGGCGCGGCTTCGGCGCGCGCCCGCTGCGCCAGCCCGCTGCGCCGTCTATGGGCGAGTAACTGGGTATGTAAAAGCAGTATAAGTGAATGATGAGATATGTGAGTGACTGTATGGGTGAGTGAGTGAATGTGAGATTGGCTGTATGGGTGAGTGTGGGGTTGTGTCTGTGACTGTATAGGTGAGTGGGTATGTGTTAGTATATTTATGAGTAAGTAAGTGGGTGTGTGTGTAACTGTATGTGTAAGTGACTGTGTGAATGACTGCATCGGTGATGAGTAAGTGTATGAGTAGCTCTTTTAGTGACTGACTCAGTGAGAGTGGCTGTATGAGTGTATAAGTGGATATGTCAGTGACTGTATCAATGAGTGAGTGAGTGGATGTGTGTGTTGATCTGTGAATCAGTGAGTGGTTTTGTAAGTACTGGTATGTGTGTGTGAATGGGTTTGAGAATGGTAGTGTGAAAGTTGGAGTGGGTGTATGAATGATTATATGGGGTGTGAGTGTGTGCATCAGAGATTCTGTGGATGATGTCATCAGTGATGTCAATTGAGATGTCATCAGCAATGTCATGAGTGATGCCACCTACCATGTCATGAGTGATATAATATGTGAGGTCATAAGCAATGCTTTACGGGTGCGCGAGTTATAGTTAGCTCACTAACTATAACAACTGGATTTCTCTGGGTATGTATGAGTGAAATGTTAGTCTAACTGTAATGTCTCTGTAACCGCTGTTTTTTCAGTGAATTCATAAGGTTTTTTAAATGCTAATTCCTAACTAAACGTCCCTGTAACCTTTGATTTTTTGTGTGAATTTCTAAGGTTTTTTTAAAAGCTAATTCTTAACTATAACGTCCCTGTAACGTTTTGTTTTTTTCAGTGAATTTCTAAGTTTTTTAACTAATAATCACCTTTACTGAGTGGTGGAATAATGGGCTGGCCCGCCGACCAGCTCTCATGAATCCCACTGTGTAGGACTTACAGGAGGTATCAAGATCGCATCTTGGCCCTCCAAGGTCCCTCAGGAGTAAAGTCTCCCAACCAGTAGTGCACCTTGAGCTGCGTTTGCAGAGTGATGAAGAAAGGGGGCGCTCACGCCATGCAATAGCAAACTGCAATGTCCCAGGGGTGGGGCCCCCCGGACATTGCTGGAGGTGGCCCTGGGTGGTGGTGTCCCCGGGTCCATGTACGGCTCCAGGATGGGGGGCTATGTGGCCTCCATTCCTTTAGTAGGGGCCCGTCCTGGGAAGGTGGTGGTTCCCAGGACCAAGAAAGGGCTTGGAGGGGGTCCACATGGTCCCCTCCCATTTCTTTCAAAAAGAATTTGGCCCCGCTGAGGTTTTGGCCCCTAGATTAGGGGGGTCATCCGTGAGGTCCCGTCATGAAAATGTTAAAGCCCCGGGGAGGGGCGGTGGTGGTCCCCAGCGTTGCTATTGAGGCCATAGGGCCTCCCCCACACTTTTTAAATAAGTAGTCCCTGGAGGTGGCGGTCCCCGGGGCTGCAGGGGCCCTGTGGACCAACGCAACTCTTTCATTATGTTTGCCCAGGGGAGGTGGCGGTCTCAGTGGCACAGAGGGTGTTGCATTACCACATGAACTGCCCCCATTCCCTGGCCCACCTGGGGGGCCTTTATTTCAGAAAGATCCGGAGAGGCGCTTAGTTTTATTTTTCATTTTGGCATGTTTCGCTGATGCAATGCGACTCCTCCCCAATTTGTTTTTCAAAAAATGTTTTTGGGGCGCTGAGGGTCCATGTGGAATCCCCCTTCCCCACCCCCCAAAACGACTAGGGATTAGGACTCAGGATGTTTCTACACTGCCCCCTTTTCTTGTTTTAAATCTTTTTTCTTGTGATTCAGTTCAACTGTTTCATGCCTGTAGTAACTCCGACCACACAAGAAGTAGGTTCCAAGTGAATTTATTTACAAGAAGAACAGCTTAACAACCACAGGTAGTAGAGAAAATAATTCCAAGTGACATGGGTTGGTTCCAAATGACATCAAGTCATGGAATACCACAATGCCCATGTTGGCAATAAAATCTCAGTCACTTTACTTCATCAGTTGATTCTGGACATACTACTTAAAAGATGAAGTAAAGTGACTGAGAGTTTATTGCCAACATGGGCACGAAACGGACGTATGGAAGGTAGATGTCATTGAGAAAACAAGGATACTAAAAAAATAGGAACTCCAAGTGTTCGAACCAAGATCATAATTGAACCAAATAAGCTTGTCCCCAACATGAAAGGTCTGATCCATAAATAACCAGCATGGGGGTGAGAATATTAAAAAAGCCCTGATGAAGTGTCCAGGAAGAGGCGAAATGTGTTGGCTACATGTGATGAATAACATATGATAAAAGAGAGATATGAATAAAGAACAATTAATAAAGATTTCTTTTTAAAAATGTGAATGGAGTCTGTGTATCATTTGATTTAAGTTCGCTGGAATGTACAATGATTTTTGTAAAAGAATAAGTATTGAGTGCTGATCATTTTTGTTAAAATAACTAGGTTACAGATCAGAGCACCACTTGTTGATACTGTATATCCTCTTTACTGATAAGTGCTGTGGGAAAGGTCTCGGCCTCAATCTGTAAGTCACTTCCTCTGGTTTCTTTGTTTGTCATGCGCCATAGAGCTTCCTGCAGCACCTCGTTGACCATACAGGAGCTAGTAAATATGTAACATTAGCATTGTAGTGCAGTGTTGCAGATACAAGGACTAAAATGTGTTACTTTATCCTCACATACTTGGAAGCCACCACAGACAATAAAAGTCAATAAACCATTTGAATGTGTGCTCCTGTTGGTCTAAACGTTTTTAATGACAACAGTGTACCCTGCTGGTCAGTTACAAGTGGTCATGACAAAAGCTGTGCTGCAATTGAACAATAAACTCTGGGTGCAAACCTGTTCCTGGCGACACAACCAGTCTTTCCATTGGCTGTGAGCATCTGTAAACCTTCGCAATGTGAGCTTGAAGTGAGAAACTTGACAGACAAGGTAAAGGGTCTTTGCTCTCTTGCCTAACTATTGTTCCTCACACGAACATTACACGCCAAACTCCAGAAGAGACTCCAGCGGATCCAGAACGCCTCAGCACGACTCATCCTGGACATCCCCCGTCGCAGCCACATCTCCGGACACCTGAGAGACCTGCACTGGCTCCCGGTCAACAAGAGAATCACCTTCCGTCTCCTCACTCACGCACACAAAGCCCTACACAGCCAAGGCCCAGGATACCTCAATAGCCGCCTCAACTTCTACGCTCCCAAACGCCAGCTTCGATCGACCAGCCACGCCCTCGCCGCCGTCCCCCTCATCCGTAGAGCCACCACAGGGGGACGGTCCTTCTCCTACCTCGCCGCCAAGACATGGAACTCCCTCCCCACCCACCTCTGCCTGACCCAGGACCACCTCGCCTTCAGGAAGCAACTCAAGACCTGGTTGTTCGAGCAGTAGCAGATCCCCCTCCCCCAGCGCCTTGAGACCCTCTGGGTAAGTAGTGCGCTATATAAATGCGATGATTGATTGATTGATGCATGCCTTGAACACTCATGCCAGGTCTATGGTACAAGCAGCACCAACATAGAAGCAAAACTAAAGTTCCGTGCATCCTGTGTTGAAGCGCTTATTTCTAACTCTGCACTGGGCCACACCTCCTTTTTATTAGAAGCAATCAATTGAGATTTCTTCATTACAGGCCGCCTCTGAGGATGCTACCCAATGTTCACTGCTATGCCCTGCTACATACAAACCCGCTAGCACTTCCATGTCAGAAATGTGGCAGGCTGACGACAACTGATTTGTTAAGTAAGAATGTATTACCTCATTTGTCATTTTCTACGAATGGCTACCATGTTGTGAGTATGGGCCAATGAAGCTGGCAGGTGAGGTGATGCCAGAGGCCCCAGGAACCTATTCATGCAAGGTAAACAAGCACACAAGGCTAGAGACGTTTTAAGGCACAAGGCAAGTGGTTCAGGAAAATTGAATGGGACTATGAAACCTCCCACTATGATGATATTTTACATGAATGAATGAATCTTTCTTTATTGGGTTTTACAAAATTGAAAACCATAAAAGCAGCATTACATACAGAAAGACATATTATCACATATTTACATAGTCATTTTGGGTTAAAACTAACTGTACAAAGATAAAACATTATTCACTTCACAGAATAAGAAAGATTCTTTACAAATTTGTTCTATGTTTAAAAATACATTTAAAAAAATTGACGACGTGATAGCAAATGCTTTCGGACTCTAAAAACTGCAGTCGTAACATAGCTGGACGACATTGCCTAATCCCCCACAATTTTAGCAAAGGTAACAACCAGATTTTCCGATGATCGTGATAGAATTTACAGAACAAGACAGTGTGTATAGTCGACTGTTCTGATGTTTCATCACAGGGGCAAGGCATAGGAATTGGCTCCCAGGTGTTTCTCATTGGGAATGCTACTAGTCGGTGGAAGAGATTTAATCTAAATCTTGTTAAGACCAGACGCTCGAATACTTTGAGATCAAATGTAAGGTAGGGCTGAATTTGCAGAGTGATCTGAATCGCTATTACATGTACAGCAGAAGCTTTCGTGGCTTCACTTGCAAGCCTTAAGGCTTCTAAATGGCTCAGTGCCCTTGCTTTCAGATCCTTCCTCGAAATCTCACAGATCTTCTCAGGTTTTGTATAATAAGTCTCTAAACCTAAATCAGTTAGGAAATTTCTCACATAAAGGAGCCAACTAATTTTTGGGGAATGATCTAGGGGCTAGATGTAGTTAATTCCCATTTACAGACTTTTACCGATTCGGTATTTAAGAGTCTGTAAATGGAAAGGGGGCAGATTTAGGTAATTTTAAAATGTGAATTACCGAATCTGTAAAATTCGGTATTTGCCGATTCTGTAAATACAGAATCGGTATTTCCCATTGATTCCTATGGGCTTTGAAGCCCATAGGAATCAATGGGAAATACTGATTCTGTATTTACAGAATCGGTAAATACCGAATCCTGCAAGGATACAGGGGGTGTCACTTTGACACCCTCTAGCACCCCAAGTACAGGCTTGTGTGCAATGTGGCACACATACATGCCCTAAGGGCATGTCTGTGTGTCAAATTGCACAGGTGTGCATGCACAGATGTGCATGCACACATGAATTCGGTATTTTACCACACAATAGGATTGTGTGGTAAAATACCGACTCTTAAGGGCCTGTGGCACTGTAAACTGTGCCACCTACATTTGTAATTACAGAATCGGTATATTTACCGATTCGGTAATTTATCGAATCGGTAATTTTACCGAATCGGTAAATATACCGATTCTGTATTTTTCAGCTCCCTACATCTGAAAACCCTAATACCGATCGGAAACGGACGAAATCAGCTGTTTCCGACCGGTATTAGGGCTCCTACATCTGGCCCCTAGTCCCATACAATCTGCCATGATTTCTTTAGTTAGTAGGTTCTTTTCAGAAATCCAGATGCGTTGCCAAAGTAGAAGTGGTTGGATTTTTGCCAGGTCTCCTATGTAAGGGATCCCTAGCTACATGTGACATGCCAATGTGGAAATTCTTTTGGGTGCCGCTAACAGAAATCTTAAAAAGGTATTTTCTGCCACCTGTAGGGCACTGATGTTTGTATGCCCCCACACTCCAGCCCCATAAAGGGCTATTGCCTGGCATTTGGCACTATACAGTTTTAACAATTTTTCGGGGGACCTTTTGCCCAACCTTTGTGAAAAATGTATAAGGGCGGCAATAGCTCTCATGAGGAGATGTTTTCTTGCCTCCACTGCAGCATTCCAATTCAGTTTCTCGTCTATTATGATGCCCAGGTAGGGATAGTGGGCCATGGCTTCAAGCTTTTGGTTACTAAGAAATATATCTTTGGCCCGCTTTTTCCCTGTGCCTGCTACCATTACAAACGTCTTCTTTATATTTAAATGTAGGTCAAGGGTCCCCATAAAGTCTGCGTACCTATCCAGGGCCTTCTGTAGTTCACGTGGGGTACGAGCCAGTATCACGGCGTCGTCTGCATAGAGCAGAGCGGGGATCGGACGCTTTCGTGCTTGAGGAAGATCCTGGCCCCCCCTCAACATCTCCGCCTCCAAACCGTTTGTATACAGTAGGAACAGAAAGGGGGCCAGGACGCAACCCTACCGAACCCCACGCCCTACTCCAAACGACGCTGTTAGTTCACCCTTTGTACCGAAGCGTACTTTCGCAGATGCCTTGGAATATAACTCCCTCAGAAAATCTGCAAGGGGGGTGTCTACTCCAATTTGTAGCAAGACCGACCAAAGCTTTGCGTGGCAGACACAATCAAATGCAGCGGACAAGTCTACGTAAACCATATATAGCTTGCCCTGTTTTGCATGAGTGTATTTTACATACCAAAACTCATTTTTTAAAACAAATTGACAGCTGGGAATGCTTAAAATAATGCACAGATTGCCAATAGCAAATATCTGTCATATATATGAGCCTGCCATCGTGTAATCAAAATCGATCACATTCAGACTAATCGATTCCCCATCCAACCTCCGCTGCATTAATTTAAAGAAAGCATGCGGTCCTGAGGAAGGTGGATTCAAGTATATGCATCCACTGAAACGTGCGTCGGCCTGATCCCTTTCAATCAATCAATCAATCAATCACAGTATTTATAGAGCGCGCTACACACCCGCGAGGGTCTCAAGGCGCTAAAGGGGGGGGGGGCTGCTGCTACTGCTCGAAGAGCCAGGTCTTGAGGAGCCTCCTGAAGGCGAGCAGGTCCTGGGTCTGCCGTAGGTGGGTTGGGAGGGTGTTCCAGGTCCTGGTCGCTAGGAAGGAGAAGGATCTGCCTCCGAAGGTGCTTCGTTGGATTCGGAGGATGGCAGTGAGGGCGAGGCTTGCAGAACGGAGCTGGCGGGCGGGGGTGTAGAAGTTGAGTCTGCCGTTCAGGTACGCTGGTCCAGAGTTGTGGAGCGCTTTGTGTGCGTGGGTGAGGAGTTTGAAGGTGATCCTCTTTTTGATGGGGAGCCAGTGCAGGTCTCTCAGGTGAGGGGTGATGTGGCTGCGGCGGGGGAGGTTGAGGATCAGGTGGGCCGAGGCGTTCTGGATGCGTTGTAGTCATTGTAGGTGTTTGGTGGGGATTCCGGCGAAGAGTGCGTTGTCGTAGTCCAGCCGGCTGCTGACGAGGGCTTGGGTCACCGTTCTTCTGGTTTCGATCAGGATCCACTTGTAGATCCTGCGGAGCATGCGGAGGGTGTTGAAGCAGGAGGAGGAGACGGCGTTGACCTGCTTGGACATGGAGAGGGAGGAGCCAAGGATGAATCCCAAGTTGCGTGTGAGGTCAGTGGGTGTCGGAGCAGTTCCTAGTGCAGTCGGCCACCAGGAGTAGTCCCAGGCAGACGGAGATGGGCCGAGGATGAGGACTTCTGTCTTGTCCGAGTTTAGCTTCAGGCGGCTGTTCCTCATCCACTCGGCGACGGCCTTCATACCCTCGTGGAGGTTGGTTTTGGTGGTAGGCGGGTCCTTGGTGAGGGAGAGGATGAGCTGGGTGTCGTCGGCGTAGGAGATGATGTTCAGGTCGTGTTGGCGGGCCACTTGTGCGAGGGGGGCCATGTAGATGTTGAACAGCGTCGGGCTGAGGGATGAGCCCTGGGGAACGCCGCAGATGAGGTCGGTTGCTTCTGCTCTGTAGGGTGGGAGGCGGACTCTCTGGGTTCTGCCCGTGAGAAAGGAGGATGTCCAGTCCAGGGCTTTCTCCCGGATTCCAGCTTCTTGGAGGCGTGATCTTAGCGCGCGGTGGCAGACCGTGTCAAAGGCGGCAGACAGGTCCAGGAGGATGAGGGCAGAGGTTTCCCTGTTGTCTAGTTGGCGTTGGATGTTGTCTGTGGCGACGATGAGGGCTGTTTCGGTGCTGTGGTTCCGTCTGAATCCTGATTGCGATGAGTCTAGGATCTTGTTGTCTTCAAGGTGGCGGGTCAGCTATATGTTGGCGATCTTCTCGATGACCTTCGCCCGGAAGGGGAGCAGGGAGATGGGCCGGAAGTTCTTGAGGCTTCTTGAGGAGGGCGTTGATTTCGGCGTGCTTCCAGCTCTCCGGGAATGTCGCTGCATCAAAGGAGGTGTTCATGACTTTCCATAGTTGGGGTGCGATGGTAGCATCTGCTTTGTTGAACACGTGGTGTGGGCAGGCGTCTGCTGGTGATCCCGAGTGGATGGCGTTCATGATCTTGCGTGTTTCAGTGTTGCTTACGTGGGCCCATGAGGTCAGAAGGTTGGTGTTGTTCGGAGTGGGGTCTGTCGAGGTCGGGGTGGTCGGAACATTGAAGCTTTCGTAGATGCCGATGATCTTGCGGTGAAAGAAAGTGGCCAGTGAGTCGCATAGTTCTTGCGAGGGTGGGATGTCGTTGGTGTTGGCGCTGGGGTCCGAAAGTTTCTTTACGATGCTAAAGAGTTCTTTGCAGTCGTGTGTGTTTTTGTCCAGGCGGGATTTGAAGGAAGATCTTTTGGCTGTTCTGATGAGCTAGTGATGTCTGCGGGTGGCGTCCTTGAGGGCAGTGTGGTTGTCCGGCGTGCGCTCATGGAGCCAGATCTTTTCCAGCTTCCGACATGTATGTTTGGAGGTCCGGAGTTCCTCAGTGAACCAGGCGGCCTTTTTGCTGGGAAGGTTGATGGGTGGTTTCTTTAGCGGGGCGAGAGTGTTGGCACAGTCTTCGATCCATTGTCTGAATTTCCAGGCGGCGGTGTCTGGGTCGGTGGGGTCGCCAGGAGGGTTCAGGGCGAGGATGGAGGTCAGCTGGTCCTTGGTGACTCTGCCCCAGCAGCGGCGGGGCAGCTGTTGGGTGCGGTGGTGCGTGGTTGGCTTCTTGAAAGTGAAGTGGATGCATCAGTGGTGGTGGTGTTGAAGGTGACGTGGGTGCTTATAGAGAAGATGGGGTCGAGCGTGTGGCCGGCGGCGTGGGTGGGTACGGTGACGAGTTGTCGGAGTCCGAGGTTGGCGATTAGGGTGGCGGAGTTGGAGTCATTGTTGTTCTCGAGGTGGTAGTTCAGGTCCCCGAGGAGGATGTAGTCTGTGGAGGCGAGTGCGTGGGTGCTGGCGAGGTCGGCGATGGAGTAGCTGAATGGGGCTCAGGGTCCAGGAGGTCTGTAGATGAGCGTTCCTCTGAGGGTGGTGTTGGGGTCGGTGTGGATCCGGAAGTGGAGGTGTTCGGTGGAGTCGAGATGGTCGTCTGCGAGGGTGTGGACCTGAAGTGTGGATTTGTGGACGATGGCTATTCCTCCTCCGAGTCCGTGGGTACGGTCTCTGCGGGATAACTTGTATCTGTCTGGGATGGCTATGGCGATGTCGGGTGCCGAGGAGTCGTTCCACCAGGTCTTGGTCAGGAAGGCTACGTCCGGGGCTGTTGTGTCGAGTAGGTCCCAGAACTCGACGGCGTGTTTGCGTGCGGAGCGGGTGTTGAGGAGTATGCAGCGGAGGTGGTTGGATCCGGTTCTTGGGGGCTTGGTGGTTCTGTCGCAGGAGAAGCTGCAGGTGCGGCAAGAGAAGGGTCCGTGGGTGCCTTTCGGGGCAGCCTGGAAGCAGTGGTGGTCGCGGCCAGTATTGAGGGCGTTGAGGGTGTTGGTGTCGTACCGGAGTCTGGCGTTGCGAGGAGCGCGGGGTCCAGGCGTGGTAGGGCACAGACGGGCTTGCCTTCCGCGAGGCGTCCTCCATAAAAGGCTAAGTGGGAGGGAGGAACAGCTGGGAGGCAGGAGCGGGCGGCCAATGGGTGGCTACCGGAGGAAAAGGGGGCGGGGCCGCAGGGAGGCAGCAGCGGGAAACAGAAGAAAAGTGGGCGGGCCGCAGGGGGCAGCGGCGGGGAGCGGGGAGCGAGGGAGGCAAGGAGCGAAGGGCACAGATAAACAGGAGCGCTAAGGAGCACAAGACAAGTCCTGTAAAACAAGCAGAATAGAGGGCAAAAAGAGCAAAACAGACGTACACTTGATAGAGCGCGCGGGTCACCCGGCTCACTTAGATTACCAAATTTTCCACGCACTGGGCCCTGGCGTGCATATGATGCAATGAACCGGGTGAAAAACCTCTGCTACGCTCTATGAGTAATGGAGTGGGTGACTCTTACACCACTTACTATTCATGTACCTGACTTACCCCAGGCACATTACTCCTGACAGATCAGGAGCTAGCAGTGGACAGGTGATAAGGGTTTTCCTAAAAAGGAGAAAATGCTACTTTACACATTTAATACCTTTAATTCCACGTTAATGTATAATGACCACAGACACCTTGATGGTTTTAAGGGTTTTATATAGTATAAGTTTAGGACGAAAATGCCATTACAAGTAGGCAAATGCAAAGTAATACATCAATGATAAGTATCAGAACAAGGATATAGCTATGGATTAAAGTGAGTATCATAGAGTAAAAGGGAACACTATAGGGCATGAATCACAATAAACATATTAACTAATATGGTTTAAAACTAGGGCAAGGACGTGAGAAAAACCTAATGTGTAGCCTAATACCTTTATACTAATTCCTAAACCTTATGCTATCTTTACTAACTTCACAGCAACCATACTAAGGGAAAGGGAATAAGTGGAACACGCTAGATAAACAGTTGGGTTCAACAATGTCCTAAAGGAAGGGTAAGAAGTGGAACATTTACTAATAATCAATTGCATGAAATTACATTCAAAAGAGACATGGAGAATATCACAGGCAAGATTGCTTTAATCAGAGGAGGAAAAGTTGAGGGTATAGTATAGACAGACACCTATGTCAATATTTACCTAAGTGAGAATGAGGATTAACCCTGGTCACGGGTCAGTTGGGAAAGAACGGGACAAGGACCCTCAAGGATTCAGGAAATACCAGAAGGTGAGCAGGTACAGCTCATGGACAGTCAGGACAGGATACCCCTCAGGTCTGGGTCAGGACTGGGTTCACCAAGGCACGACCAACCCCTCACAGGTTCGGATGCAACGCCAGCGTTACCCCCTCTTCTGCACGGAATCCGCCAATAACCCCGATTGGGTTTTCGAATCTCCCAGCAAAGTGCTTCGCTTAGCACTTAGGACTAATTTCCACCCCTTGGAGTTTGTGGAAAGTTTCAGGCAGAATGCTCCGCAGCACTCTGTATCAGGCACCTATAGAGTTCGTAGGGTCAGTGACAGGTCTGCTACTCGGACAAGTCGGACAATTTCTCTAAGCTAAGCTAGGCTATATATACAGTTTTAAGTCCCCAAGACCACCCATAAATGTTGCAAAATGACAAAGCCCCATCTTCTGATTGGTCAAGGGAGGTGGTTAGATCATAGGTACCACCTATACTTCACGTGACATTACCCTCCCCCTAACACCTGGGTTCCCAGGCCTACGTGTGGGAAAGTACAATAGTGAAGAAAAGGTTTGCAACATTGTTGCGCATTCAGAATAAAAATAGCACATCTTCAAGGGCAAAGGTGCGCCGGGAAAGGACAGTCCCCTTTTCAATGGCCAATCTGGTCAGGTTCCATTGCTGCATGTCCCAGATCTTTGATCACGTGATGAGGGATACGTCAGCTTCAAAATGGAGTCCATCCCCTACTTCAAGGCCCTCATTTACGCGATACATGAAAAGTAAGCGAAAACAAATTAATAACACAGAATAAAATGAATACACTGTACACCATGACCAACTACTCTTAATCCCTTATTTTATAATACTTATTGCATTAAGAGTTAGTGCAGAAAAGATGCATAGATAAAAGCGGCTTAAGATAGCATGAAGCATGATTAGTGACAAGCGGCCATTTTAACACCACTGCGCATGAGCGAACTTTTCCCTCCAGATTGCGAGTGCGTCACATCACATGGGTATGACCGACGCATGCGCAGACTGGATTTCTGCAAAGCGGCCATTTTATTAATGTGCAAGCTTGATTATGAGGAAAAAAACACACAGGCAAGCCTCCTAGGGACACCCGTGTGTTGGGGAAATACAAATAAAATGACAAACAATCGGAGTTAGTACAGTTATGATTCAGGCGAGGTTCATGAAGAGAGCAAGTCGCGTTACGTGCGAATCCTTGCTCCATCAATCCCCTCTTTGATGATATTTACTATCATCACTACACATGAAAACAGATGCCAACTTCATTCATCCAATTCATCCATCTCAATCTCGACGAACTTATTGTTGAGCTTTCTCTCCGCCTCTCTGTGTGTATGATTGTTCTTTATTTTCTTATATATCTGGTTTCTTAATTCTTCTAATTCTAATTCTTTAGCCTTTCGCTTTCCTCTTTTATTCACTATATATTTTCTGCATTTCTGGCATTTGCAACAGATAAATATGATCAGAACAATCAAACCTATTCCAGCTATTGGCATCAATATTTTCCATATAAGACTTTTACCTAAATTAGAGAACCAACTACCTATAGAGGAGAGACCATCAGTCAGTCTCTTCCAGGCACTGTCAACCTCTAATGGTTTGAGTTCTTTTTCCAAATTAGTAATGTTTCTTATATACTTCTTAATTTCGACACTTTTATCAGGAATGTAAGTGCAACAATGTTGTGCCCTCAGCATCCTGCAGACTCCGCCCTCTTTTGCCAATAAGGTATCAAGAGCAAGGCGATTCTGTAAAACCATTGATCTGATCGCAACCATTTCGGTATTGATCATCAGAAATCCAGCAGCAGTGTCAGTAGATAACCGATCCAAAACTGTAGATAATTTGCAGATTCTATGAGTATTCAGAACTACCCCCATTCCAGGTATCAGTGCACTAAAAATATCACCTACAATTTCTCCTACACTTTCACGTTTTCTACGCACTAAGCCATTAGTAATTTCATTGCTTCCAGCTGCATTGTTCACATGGTATATTTTCGGAAAGACAATGCCAAAGTAGCAGCTTCCATACCAGTGATCCGGCAATTTGAAATACGCCTTGTTTCCACATATATAATAAATTCCTGGAAACACAGGTTCTGACCCATTTTTGAAACCCCAACCTCCAATTACCTTGTAATTGTGTTCACACTCGTGGAACCAATGAATACATTGTTATAATAACTAGTCTTTTCTCTATGAATACAGAGTTTCCCTTTCCGTTCAAAATCCAGCAACAGAGCAGGAGTAACTTCGCTTTGTGAGGTGTTATCCATGTTTTCTGCCCATCTAGGGGTTCGGTTCTTTTCGTCATTTGCCTTTTTCTGAAACTTTTCCCTTCTCTTCTCTGCCATTTTCAAGAACATTTTCTCTTGTGCATGTAAGGAACACGTCAAGTTGTCTCTACGAGCTTCATTCAGATCTATGTCACCTATCGTCAGGAAGTATTCTCCCATGTAGCGAGTCACTCCACCAAGTGTATGTACAAGGTTCAGATTCTCTCTAATAGGAAGTTCTGAAAAGATAACGTCAGTGTTTGAGTAATAGTACTGTAAAGTGCTTCTATAGAACAAACTAGCTAGAATACTACAGGAAATTCCAAAGGTCAGGGGTAAATGGTGGTATGTCACGCCTTCAGCTACAGAAGTAGGTAGCATCATGCAGACATAGCAATCTTCTATTTCCATAGCTTCTACATAGTGTACTAAAAGGTTTGCGAAAACATTTAAGTGTGTCCTGTTCTTCATTTGGTGATAATGTAGTTCACCCTCATCTGATGCTTCTAAGTCAGGTCGTGTATGTCTCAGACTCATTGAATTGTCACGTCTTTCTACTCTTCGTGGTGTTTCTTCAGTATGTACAACTTCTGCGTCTTGTGTCGTCAAGTCTGTAGGATATATGTTAGGGTCTTTGCTTATCATAAAAGGTATAAACACTGTTAATCCTATCCATATCATTACTACTAGTACTACACTACAGATGCATATTTTACAGCATGTCTTGCAACAGCTAAATCTGGATCTTCCAGTGACATGTGAATCAGACATTTTATCTTACAGGTGGCTTTTTCAACCCCTCTTTGTTTCTTTTCAGCAGAGGTTTTATTTCGCTTCACCTCAAGGAGGGTCTTCGTCAGAACTCCGATCAGCAATGGACCCTTCGTCGCTTTTGCCACAGGCTTCGGGCTCATCAATTTCTTCCAACACCAGATAAGTCCATTCAGGGCTCCGATACAGTTTGTTCTGTTTCTTTACTCTGCCGCCCTTTCGGATGGACTTCCCTCGGGATTCTTTTCTTTCACTTTCAGCCCTTTTTCGGTCTTTCAGTTTTTCTTCGACTGTTTTTATTCTTATTCTCAGTCTTTTTACATATCGGGGTTCATCCTTCTTTTCGATCCTTTTTGTAGTCGAGGAAACTTGCTCTTCCTCGTGAACTCTTTTGATTTTTCTTCTTTGTCGCACTATTGCTTCAGCAGTGTCTTTTTCCCTTCCTGTCTGACTAGTTCCAGGTCTTTCATCTATTTCTTCTGCCTGGTCCTTACTCTGACCTAGTTCAGGTTTAGACTCTATGTGATCTTCGTTTGTGAGTGATTCACTGGACTCTTCTTCCTGAACACGTTCATCTATTACTAACTGGCCTAGTTCATGCTCTTCGATCTCTTGATTTTCTTCCGCATGAACTTCCGCTTTGACTACTATCTGTCCCTTTCCAGCCTCCTCTGTCTCGAAAGGAGTGTCGATGTCTTGATCTGTCCCTACTTGGCCTATTCCCTGATCAGATTTGATGATGGCTTTGATGATCTGACCTTCTCCTTCTTGTTCTGACTCACCTGCACTGTCCCACTCACTACCTAGGTAAGAGTATTTTCTGGTTCTTATAGGATCAAGAACCTGGTCATCAGCAGGAAACCATTCAACTTCTTGACTTGTGCCTGGTAGTTCGATGTCAGCTGGATCCGGACCCTCTTCTGGAGTCTCCTCAGCTGGACTACCTTCGGCTTCAGTCGCGTTTTCTCCAGTCACCTTCTTCGTGTGACTTGCATGGATCCACTTTGGTACACCAGCACACTTCACAGCAGTTGTGGTGACAAGGATCACTTGTCGAGGCTTGCCCCACTTCGGTTTAAGGCAACTCTTCCGGGTATGTTTCTTTAACACTACCCAATCACCTGGTCTCAGGTTGTGTGCTGGAGTTGTAGGCCATTCGACAGCAGTCTCTCCAATCTGGTGAGAGATAGAACGCACTTGGTCACCCAACTGCCTGCAGTACTCTAGCACCATATCATCAGAAATACTTAGCAGTTTGTGTCCAGGTACCCATGCCTGTCGCATCATTCTTCCCATCAGTACTTCATGGGGGCTCAGGCCTGTCTTTCGGTTTGGAATACTTCTCAAGCTCATCAGCACCATGGGCAAAGCTTCTATCCAATTCATTTTAGTGGAGTCACACAGTTTTGCCAGCCTGGACTTGAGAGTGCCATTTATTTGCTCGACTATCCCAGAAGCCTCTGGATGATAGGCACAGTGCAGCCTTTGCTCCATTTTGAATGCTTTGCAGAGTTCTTTTAGGACTTCGTTTGAAAAATGTCCACCTTGGTCTGTTTCAATTGTCTCAGGAATTCCAAAGCGGGGGATCAGTTCCCTAAGTAACAATTTAGCTACAGTCAGGGCATCATTCTTCTTTGCTGGGTAAGCCTCCACCCACCGGGAAAACAAGCAAACTATGACCAGGACATATCTATATCCTTTGCATAGGGGCATTGTTATGAAGTCTGCCTGCATCCTAATGAAGGGACCTTCTGCTCTCCCAATGGTACTTTGTTCCACTACTGTCTTCTTTCCTGCATTGAACTGTTGACACACTAAACACCTCTGGCAAAGTTTGTCTGCTGTGCTCCTGAATTTTGAACTGTAGAACACCTTTTCAAACATTCGGCACATGGCATCCCTCCCAATATGTGTTGGTTCATGTATTATCCGTGCCATTGCGGTAACCAGTCGTTCAGGGAGTACAGGCCTACCAGTTACATGGACCACTACACCATCCCCTTTCCTGGGTTGACATTCATCCTGCCTCCACATGTCCCTTTCTTTCTTGTCTGTTGTCTGTTGTAGTTCTCTCAATTCGTCCCATGTTCCCAATCTTTCAAACAACATCAGTTGGCAGCTGCTTTCACCTCCCCATAATTTAATTCGGAGAGACATTTTATGTCGGGCGCAGTACTGGGCAATTTGGTCAGCATATCTGTTTCCGGCTGTCACCTCGTCATTTCCAGATCGGTGAGCCGCACACTTGACCACAGCCAATTCTTTGGGCAATTGGATGGCTTCTAGTAGGTTTTGTACTGGTTTCCCATTCCGGATAGGAGAACCTGAGGAAGTCATGAATTCTCTTTGCAACCATAGCTGGCCGAAGTCATGAACAACCCCGTAACAGTACTGACTGTCAGTATAAACAGTTACTTTTTTGTTTTTCCCAATTTTACAAGCTCTTGTTAGAGCAATGAGCTCCGCTACTTGAGCAGATTTAACTTCGAAAAGATAGGAAGCTTCCAGGGTCTTTTCCAAAGTGACTACAGCATAGGCAGCACTCAAACCTCCATTCTCATGTCTCAAGCATGAACCATCCACAAACATTTTGAGGTCTTCATCAACCAAGGATACTTCTTTGATATCAGGACGGGGTTTGGTGCTAAATTCAGTCAAGTCTATGCAGTTATGCTCAATTCCATCTCCTGCTTCTACATCAATGGGAAGGGGCAATAGAGTGGCAGGGTTCAGAATGTTGCATCGGGAAATTATTACATTTTCTGCACCAATGAGAATCCTCTCATACTTAGTCAGCCGACTAGGGGTGAGATACTGTGTCTTGGTTCGGGTGAGCAAGATCACAACTGAATGTGGAACAAATACAATGACAGGATGTCCCATCACAATGTTCTCACTTTGCTCTAGACTAGTACAGGTAGCGGCTACTGCTTTCAGGCATCCAGGTAATCCAGCAGCCACTGGATCTAGGGTGGCTGAAAAGTAGGCCACGGGACGTCTAATTAGACCATGTTCCTGGGTTAAGACCGAGAGCGCACAATTGTCTCTCGTGTCACAGAACAGTTCAAAGTTCTTAGTGTAGTCAGGCATTCCTAAGGCTGGAGCTGTGCACAGACAATTTCGCAATTTTACCCACGCAGTCATGCATTCATCATTCCAGCAAACTGGGTCTTCCGCTCCTTTCTTTGTCATGTTAATCAAGGGTTTAGCTATAGCCGCGAAACCCACGATCCACTGTCTGCAGTACCCAACAACTCCTAGGAACATTCTTACTTCTTTCTGGGTTACTGGTAGTGACATTTCTCGAATGATCCTGATTCTTTCTGAAGTGACCTTTCGGATCCCTTTCTCTATCTGGTGCCCCAGATATTTTACTGAGGTTTTGCAGAACTGTAGCTTGTCTGGTGAAACCTTATGTCCTCCCTTTCCTAGGTGATTCAGCAAGGCAATGGTATCAGTGATACAGTCGTCTTGACTTCTAGACGCTACCAGGAGGTCATCTATGTACTGCACCAGGACAGACTCTTTTGGAAGAACTAGAGATTCAAGGCATTTCTTTAGAATCTGGTTGAAAATCGATGGACTTTCGGTGTACCCCTGGGGGACACGATTCCAGACATAGACCTGGCTGTTGAATTCAAAACTGAAAAGGAATTTGCTTTCTGGATGCAATGGGATGGAAAAGAATGCATGGCACAGGTCAATGACAGTGAACCATTCCGCATCCCAAGGAATTTGATACAGTATTACTGCAGGGTTTGGTACTATGGGACAGCAAGGTACTACAATTTGGTTTACCTTGCGCAGGTCCTGCACTACCCTGTACTTTCCGCTAGGCTTCTTAATTCCAAGTATGGGCGAATTACAGGGACTGCTCATCACTTCCTGAATGATGTTTGCTTTGAGCAATCTGTTTAATTCCTTTGCAACTCCTTCTTTCAATTCTGCACTCATTTTATACTGTTTGGTATTTGGGTATACAGCATTTGCTTTTATGGCTATTTTTACTGGGTCTACATTTGCCATTAAGCCTACATCTTTTCCAGTAAAATCCCAAACTTCAGGTATTACGCTCGATTGTAGTTCTTCAGGTAGACTTTCAATGGACATGGGCTTAATTTCTGTGTCGGGCCTCAGTAACATCAATTTATATAGGCCATCTTCATCTGGGGTCTGGATTTCAACACCATTTGGTGAGCAAAAGATGGTGCAAAGCATTTTGCACAACAAATCTCGTCCTAATAGGTTTACAGGACTGGAATCACAGACCACAAATCTGTGCATTTCCTTGAAATTTCCTATGGAAATTTCCATAGGTTCTGTTACCGGAGTACTGATTATCTGATTTGAAACTCCCACTACTTGGATAGCATCTCCCGAGAGGGGTAGGTTAGGAACGTCCACTGTTCTCACAGTGGAACGGGTAGCACCAGTGTCCAACAGAAAGGTGACATCTGTCCCTTCAACCTTTCCTTCAATGTATGGTCCAGTCTGGTCTACCGGTAAGGAAGCGCCAAGCACGCACTCCTTGTCCTCCCCTCTCAGGCCCCGTCAGTATTGATCCTCACAGAGAAAAGTATCATTTAGCAGGTACTGAGGAATGGGTGCATTTCTTTCATTCTCTCTTTCCCACACTTCGACCCTTTCATTCTCTTGACCCTGATTCCTATAATTCTGTCTAGGAGCGCGTGGCACTGGGGGTTGATTTACCTGCTGTTGGGTCTTTCGGATCCCCTCTTTCTGCACCTGTGGATTTAAACCATTTACGGGGGCATTACCAGCCTGCGAGTGCGGACATTTATCTCTCCAATGCCCCATCTGACCACATCCGTGACAGGGGAATTTTCCCATAGCATCTTCTCTACTCATTTTTACCCGGGGCCTGCCTCCACCCCCATTATTCGGATTTGTAGCATTATTACTGTTAGTCATTTTACTTAACTGTTTTTCTTGTTGTTCAGCTAATTTCACCTGAGCCCACATCACTTTCTCCTTCAGGGCTTTCTTTTTGTTCTCGATCTCATCTTCGCAGTATTTGGCATATTTGAGAACATCATCAATGGGTTTCCCTTGCCAACTGATTTTGTTATCTCTAATCCACTGGGATATTTCAGGTCTCAATCCTAACACGAATCGATAACTGAAATGAGTCATATCCTTCATGTCCACATTATCGATTCCACTGTAAGTTTTGAACACCTGTAGTAACCTTTCATAAAAGGAGTGGACTGATTCATCACGCTCTTGGGTAGTTCTATCTATACGGGTCCAATCAGTTTCTTTTGCAGGTACCTTTTTCTTTAGGTATTGTATGACTTGATCATATTTTCTCATTACTTCAGGTGAGGGAGCTCCTGTTCTGTCATCTCGTGCATATTCCTCATTTGGCCAATCAATTTCAGTTTTGCATTCGGTCCATAGGTCGACAGGTACTACAATGTCGAAAAACCCATCCAGGTCTTTCAGGAGACATTTCTGAACCTTTATGAAGCGTTCAACCTGTCGGTACCACTCAACCGGCTTCTCCCTCAATTTAGGGAAGTCGTTGGTAAATGATACTATATCTTGTCTGGACCAAGGGACATGGACATATTTTCCCCCTGGGACTTCTCTCATGGGACATAATTTTTCTGGTTTGTCAACTTCTTGTAGGACGTATTCAGCAGTCCGTGGTCTCTCCTTGCTATCCTCCTTTTTCTTTGCCCACCTGGCTTTCCACTTGTCTAGATCTCCCCATTTCTGTGCTAAGTTTATTAGTTCCTTAATCTGCGTCTTCTTCCCTGCGGTATTCAGGTTTTCTAGATCTTTGTCTGAAAATTCTACCCTGTAGGATTTCTGTAGTACCTTGGATCTGCTGATATCTATTCTCATACATACTGCTGTGTCCATTAATTTGTCATAGTACATTTTTGCGTTCCGAGTAAGGTGTTTGCACATGAACAACAACTCATCCTCCTCCCGGACATTCAATCGGTCTAAACTCACATTCCCTGCGCTCAGTTCCTCTAGCTCTATTCTTAGTTTATAAATATCTAATGGTTTCGGATGAGGGGTTCCCTTTTCTAATTCTCGGGTCCATCTTTCTATTTCCTCGGGAGTTACCACGGTCGCACTTTGAATTCCTGATGAAGACTCTATTAGTACGTCTTTGTTCCTAGTCTGAGTTCCCGTTCGAGACATACTAGGTCCCTCTTCCCTATTAGGCAGATCCATCAAGGAAACCATGGACTCACATTCACTTGTTTGGTCATCAATAATGAGTGGTTCCCTTCTAGGCGGGGGCATCATCGGGGTTATGACTGGAGTTTTTGGAGTATTCATTCTGTCCCCATATAGAGGAAAAACTGGACCAATGGTTACTGGAATCGTCAGGGCTTCAGGATTTGGATTAATCTGAGCTATGGCATGTATGAGATCATTCCGCTGTCCTCTCAGGGCATCCCTTTCCTGCTCGTGTAATACTCGATTCATGGGGGGATCCTGTATCATTTGGGGTACTAGAGAAGGATAGATATTCGGAGCTGATGGAGTCGATAAAACTAGTCCCTCACCAAAGGGGTTGTAATTCGGGACCACGGGGTCGGGTCTACCAAATCCCTCTCCTCCCGCTCTTCTCTGTTCTATCCCTGTGGAATCGGCTTCACTAGTACTTCTTCTTCCTGAAGGTCTCACTGGAGTAGTTAAGCTTTGAGATCTGGTGTCTTCATTATAAGGCGGGGGATTTTTCATGAATAAGTCTTCTAAAAACTCATCTTCCGATTCACCCAGGGGCATCATGTGTCGGGTTTTCTCAGTACATTTCTTCCTTCCCACCATTTCATTAGCTCCGAACATGGGGAATAACCCTTCTACCATCATATTTTGTCTGCACTGTTTCAATTTCTGCTCCTTAGTTTCTTTTACCAATTTTGGATACCATCGGGTCACTCCCTTGTCCATCCGGGGTCTGTCTCGTTCTAGAGCCTCAATTTCCCATTCCTCTAAAGCTTCATACTGAGTTAATCTAGGTCTGGGATGCAATTCATTCATTCGGGTCCTCAAATTAAATAGGATTCTCCCGTTAAAAGTACCATCTATGGGAAAGGCTAAAACTCCATCCTCCGCAGTGTACTTTACCCAGTTCTCTAACCATACACAGGTATGATACCCTTTCTCCAACATCATGAAAGACGCTGGAGTATTTGGCGGAGGAATGATCACGCCTTCCCTAGTTCGTACGGGTTTGTCAGTTTTGAAGAAATTCTTTATTTTGCTGACAAATGACATTTTTCTCTTTCCTCCGTACATGTTGTGAGGTCTGCCTTTACTCATCAACTCCTTATGACACCCTAGATTCCTTGGATCAGGCAGAAAGTCAGGGTACCACATACACCGCTCGTAACCATCTATAAGCTCGGTGCGGAAAATGTTTACTTCGTTTGTGCTTCCAATGCTAGCGCGACTCCAATTTCTCAACAACCAATCAGTGCAGAGGTTGCAAAGGTTCTTGACCAATGGGTGTGCGGCCTTTTCGCGAGACGCGTTCTCACGCTCAGGCACTCACCCCTCCCTTACAATTTCGGCTTCACTACACACCCGCTGGTTTAACCAATCCCAGCGCGGCACGGAGTGACGTCAGAGCAGCCCTTCGACTGACTCCCTCCTTTACAAGGTAACGGAAACTTTGTATTTTCTCTCAGATGCTAATATTAATTTTAGTCAACAACGTGTAACATTTGCCATTGTGTAGGAGTGTTCTAAAGAGATAGAAAGTTCTTCTTTTACTGCAAGTAAACCACTTCTGTCTACTTTTCACACACTTCGGATAGACTTCTCTTGCCTACCCTCACGCAAGCATTAGAAAACCTGCTATTACCCAGTCTCATCCACTTCTTTCCGGGATATATACTAAGCCTGGGGTTCGTCAGCGCTTCCCTTTGCTATCATACAAGCTCCGATGACTCTATTACTCCCTTAGTGTGACCCTTACTAGGTGATATCAGACCAAGGTTTCTATCAGCAGTCCCGTCACTATCATTCATACAGTTTTCCGAAAAAGACCTAATTAGCGCTTCCAGTTCCACTTGAACCATGCACTAACCTTTCCTCCCTACAAATGACCTCAGAACGCGATGGATTCTACTCACCATCCGTTATACAGTTCCCCGGGGATTTCAGACAACACTCAACAGTCACACACAATTGGTTAATAAAACATATAATATTTAGCAGCAATACATATATATATTATTTAAAACAATTTCGAAATCGATTTCTTTTGCAATAAAATATTAAGTAACACAATCAATATTAAAAAAAAACAATTTTAGCAGCACATTTTTTTTTTTTTCTAACTATCTTATCTACCTATCTTACTAGTCCTAACCATCCTCTGCTACCAGAAATTACTGATAGAGCGCGCGGGTCACCCGGCTCACTTAGATTACCAAATTTTCCACGCACTGGGCCCTGGCGTGCATATGATGCAATGAACCGGGTGAAAAACCTCTGCTACGCTCTATGAGTAATGGAGTGGGTGACTCTTACACCACTTACTATTCATGTACCTGACTTACCCCAGGCACATTACTCCTGACAGATCAGGAGCTAGCAGTGGACAGGTGATAAGGGTTTTCCTAAAAAGGAGAAAATGCTACTTTACACATTTAATACCTTTAATTCCACGTTAATGTATAATGACCACAGACACCTTGATGGTTTTAAGGGTTTTATATAGTATAAGTTTAGGACGAAAATGCCATTACAAGTAGGCAAATGCAAAGTAATACATCAATGATAAGTATCAGAACAAGGATATAGCTATGGATTAAAGTGAGTATCATAGAGTAAAAGGGAACACTATAGGGCATGAATCACAATAAACATATTAACTAATATGGTTTAAAACTAGGGCAAGGACGTGAGAAAAACCTAATGTGTAGCCTAATACCTTTATACTAATTCCTAAACCTTATGCTATCTTTACTAACTTCACAGCAACCATACTAAGGGAAAGGGAATAAGTGGAACACGCTAGATAAACAGTTGGGTTCAACAATGTCCTAAAGGAAGGGTAAGAAGTGGAACATTTACTAATAATCAATTGCATGAAATTACATTCAAAAGAGACATGGAGAATATCACAGGCAAGATTGCTTTAATCAGAGGAGGAAAAGTTGAGGGTATAGTATAGACAGACACCTATGTCAATATTTACCTAAGTGAGAATGAGGATTAACCCTGGTCACGGGTCAGTTGGGAAAGAACGGGACAAGGACCCTCAAGGATTCAGGAAATACCAGAAGGTGAGCAGGTACAGCTCATGGACAGTCAGGACAGGATACCCCTCAGGTCTGGGTCAGGACTGGGTTCACCAAGGCACGACCAACCCCTCACAGGTTCGGATGCAACGCCAGCGTTACCCCCTCTTCTGCACGGAATCCGCCAATAACCCCGATTGGGTTTTCGAATCTCCCAGCAAAGTGCTTCGCTTAGCACTTAGGACTAATTTCCACCCCTTGGAGTTTGTGGAAAGTTTCAGGCAGAATGCTCCGCAGCACTCTGTATCAGGCACCTATAGAGTTCGTAGGGTCAGTGACAGGTCTGCTACTCGGACAAGTCGGACAATTTCTCTAAGCTAAGCTAGGCTATATATACAGTTTTAAGTCCCCAAGACCACCCATAAATGTTGCAAAATGACAAAGCCCCATCTTCTGATTGGTCAAGGGAGGTGGTTAGATCATAGGTACCACCTATACTTCACGTGACATTACCCTCCCCCTAACACCTGGGTTCCCAGGCCTACGTGTGGGAAAGTACAATAGTGAAGAAAAGGTTTGCAACATTGTTGCGCATTCAGAATAAAAATAGCACATCTTCAAGGGCAAAGGTGCGCCGGGAAAGGACAGTCCCCTTTTCAATGGCCAATCTGGTCAGGTTCCATTGCTGCACGTCCCAGATCTTTGATCACGTGATGAGGGATACGTCAGCTTCAAAATGGAGTCCATCCCCTACTTCAAGGCCCTCATTTACGCGATACATGAAAAGTAAGCGAAAACAAATTAATAACACAGAATAAAATGAATACACTGTACACCATGACCAACTACTCTTAATCCCTTATTTTATAATACTTATTGCATTAAGAGTTAGTGCAGAAAAGATGCATAGATAAAAGCGGCTTAAGATAGCATGAAGCATGATTAGTGACAAGCGGCCATTTTAACACCACTGCGCATGAGCGAACTTTTCCCTCCAGATTGCGAGTGCGTCACATCACATGGGTATGACCGACGCATGCGCAGACTGGATTTCTGCAAAGCGGCCATTTTATTAATGTGCAAGCTTGATTATGAGGAAAAAACACATAGGCAAGCCTCCTAGGGACACCCGTGTGTTGGGGAAATACAAATAAAATGACAAACAATCGGAGTTAGTACAGTTATGATTCAGGCGAGGTTCATGAAGAGAGCAAGTCGCGTTACGTGCGAATCCTTGCTCCATCACACTCACCGAGTGAAACAATAAAGTACAATCAATCAACACAGAGCAGGCAGCAGTACAGGGGGTACGCCAGAGGCAGATTTACCACGGCAGTGGCAGCGGGAGGGGGACACGCGCACTCAGGAGGACCCGAGCGGCGTGGGGAGTGACCCGATCTGTGAGCAGGTCAGAGTCGCCAGTTTCCAGCTGGCGGCATAGCCATGGATAATAATGAAGGACTTTCGCCATGAGTTTCTTGTTGCAAGCCATTTTAAGCTGGAAAACAATGAATGTGATGTGTGTATGTATATGTCTGGTACGCAACGACTGTATGTGAGGTTGGTCCAAATGTGATAATGGTAATGGGACATGTTTAAACATGTTATTTTGTATGTATAAATTGCACAATTATGCTTAATTTGCACATTTGTATCAATGTTGAATTATTTATGATCTGCACCGTATATATGAACACAGAATAAAATCGAAGTTTTATGATACCATTTTAAAGAAAATCAAATGAAAAATATGGTTTATAATTTTTGCAATATACCTATAAAGGAGGACAACAAATAAAGATATGAATTAATGCATCCCTGTTGTACCTATTGATATTACCAGCAAAGGGATAACCTGTTAGAGCTTCATATAGCCATTGAACAATATATGTTGGTCGAGTGGGAGGTTGAGTACATTTATAAACAGGGTCACCACATCCTCCATGACCACGGGTTCCAGTCTTTTGGGCACAGCAAAGTGCTCAGCTGCGGCACCTCCTGACATACGGTTTTGGGACTCACCACAGCACAAGGGCCACAGCTCTTACAGTATGGCAGTCTTCTCATGGCGGCCTGATCCTCACTACATACTAGCCCGATAGGCACAGCGATGCACACAACTTATTTCATGGAAGCCTCTGACAAATGAGGGTTGCCAACTTCGTCCTGCACAAGGGCAATGACCCGATCTCTGCAGCAGTTGTCTCCTCACTCCTCGTAAATGGAGACCACTGCACAGGGCTCCCCACTGCTCCCTCCTGCGTGACCCTAACAACGGCAGAGAGATCCTGATGAAGATCACTCAGAAAATTGACCAATGGTGCCTCAATGCCTATTTCACGCAGAATTCGCCATAATTTTGACCGATTAACCAAATCGAACGCTGATGATAAGTCCATGAAACCCAGATATAGGAGACCATCTTTTGCTATTGTATATTTGCTACTCAAAAGATGTAAGTTTAAACATTGGTCCATGGTACTTCTGTGTTCTCTAAAACCATACTGGAGATTAGAGAGAACCCCCCTGCCCGACATCCAATCTCCCAGTTTCTGTAGGATGACTCTGCCCAAGATTTTAACAGCAGAGTCTAGCAGGGAGATTGGCCTATAACAGGCGGGGTCCCCTCTATTCCCTTTTTAAAAAATGGGAACTATGATCGATAGGGCCCAAGAAGGTGGGAAACCTGCTGAATTTGACGCATTAAACACGTTAGTGAGGATCTTAGCCCAGAAGTTTGGATACATGATATAAAGGTCCGCACGTACCCCGTCGGGGCCCGGAGCCTTATGTTTAGAGGTTTCTCTAATGGCCCTTTCTACCTCTGCCAGTTCAAATGTAACAGGATTAGTAGACCGAACAGATACGGCACGGACTGATGGTAATTCCCTATGCTCCTTGTCATCATATATGGCCCTAAAATGTTCACGCCAACTGGCATCGGGAATAACACAGTCTGTGTCTAAGTTCTCGTTATCGGAAAAGAACGGCTGATTTATGGTGGACCAGAACTTCTTACTATCCCTTAGTACATCGATAGATTGGAGGTTGTCCCAAGCCTCCTCTTTTAACTTATGTTTACGCGCACTGATGGCAAGTTTATATTCCTTGCGAAGGGAAGCAACTAAGACACTGTCCCTCGGGCTCTTCTTGAGAGCCTCTAGAAGAGCACCATGTGCCCTCGAACAGGAGTTATCAAACCACTTATGAGCCTTCCTTGTAAGCGGTCTACCTATCACCTGTAAATTCTTATCAATTACCTTGCAAACTTTCTACATACGCTGTTATGGTATCGTTGCCTGAAGCGGAGCCGTCCAGGCAGATGGCAAGGTTTGCCTCAGCTTTAATAGCCAAGTCTTCAAAAAAGGCCTCCTGGACTACAGTGTCCCATTTGATCCGTCTACCTTGATCTTTGGTAGATAAATTCCTCGGCCCTCAACTGTGATCTTTCTGTAGCCTGATCTGATAACGTAGGCTTATTATTGAGGGGAGGGTATTCCCAACTAGATGTCTTATGAAAACTGTGGGGCCTTACTGGGGGATAAAAAACCCCAGGGGGAACGGTCTAATGCCCCTGTTATCAAGGTCTGAAGCCTCCCAGAATAATCTTTCTGCGCTGGCCCGGTTGTTAAAATTTACCACCACGCAGTCCCCCGGGATGCTTTTTGGACAACGCCCCACCCAAGAGACCCTCCTTGCCATAATAACAGTGCGTGTGATGTCAGTTCCACCAGTACTGAACTGTAGGCACCACTGCATGGCCTGGTTCATAAGGTTGTGGGTTGTTTCATTGGGGCCCCCCCTTACCGGTAGAACCCCGGTAAAGACGCCACCAAGGGGGCAGCCTCCAGGGCAAGTCCAAATTAAGACCATACTGTTGGAAGTGCCTAGAGCTCTCTTGTACCTGGCTACTCCCAGTGCTTGCTCCAGACTTGAAACTCCCCACCCCAACCTTCTTAGATGCCTGCTCAACAATGCCTACAGTTCTAACAGTACTGCTAGCCCTACTGGGGATACTAAGTATATGGTCCGTATTCATAATGTCAGTCACGGGGCTTTTTAAAGCTGAGGGTTGGGGCTGGGTGGAACCCCCCTTAATCCCTGTGTGCTGTTTAAGGAACAATTCAATTTTCTCACATTTAGATAATAACCCAGCTACGCAGGTATTGAGTGTGTCCACAATATCTTTTGTAATGTTCACAAGTGCAGGTTCCAAACGTGTAGAAAACAAATCCTCTACGATTTTCCCAATTTTGTCCTTAAGGTGTTGATCAGTTATAATAGTCTCTGCCATGGGTTTTTTTCTCCTGCCAACTGTTTTGGGTGTCTTACGCTTTCTCTGTGACTTATGTAGTGGAACGCCATGCGTTGTTCCCTTCTGATTATGATCAGATGTGTTCAAAAGGGGAGATGGTACAGCTGGCTGTAGATCTACGTCAAGATGGGGTTTTGTTATCACAATGTTCGGTACCAGAGGTATGGCCCGACCATGATCTGCTCCTAAAGCCGGATCGACTTCAGCCTCACTCAAACCAAGTTCTTTCTCTGCGTTGGCTATTTCTTTAGTCAGAACTACCCACTGCTAATGTTAGGTACAAAATAATTGAATCTGACTTTCGGGGGTACTTTGCTTTTTTCCCTTCATCATCCCCACGACATACCTCCTTCCTTTTGCCCAATGTAGATGACAGGGGGGTGTCCCGGCCCGGCCTCTTCTGGCCCCTGACGGCCACAGACGGCCTGCCCTTTGCCCGGCTCGTCCCGCGACGCGGAGGGCAGTGTCGGCTAAATACGCCTCCTGGCGCTTCAACCTCATCGATTAGGCGCGCCGCCGCTGAGGCTGCCGGGAGATGTGGTCCCGGGGCGGCAGCAACGCTGATGGTGGTGCCTAATGACTCCTAGCGGTGGCGGCTGGAAGGTAAGCCCCCCCCGGGAAAGTGGCCTTGCTGGTGGCGTGAGGCTACTGCCAATGTCCCCCGCTCCGTCGAGGGCAGTGTCGGCTAAATACGCCTCCTGGCACTTCAGCCGCGTCGATTAGGCGCACCGCTGCTGAGGCTGCCGGGAGATGTGGTCCCGGGGCGGCGGCAACGCTGATGATGGTGCCTGATGACTCCTGGCGGTGGCGGCTGGATGGTAAGCCTCCCCGGGAAAGTGGCCTTGCGGGTGGCGTTAGGCTATTGCTAATGTCCCCCCGAGAGGACATAATATCGAATGAAAAATATCTAGAGGACAGAGGACAGAATATAGAATGGACATAATATAGTTGGAAATAATATCGACATATAGGTAAGTAATATCGAATGTCATTATATTGAATGTCATTATATAGTATGTTGTAATATAGAATGTCATAATATAGAATGTAATTTTTTTAAATTGTATTATATGTTAGTATATGTGTTAAAAGTATATATTATTTGTTTAATGTATGTTACTTTTTTTTAAGATAATGAATTATATGTTAATTAATTTTTGCGTATATTAGTTACGTAGCGGGTTGTGGGTTTATAGAGGAATAGGGTGGGAAGTAATTTAATTTAAATAAAAAAATAATAATAATGTATTAATGAATAATGTAATGTTTAATATTGGTAATAAATGTTTGCGTATATTAGTTCCATAGCGGGTTGTGGGTTTATAGGGGAATAGGGTGGGAAGTAATTTATTTTAAAAAAAAAATAATATTAATTAACAATTTTATGGCTAATAACTAATGTTGGTAATTAATTGTTGCGTATATTAGTTCCGTAGTAGGTTGTAAGTTTATAGGGGAATAAGGTGGGAAGTCATTTAATGTAAATTAAAAAAATATATCATTTACTCATTAATAATGTTATGGTTAATAAATAATATTGCTAATTACGTTAATTAATGTGTTATTAAATATTTAAAAAGTTATTAATGTAAAATGTTGAAATTGTTGTTAATTAGCAACTGATTAAATATTAATTATTAATAATTAATATATTAATATGTTAATTATGTTACGTTTTTGGAGGAGTGTGTTGAGTGTGTTTATAGAGGAGTATGGTGTTTATTAAAATATTGGGAAAAAAATTTGTATTAATATGTATATAATATTTAATCAAAGTTATTGTATACTGTTAATTGTGTTCATTTATATATCAATGTTTTTAATATTTTTGCTAACTGTAATTAGCTAATTAATTAAATGTTAATTAATTATTTTAATTTATTAATATGTTAGATTATTGGGGGTGACGTTTATAGTGGAAAATAGTGGGAAGTAAATTAAATGTAAATAATACATTTAAATTTTTTTTATTTTAATTAAATTGTAGGACTGTGTCTTCTACATTATTTCCCTACTCTGTCCAACAGTTTCCTTACTGTTGCTCTCTCTGGAGTGGAAATAGTAATTTTTACCCCTACGATATCCAACTCTTTCCCTACTGTTGCACTCACTGGAGTGGGAATAGTAAATTTTACCCCTACACTATCCAACACTTTCCCTACTGTTGTACTCACTGGAGTGGGAATAGTAATTTTTACCTCTACGCTATCCAACGCTTTCCCTACTGTTGTACTCACTGGAGTGGGAATAGTAATTTTTACCCTCCCGCTATCCAACGCTTTCCCTACTGTTCCACTCGCTGGAGTGGGATTAGTAATTTTTACCTACCCGTTATCCAACACTTTCCCTTCTGTTGCATTCACTGGAGTGGGAATAGTAATTTTACCCACCCGCTATCCAACACTTTCCCTACTGTTGCACTCACTGGAATGGGAATAGTAATTTTTACCCTCCTGCTATCCAACACTATCCCTACTGTTGCACTCACTGGAGTGGGAATAGTCATTTTTACCCTCCCGCTAACCAACGCTTTCCCTACTCTTGCACTCACTGGAGTCGGAATAGTAATTTTTACCCCTACGCTATTCATATCTTTCCCTACTGTTGCACTCACTGGAGTGGGAATAGTCATTTTTACCCTCCCACTATCCAAAAAATTCTCTACTTTTGCACTTGTTGGAGTGTGAATACTAATTTTGTTCCCTTAGCTATGTAATGTTTTTATATTTAATGTAGTGTAAATTATTAATTAACATTAAAAGTATTACTTTAATTATTTATATTATATATTATGTATTTTTTTTATTTATATAATAGGTTTATTTATATATATATATATATATATATGTAAATATATTTTTTATAATTTTGTTAATATTATATCATTAAGATTAATAATTATTTTATAATATTATTAAGTAAATATATGTTTAAAAAAATTACATTACATTTATTATTTTTACATTTTAAACTTTTTGTACATTATTTTAACAATGTTTTATTTAATTGTATTCATTATTTAATTACTTTTATATTTTTTTTAATACACTTAAAAAAATCGATATTTTAGTTAACTATATATTTTAACTATCGATATTTTGTACTCGATATTTTAGTACTTACCTGTTTGTAGATAGGGATTCTATAGTTTCTCCCTCAAAATTTTTGAATCGATATTCTGGACAGTCAAAATTCTGTCCCTCGATATATAGTCACTGAACCCTGGACCTAAATCCATTGTTTCTTTGCTACCCATGCCACTCCAGTTCAGATCCAGCCATATGCAAATCATTCTTGACCCTGTTCTCCATGGGAACAGTCCAGACTGAACTGCCAGGCCAGCTCAGCGTTGAATGGAAGCAAGCATTCTAGGACCGGTTTTGGGGTATCACCCCTCATCAGCCAGGCTAGCTTGACTCCAGTGGTATGCAGACTACGTCTGAGTATACCCATCCCACATGGGCGGCAAATGCAAAAAGAGCAATTGATGGTCAGAATGATGAACAATGTCATGCATTCACCCTAGTACAGAGGTCTGGGCGTAAATCTATAGTTTAGTACCACTCATAAGCACTCATATATCCACCACATGCATTCAACATGCAAACACTGCACAGTTCTGCATTATTCCTGTACTGTACCCTTCCCAGGCATACATACACCCAGAACAGATACACTACTCATGCGTTGAATCAGTGCTTAATTTGAGCCAGTGGTTTCATCTGCTCTGCACCAGTACTTTGTTGTCTGTACCTGTATTTATTACAGCCTGCCACATGGTGGTGCTGTGCGTCTTGTTTTTATGAGAAGAACAAAAGTTTTTTAATAATTAAATATACATTGAAATCACTTATACCTGCCACCCAGCACTATACGAATAGCTTGATTTGCATGTATTAGTTATTTTATTGTATATTTAAAGTCTGAATTATCATACAAGTAAGAGTGTGATGGCTTGGAGTGATAGTACTGTCATTTGTAGCGAGAATGGAAGCAAAGGGTGGTACAAGCTACTGTGGCCTCCTTACACTTCTTTGTTTCATAAATTATGCTCTGTGAACTGCACAGCACTATACACCAAACTGATGCAAGTCAAGGGGGAGTTAAGCACACAGCAGTGGAACATTAACTGACTGAGTCTGATGGGCCTCACTCCAGTCACACAGGTTAACAAGCATTTGCAATGCAATAGGTCTCGCATTTACGTGAGTTTGAGCTATTGACATTGTAAATGACAATGCCTTTTTAAAAAATATATAAATAAAAGACATTGTCATTTACAATGCCAATAGCTTAAACTTGCGTACATGCGAGACCTATTGCATTACAAATGCTTGTTTTTCTTTCTTATAACAGCTGCTAACTACCCTGCTTTGGAAAACATATCAATGCACCTCCCACCGTTTTCAGTCGACCCTCTATAAAAACTGGGACATGAGCTAAATTTCCCGAAGTCTGCCGGGACAGCTTGTGGAAAACCGTGACTGCCCCTGCAAATCTGGGAGGCCTGTTCACCCTAACGTAAGTATTTTAGAGACCTGGCAGCTATTACACATGCCAACTCCACATTCCGCCCCAAAACCCTGACCCTAACCAGTCTATCTCTACTCTCCCAAGTCAATTGGGTGAGCACCAGCACTTCATTTTCCCCAATTAAAACACTGGTAAGTGCTATAAAATTCCAATACAGCTACAATGCAATTCCAAGGACGAGACTAGCTGCACTTCTTTATAGGTACGAAACACAGTCATCAGTAAGTTTTTTTTGGTATTATTAAAGAGCTTATTGTACTGCTATTTACTGATTAGCGGGAGCAAAGCCAACAACATTTCTATCAAAAGTAACATCAGAGGATGAGGTCAACGCTACGAACCAAGATGGCCGCATAAGCTCCCGGCTCCGCCGACCTCCACCGGCAGCTCGTATATCCTGTTAACTATCCTTTCCTCACGTCGGACTCCCGTGCACATGAAGTGCTTCTGACTCCTGCGGTGCAATCCCAGACCTTCCAACTTACCGGGTGACGAAGTTCTGTCGAGTTCTATTCTTGGCCTACTTCAGGGCTGACACCGGGACCTCGATTTCTAGCCCACCCGGGTTAGAATTGATCAACATCGGCTGTGGGACCAGGGTTGCGTCCGGTCTCCCGAACTCGGATCGTTCTTTGCATTTCCGATTGGCAACTCAATGACCGGCTTACGAAAAGGACACGGTACAGTGACGCAAGTGAACATCGATAGCCGCGGTCGGGGGTCCGACGCCCGGAGACCCTGCTGGGGGGACGGGGTTGACGGGCTTGGCCACCGCGGATGGCGAAGGTTACGATTCTTCCAGTTTTGAGAGCTCCCACTGTTGTCATCGGCTCTGTGTGTGCCTGGTGTCTCGGAGGTGTGTCCGGGGTTCGAATCCTGCTTCGTCTCTTCGCGAGAGGGGATGGAGGGGACGGACGGCACACCATCGTTGAGATCCGTAATGGCCGCCATTGGGGCGCTCCACTCCCAAATCACCGTCATGTACGCTCAGATGTCTGTAACGCTGGACAACGTCTGTTTGAGACCGGAGGATGATGCTCTGACATGTTATCAGCAAACCGTGGTTCCTGTAGAGTACTTTGCCCACCATTTTGAGGTTCCCGAGCGGAAGCCTGATTTAGCCCACTTTGATGACTCTGGCTTCATAGATGGCGCACCTATGATCATCGTTAGCTTTCCCTACTCGATCCCTGCTCGGCGAAACGTCGCTACTAAAGGGTTTGATTGCCACAAACAGCTCTTCTGTGACTATCGGAGAGGCTTGCCTTTCTTCTTCATCTTTCCTTGCCGGATTTGTGGATGTCGCCATCTTGTATCCGGTCTTCGATCCGATTCCACTGACTTGAACTGTTATGAACGCTTTTGATTTCCTTATTATGACTGTGGCTTGGGCGACAAGGGCTTTCGTAAAGAACCGTACTGGTCAGGGTTGACTTTGGCTTTTGGGATTTGCTACGTTATGTGATCTGTGCCGGGATTGTACCTTATATCGTAACAGGAGTCGAGTGGTTCGGTTGCTGTCCTCCCCAGGTTGGGATTCAATACTTGCTTCAAACAGTGGCTAATATGTCCTGGGGAGGTCGCTAATGGCGGGGGGTAAGGGAGATCGGGAATGTGTATGTTGTTCTCCTCCTCCGCTTTCTTCTCCTTTCTTTGGGGCACCTTCCAGGGCGACAGGCACGCTGTTAGTGGGGTAGGCCGTAGCCATTACAGGGGTACAGGGTGGCGGGTGTTGGGGGGGGGTTGTTATTTTAGTTTGTTTTGTTCTATGGTCCCTTTCTTTTCCTTTCCTCTTCTCAGTAGGGTCGGTTGTTTCTCTTTCTGTCACTTCTTGCTCTATTGGGCGTCTATACCAGCTTTTACTTTACTGTCTCCTAAGAGTGGGTTTTCTGGATGGTACTCACACTTGATCGCTTGCTAATAGATCACCCTTTACTCCTTGTCTGCCTATCGCAGGCGTTGCGTGACTAAAGCTGTATTATTCGTTACCTATTCTTGACTGCAGTGCGTGGTACATCCCCTCATCTCTTATTGCTTCTTATTGTCTGGTGTGACGCCTCTTATATTAATGCCACTACTGATTCCTCAAAAAAGAAAAAAAGAAACCTCTGATATATCCTTTGGACTGGTGGCGCATTCTATCGTACGCTGTAATTTCTTCGAGGTGTTGCCAGGGTCGAGGACATATGCATAAATTCTACTTTGATTTGCTGAGTTTGCGGCCAGCCCCGGTGGTTGTAGGCCCGCGCTTGTAATACTTTGAATGCATCAATGAAGGTTTAAAAAAAAAAAAAAAAAACATCAGACTGGGCGCAGGCAGGCTAAAAATCCTGGTCCACAGGCGGCTGAGTCTCAGCATTCTTTTACGGGTTAGCAGCGTGGCGCTATCTATCGGGCGGGTCGACTTTTTCACTAACCAATCAACATGAACAAAGATCACCGTTCGCTTGTTGAAGGCAGCTAGACAGTGTTTCTTTCTAGCCAAGTTGAGTACAACGTGAAGCAAAGCATTTGCATTTTTAATGTTCTTTGTCTACAGGCGGCAGGTAAGTTCAGTGTTTGGGAGAATGCCACCTCATTCAGGAACGTTGACGTATTTGGCCTTTGTAATGACATTGCGCACTGCTCTTACTAGTCGCTGTTAAGGTTGTAGCTTTTATGTCTCCCTACTCAAAATTCTAAAAACTTGAAAACGGTGTCCCCGCTTGTAGAGAGGGAACTGTATATTCGGGTATTGTGCCCCCAAAGTAAGTTTCTTTTACATTTTGTTTACTTCACGTCTATCCAGTGGCTCACTTCAGTGCTAGTGTTAAAACACTTTTTCTTTTATACCACGAAACCAGACCGCTCTTCAACACAGGTTGCAACAAGCAATGCTCGCGGGTGCGCTGCCGCGGATTCCTCAACACTGAAAGCGAAAGCACACCGCCATGCACGCGTAGGGACAAAAACATGCGTGAGCGTGTGCACAAAGATGGCGTTGGGCTGTCCACATATGCGTGCATTTTTTGTCCCTATGCGTGCATGCTCAGCTATGTGGATGGCGAGCAGCCATCGTTGTCCATTTAGACGCGCATGAATTCAGCTTTGGCTGAATCGATTCCAAAAGGTGCTCTCCATGGCGAGAGCAGCGCATGAGCTGTTTTCGCCAGGCGAGACCTAAGGATGACCTCATACTTGAAAGATATCAAAGAGGTGCTTTGTATTCTCAATACCTTGAGTATTGATTCTAATATGGATATATTGATGACAATAGTTTTAAAGGCCTTATTTACATCTATACAACAAGAACAAACTCTTAACACTATTGAGAACCTTCTTAGGGCTGCGCAGATTGACACTATTACACCGACTGAATTTGTACTGGAGTGTGCGAGAATTGCCCTCACTGGCCTCACCTGCGCTCCAAGTTTGGCATGCCTATATGCCCACCAGTTCGAATGTGAACATATTGATAATGATTCTAACCCTTATCGAACAAGCATCAGACTATAGCACAGGTACATTGATAATATCCTGATAATTCGGAGAGGTGATGAAACTCTAGCAGCAGAGTGTTGTACTTGGTTTAATGCCAGAGATCCCTTTTTACAATTCCCCCATACCTTTGACAAGACGTTTATCACCTTTCTGGACCTCCGTATCACTACAGCGGGAGATGAAATAATCTATTGCGATTTGATAGCCACCACCCGAAGTCACTACGGGAAAATCTGCCCTTTGGACAATTTATGCGGAATAGGCGCAATTGCTCAGACAGTGCTACCTATGATTAACAAGCAGACAGACTAGCAGACAGACTAGCTGAGAGATTGAAGGCATGCAGATTCCCATCTAGGGTAGTTAGGAAAGCGTAAAACTGAACCCATAATAATAACAGAGAGACCTCACTGGAAACTTGCCCCAGAGAGGTAGAGGATAGAGTATCTTGTGTCACAACATTCACACTAGCATCCAATGCAGTGAAGCGGATGATCTCCAAGAATTGGACAATACTCAAAAGAGCAGGTGTCAACTGGAACTTGCCACTGTTTTCTTTTAAATGGAGCAGGAGCCTGAGGGACAGGCTGATACATACATACATTCCTAATGAGATGAGCATACAGAAGACTCCAAGAACACTCTGGGACTTGCCCCCTGTTGTTGGACATTTCCCCTGTGGGAATTGCTCTGTATGCCTTTTTACAAAACAACAAAAAGAAGTGAACATCGGGACTGACCGCCACTGGGCCCTAACACACCATACTAACTCCAACACTGAGAATGTGGCTTATATGATCACCTGCCCATGTGATAAAACGTGTTAGGACATAGACCAGGGACCAACATAAGCAGAATTCTTTATACAAGCTAGCTGGGATGATCATTTGGCCCCAACTGTATCTTCATCTCTTCTCTTTATCTCTTTGAATGAGAAACCTGCTAGGGATGCTTTAATGGTCCTATATCTAGGATTCCATATAATTAGGTGTTTACTGATCTTTTCTGATGTCGAGAATTTTTCTTTTTATACTATTATTTTGATGGTTATTGTGTTTTTTGCTTTTGTCTCTCCTTTTATAAATGTATGAATTCATGTTTTTGTTATTATATCTCTGTTTAGGATGTCTACATATTTTGTTTATGTGGTGCTTATGTACAAAAAACATATACAATTTTGTCTTAGTTTTGTCCTTTCTATATGGTTGCTCTTTGATAGATGTTTTTCGGATGTACCATATTTTCTTTTCCATGTACAAGTTTGTATGTATATTGTGTTAAATTTTTCTGTCTGTGTATCTTTATGTTTGTATTTTGTTTACTTTCAGCCCTGATGAAGTTCTCTATGAGAACGAAAGGCGTTGGCTGATTTGTGTTTTTCTGTGATTCATTTATGAAATTTGACCAATAAAGAACTCTTTTGTATAACTTCAGAGCAAATTCCTGGACATTTTTTACATTCCTGTTCACACCATTCAAGCATTGCTTTAGGATCTGGAATACAGTGACACCACAGGACGGTTGGTGTCTGGGTTTGTGGCTTGGACTATCACAAAAAATTAAACTGGTATAGAGGTGCAGGAAGAATAGTCCACCGTCCTCTGTCTTGTTATGTTATGTTATATTGATTTATTATGCGCACAGATACCCCAGCCAAGGGGCGTCCCGGCGCAGAGACAATGTAGAACATAACACAACAGGAAACTAAACTCTTGTTGTTTGTATATTGGACTTTTCTGCACTCTTAAGCCTTTTGTAACTTACTCTATAGGAAATTTATTATGGCCTGATTTAACGATAGAAAGCAGGAATTGGCACATGACCTTTTTGGCAATAATTCAGCTATACAACCACCAGGTAAAAATTCTGAGAGTAAATTGAGCCTTTGGGCACTCTTTCTCAAATTGGAACGCCTAAAAAAACAAGAGCTGGCCAGCTGGTGGGATGGGGTCACACTCCAGCAATATATAGATCAGAAGAAGACCCCATGAGGTCTGCATATCCTCATCTTTCTCACCTTTGAGGATCTCAGCGATGACCTCCTCAAGGAATGGGAGAGCAACCTTTAGGGGGCACAGCTTCTAGTAATGTAACTAATGACAATCAATCAATCAATCAATCAATCAATCAAGGCATTTATAGAGCGCACTACTTACCCGGAGGGTCTCAAGGTGCTTGGGGGGGGGGGGGTGAGGTGCCGCTACTGCTCGAACATCCAGGTCTTGAGTTTCTTCCTGAAGGAGAGGTGGTCTTGGGTCAGGCGAAGGTCGGTCGGGAGGGTGTTCCAGGTCTTGGCGGCCAGGTAGGAGAAGGACCTTCCTCCTGTTGTCTCTCTTCGAATGCGGGGGACGGCGGCGAGGGCGTGGTTGGTCGATCGGAGGTGGCGTTTGGGAGCGTAGAAGTTGAGGCGGTTGTTGAGGTAGCTCGGGCCTTGGTCGTGTAGGGCTTTGTGTGCGTGGGTGAGGAGACGGAAGGTGATTCTCTTGTTGACGGGTAGCCAGTGCAGGTCTCTCAGATGTCCGGAGATGTGGCTGCTCCGGGGGATGTCGAGGATGAGTCTGGCTGAGGTGTTCTGGATCCGCTGGAGTCTCTTCTGGAGCTTGGCGGTGGTTCCGGCGTAGAGGGCGTTGCCGTAGTCCAGTCGGCTGGTGACGAGGGCCTGGGTGACCGTCTTCCTGGTCTCGGTGGGGATCCACCGGAAGATCTTCCGTAGCATGCGCAGGATGTTGAAGCACGACGAGGAGACGGCGTTGACTTGTCTGGTCATGGAGAGGGAGGAGTCCAGGATGAAGCCCAGGTTGCGTGCGTGGTCTGTCGGTTTGGGTGCGGTGCCCAGGGCGGGGGGCCACCAGGAGTCGTCCCAGGTGGAGGGCGAGGAGCCCAGGATGAGGACTTCCGTCTTGTCTGAGTTCAGTTTCAGGCGGCTGGTCGTCATCCACTCGGCTACGTCTTTCATCCCTTCGTGGAGGTTGGTTCTGGCGGCGGCGGGGTCGTTGGTCAGGGAGAGGATCAGCTGGGTGTCGTCGGCGTAGGAGATGATGTTGAGGTTGTGTTGGCGTGCGATGGCCGCAAGGGGGCTCATGTAGACGTTGAAGAGGGTGGGGCTGAGCGAGGAGCCCTGAGGAACGCCGCAGATGACTTCCGTGGCTGCAGATCTGAACGGTGGTAGGCGGACTCTCTGTGTCCTTCCAGCGAGGAAGGAGATGATCCACTCCAGTGCCTTCTCCTGGATTCCGGTGTTGCTGAGGCGCTGCACTAGGGTGCGGTGGCAGACAGTGTCAAACGCCGCGGAGAGGTCTAGGAGGATGAGGGCCGCTGTTTCACCGTTGTCCAGCAGGGCTCGGATGTCATCGGTGGCAGCGATGAGGGCGGTCTCGGTGCTGTGGTTGGCTCGGAAGCCAGACTGCGAGGGGTCGAGGGATCCATTCATCTCAAGGAAGGCGGCCAGCTGCTTGTTGACGGTCTTCTCGATGACTTTGGCTGGGAACGGGAGGAGCGAGATGGGGCGGTAATTCTTGAGTTCGGTGGGGTCCGCTGTTGGTTTCTTTAGTAGAGCGCTGAGTTCGGCGTGCTTCCAGCTCTCAGGGAAGGTGGCGGTGTCGAAGGAGGAGTTGATGATGTCCCGCAGGTGGGGTGCGATGACAGCGTCGGCCTTGTTGAAGACGTGGTGGGGGCACGGGTCGGTCGGGGATCCGGAGTGGGTAGAGTTCATCGTGCGGATGGTGTCTTCTGTGTTGATCTGGGTCCAGGCGCTGAGGGTGGTGGTGGGGGCGTTGGTGCGGTCGTTGGGAGCGTTGTTTGTGGGCTGAAGCTGTTGTGTATGTCCGCGATCTTGTTGTGGAAGTAGGAGGCGAGGGAGTTGCAGAGGTCTTGCGACGGGGTGATGTCGTTGTTTCCGGCGTTGGGGTTGGAGAGCTCTTTCACAATGTTGAAAAGTTCCTTGCAGTTGTGTGCGTTGTTGTCCAGCCGGTCCTTGAATGCTGTTTTCTTGGTGGCGCGGATCAGTTGATGGTGCTTCCGGGTGGCGAGCTTGAGGGTGGTCATGTTGTCCGGTGTTGGCTCCCTTCTCCAGGCTTTCTCGAGGGCTCGGCAGTTCTTCTTGGAGCTCTTGAGTTCGTCGGTGAACCATGGGGCCTTCTTGCTGCCGGGTCTGCTAGGCGGGGTCCTCAGTGGGGCGAGGACGTCTGCGCAGTTGCTGATCCACTTTGTGAGGTTGTCGGCGGCCTGGCTGGGGTTCGCTGAGCTGGCGGGAGGGTGCTGGCTCAGGGAAGCGGCGAGCTGGTCTGCTGTGATCTTGTTCCAGTTTCTTCGAGCAACCTGTTGCTGTTGGTGGTGGATCGTGGATCTTCTGAAAGTGAAGTGGACGCAGCTGTGGTCCGTCCAGTGGAGTCTGGTGGCGTGGCTGAAGATGATGTCCTTGCTGGATGAGAAGACAGCGTCGAGTGTGTGTCCGGCGAGGTGGGTGGGGTTGGTCACCAGCTGCTTGAGTCCGAGGTTGGCGAGGTTGTCAAGCAGGGTGGTGGTGTTGCGATCGTTGTTGTTCTCCAGGTGGAAGTTGATGTCCCCCAGGAGGATGTAGTCAGCAGATGGGAGGGCGTGCGGGCTGATGAAGTCGGCGATGTCTTCGCTGAATTGTGTGCGTGGTCCCGGGGGTCGGTAGATGAGGGTGCCTCTGAGGGTGGTTCTGGGGTCCGTGTGGATCTGGAAGTGCAGGTGTTCGGCGGTTGTCAGGGTGTCGTCGGTGTTGGTCGTGATGCGGATGGTGTCCCTGTAGATGATGGCGATGCCTCCTCCCGTCTGGTTGCCTCGGTCTCTTTGGGTGATCTTGTAGCCCTCTGGTATGGCGATGGCGATGTCGGGCGCTGAGGAGTCGTTCATCCAGGTTTCCGTGAGGAAGGCGACGTCAGGATCTGTGGTGTCGAGGAGGTTCCAGAGTTCGATGATGTGTCTGTGGATGGAGCGGGTGTTGAGTAGGATGCACTTGAGGTGGTTGCTGCTGGTGATCGGCTTGGCGGGTGCTGGTGCGGGGCAGGTCCGGATGCAGGAGAACTTGCAGGCGTGACAGCTGAAGGGTCCGTGGGTTCGTCTCGGGGTGGCTCGGTAGCATCCCGGGATTCGGCCGGTGTTGAGTGCGCTGAGGGTGGCGGCGTCGTAATTCCGGCGGGTGGGCTGGGGTCCTCGGGGGCCAGGGGTCCTGGCACTGGGCGCGGTCCAGGCGCGGACGGGTGCAGACGGGCTTACCTTTGGCGCTCCTTCGGCGCTCAATCGGTGCTCCCGCTGCGCGCGTCCGCTGCGCGGTCGCTCAGGGGGCGTCATAAGAAGGGGGACGGGAGGGCGGGTCTGCTGGGCTGGGCGAGCGGCTGGGCCAATGGGCCGGTGGTGGGCGGGGCCTGCAGGGGGCCAGCGGCGGGAAAAGAGAGGAAGGAACCTCGTTCCAAAGGGAACTAGTGAAGTTAAGGAGGGGAGGGCGGAGACAATTCAGGAGGTGCAGGGGGTGCGACACAGGAGGATCTCAGAAGGTCAACTCGCTCAAAGAAGGGCCAGAAATAGGATATGATGGAAGCAATGATGAAAATGTATTGCCTGCTGATGATGTAAAGATTGTGAATCTCTCCAGCAGACCTCTTGATGCTGATGAGAACAGAATATTATGTAAGGGTCTGAGTTTGTGTCCGACCCATGATGGCAAAATAAATGACATATTTGTTGATTTGTTCAATTTATTAGATCTGTAAAAATTAAAGGACTTCTTTCATGATAAACCTCTTGATAAATCATTACATAGGAATACCACTATAGCATCATCACACACTGTTGCAGAAGTTAGGGGTATCCAATGCTTATCGACCCTGGAGAGGGAGGAGGAGGTTGAACTACAAACAATTCTGGAAGAACTTAACATTACTGAGAACTTGAACACTGACAGTGGGTTGAAACCTAAATCAACTTTCACTTCTACCATGGCTTACCACCCCAATATTGATCTATTCTATGAAAAGGTAACCGAGGGACTCTATAAAATGGAAACACCCAAGAGGTTCAAACCAAGACCCTCTGTGAATCTCAGTTGCGGAGAAAAGAAAGCGCTTGAAATGCTACAGAATGACACTAGCATAGTTATAAGAGAGGCGGATAAGGGTGGCAACATTGTCGTTATCAATACACAAGACTATATGGGTGAAATCATACGACAATTAAACGACAGCCAGTGCTACCAAAGTCTAGGAACAAATCCTATGATTGAACTGACCTGGGACATTAACCTAAGACTTACTGAATGGAAGGACCCCCACTGATGGGATTTCTGAATATGTGGACTTGAAACTACAGCCTTTGGTGCAAAACTTACTGTCCTACATCCGCGTTAGTAAGGACATTTTGACCAAACTTAAGGACTTCAATAGGTCAAAGGATTTACTTTTTGTAACCTTAGACGTGGTGAGCCTCTATACCTGTATCAATCACCGATTTGGTATTACAGCCATCAAATCTTTTCTTGATCAGGGTAGTGCTGATCAATTGGAACATAAACAAATGATCGTTGACTAAAGTGGAGGGAGGAATGGGAGGACCGTATATCCTTCTATGCCGATGATGTATTACTGTATATCACCTCACCTACACGATCTCTACACCCAATTCTTAATATCTGTGCTGTGTTCGGCTCGGTATCAGGATATGCCATTAACTGGGATAAGTCGGTACTATACGTCCTACATGGTGCGCCCCCACGGTTGCCGAGAGGCTGTAAAGTTCAGATAGTCGTGAACAGTTTTAAGTACTTGGGCATCCATATTACCTCAGACCAAGACTCCTTTTTTACCCTCAACCTGCAGCCCCCCTTGCAAAGACTGAAACGGGACACCAAACATTGGAGGGCACTACCGCTCACACTGCTGGGCAGAGCGACCCTCTTTAAAATGATGGCCCTGCCCAGATTCCTTTACGTCCTGTACAACATGCCATACCCAGTCCCGACACATACTTTAAAGCAGTGAACTCAGAAGTGGCGGCCCTTTTATGGGACAGCAAACTGGCCAGAATAGCTGCACATAAATTGACGCAGAGTTGGTACGATGGCGGGATAGCCCTGCCGGACATAAGGGCGTACTACTGGGCCTTGCAACTCACGGTGATCAATCAATGGCTGCATGTTCCAGACACGTATCCGCATATCACCTAGACAGGATGACCCTGGGGGTTGGAGGGGTTAATAGAGCACTTTATGCCCAACGCAAAACCAGTAGCCTCTTGGGCCCAGCGATGCATACTGTTCGTATATGGCATACGGTTAACAGACACCTGGGATGGACGGGTAGATTTACACAACACAAGCTCCTATGGTATAAAGGCCAATTAGGAACATTGGGCAACTGTAAGGGGTTTCGAAACTGGGACCTCTTTGGAATCTCCAGGCTGGGGGACCTTTGGCGTAATGGAGAGGTGGTCAGTTTCGCCTACCTGCAAGATCAGTACAAAATGGCCCGAGGGAACAGTTTAGATATATGCAAATCGAACATGCCATAGAGGCGGTCCTCCCTCCTGCTGAGACTCTCCCGAAGTCGTCACCCCTAGAAGACTGATTGCTCGTGGTTCACTTGTACAAGCGAGCAACTTTGCTAACATATAAAAAAAATCATTAATAACCATGCAGACCCACTTGACCAACTCAGGGAAACCTGGCAGTTAGAGGTGGGAGAAATGGATGACCCTGACTGGCGAGACGCCGTAGCGTCGCCTAAGGAGGTGGCAATCTCCTCCAGACTACGACTGGTACAGTTCAAAATACTGCACAGGTCTTACTACACCCGGGTAGTTCTACATATGATGGATGGGAAGGTCCCCTGACCCGAGTTGTCTGCAGCAGTGTGGGTACGTGGGCACCTTCTACCACACATTGTGGGAATATATGAAACTGGGATCGTACTAGGAGACAGTGATGAGGACCATTGCAGAGGTAACAGGGAAACAAGTCGCGCTGGAGCCTAAATGTTGTCTTTTGAATGTGTGGGGACCTACGGACCTTACACATGCCGAACGACAATGGGCAACGACAGGCATGATGATAGCCAAGAGGAACATTGCGCAAAAGTGGGGGGGCGACAATATACCATCTGCGGTGCAATGGAGTAATGATATGGATGTTGTTATGGTGGTAGAGAAGGACACATTTATTAATAGGAAATGTCCCAAAAAATGGAGTACAATATGGGGAAAATGGAATATGTATAGAGGAGATATATGCACTCCCCCAGACGAGGAAAGTGACTCGGATGATGACGTGTAATAATGGAGAGGGTAGTTGTGAAGTCGTACGTTTCTAAATGTAATGACATAACTGTAATGAAGTGTTGAAATGTATATGCAGATCTTTGTTGTTTACAATAAAAAAAATGATTGTTGAAATGATTGAACTGATTTTGATCAGGAACTATTTTCTACATGATGGGGCATGGTACCATCAGAAACGTGGAACAGCAACGGAATCCAGGTTTGCTCCCTCTTATGCCTGCCTCTTTATGGGGCGGTTTGAGAGGGAGCATGCCTGTGGCAGGTGTGCCTCCCCCTGGATTAAACACATTGTGTTCTGGGAGAGGTACATAGACAACATCATTTGCCTATGGTCTGGTACAGTAACCTCTCTACAGAATTATTTTGAATATCTCAATACTAACCAGTTCAATGTTAGGTTTACCATGGAGTATAACCATGATACTATACATTTTTAGGGCTCGCCCCTTTGAGCCCTAATGCAGCCAAACCATACTTTCTCCCAAGGGCTCTCCAGCGGATTTTGAGAAGTGCACGTCTCGTGCACGAGCTTGCCGCCTGCCTCCACATCAAAGCCATCTGTTGCTTTGCGCTCGGCCTTAGGCCGGCATTTCTCCTCCCCTAATTATTCACTGCATGGCCGGCCGGCACATCAAAGGCTGCTGCTCCCCATGCGTCTCGTCACCCTTCCTCCATTGTTTTCACTTCTTTCACGGCAGCTCTCTGCTTTGCGCTCTGCTTTCAGTTTCTCTGTGCCCTCACCTTTCCAGCCCCTCCCTGCTCGCCGTGCTCCTTGTTTCCAGCATAAACGAATCAAAACCTCTAAAGTAAGAATGCAGTTTCAACTTTTTAACTTATTTGCCCATTGTACAGTACTGCTTAGCGTTTCATGATCAGGTGACTTTAAAAGAAGAGCTGTCTCAACTGGAGCTTTAAAAGTATGGAAACGCTGATCATGTGGAAAACATCAGAAGCATGTATTTAAAAAGGCAGACTCCTCGTGCAGCAGAAAATATGACTTACTTGCTGACTTCTTACTGAGCTGTGATGGACTCCTGCCTCTAGAAGACATTCTGGAATGCTGCTCCAGCCCTGTGCTTTTACTGAGAAGGACCTATTTACCTTGTCTTTGTTGATGAAAAACAAACCTTTTCAGACTATGTTGCTGGAACACGTTGCCCCTGGTTTAGATAGCAGTCCTCACCTGGAGTTTGTTATTGGCTCAACTGAACTGCTGGATGAATTAGAAGGCAGGGCTGTTCGTGTGGAAAGAGATCTCATGTGGGAATTGTGTCCTGCTGTATTTTTGGGGATGAATTGTATCCGTGTGCGTACTTTAAATGCACGTGGTCGTTCGTCATAGTGATGGATTGGGTTGCACATGCCTATCTGATGTGATTTTACCTGAAGAGCGATCACATCTTGTCTGGTGGGTTATGTGAACTCAAACTCTATAGTACTTTTGCTTTCTGCATGTTTGGTTGCATTGTGTAAGCAAGCTGTGAAGAGACCTCCATCAATTAAAGGCGTTATTTAAACATTATCATGACAACTTTTGGAATGCTGAGCCCTAGCGCCACTGTTTCCTCTGCCCCTTCTCTCATCCGCCTGTAACGTTGTCACAGATATTCAGAGCTGTTAGTGTCACAGGCATGGATTGTATCTGCGTGCACAATGTTATGTTTTTGGATTGTTACTAGTTGTGGCTGCACTCTCTCTGGGCTTAGTTGGTCACACTAGTCTTGCAGATTTCAGTGGTTAGTTTCTGGTATCCCCCCCGTGCATATCGTGCACCACCATTTGTCTGCCTAGCCCTAGGCATCAGTCTTCAAAGGCTGCAGCTCCCCCGCCTCCCCCCCCCCCGCCACAGCAATGCCGAGAGCTTTTTTTTTTTTTTAATTTACGAGCAGAAAAGTCCCAGCAATTGCTCAGTTTTTCACCGTACTTGCACCACTGCCGAATACACCATGACTTACCAGACTTGCACGCAGAAGACAGCATTATACTGGCCTGGGTTCTCATCAAGTATTTTACCAGAAAAGTCCCAGCAATGGCTCCGTTTTTCACCCTACTCGTCTCCTCTGTGCACAACCCTCACCCACCCTCAAACACCCTCACTTACCCACACACCCTCAATCACCCTCACAACCTCACCCACCCTCACACATCCCACTCTCACACACCCTCACACCCCTCAACCTCACACCCCCTCAACCTCACACCCCCTCACCCTCGCTCACCCTCTCACCCTCACACCCCCTCACCCTCACACCCCCTCACCCTCACACCCCCTCACCCTCTCACCCTCACACCCCCTCACACCCCCTCCCCCTCACACACCCTCACTTACCGTCACACACCCTCACTTACCCTCACACACCATCACACACCATCACACAGCCTCTCACCCTCACACCCTCTCACCCTCTCACCCTCACACCCCCTCACCTCACCCTATCACCCTCACACACCCTCACATCCTCACTCACCCTCACACCTCACCCCTCACCCTCACACACCATCACTCACCATCACACCCTCACACCCACATCCTCACACACCCTCACTCACCCTCACACCCTTACCCCTCTCACAACACTCACACCCTCAATCACCCTCACCCTCAGTCACCCTCACACACCTTCATACCCCCTCACCCTCACCCTCACACCCCCTCACCCACACATCCCCACACCCTCACACGCCGTCACACCCTCATCCTTACACGCCCTCACTCACCCTCACACCCTCACCCTCACAATACTCAAACTCCACCCTACAACTCAACCCTCCACTCCACGCTCCAAATACAACATCCAAATCCACCCTACAAATCCAACCTCCAACTACAACTCCAGCCTCCAAATCCACCCTCCAAATCCACATGCAAGACAACTACAGAACCCAAGTCCACCCTCAAAATCAAACTCCACACTACAACTCCAACATACAACTCCACCCTCCAACTCCACCCTCCAACTCCACCCTCCAACTCCACCCTCCAACTCCACCCTCAAACTCCACCCTCAAACTCCACCCTCAAACTCCACCCTCCAACTCCACCCTCCTACTCCACCCTCCAACTCCACCCTCCAACTCCACCCTCCAATTCCACCCTCCAACTCCCCCCTCCTACTCCACCCTCCAACTACACATTCCAACTAAACGCTCCAACTAAACGCTCCAACTAAACGCTCCAACTCAACGCTCCAACTCCACATTCCAACTCCACATTCCAACTCCACATTCCAACTCCACCCTCCAACTCCACCCTCCTACTCCACCCTCCAACTCCACCCTCCAACTCCACCCTCCAATTCCACCCTCCAACTCCCCCCTCCTACTCCACCCTCCAACTACACATTCCAACTAAACGCTCCAACTAAACGCTCCAACTAAACGCTCCAACTCAACGCTCCAACTCCACATTCCAACTCCACATTCCAACTCCACATTCCAACTCCACCCTCCAACGCCACCCTCCAACGCCACCCTCCAATGCCACCCTCCAACTCCACCCTCCAACTCCACCCTCCAACTCCACCCTCCAACTCCAACCTCCAACTCCAACCTCCAAATCCACCCCTCAATGCCACTTCACCAATCAATGCCACAACACCACTCAATGCCACAGCACCACTCAATGCCACAGCACCCCACAACACAACAGCACCACTCAACGCCACAGCACCACTCAACGCCACAGCACCACTCAACGCCACAGCACCACTCAACACCACAGCACCACTCAACGCAACAGCACCACTCAATGCCACAGCACCACTCAACGCCACAGCACCACTCAATGCCACAGCACCACTCAATGCCACAGCACCACTCAACACCACACCACCACTCAAAGCCACAGCAACACTCAACACCACAGCACCACTCAACACCACCGCATCACTCAATGCCACCACATCACTCAACGCCACCGCATCACTCAACGCCACTCAACGCCACAGCAACACTTAACGCCACAGCACCACTCAACGCAACAGCACCACTTAATGCCACAGCATCACTCAGCACCACTGAAGGCCACAGCATCACTCAGCACCACTGAAGGCCACAGCATCACTCAGCACCACTAAAGGCCACACCATCACTCAGCACCACTTAAGGCCACAGCATCACTGAACGCCATAGCATCACTCTTTGCAACCAATCAACAACAACTGGTTCTAATATGTTCTCTCAATGTTCTAAGCTTTATTAGAAATGTTACAAAATAATGTTAATATTTCACTTCTGTTCTTGGATTTTCATCACAGTAAAATACATTGAACATAATCTTCCCATAAGTTATTTACAAAAGTTTAAGCTATTGCCATTATACATTACAATAACTTTTATTTAAGTATTAATTATTACAACAAATAAAAGCCATTGTTATTTGTAATATTAATACTTCAAAGTCATGTAAATACAAGATTAGAATGTTATGTTATGTTATGTTATGTTATTTATTTTTTGTATAGCGCACGGATGCCGCAGCCAAGAGGCGTCCCGGCGCTTGGAGAACTGGATAACACAACACATATGAGAAGGCGAAGGCAAGAAGACAGACTAAACTGTGGAAAAGAGGAAGGTCTTCAAAGCCTTCCTAAAAAGAAACAAGTCTGGGATTGAACGGAGTGGAGCTGGCAGAGAGTTCCAGAGGGCAGCCGCCAGCACTGAGAACGAGCGTCCACCCATTCTAGCTCGTTTAAAACGCGGCACCATGGCGAGGTTCAATCCAGCAGAGCGAAGAGCTCTAGCAGGGACATAGTGCAGGATAGTCTGTGAAAGAATAGGAGGGGAAGCTAGTTTAAGAATTTTAAAAGTTAAGCAGAGGGCTTTGAACTTAACTCTTTGCTCAATCGGTAGCCAGTGGAGATTCTGGATAGTTCGGCGAGCTGAGACAAATTTCGGGAGGCCGACAAGCATCCTAGCCGCCGCATTTTGGACCCTCTGAAGGCGGGATAGTTCGGCCTGATTTAAGCCCAAAAACAGAGAGTTGGAATAGTCCAATCTGGTAAGAATCAGAGCCTGGACCATAATCTGTCTTGTCTCAGCATCAAAAAATTTGAAAATAGGTCTTAGACATTGCAGGGTACCTAGACATACGCCAGCCACGCGTTTAGTATGGGAGGTAAAAGAAAGCTTATCATCAAACCACAACCCGAGGTTTCTGACTTCACTCACGGGGGTGGGAGCAGGGCCAAGATCAGTAGGCCACCATTGATCTCCCCATAGCCCACTTTCCTTACCAAAAATAATGACCTCGGTCTTAGAGGCATTAAGTTGAAGTCGGTTGTTCGCCATCCAGCCAGAAACAGCTTTTAACGCTGACTGGAAGGTGGGGGCGTCCATGTTGGAGTCACCATTAAGTGCCACCGCCAGCTGCGTGTCATCGGCGTACGACACTAAGGAAAGACCAAAACTATGGGCTACCTCCGCCAAAGGCTGAACATATAAATTAAATAAAGTGGGGCTAAGAGCCGAACCTTGGGGAACGCCCTGAAGAATAGGGCGTGAAGCAGAGACAAAAGGAGGTGTAGACACTTTGAAACCTCGATCCTCAAGAAAAGAGCGGAACCACTCAAGTGCCATCTCTCCAACTCCAGCCTCCATCAGACGATGTAAGAGAATCTGATGGGACTCCGTATCAAAGGCGGCACTAAGATCCAAAAGGATCAGTGCCGCCGTCTGACCCAGGTCCATCAGATGCCTGATGTGCTCCACCACAGCCAAAAGAGCAGTTTCGGTGCTATGCTATAGGTGTCACGTTTGCAAAAGTTAAAAATATTGGCATTGTAAATGACAAAGCTAGTAATTTTCCTACTTTCAATACCAACACATAAATAAAATATTTGTCATTTGCAATACCAATACCTCAAACTTTCCTAATGCGAGACCTATTGCATTGCAAATGCTTGTTTAGATTTACGTTTTTATCTGAAAGAAGGGGTTATACAAAGTACTTTGTACCTGAAAAGCACTGCATGCAACAGTGTCCTGCATGCGACTAGTGCGCATGCTAACTCAGTCATCCAGAATATACCTTTTGGTGAATTAGTAAGAATCAGGCGCAATTGTAGTGAACAAGAGACTTTCACCAGGAATATCAGGGAAGCAAGAAAGCGATTTGAAACCAGGGGATATGCTCATAAAGATTTTGATAAAGCAGAACAGAGAGCACTCACTCTTAATCGAGAGATGACTATCTGATAATACTCAGAAGAGTAGAAATAACAGACAGAAGGGGAAGTTACATTTTGTAACCCAATATACCACACACAGTAGTGAGATTTTCAGTCTTTTTAAACGGAACTGGCCCCTATTAGAGACAATACCCAGCCTACAGGGATCTATAAGTAACAATCCCTCGATTACTTACAGGAGAGGTGTTACCCTTAAAAACAAACTTTGTCCAAGTTATTTTACCACTCAAATATCGGAGATGTGGTTACCGGATAAGCCAAATGAATTTTTCACCTGTTGTTCCTGAAATATCTGTAAATTTGGGGCCAATAAGACCAAAAGCTTTTGTCATAATGGATCACCATCATATTTAATCAGACAATTCATTAACTGTAATACAACTCATGTTGTGTATATCATTGGATGCCCCTGTGAAATGATATATGTTGGAAGCACAAAGAGGCAACTCAAACTCCGAATACAAGAACATAGGAGGGCTATTCTTAATAGTGACAGTAAATATCCCCTGGTCGAAAATTCCATCAGGATAACAGCAATTTTTGGTTCTATGGTATTGACCATGTGGTACCCAATAAGAGGGGTGGTAAAATAGAGCTTACCCTGAGACACAATGAGGCAAGATGGATTTGTAAATTGAGGGCAATCACTCAAGGTTATAATACCGATGATAAAATGATTTTTTTTCTTTAGAATTGAACTGTCATATCGCTATTGTGGATACTGTTTACTTGGATTACATCTTAAGGAATATGATCTCGAGATGCTTTCTTGATCTGTGTTTTTAAAAGAAAGACCCTTATTTTTTTGTGACTGCAGAAACATATATATATATATATATATATATATATATATATATATATATATATATATATATATATATATATATATATATATATATATTACAGTAACTCTGTTTTTTCTGACAGCTTGCTGCAAACAAAATAACGAACTGGACCCAGTTAGGTAAATTTGCTTGCTTTATTCAGTCAAGTGCATCACTCCGTCCGCCATGACGCGTTTCGGGCCCTGAAGCCCTTGATCACATGACATGGTCAGCCAATCCTTGTGTATTTAACGTGCATACAGGTGTCATCTGACCACTGGGCCTGTAGAGATAAACAACAGACTTCAGCCTAATCCTGTATCACATCGGCTTCATGATGTTTTCTTACATAATGTAAACAGTTTTCAAATAATGCAAATGTACAACATTATCTCCATTCTTTCTCACCCTCTGACACCCTAACATTAAAATGCGGTTATAACATACAGCATTCTAATTTTCATTGCAAATTATCTCCTAGTGTGCAAATCTCACAAATAAATAAATAAATATCAATAAAACCAACACTTTTTATCATACAATAATTGTAAACAAATCATGTTCTGATCATATTTATACAATAAATAAATTAATTATTTGTGCAAATAAGCAAGATATGTGCACAATTCGCATCGAGATTTGCGCAACAAAACCAAATGTTTTTAGGGGGGATACGGAGAGGGTGGTGGGTGGGGAGTAAATTATAATAGTGCCCAAGTGGGCTAAATAGATGTTCAGGATACCTGCCTCTATACTGCCCTTACATAGTGGTTCAGTTCCTGTCGCACGTTTCTAGGAGTCAAAAATATAAGAAGAAGTGAATTAAAAAAAAACAATTTTGTGTTTTTCCCTTTCACCCTGTGAAAAGATCTAAAAACTGTTCTTCTCAATTTCATAAAAAATCAGTCTGATGCTCTGATGACTCTCTCTATTCATACTCATATACTCATGAATATTTCATGGTTCTTATATAAATGCTCCCTCCAATTGATGTTTTTATAGGCAGGTATATAGGTCCTCTGTGGAGTTGAGGCCATTTGGAGTCTTAGTATTCAGTTCTAGGATGTACCTGGTTTCCAGTACTCTCAGGCGGGCCTCCCTGTCCCCTCCCCTCCGGAGTGGCAGTACTGTATCTATTGCATAATAGCTGAGGCAGCCTAAGTCTCCCTTGTGGCAAGAATTGATGTGTCGCGCCACAGGGTAAGACTCATCCCTGTTGCTGACCGCCCGCATGTGCTGGAGTATGCGTTTGTGAACCTGCAGCTTGGTACTACCAACATACCGCAGGCCACACGCACACTCCAACACATACACGACAAAGTCAGTCTTGCATGTTATTTTCTTGGTTATAAGGGTTGGCACCTCAGTGAATGGGGTCATGTACGAAGTTTTGTTCTTCCCCATCGTGCATGCTTTGCATATGGCGCACTTAATGAACCCCTTACTTTTATGCAGCCAGTTGTCCTTGTTGGCTACTTCTGGGCTACTCTTCACAAGCATATCGCTCATTGACCTGGCTCTACTGTAAGTGATCGCTGGACGTTCTGCCAGAGTTCCACCTATCACGGGATCCCCCTTGATGATGTGCCAATTTCTGCCAATGATTTTTTGTAACTGCCTGTGTTGACGACTGTAAGCTGTAATCAGTCTTGGTTGGCCACCCTCACCACTCATCACCTTGCGGGTTCCATCCGGTCCCCCCTCCAAATCAGTGGTGGTACCTAGCTTATTGGCCCTCTTCATGGCTTTTTCAACTGTGATCAACGAATAGCCCCTTGCCAAAAATCTTTCTTTACAGCTCTCCTGCGCTGCTGAACACGACTCCTCTGTGCTGCATATTCTCCTGATCCTTAGCATCTCCCCGTAGGGGATGCTTCGGATCAGGTGAGCGGGGTGGTGGCTGGATGCATGCAAGACTGTGTTACCTGCTGTCATTTTGCGATGCAGCCTTGTCTGTAATTTACCCTCCTCAATGTGCACCTCCACATCAAGAAAGTTGACATTACTTCCACTGATCTCCCCAGTGAACCTCAAATTCAAGTTATTTGTATTAACATCAGTGATGAACTGCTCAGCCTCACTCTTTGATCCCCTCCATACTGGAAAGAGGTCATCAATAAATCTATACCATGACACTATGTTGTTTTTCATTACATCAGCAAAAGCGACTCCCAGGACCTGCTCCTCCCACAGCCCCATGTGCCAGCACGCATAGCTGGGGGAGAGGCAGGCCCCCATTGCTACTCCTCTTAACTGCTGAAAGACTTGATTCTGGAACAAGAAATAGTTATTGGTCAGGCACACTTCAATCATTTCCTTGATCATAGCATTATGTTCTAACATACAAGCTGGTCTATTGTTCAAAAAATGAGCCACTGCCTTCAGACCATCCTGATGGTTTATGCTTGTATATAATGTAGACACGTCAAGTGTGATTAGTAAATAATCTTCCTGCCAAACTACTGTTTTTACTTTCTCCAGAAAGACCATAGTGTCTCTCAAGTAGGATGGTAAAGTCTTAACATGCTCCTGGAGAAAATGGTCAATATAGCGTGATGTATTTTCAAAGGCTCCCTGTCTGGCCGAGATGATTGGCCTACCTGGTGGCTTTAACAGATCCTTATGAACCTTCTGGATCATGTAAAACACCGGCATTACTGGGTAATTAATCTTAAGGAACTTAAGTTTATCACCACTCAAGAGTCCTTTGCTCTTCCAACCATATAACTTGGAATTGAACTTGTCCCAAGCTGATTTTGCCTTTTGTAAATCGCTCCTACAATAACATTGCCTGTCATTGAGCTGTTGTAAAGCCTCCTCCATATGCAGGTGCAGGGGCCAGAGGACAATATTTCCCCCTTTGTCCGATTGCCTGATGATTATATTGCTCCTGCTCTGTAATTTCTTCATTAAACTACCATAGGCATTGTTATGTTTTTGATTTTTCTTATCCTCGCTCAATGATGATTTGTGGAGCTTTTTTTTATCTCTGCTGTTACAAGTTCATTAAAGACATCGATACTGTCATGGACCAATATTGGATTGAACGTTGATTTAGGTCTAAATGGAGTTGCCCCTGGGGCATTAGTTCTCAAAGGTCTCTCTTCGTCCACAGCCCCCTCCGTCCCGCCTTCCCTATTCAGTTCTTGCAAGTCACAATGAAGATCATACTCCCCAGCTGTGACTGTCATAGATTCAACACCTCCCAATGTCATTCATAGCAGAGGTTTTGCGGGTCTTGCTCTTATTTACCAGGTATAGTTTCCTCAGTTTTAGCTTTCTTACGAATTTGGTACGGGCATAGTTGAAGGTACTGGGTGGGCAATATGTTAGACCTAATGACAACGTTCTAATCTCCCCTGGACTTAAATGCATGTCTGTAAGATTTATTACTGTCATTGCATCTCTTACTTGTTTCATTGCTGGCGGTTCTATCTCTTGCGGATTTTCTTCTTTGGCGCTGGATCTCCTGCTGGGCCTCGTTGTCCTGCACTTCCTGCGCTGCCTGCGCTTGAGGTTGTTCCTTTGGTTGCTGCAGAGCTTGCAGCGTGGGATCTCAGCGTTTGTTTGCGGTCCTTGTGAAGGCAGTCCACCTCCTGAGCCAACGACCGCTTTGTAAACCCCAACTGCCTGCTTGCTACCCGTTGTTCCGGTTCAGAGTCACTGCCCGCCACAGAGCTGATATCAGTAGAGGACGCCGAGGTATGTCCTATATTTATGGCCCCCTGTGGTGTTTGTGATGTGATGGTGCTTTTGGGAGGATCATATTTTCGTGAGAACGTAAATATACGCCCATTCTGGTAGTCCAGCTTGTCACGCTGGAACTTGAAAGTTTTCCGTTTTTTTATAACGTCCTCTTCTTTGGCCAGCCTCACCAACATCTCCTCCCTAAGTTTATTTTCTTGTGTCTGTTCGGCCAATGCTCCGATTTGCTTATTCAGGTCCATGATTTTCTTTTGCACATTCGCCCCATCACTTTCTGCATATTTGATAAGTATCCTTAATAGACGACTCAAGTTATCGAGATTACACTGCTCCCATTTCTGCAGCATATTCGGGTCGGGATTCTCGAAGCTGGGGGCCAGCATTATACGCTAACCGAGTGGGTTACGACCCACCTCCAAGTAGGGGGAGAGAGACTTCTGCTCTTACCACTTGGCTTGTTCTGTCCTCATGGCCTTCTCCAGCTGTTTAAATAAATCCCGTATTTTGCTGCCCCCTACTTCGGTTTGTGGTATGCAACCTGGGAGTTAAGCATCACTTATTGGTGAGTCGTCGAACATGTCGACTGCTGCCTCCTCTCTGTTCCTGACCACGTCTGTGGCGGCCATTGTGATGCACTGGTTTTATTTCCAAACTTACAGCACCCGGTCTGCCGAGCCCCTTGTCCAACGTGGCACCGCTCGTTATATATATAACTGTTTGAAAATCAGGACATCATAGCTATTTTCTGCTGATAAAGTTCTCCTTGGTTTGCTACCTTTGTGGCTTGTATGGGCCTAGATATATGGGTTGACATATTTCTAAGATCCTTATAATTTGTGCGTCTTTTCTAGTTTCTCTTGTAGGGTGGATCTAAACTACTCTGTGGTATTTGTGTTTAACATACCGGTTGAAGGAATAAAGTAGACTACATTTTCTGACTGTTACTCTTTCATTGTATATACCTCTGGAATATGTCTGTTCATACATCCGGTTTTCTCGATTTATATTTTTATGAAAACTCTGGGTGCTTAGATTGTATTTTTTATTAATTTGATTCTCTTTAACTTTTTAGCGTTCAAATTGATATATACATATTTCTTCAAGCCTCGTGGTTTTTCTGGGAAGATTGTCTTATAATCTTCTTTTTGGCATCTTTATTGTTTCTGTCACCGCACAGCCATACTTCAAATTATATCTGGTTTTGGTTAGTGTTTTGGATCGCTCTCGGATGCCGGTGTTCTAACGAGCAGTGTACCCCTATCGAGCGCTGTACCCCCTATGTCAGACAACGTCACAGGGGGTGCAGCGATTCTCAGACTCAAGCTATCGGCCGTCGTTCCCCCATCGAGCTTTGTACCCCCTACGACCCGGGGGAGGAGCTGTTCATTGTTCATTGGAGCTTGTGGGAGACGGTCGCTGTGTTTATCCACGCCCGCCATTAGTTTCTAAAAGCGGAATTATGCGCGCAATTATTTCAAATTGATGGAAATAAGTTTTGTAACATGTTAATATGAATATTTGTAAAGTATTTTTTGTTCTTTCACATATTATTTTAATCGGTCATTTTTGATTATCTAAATTTTGTTACACCACGTCACAGGGTAGGAGTTGTTCATAGTACGCTGTAGGTTCTGGGAGACGGTCGCTGTGCTTATCCACGCCTGCCAGTAGTTTGTAAAAGTGGAATTGCGCGTGCATTTATTTGAAATTGATGGAATTAATTTTGGACACATGTTCTTTCCATGTATAAAGCAAGTTTTTTTCACATCTTGTTCTAATCGTTCTTTTTAATTCTGTAAAGTTTGACAAACATGTTTTTTTTAAATTGTTTTTATAATATAAAATGTATAGTATAATATTTATCTTTTAATTTCTTATGCAATATATAATACATGTTATAAAATATAATGATATAATAATTATGAAGAATTTATTATAATTACTTATAATAATAAATAATAAATATATAATATTTTTGATTTTTAATTTTTTGTCAAAAGGGAGCTTATATCAGCCGATTGTAGTTTGCCTGTGTGTGTGTGTGTGTGTGTTTACTAAGCTTTGTCTGACGTTGATGGGTAGCAGGTAGTATTTGTGCTCCCTGTTCTTTTGTATACCCCTTTGGTGAAAAGGGATCTTAAACAGTCCTGTTCTATGTTTTAATTGTGTGTTTGCTAGGGTTTGGCTGGCGTTAATTGTGAGCAGCTTGTATTTCTGCTTACTTTGGTTTTCTGTACCCCCTAAGTCAAAAGGGAGTTTATACAGGCCTGTTCTTGGTTTTTAGTGTGTGTTCACTAGGGATCGGCTGGTGTTCATTGTCAGTATTTCTGATCACCGTGGTTTTGTGTACCCCCCAAGTCAAAAGGGTTCTGCTGGTGTTCCAGGTTTGAACTGTGTGTTCACTAGGGTTCGTCTGGCATTCATTGGGGAGCAGCTAGTATTTCTGCTGACCGCGGTTTTCTGTACCCCCTAACTCCAAAAGTGAGCTTATACAGGCCTGTTCTAGGATTTTATTGTACGTTAGCTAGGGTTCGGCTGGTGATACTGGTGGGAAGGTAGTATTTCTGCTCAGCGTGGTTGTGTCTACCCCCCAAACTCATAAAGGGAGCTTATACAGGCCTTTTCTACTTTGCCAGTGTGCGTGGACTAGGGTTTGGCTGGTGTTGATGGGGAGCGGGTAGTATTTATGCTCACCGTGGTTATTGTGTCCCTCCTAACTCCAAAGGGAGCTTATACTGGTCTTTTCTACTTTGCCAGTGTGCGTGGACTAGGGTTTGGCTGGCGTTCATGGGGGGCGGGTATTATTTATGCTCACCGTGGTTGTGTGTACCCCCTAATTCATAAAGGGAGCTTATACAGGTCTTTTCTACTTTGCCAGTGTGTGTGGACTAGGGTTTGGCTGGCCTTCATGGGGGGCGGGTAGTATTTATGCTCACCGTGGTTATTTATGTCCCTCCTAACTCCAAAGGGAGCTTATACTGGCCTTTTATACTTTGCCAGTGTGCGTGGACTAGGGTTTGGCTCGTGTTGATGGGGAGCGGGTAGTATTTATGCTCACCGTGGTTATTTATGTCCCTCCTAACTCCAAAGGGAGCTTATACTGGCCTTTTCTACTTTGTCAGTGTGCGTGGGCTAGGGTTTGGCTGGTGTTGATGGGGAGCGGGTAGTATTTATGCTCACCATGGTTACTTATGTCCCTCCTAACTCCAAAGGGAGCTTATACTGGCCTTTTATACTTTGCCAGTGTGCGTGGACTAGGGTATGGCTGGCGTTCATGGGGGGTAGGTAGTATTTATGCTCACCGTGGTTTTGTGTACCCCCTAAGTCATAAAGGGAGCTTATACTCGCCTTTTATACTTTGCCAGTGTGCGTGGACTAGGGTTTGGCTGGCGTTCATGGGGGGCGGGTAGTATTTATGCTCACCGTGGTTATTTATGTCCCTCCTAACTCCAAAGGGAGCTTATACTGGCCTTTTATACTTTGCCAGTGTGCGTGGACTAGGGTTTGGCTGGCATTCATGGGGGGCAGGTAGTATTTATGCTCACTGTGGTTTTGTGTACCCCCTAAGTCATAAAGGGAGCTTATACTCGCCTTTTATACTTTGCCAGTGTGCGTGGACTAGGGTTTGGCTGGCGTTCAAGGGAGGTAGGTAGTATTTATGCTCACCGTGGTTTGTGTACCCCCTAAGTCATAAAGGGAGCTTATACTCGCCTTTTATACTTTGACAGTGTGCGTGGACTAGGGTTTGGCTGGCGTTCACGGGGGGCGGGTAGTATTTATGCTCACCGTGGTTATTTATGTCCCTCCTAACTCCAAAGGAAGCTTATACTGGTCTTTTCTACTTTGCCAGTGTGCATGGACTAGGGTTTGGCTGGCGTTCATGGGGGGCGGGTATTATTTATGCTCACCGTGGTTGTGTGTACCCCCTAAGTCATAAAGGGAGCTTATACAGGTCTTTTCTACTTTGCCAGTGTGTGTGGACTAGGGTTTGGCTGGCGTTCATGGGGGGCGGGTAGTATTTATGCTCACCGTGGTTTTGTGTACCCCTAAGTCATAAACGGAGCTTATACTGGCCTTTTATACTTTGCCAGTGTGCGTGCACTAGGATTTGGCTGGTGTTGATGGGGGGCGGGTAGTATTTATGCTCACCGTGGTTATTTATGTCCCTCCTAACTCCAAAGGGAGCTTATACTGGCCTTTTCTACTTTGTCAGTGTGCGTGGGCTAGGGTTTGGCTGGTGTTGATGGGGAGCGGGTAGTATTTATGCTCATCGTGGTTATTTATGTCCCTCCTAACTCCAAAGGGAGCTTAAACTGGCCTTTTATACTTTGCCAGTGTGTGTGGACTAGGGTTTGGCTGGCATTCATGGGGGGCAGGTAGTATTTATGCTCACCGTGGTTTTGTGTACCCCCTAAGTCATAAAGGGAGCTTATACTCGCCTTTTATACTTTGCCAGTGTGCGTGGACTAGGGTTTGGCTGGTGTTCATGGGGGGCGGGTAGTATTTATGCTCACAGTGGTTATTTATGTCCCTCCTAACTCCAAAGGGAGCTTATACTGGCCTTTTATACTTTGCCAGTGTGCGTGGACTAGGGTTTGGCTGGTGTTGATGGGGAGCGGGTAGTATTTATGCTCACCATGGTTATTTATGTTCCCTCCTAACTCCAAAGGGAGCTTATACTGGCCTTTTCTACTTTGCCAGTGTGCGTGGGCTAGGGTTTGGCTGGTGTTGATGGGGAGCGGGTAGTATTTATGCTCACAGTGGTTATTTATGTCCCTCCTAACTCCAAAGGGAGCTTATACTGGCCTTTCATACTTTGCCAGTGTGCGTGGACTAGGGTTTGGCTGGTGTTGATGGGGAGCGGGTAGTATTTATGCTCACCGTGGTTATTTATGTCCCTCCTAACTCCAAAGGGAGCTTATACTGGCCTTTTCTACTTTGCCAGTGCGCGTGGGCTAGGGTTTGGCTGGTGTTGATGGGGAGCAGGTAGTATTTATGCTCACCATGGTTATTTATGTCCCTCCTAACTCCAAAGGGAGCTTATACTGGCCTTTTATACTTTGCCAGTGTGCGTGGACTAGGGTTTGGCTGGCGTTCATGGGGGGCAGATAGTATTTATGCTCACCGTGGTTTTGTGTACCCCCTAAGTCATAAAGGGAGCTTATACTCACCTTTTATACTTTGCCAGTGTGCGTGGACTAGGGTTTGGCTGGTGTTCATGGGGGGCGGGTAGTATTTATGCTCACAGTGGGTATTTATGTCCCTCCTAACTCCAAAGGGAGCTTATACTGGCCTTTTATACTTTGCCAGTGTGCGTGGACTAGGGTTTGGCTGGTGTTGATGAGGAGCGGGTAGTATTTATGCTCACTGTGGTTATTTATGTCCCTCCTAACTCCAAAGTGAGCTTATACTGGCCTTTTCTACTTTGCCAGTGTGCGTGGGCTAGGGTTTGGCTGGTGTTGATGGGGAGCGGGTAGTATTAATGCTCACTGTGGTTATTTATGTCCCTCCTAACTCCAAAGGGAGCTTATACTGGCCTGTTATACTTTGCCAGTGTGCGTGGACTAGGGTTTGGCTGGTGTTGATGGGGAGCGGGTAGTATTTATGCTCACCGTGGTTATTTATGTCCCTCCTAACTCCAAAGGGAGCTTATACTGGCCTTTTCTACTTTGCCAGTGTGCGTGGGCTAGGGTTTGGCTGGTGTTGATGGGGAGCGGGTAGTATTTATGCTCACCATGGTTATTTATGTCCCTCCTAACTCCAAAGGGAGCTTATACTGGCCTTTTATACTTTGCCAGTGTGCGTGGACTAGGGTTTGGCTGGCGTTCATGGGGGGTAGGTAGTATTTATGCTCACCGTGGTTTTGTGTACCCCCTAAGTCATAAAGGGAGCTTATACTCGCCTTTTATACTTTGCCAGTGTGCGTGGACTAGGGTTTGGCTGGCATTCATGGGGGGCGGGTAGTATTTATGCTCACCGTGGTTATTTATGTCCCTCCTAACTCCAAAGGGAGCTTATACTGGCCTTTTCTACTTTGTCAGTGTGCGTGGGCTAGGGTTTGGCTGGTGTTGATGGGGAGCGGGTAGTATTTATGCTCATCGTGGTTATTTATGTCCCTCCTGACTCCAAAGGGAGCTTAAACTGGCCTTTTATACTTTGCCAGTGTGCGTGGACTAGGGTTTGGCTGGCGTTCATGGGGGGCAGGTAGTATTTATGCACACGGTGGTTTGTGTACCCCCTAAGTCATAAAGGGAGCTTATACTCGCCTTTTATACTTTGCCAGTGTGCGTGGACTAGGGTTTGGCTGGTGTTCATGGGGGGCGGGTAGTATTTATGCTCACAGTGGTTATTTATGTCCCTCCTAACTCCAAAGGGAGCTTATACTGGCCTTTTATACTTTGCCAGTGTGCGTAGACTAGGGTTTGGCTGGTGTTGATGGGGAGCGGGTAGTATTTATGCTCACCATGGTTATTTATGTTCCCTCCTAACTCCAAAGGGAGCTTATACTGGCCTTTTCTACTTTGCCAGTGTGCGTGGGCTAGGGTTTGGCTGGTGTTGATGGGGAGCGGGTAGTATTTATGCTCACAGTGGTTATTTATGTCCCTCCTAACTCCAAAGGGAGCTTATACTGGCCTTTCATACTTTGCCAGTGTGCGTGGACTAGGGTTTGGCTGGTGTTGATGGGGAGCGGGTAGTATTTATGCTCACCGTGGTTATTTATGTCCCTCCTAACTCCAAAGGGAGCTTATACTGGCCTTTTCTACTTTGCCAGTGCGCGTGGGCTAGGGTTTGGCTGGTGTTGATGGGGAGCGGGTAGTATTTATGCTCACCATGGTTATTTATGTCCCTCCTAACTCCAAAGGGAGCTTATACTGGCCTTTTATACTTTGCCAGTGTGCGTGGACTAGGGTTTGGCTGGCGTTCATGGAGGGCAGATAGTATTTATGCTCACCGTGGTTTTGTGTACCCCCTAAGTCATAAAGGGAGCTTATACTCGCCTTTTATACTTTGCCAGTGTGCGTGGACTAGGGTTTGGCTGGCGTTCATGGGGGGCGGGTAGTATTTATGCTCACCGTGGTTATTTATGTCCCTCCTAACTCCAAAGGGAGCTTATACTGGCCTTTTATACTTTGCCAGTGTGCGTGGACTAGGGTTTGGCTGGCGTTCATGGGGGGCAGGTAGTATTTATGCTCACTGTGGTTTTGTGTACCCCCTAAGTCATAAAGGGAGGTTATACTCGCCTTTTATACTTTGCCAGTGTGCGTGGGCTAGGGTTTGGCTGGGGTTGATGGGGAGCGGGTAGTATTAATGCTCACCGTGGTTATTTATGTCCCTCCTAACTCCAAAGGGAGCTTATACTGGCCTTTTCTACTTCGCCAGTGTGCGTGGGCTAGGGTTTGGCTAGTGTTGATGGGGAGCGGGTAGTATTTATGCTCACCGTGGTTATTTATGTCCCTCCTAACTCCAAAGGGAGCTTATACTGGCCTTTTATACTTTGCCAGTGTGCGTGGACTAGGGTTTGGCTCGTGTTGATGGGGAGCGGGTAGTATTTATGCTCACCGTGGTTATTTATGTCCCTCCTAACTCCAAAGGGAGCTTATACTGGCCTTTTCTACTTTGTCAGTGTGCGTGGGCTAGGGTTTGGCTGGTGTTGATGGGGAGCGGGTAGTATTTATGCTCACCATGGTTATTTATGTCCCTCCTAACTCCAAAGGGAGCTTATACTGGCCTTTTATACTTTGCCAGTGTGCGTGGACTAGGGTATGGCTGGCGTTCATGGGGGGTAGGTAGTATTTATGCTCACCGTGGTTTTGTGTACCCCCTAAGTCATAAAGGGAGCTTATACTCGCCTTTTATACTTTGCCAGTGTGCGTGGACTAGGGTTTGGCTGGCGTTCATGGGGGGCGGGTAGTATTTATGCTCACCGTGGTTATTTATGTCCCTCCTAACTCCAAAGGGAGCTTATACTGGCCTTTTATACTTTGCCAGTGTGCGTGGACTAGGGTTTGGCTGGCGTTCATGGGGGGCAGGTAGTATTTATGCTCACTGTGGTTTTGTGTACCCCCTAAGTCATAAAGGGAGCTTATACTCGCCTTTTATACTTTGCCAGTGTGCGTGGACTAGGGTTTGGCTGGCGTTCAAGGGAGGTAGGTAGTATTTATGCTCACCGTGGTTTGTGTACCCCCTAAGTCATAAAGGGAGCTTATACTCGCCTTTTATACTTTGACAGTGTGCGTGGACTAGGGTTTGGCTGGCGTTCATGGGGGGCGGGTAGTATTTATGCTCACCGTGGTTATTTATGTCCCTCCTAACTCCAAAGGAAGCTTATACTGGTCTTTTCTACTTTGCCAGTGTGCATGGACTAGGGTTTTGCTGGCGTTCATGGGGGGCGGGTATTATTTATGCTCACCGTGGTTGTGTGTACCCCCTAAGTCATAAAGGGAGCTTATACAGGTCTTTTCTACTTTGCCAGTGTGTGTGGACTAGGGTTTGGCTGGCGTTCATGGGGGGCGGGTAGTATTTATGCTCACCGTGGTTTTGTGTACCCCTAAGTCATAAACGGAGCTTATACTGGCCTTTTATACTTTGCCAGTGTGCGTGGACTAGGATTTGGCTGGTGTTGATGGGGGGCGGGTAGTATTTATGCTCACCGTGGTTATTTATGTCCCTTCTAACTCCAAAGGGAGCTTATACTGGCCTTTTCTACTTTGTCAGTGTGCGTGGGCTAGGGTTTGGCTGGTGTTGATGGGGAGCGGGTAGTATTTATGCTCATCGTGGTTATTTATGTCCCTCCTAACTCCAAAGGGAGCTTTAACTGGCCTTTTATACTTTGCCAGTGTGCGTGGACTAGGGTTTGGCTGGCGTTCATGGGGGGCAGGTAGTATTTATGCTCACCGTGGTTTTGTGTACCCCCTAAGTCATAAAGGGAGCTTATACTCGCCTTTTATACTTTGCCAGTGTGCGTGGACTAGGGTTTGGCTGGTGTTCATGGGGGGCGGGTAGTATTTATGCTCACAGTGGTTATTTATGTCCCTCCTAACTCCAAAGGGAGCTTATACTGGCCTTTTATACTTTGCCAGTGTGCGTGGACTAGGGTTTGGCTGGTGTTGATGGGGAGCGGGTAGTATTTATGCTCACCATGGTTATTTATGTTCCCTCCTAACTCCAAAGGGAGCTTATACTGGCCTTTTCTACTTTGCCAGTGTGCGTGGGCTAGGGTTTGGCTGGTGTTGATGGGGAGCGGGTAGTATTTATGCTCACAGTGGTTATTTATGTCCCTCCTAACTCCAAAGGGAGCTTATACTGGCCTTTCATACTTTGCCAGTGTGCATGGACTAGGGTTTGGCTGGTGTTGATGGGGAGCGGGTAGTATTTATGCTCACCGTGGTTATTTATGTCCCTCCTAACTCCAAAGGGAGCTTATACTGGCCTTTTCTACTTTGCCAGTGCGCGTGGGCTAGGGTTTGGCTGGTGTTGATGGGGAGCGGGTAGTATTTATGCTCACCATGGTTATTTATGTCCCTCCTAACTCCAAAGGGAGCTTATACTGGCCTTTTATACTTTGCCAGTGTGCGTGGACTAGGGTTTGGCTGGCGTTCATGGGGGGCAGATAGTATTTATGCTCACCGTGGTTTTGTGTACCCCCTAAGTCATAAAGGGAGCTTATACTCACCTTTTATACTTTGCCAGTGTGCGTGGACTAGGGTTTGGCTGGTGTTCATGGGGGGCGGGTAGTATTTATGCTCACAGTGGTTATTTATGTCCCTCCTAACTCCAAAGGGAGCTTATACTGGCCTTTTATACTTTGCCAGTGTGCGTGGACTAGGGTTTGGCTGGTGTTGATGGGGAGCGGGTAGTATTTATGCTCACTGTGGTTATTTATGTCCCTCCTAACTCCAAAGTGAGCTTATACTGGCCTTTTCTACTTTGCCAGTGTGCGTGGGCTAGGGTTTGGCTGGTGTTGATGGGGAGCGGGTAGTATTAATGCTCACCGTGGTTATTTAAGTCCCTCCTAACTCCAAAGGGAGCTTATACTGGCCTGTTATACTTTGCCAGTGTGCGTGGACTAGGGTTTGGCTGGTGTTGATGGGGAGCGGGTAGTATTTATGCTCACCGTGGTTATTTATGTCCCTCCTAACTCCAAAGGGAGCTTATACTGGCCTTTTCTACTTTGCCAGTGTGCGTGGGCTAGGGTTTGGCTGGTGTTGATGGGGAGCGGGTAGTATTTATGCTCACCATGGTTATTTATGTCCCTCCTAACTCCAAAGGGAGCTTATACTGGCCTTTTATACTTTGCCAGTGTGCGTGGACTAGGGTTTGGCTGGCGTTCATGGGGGGTAGGTAGTATTTATGCTCACCGTGGTTTTGTGTACCCCCTAAGTCATAAAGGGAGCTTATACTCACCTTTTATACTTTGCCAGTGTGCGTGGACTAGGGTTTGGCTGGAGTTCATGAGGGGCGGGTAGTATTTATGCTCACCGTGGTTATTTATGTCCCTCCTAACTCCAAAGGGAGCTTATACTGGCCTTTTCTACTTTGTCAGTGTGCGTGGGCTAGGGTTTGGCTGGTGTTGATGGGGAGCGGGTAGTATTTATGCTCATCGTGGTTATTTATGTCCCTCCTAACTCCAAAGGGAGCTTAAACTGGCCTTTTATACTTTGCCAGTGTGCGTGGACTAGGGTTTGGCTGGCGTTCATGGGGGGCAGGTAGTATTTATGCTCACCGTGGTTTTGTGTACCCCCTAAGTCATAAAGGGAGCTTATACTCACCTTTTATACTTTGCCAGTGTGCGTGGACTAGGGTTTGGCTGGTGTTCATGGGGGGCGGGTAGTATTTATGCTCACAGTGGTTATTTATGTCCCTCCTAACTCCAAAGGGAGCTTATACTGGCCTTTTATACTTTGCCAGTGTGCGTGGACTAGGGTTTGGCTGGTGTTGATGGGGAGCGGGTAGTATTTATGCTCACTGTGGTTATTTATGTCCCTCCTAACTCCAAAGTGAGCTTATACTGGCCTTTTCTACTTTGCCAGTGTGCGTGGGCTAGGGTTTGGCTGGTGTTGATGGGGAGCGGGTAGTATTAATGCTCACTGTGGTTCTTTATGTCCCTCCTAACTCCAAAGGGAGCTTATACTGGCCTGTTATACTTTGCCAGTGTGCGTGGACTAGGGTTTGGCTAGTGTTGATGGGGAGCGGGTAGTATTTATGCTCACTGTGGTTATTTATGTCCCTCCTAACTCCAAAGGGAGCTTATACTGGCCTTTTCTACTTTGCCAGTGTGCGTGGGCTAGGGTTTGGCTGGTGTTGATGGGGAGCGGGTAGTATTTATGCTCACCATGGTTATTTATGTCCCTCCTAACTCCAAAGGGAGCTTATACTGGCCTTTTATACTTTGCCAGTGTGCGTGGACTAGGGTTTGGCTGGCGTTCATGGGGGGTAGGTAGTATTTATGCTCACCGTGGTTTTGTGTACCCCCTAAGTCATAAAGGGAGCTTATACTCGCCTTTTATACTTTGCCAGTGTGCGTGGACTAGGGTTTGGCTGGTGTTCATGGGGGGCGGGTAGTATTTATGCTCACAGTGGTTATTTATGTCCCTCCTAACTCCAAAGGGAGCTTATACTGGCCTTTTATACTTTGCCAGTGTGCGTGGACTAGGGTTTGGCTGGTGTTGATGGGGAGCGGGTAGTATTTATGCTCACCATGGTTATTTATGTTCCCTCCTAACTCCAAAGGGAGCTTATACTGGCCTTTTCTACTTTGCCAGTGTGCGTGGGCTAGGGTTTGGCTGGTGTTGATGGGGAGCGGGTAGTATTTATGCTCACAGTGGTTATTTATGTCCCTCCTAACTCCAAAGGGAGCTTATACTGGCCTTTCATACTTTGCCAGTGTGCGTGGACTAGGGTTTGGCTGGTGTTGATGGGGAGCGGGTAGTATTTATGCTCACCGTGGTTATTTATGTCCCTCCTAACTCCAAAGGGAGCTTATACTGGCCTTTTCTACTTTGCCAGTGCGCGTGGGCTAGGGTTTGGCTGGTGTTGATGGGGAGCGGGTAGTATTTATGCTCACCATGGTTATTTATGTCCCTCCTAACTCCAAAGGGAGCTTATACTGGCCTTTTATACTTTGCCAGTGTGCGTGGACTAGGGTTTGGCTGGCGTTCATGGAGGGCAGATAGTATTTATGCTCACCGTGGTTTTGTGTACCCCCTAAGTCATAAAGGGAGCTTATACTCGCCTTTTATACTTTGCCAGTGTGCGTGGACTAGGGTTTGGCTGGCGTTCATGGGGGGCGGGTAGTATTTATGCTCACCGTGGTTATTTATGTCCCTCCTAACTCCAAAGGGAGCTTATACTGGCCTTTTATACTTTGCCAGTGTGCGTGGACTAGGGTTTGGCTGGCGTTCAAGGGGGGCAGGTAGTATTTATGCTCACTGTGGTTTTGTGTACCCCCTAAGTCATAAAGGGAGCTTATACTCGCCTTTTATACTTTGCCAGTGTGCGTGGGCTAGGGTTTGGCTGGGGTTGATGGGGAGCGGGTAGTATTAATGCTCACCGTGGTTATTTATGTCCCTCCTAACTCCAAAGGGAGCTTATACTGGCCTTTTCTACTTCGCCAGTGTGCGTGGGCTAGGGTTTGGCTAGTGTTGATGGGGAGCGGGTAGTATTTATGCTCACCGTGGTTATTTATGTCCCTCCTAACTCCAAAGGGAGCTTATACTGGCCTTTTATACTTTGCCAGTGTGCGTGGACTAGGGTTTGGCTGGTGTTGATGGGGAGCGGGTAGTATTTATGCTCACCGTGGTTATTTATGTCCCTCCTAACTCCAAAGGGAGCTTATACTGGCCTTTTCTACTTTGTCAGTGTGCGTGGGCTAGGGTTTGGCTGGTGTTGATGGGGAGCGGGTAGTATTTATGCTCACCATGGTTATTTATGTCCCTCCTAACTCCAAAGGGAGCTTATACTGGCCTTTTATACTTTGCCAGTGTGCGTGGACTAGGGTATGGCTGGCGTTCATGGGGGGTAGGTAGTATTTATGCTCACCGTGGTTTTGTGTACCCCCTAAGTCATAAAGGGAGCTTATACTCGCCTTTTATACTTTGCCAGTGTGCGTGGACTAGGGTTTGGCTGGCGTTCATGGGGGGCGGGTAGTATTTATGCTCACCGTGGTTATTTATGTCCCTCCTAACTCCAAAGGGAGCTTATACTGGCCTTTTATACTTTGCCAGTGTGCGTGGACTAGGGTTTGGCTGGCGTTCATGGGGGGCAGGTAGTATTTATGCTCACTGTGGTTTTGTGTACCCCCTAAGTCATAAAGGGAGCTTATACTCGCCTTTTATACTTTGCCAGTGTGCGTGGACTAGGGTTTGGCTGGCGTTCAAGGGAGGTAGGTAGTATTTATGCTCACCGTGGTTTGTGTACCCCCTAAGTCATAAAGGGAGCTTATACTCGCCTTTTATACTTTGACAGTGTGCGTGGACTAGGGTTTGGCTGGCGTTCATGGGGGGCGGGTAGTATTTATGCTCACCGTGGTTATTTATGTCCCTCCTAACTCCAAAGGAAGCTTATACTGGTCTTTTCTACTTTGCCAGTGTGCATGGACTAGGGTTTTGCTGGCGTTCATGGGGAGCGGGTATTATTTATGCTCACCGTGGTTGTGTGTACCCCCTAAGTCATAAAGGGAGCTTATACAGGTCTTTTCTACTTTGCCAGTGTGTGTGGACTAGGGTTTGGCTGGCGTTCATGGGGGGCGGGTAGTATTTATGCTCACCGTGGTTTTGTGTACCCCTAAGTCATAAACGGAGCTTATACTGGCCTTTTATACTTTGCCAGTGTGCGTGGACTAGGATTTGGCTGGTGTTGATGGGGGGCGGGTAGTATTTATGCTCACCGTGGTTATTTATGTCCCTTCTAACTCCAAAGGGAGCTTATACTGGCCTTTTCTACTTTGTCAGTGTGCGTGGGCTAGGGTTTGGCTGGTGTTGATGGGGAGCGGGTAGTATTTATGCTCATCGTGGTTATTTATTTCCCTCCTAACTCCAAAGGGAGCTTAAACTGGCCTTTTATACTTTGCCAGTGTGCGTGGACTAGGGTTTGGCTGGCGTTCATGGGGGGCAGGTAGTATTTATGCTCACCGTGGTTTTGTGTACCCCCTAAGTCATAAAGGGAGCTTATACTCGCCTTTTATACTTTGCCAGTGTGCGTGGACTAGGGTTTGGCTGGTGTTCATGGGGGGCGGGTAGTATTTATGCTCACAGTGGTTATTTATGTCCCTCCTAACTCCAAAGGGAGCTTATACTGGCCTTTTATACTTTGCCAGTGTGCGTGGACTAGGGTTTGGCTGGTGTTGATGGGGAGCGGGTAGTATTTATGCTCACCATGGTTATTTATGTTCCCTCCTAACTCCAAAGGGAGCTTATACTGGCCTTTTCTACTTTGCCAGTGTGCGTGGGCTAGGGTTTGGCTGGTGTTGATGGGGAGCGGGTAGTATTTATGCTCACAGTGGTTATTTATGTCCCTCCTAACTCCAAAGGGAGCTTATACTGGCCTTTCATACTTTGCCAGTGTGCATGGACTAGGGTTTGGCTGGTGTTGATGGGGAGCGGGTAGTATTTATGCTCACCGTGGTTATTTATGTCCCTCCTAACTCCAAAGGGAGCTTATACTGGCCTTTTCTACTTTGCCAGTGCGCTTGGGCTAGGGTTTGGCTGGTGTTGATGGGGAGCGGGTAGTATTTATGCTCACCATGGTTATTTATGTCCCTCCTAACTCCAAAGGGAGCTTATACTGGCCTTTTATACTTTGCCAGTGTGCGTGGACTAGGGTTTGGCTGGTGTTGATGGGGAGCGGGTAGTATTTATGCTCACTGTGGTTATTTATGTCCCTCCTAACTCCAAAGTGAGCTTATACTGGCCTTTTCTACTTTGCCAGTGTGCGTGGGCTAGGGTTTGGCTGGTGTTGATGGGGAGCGGGTAGTATTAATGCTCACCGTGGTTATTTATGTCCCTCCTAACTCCAAAGGGAGCTTATACTGGCCTGTTATACTTTGCCAGTGTGCGTGGACTAGGGTTTGGCTGGTGTTGATGGGGAGCGGGTAGTATTTATGCTCACCGTGGTTATTTATGTCCCTCCTAACTCCAAAGGGAGCTTATACTGGCCTTTTCTACTTTGCCAGTGTGCGTGGGCTAGGGTTTGGCTGGTGTTGATGGGGAGCGGGTAGTATTTATGCTCACCATGGTTATTTATGTCCCTCCTAACTCCAAAGGGAGCTTATACTGGCCTTTTATACTTTGCCAGTGTGCGTGGACTAGGGTTTGGCTGGCGTTCATGGGGGGTAGGTAGTATTTATGCTCACCGTGGTTTTGTGTACCCCCTAAGCCATAAAGGGAGCTTATACTCACCTTTTATACTTTGCCAGTGTGCGTGGACTAGGGTTTGGCTGGCGTTCATGAGGGGCGGGTAGTATTTATGCTCACCGTGGTTATTTATGTCCCTCCTAACTCCAAAGGGAGCTTATACTGGCCTTTTCTACTTTGTCAGTGTGCGTGGGCTAGGGTTTGGCTGGTGTTGATGGGGAGCGGGTAGTATTTATGCTCATCGTGGTTATTTATGTCCCTCCTAACTCCAAAGGGAGCTTAAACTGGCCTTTTATACTTTGCCAGTGTGCGTAGACTAGGGTTTGGCTGGCGTTCATGGGGGGCAGGTAGTATTTATGCACACGGTGGTTTGTGTACCCCCTAAGTCATAAAGGGAGCTTATACTCGCCTTTTATACTTTGCCAGTGTGCGTGGACTAGGGTTTGGCTGGTGTTCATGGGGGGCGGGTAGTATTTATGCTCACAGTGGTTATTTATGTCCCTCCTAACTCCAAAGGGAGCTTATACTGGCCTTTTATACTTTGCCAGTGTGCGTGGACTAGGGTTTGGCTGGTGTTGATGGGGAGCGGGTAGTATTTATGCTCACCGTGGTTATTTATGTTCCCTCCTAACTCCAAAGGGAGCTTATACTGGCATTTTCTACTTTGCCAGTGTGCGTGGACTAGGGTTTGGCTGGTGTTGATGGGGAGCGGGTAGTATTTATGCTCACTGTGGTTATTTATGTCCCTCCTAACTCCAAAGTGAGCTTATGCTGGCCTTTTCTACTTTGCCAGTGTGCGTGGGCTAGGGTTTGGCTGGTGTTGATGGGGAGCGGGTAGTATTAATGCTCACCGTGGTTATTTATGTCCCTCCTAACTCCAAAGGGAGCTTATACTGGCCTGTTATACTTTGCCAGTGTGCGTGGACTAGGGTTTGGCTGGTGTTGATGGGGAGCGGGTAGTATTTATGCTCACCGTGGTTATTTATGTCCCTCCTAACTCCAAAGGGAGCTTATACTGGCCTTTTCTACTTTGCCAGTGTGCGTGGGCTAGGGTTTGGCTGGTGTTGATGGGGAGCGGGTAGTATTTATGCTCACCATGGTTATTTATGTCCCTCCTAACTCCAAAGGGAGCTTATACTGGCCTTTTATACTTTGCCAGTGTGCGTGGACTAGGGTTTGGCTGGCGTTCATGGGGGGTAGGTAGTATTTATGCTCACCGTGGTTTTGTGTACCCCCTAAGTCATAAAGGGAGCTTATACTCGCCTTTTATACTTTGCCAGTGTGCGTGGACTAGGGTTTGGCTGGCGTTCATGGGGGGCGGGTAGTATTTATGCTCACCGTGGTTATTTATGTCCCTCCTAACTCCAAAGGGAGCTTATACTGGCCTTTTCTACTTTGCCAGTGTGCGTGGGCTAGGGTTTGGCTGGTGTTGATGGGGAGCGGGTAGTATTAATGCTCACTGTGGTTTTGTGTACCCCCTAAGTCATAAAGGGAGCTTATACTCGCCTTTTATACTTTGCCAGTGTGCGTGGACTAGGGTTTGGCTGGTGTTGATGGGGAGCGGGTAGTATTTATGCTCACCGTGGTTATTTATGTCCCTCCTAACTCCAAAGGGAGCTTATACTGGCCTTTTCTACTTTGTCAGTGTGCGTGGGCTAGGGTTTGGCTGGTGTTGATGGGGAGCGGGTAGTATTTATGCTCATCGTGGTTATTTATTTCCCTCCTAACTCCAAAGGGAGCTTAAACTGGCCTTTTATACTTTGCCAGTGTGCGTGGACTAGGGTTTGGCTGGCGTTCATGGGGGGCAGGTAGTATTTATGCTCACCGTGGTTTTGTGTACCCCCTAAGTCATAAAGGGAGCTTATACTCGCCTTTTATACTTTGCCAGTGTGCGTGGACTAGGGTTTGGCTGGTGTTCATGGGGGGCGGGTAGTATTTATGCTCACAGTGGTTATTTATGTCCCTCCTAACTCCAAAGGGAGCTTATACTGGCCTTTTATACTTTGCCAGTGTGTGTGGACTAGGGTTTGGCTGGTGTTGATGGGGAGCGGGTAGTATTTATGCTCACCATGGTTATTTATGTTCCCTCCTAACTCCAAAGGGAGCTTATACTGGCCTTTTCTACTTTGCCAGTGTGCGTGGGCTAGGGTTTGGCTGGTGTTGATGGGGAGCGGGTAGTATTTATGCTCACAGTGGTTATTTATGTCCCTCCTAACTCCAAAGGGAGCTTATACTGGCCTTTCATACTTTGCCAGTGTGCATGGACTAGGGTTTGGCTGGTGTTGATGGGGAGCGGGTAGTATTTATGCTCACCGTGGTTATTTATGTCCCTCCTAACTCCAAAGGGAGCTTATACTGGCCTTTTCTACTTTGCCAGTGCGCTTGGGCTAGGGTTTGGCTGGTGTTGATGGGGAGCGGGTAGTATTTATGCTCACCATGGTTATTTATGTCCCTCCTAACTCCAAAGGGAGCTTATACTGGCCTTTTATACTTTGCCAGTGTGCGTGGACTAGGGTTTGGCTGGCGTTCATGGGGGGTAGGTAGTATTTATGCTCACCGTGGTTTTGTGTACCCCCTAAGTCATAAAGGGAGCTTATACTCGCCTTTTATACTTTGCCAGTGTGCGTGGACTAGGGTTTGGCTGGTGTTCATGGGGGGCGGGTAGTATTTATGCTCACAGTGGTTATTTATGTCCCTCCTAACTCCAAAGGGAGCTTATACTGGCCTTTTATACTTTGCCAGTGTGCGTGGACTAGGGTTTGGCTGGTGTTGATGGGGAGCGGGTAGTATTTATGCTCACCATGGTTATTTATGTTCCCTCCTAACTCCAAAGGGAGCTTATACTGGCCTTTTCTACTTTGCCAGTGTGCGTGGGCTAGGGTTTGGCTGGTGTTGATGGGGAGCGGGTAGTATTTATGCTCACAGTGGTTATTTATGTCCCTCCTAACTCCAAAGGGAGCTTATACTGGCCTTTCATACTTTGCCAGTGTGCGTGGACTAGGGTTTGGCTGGTGTTGATGGGGAGCGGGTAGTATTTATGCTCACCGTGGTTATTTATGTCCCTCCTAACTCCAAAGGGAGCTTATACTGGCCTTTTCTACTTTGCCAGTGCGCGTGGGCTAGGGTTTGGCTGGTGTTGATGGGGAGCGGGTAGTATTTATGCTCACCATGGTTATTTATGTCCCTCCTAACTCCAAATGGAGCTTATACTGGCCTTTTATACTTTGCCAGTGTGCGTGGACTAGGGTTTGGCTGGCGTTCATGGAGGGCAGATAGTATTTATGCTCACCGTGGTTTTGTGTACCCCCTAAGTCATAAAGGGAGCTTATACTCGCCTTTTATACTTTGCCAGTGTGCGTGGACTAGGGTTTGGCTGGCGTTCATGGGGGGCGGGTAGTATTTATGCTCACCGTGGTTATTTATGTCCCTCCTAACTCCAAAGGGAGCTTATACTGGCCTTTTATACTTTGCCAGTGTGCGTGGACTAGGGTTTGGCTGGCGTTCAAGGGGGGCAGGTAGTATTTATGCTCACTGTGGTTTTGTGTACCCCCTAAGTCATAAAGGGAGCTTATACTCGCCTTTTATACTTTGCCAGTGTGCGTGGGCTAGGGTTTGGCTGGGGTTGATGGGGAGCGGGTAGTATTAATGCTCACCGTGGTTATTTATGTCCCTCCTAACTCCAAAGGGAGCTTATACTGGCCTTTTCTACTTCGCCAGTGTGCGTGGGCTAGGGTTTGGCTAGTGTTGATGGGGAGCGGGTAGTATTTATGCTCACCGTGGTTATTTATGTCCCTCCTAACTCCAAAGGGAGCTTATACTGGCCTTTTATACTTTGCCAGTGTGCGTGGACTAGGGTTTGGCTGGTGTTGATGGGGAGCGGGAGGTATTTATGCTCACCGTGGTTATTTATGTCCCTCCTAACTCCAAAGGGAGCTTATACTGGCCTTTTCTACTTTGTCAGTGTGCGTGGGCTAGGGTTTGGCTGGTGTTGATGGGGAGCGGGTAGTATTTATGCTCACCATGGTTATTTATGTCCCTCCTAACTCCAAAGGGAGCTTATACTGGCCTTTTATACTTTGCCAGTGTGCGTGGACTAGGGTATGGCTGGCGTTCATGGGGGGTAGGTAGTATTTATGCTCACCGTGGTTTTGTGTACCCCCTAAGTCATAAAGGGAGCTTATACTCGCCTTTTATACTTTGCCAGTGTGCGTGGACTAGGGTTTGGCTGGCGTTCATGGGGGGCGGGTAGTATTTATGCTCACCGTGGTTATTTATGTCCCTCCTAACTCCAAAGGGAGCTTATACTGGCCTTTTATACTTTGCCAGTGTGCGTGGACTAGGGTTTGGCTGGCGTTCATGGGGGGCAGGTAGTATTTATGCTCACTGTGGTTTTGTGTACCCCCTAAGTCATAAAGGGAGCTTATACTCGCCTTTTATACTTTGCCAGTGTGCGTGGACTAGGGTTTGGCTGGCGTTCAAGGGAGGTAGGTAGTATTTATGCTCACCGTGGTTTGTGTACCCCCTAAGTCATAAAGGGAGCTTATACTCGCCTTTTATACTTTGACAGTGTGCGTGGACTAGGGTTTGGCTGGCGTTCATGGGGGGCGGGTAGTATTTATGCTCACCGTGGTTATTTATGTCCCTCCTAACTCCAAAGGAAGCTTATACTGGTCTTTTCTACTTTGCCAGTGTGCATGGACTAGGGTTTTGCTGGCGTTCATGGGGAGCGGGTATTATTTATGCTCACCGTGGTTGTGTGTACCCCCTAAGTCATAAAGGGAGCTTATACAGGTCTTTTCTACTTTGCCAGTGTGTGTGGACTAGGGTTTGGCTGGCGTTCATGGGGGGCGGGTAGTATTTATGCTCACCGTGGTTTTGTGTACCCCTAAGTCATAAACGGAGCTTATACTGGCCTTTTATACTTTGCCAGTGTGCGTGGACTAGGATTTGGCTGGTGTTGATGGGGGGCGGGTAGTATTTATGCTCACCGTGGTTATTTATGTCCCTTCTAACTCCAAAGGGAGCTTATACTGGCCTTTTCTACTTTGTCAGTGTGCGTGGGCTAGGGTTTGGCTGGTGTTGATGGGGAGCGGGTAGTATTTATGCTCATCGTAGTTATTTATTTCCCTCCTAACTCCAAAGGGAGCTTAAACTGGCCTTTTATACTTTGCCAGTGTGCGTGGACTAGGGTTTGGCTGGCGTTCATGGGGGGCAGGTAGTATTTATGCTCACCGTGGTTTTGTGTACCCCCTAAGTCATAAAGGGAGCTTATACTCGCCTTTTATACTTTGCCAGTGTGCGTGGACTAGGGTTTGGCTGGTGTTCATGGGGGGCGGGTAGTATTTATGCTCACAGTGGTTATTTATGTCCCTCCTAACTCCAAAGGGAGCTTATACTGGCCTTTTATACTTTGCCAGTGTGCGTGGACTAGGGTTTGGCTGGTGTTGATGGGGAGCGGGTAGTATTTATGCTCACCATGGTTATTTATGTTCCCTCCTAACTCCAAAGGGAGCTTATACTGGCCTTTTCTACTTTGCCAGTGTGCGTGGGCTAGGGTTTGGCTGGTGTTGATGGGGAGCGGGTAGTATTTATGCTCACAGTGGTTATTTATGTCCCTCCTAACTCCAAAGGGAGCTTATACTGGCCTTTCATACTTTGCCAGTGTGCATGGACTAGGGTTTGGCTGGTGTTGATGGGGAGCGGGTAGTATTTATGCTCACCGTGGTTATTTATGTCCCTCCTAACTCCAAAGGGAGCTTATACTGGCCTTTTCTACTTTGCCAGTGCGCTTGGGCTAGGGTTTGGCTGGTGTTGATGGGGAGCGGGTAGTATTTATGCTCACCATGGTTATTTATGTCCCTCCTAACTCCAAAGGGAGCTTATACTGGCCTTTTATACTTTGCCAGTGTGCGTGGACTAGGGTTTGGCTGGCGTTCATGGGGGGCAGATAGTATTTATGCTCACCGTGGTTTTGTGTACCCCCTAAGTCATAAAGGGAGCTTATACTCACCTTTTATACTTTGCCAGTGTGCGTGGACTAGGGTTTGGCTGGTGTTCATGGGGGGCGGGTAGTATTTATGCTCACAGTGGTTATTTATGTCCCTCCTAACTCCAAAGGGAGCTTATACTGGCCTTTTATACTTTGCCAGTGTGCGTGGACTAGGGTTTGGCTGGTGTTGATGGGGAGCGGGTAGTATTTATGCTCACTGTGGTTATTTATGTCCCTCCTAACTCCAAAGTGAGCTTATACTGGCCTTTTCTACTTTGCCAGTGTGCGTGGGCTAGGGTTTGGCTGGTGTTGATGGGGAGCGGGTAGTATTAATGCTCACCGTGGTTATTTATGTCCCTCCTAACTCCAAAGGGAGCTTATACTGGCCTGTTATACTTTGCCAGTGTGCGTGGACTAGGGTTTGGCTGGTGTTGATGGGGAGCGGGTAGTATTTATGCTCACCGTGGTTATTTATGTCCCTCCTAACTCCAAAGGGAGCTTATACTGGCCTTTTCTACTTTGCCAGTGTGCGTGGGCTGGGGTTTGGCTGGTGTTGATGGGGAGCGGGTAGTATTTATGCTCACCATGGTTATTTATGTCCCTCCTAACTCCAAAGGGAGCTTATACTGGCCTTTTATACTTTGCCAGTGTGCGTGGACTAGGGTTTGGCTGGCGTTCATGGGGGGTAGGTAGTATTTATGCTCACCGTGGTTTTGTGTACCCCCTAAGTCATAAAGGGAGCTTATACTCACCTTTTATACTTTGCCAGTGTGCGTGGACTAGGGTTTGGCTGGCGTTCATGAGGGGCGGGTAGTATTTATGCTCACCGTGGTTATTTATGTCCCTCCTAACTCCAAAGGGAGCTTATACTGGCCTTTTCTACTTTGTCAGTGTGCGTGGGCTAGGGTTTGGCTGGTGTTGATGGGGAGCGGGTAGTATTTATGCTCATCGTGGTTATTTATGTCCCTCCTAACTCCAAAGGGAGCTTAAACTGGCCTTTTATACTTTGCCAGTGTGCGTAGACTAGGGTTTGGCTGGCGTTCATGGGGGGCAGGTAGTATTTATGCACACGGTGGTTTGTGTACCCCCTAAGTCATAAAGGGAGCTTATACTCGCCTTTTATACTTTGCCAGTGTGCGTGGACTAGGGTTTGGCTGGTGTTCATGGGGGGCGGGTAGTATTTATGCTCACAGTGGTTATTTATGTCCCTCCTAACTCCAAAGGGAGCTTATACTGGCCTTTTATACTTTGCCAGTGTGCGTGGACTAGGGTTTGGCTGGTGTTGATGGGGAGCGGGTAGTATTTATGCTCACCGTGGTTATTTATGTTCCCTCCTAACTCCAAAGGGAGCTTATACTGGCATTTTCTACTTTGCCAGTGTGCGTGGACTAGGGTTTGGCTGGTGTTGATGGGGAGCGGGTAGTATTTATGCTCACTGTGGTTATTTATGTCCCTCCTAACTCCAAAGTGAGCTTATGCTGGCCTTTTCTACTTTGCCAGTGTGCGTGGGCTAGGGTTTGGCTGGTGTTGATGGGGAGCGGGTAGTATTAATGCTCACCGTGGTTATTTATGTCCCTCCTAACTCCAAAGGGAGCTTATACTGGCCTGTTATACTTTGCCAGTGTGCGTGGACTAGGGTTTGGCTGGTGTTGATGGGGAGCGGGTAGTATTTATGCTCACCGTGGTTATTTATGTCCCTCCTAACTCAAAAGGGAGCTTATACTGGCCTTTTCTACTTTGCCAGTGTGCGTGGGCTAGGGTTTGGCTGGTGTTGATGGGGAGCGGGTAGTATTTATGCTCACCATGGTTATTTATGTCCCTCCTAACTCCAAAGGGAGCTTATACTGGCCTTTTATACTTTGCCAGTGTGCGTGGACTAGGGTTTGGCTGGCGTTCATGGGGGGTAGGTAGTATTTATGCTCACCGTGGTTTTGTGTACCCCCTAAGTCATAAAGGGAGCTTATACTCGCCTTTTATACTTTGCCAGTGTGCGTGGACTAGGGTTTGGCTGGCGTTCATGGGGGGCGGGTAGTATTTATGCTCACCGTGGTTATTTATGTCCCTCCTAACTCCAAAGGGAGCTTATACTGGCCTTTTCTACTTTGCCAGTGTGCGTGGGCTAGGGTTTGGCTGGTGTTGATGGGGAGCGGGTAGTATTAATGCTCACTGTGGTTTTGTGTACCCCCTAAGTCATAAAGGGAGCTTATACTCGCCTTTTATACTTTGCCAGTGTGCGTGGACTAGGGTTTGGCTGGTGTTGATGGGGAGCGGGTAGTATTTATGCTCACCGTGGTTATTTATGTCCCTCCTAACTCCAAAGGGAGCTTATACTGGCCTTTTCTACTTTGTCAGTGTGCGTGGGCTAGGGTTTGGCTGGTGTTGATGGGGAGCGGGTAGTATTTATGCTCATCGTGGTTATTTATTTCCCTCCTAACTCCAAAGGGAGCTTAAACTGGCCTTTTATACTTTGCCAGTGTGCGTGGACTAGGGTTTGGCTGGCGTTCATGGGGGGCAGGTAGTATTTATGCTCACCGTGGTTTTGTGTACCCCCTAAGTCATAAAGGGAGCTTATACTCGCCTTTTATACTTTGCCAGTGTGCGTGGACTAGGGTTTGGCTGGTGTTCATGGGGGGCGGGTAGTATTTATGCTCACAGTGGTTATTTATGTCCCTCCTAACTCCAAAGGGAGCTTATACTGGCCTTTTATACTTTGCCAGTGTGCATGGACTAGGGTTTGGCTGGTGTTGATGGGGAGCGGGTAGTATTTATGCTCACCATGGTTATTTATGTTCCCTCCTAACTCCAAAGGGAGCTTATACTGGCCTTTTCTACTTTGCCAGTGTGCGTGGGCTAGGGTTTGGCTGGTGTTGATGGGGAGCGGGTAGTATTTATGCTCACAGTGGTTATTTATGTCCCTCCTAACTCCAAAGGGAGCTTATACTGGCCTTTCATACTTTGCCAGTGTGCATGGACTAGGGTTTGGCTGGTGTTGATGGGGAGCGGGTAGTATTTATGCTCACCGTGGTTATTTATGTCCCTCCTAACTCCAAAGGGAGCTTATACTGGCCTTTTCTACTTTGCCAGTGCGCTTGGGCTAGGGTTTGGCTGGTGTTGATGGGGAGCGGGTAGTATTTATGCTCACCATGGTTATTTATGTCCCTCCTAACTCCAAAGGGAGCTTATACTGGCCTTTTATACTTTGCCAGTGTGCGTGGACTAGGGTTTGGCTGGCGTTCATGGGGGGCAGATAGTATTTATGCTCACCGTGGTTTTGTGTACCCCCTAAGTCATAAAGGGAGCTTATACTCACCTTTTATACTTTGCCAGTGTGCGTGGACTAGGGTTTGGCTGGTGTTCATGGGGGGCGGGTAGTATTTATGCTCACAGTGGTTATTTATGTCCCTCCTAACTCCAAAGGGAGCTTATACTGGCCTTTTATACTTTGCCAGTGTGCGTGGACTAGGGTTTGGCTGGTGTTGATGGGGAGCGGGTAGTATTTATGCTCACTGTGGTTATTTATGTCCCTCCTAACTCTAAAGTGAGCTTATACTGGCCTTTTCTACTTTGCCAGTGTGCGTGGGCTAGGGTTTGGCTGGTGTTGATGGGGAGCGGGTAGTATTAATGCTCACCGTGGTTATTTATGTCCCTCCTAACTCCAAAGGGAGCTTATACTGGCCTGTTATACTTTGCCAGTGTGCGTGGACTAGGGTTTGGCTGGTGTTGATGGGGAGCGGGTAGTATTTATGCTCACCGTGGTTATTTATGTCCCTCCTAACTCCAAAGGGAGCTTATACTGGCCTTTTCTACTTTGCCAGTGTGCGTGGGCTAGGGTTTGGCTGGTGTTGATGGGGAGCGGGTAGTATTTATGCTCACCATGGTTATTTATGTCCCTCCTAACTCCAAAGGGAGCTTATACTGGCCTTTTATACTTTGCCAGTGTGCGTGGACTAGGGTTTGGCTGGCGTTCATGGGGGGTAGGTAGTATTTATGCTCACCGTGGTTTTGTGTACCCCCTAAGTCATAAAGGGAGCTTATACTCACCTTTTATACTTTGCCAGTGTGCGTGGACTAGGGTTTGGCTGGCGTTCATGAGGGGCGGGTAGTATTTATGCTCACCGTGGTTATTTATGTCCCTCCTAACTCCAAAGGGAGCTTATACTGGCCTTTTCTACTTTGTCAGTGTGCGTGGGCTAGGGTTTGGCTGGTGTTGATGGGGAGCGGGTAGTATTTATGCTCATCGTGGTTATTTATGTCCCTCCTAACTCCAAAGGGAGCTTAAACTGGCCTTTTATACTTTGCCAGTGTGCGTAGACTAGGGTTTGGCTGGCGTTCATGGGGGGCAGGTAGTATTTATGCACACGGTGGTTTGTGTACCCCCTAAGTCATAAAGGGAGCTTATACTCGCCTTTTATACTTTGCCAGTGTGCGTGGACTAGGGTTTGGCTGGTGTTCATGGGGGGCGGGTAGTATTTATGCTCACAGTGGTTATTTATGTCCCTCCTAACTCCAAAGGGAGCTTATACTGGCCTTTTATACTTTTGCCAGTGTGCGTGGACTAGGGTTTGGCTGGTGTTGATGGGGAGCGGGTAGTATTTATGCTCACCGTGGTTATTTATGTTCCCTCCTAACTCCAAAGGGAGCTTATACTGGCATTTTCTACTTTGCCAGTGTGCGTGGACTAGGGTTTGGCTGGTGTTGATGGGGAGCGGGTAGTATTTATGCTCACTGTGGTTATTTGTGTCCCTCCTAACTCCAAAGTGAGCTTATGCTGGCCTTTTCTACTTTGCCAGTGTGCGTGGGCTAGGGTTTGGCTGGTGTTGATGGGGAGCGGGTAGTATTAATGCTCACCGTGGTTATTTATGTCCCTCCTAACTCCAAAGGGAGCTTATACTGGCCTGTTATACTTTGCCAGTGTGCGTGGACTAGGGTTTGGCTGGTGTTGATGGGGAGCGGGTAGTATTTATGCTCACCGTGGTTATTTATGTCCCTCCTAACTCCAAAGGGAGCTTATACTGGCCTTTTCTACTTTGCCAGTGTGCGTGGGCTAGGGTTTGGCTGGTGTTGATGGGGAGCGGGTAGTATTTATGCTCACCATGGTTATTTATGTCCCTCCTAACTCCAAAGGGAGCTTATACTGGCCTTTTATACTTTGCCAGTGTGCGTGGACTAGGGTTTGGCTGGCGTTCATGGGGGGTAGGTAGTATTTATTCTCACCGTGGTTTTGTGTACCCCCTAAGTCATAAAGGGAGCTTATACTCGCCTTTTATACTTTGCCAGTGTGCGTGGACTAGGGTTTGGCTGGCGTTCATGGGGGGCGGGTAGTATTTATGCTCACCGTGGTTATTTATGTCCCTCCTAACTCCAAAGGGAGCTTATACTGGCCTTTTCTACTTTGTCAGTGTGCGTGGGCTAGGGTTTGGCTGGTGTTGATGGGGAGCGGGTAGTATTTATGCTCATCGTGGTTATTTATGCCCCTCCTAACTCCAAAGGGAGCTTAAACTGGCCTTTTATACTTTGCCAGTGTGCGTGGACTAGGGTTTGGCTGGCGTTCATGGGGGGCAGGTAGTATTTATGCACACGGTGGTTTGTGTACCCCCTAAGTCATAAAGGGAGCTTATACTCGCCTTTTATACTTTGCCAGTGTGCGTGGACTAGGGTTTGGCTGGTGTTCATGGGGGGCGGGTAGTATTTATGCTCACAGTGGTTATTTATGTCCCTCCTAACTCCAAAGGGAGCTTATACTGGCCTTTTATACTTTGCCAGTGTGCGTGGACTAGGGTTTGGCTGGTGTTGATGGGGAGCGGGTAGTATTTATGCTCACCATGGTTATTTATGTTCCCTCCTAACTCCAAAGGGAGCTTATACTGGCCTTTTCTACATTGCCAGTGTGCGTGGGCTAGGGTTTGGCTGGTGTTGATGGGGAGCGGGTAGTATTTATGCTCACAGTGGTTATTTATGTCCCTCCTAACTCCAAAGGGAGCTTATACTGGCCTTTCATACTTTGCCAGTGTGCGTGGACTAGGGTTTGGCTGGTGTTGATGGGGAGCGGGTAGTATTTATGCTCACCGTGGTTATTTATGTCCCTCCTAACTCCAAAGGGAGCTTATACTGGCCTTTTCTACTTTGCCAGTGCGCGTGGGCTAGGGTTTGGCTGGTGTTGATGGGGAGCGGGTAGTATTTATGCTCACCATGGTTATTTATGTCCCTCCTAACTCCAAAGGGAGCTTATACTGGCCTTTTATACTTTGCCAGTGTGCGTGGACTAGGGTTTGGCTGGCGTTCATGGAGGGCAGATAGTATTTATGCTCACCGTGGTTTTGTGTACCCCCTAAGTCATAAAGGGAGCGTATACTCGCCTTTTATACTTTGCCAGTGTGCGTGGACTAGGGTTAGGCTGGCGTTTATGGGGGGCGGGTAGTATTTATGCTCACCGTGGTTATTTATGTCCCTCCTAACTTCAAAGGGAGCATATACTGGCCTTTTATACTTTGCCAGTGTGCGTGTACTAGGGTTTGGCTGGTGTTGATGGGGAGCGGGTAGTATTTATGCTCACCGTGGTTATTTATGTCCCTCCTAACTCCAAAGGGAGCTTATACTGGCCTTTTATACTTTGCCAGTGTGCGTGGACTAGGGTTTGGCTGGGGTTGATGGGGAGCGGGTAGTATTTATGCTCACCATGGTTATTTATGTCCCTCCTAACTCCAAAGGGAGCTTATACTGGCCTTTTCTACTTTGCCAGTGTGCGTGGACTAGGGTTTGGCTAGCGGTAATGGGGGGCAGGTAGCATTTATGCTCACCGTGGTTTTGTGTACCCCCTAAGTCATAAAGGGAGCTTATACTGGCCTTTTATACTTTGCCCGTGTGCGTTGATTTGGGGGATAATATTTGTGCACCTCCTTTCCAGCTCCAGAAGCATTCGGACATATAATTTTTGAACTTCATTTTCTGTCTTGTACAGCCCAGTGTTACCCCACTGCATTGGTCATGTATGATATCTTACCTTGCATTAATTTGGACTCCGCTTTTTCATACTTCCTTTGCACCTCTCATCGCAATCTGTTCCACATTGTTTGTTTCTTGTAGTTTTGTAGCTTTGTTCTTTATCAGATTTTTCACTGTGCCGTGGCGATCTACTTTCCTTTTTATGGCGCGTTGCTTTGTATCTTCTTTGCTATATATTGCAATGGGTCTCCGGTGCACTATCCAGTGTTCTGACCATAGTAGTTAATTTAGTGACTTTTATTTTACACTGACTTCCTCAAATCTTATTTTTCAATTATGTTGGGGACATAAAATAAGGTGCTTTGGTTGTTATAGTGTCTTAAGTAGGTAGGACACAGATTACCAAACTCTGCCTCCACCACCTATGGACCTTCGAGCCTGTTCTTTACTCTTTACTTTACGCAATGCCTTATGCGGTCGTTTCTTATCTATAAGTCCAGTTTTGTACTAGGGGTATCTTTGTTATAGTGTTAATGTTGTGAATAATCCTGCCCATGTGCGTGTAGTAATCAAAATTACTTTGTTAAGCGGTTACCATTCCAGTCCTGCATAGAGTTCAGATAATTACAAACACAAACAATGTAGTGTACAAATACAAGTCTACACTGCCCAGTACTTCCTCAATAAGTGAAAAAGATAGGCTAATTACAATATAATTTCATTTTATTTTCAATTTTCACCCATAGAGAAACTTCTCTTCACCAAAATGATTGAATAGATGAAGACCAAGGGTTGGACAGAGGTGTTCCCTATATAACTCTCACGTGTCTTGGAAATTCATACCATTCCTTTTTGCAAATGTTTAGAGATCCTTGGTATTCCAGCATGCACATACAAATAAGTTTAACTTTGTTCTTCACAGATACCCAGAGTCCAGAACTGTACTGATTTGTTAGAAACTACTCTATCAAAAGTCTTGACTTAACCTGTTACTCCTCCAGTGTTTAATGCTTATAGTCCAAGCATGTACAATTAACCTCCAGCTTCTCTGTTTACATTTTTTGTGAATGACCTTTGCAACCCTTTCATATAAAAAGTAGGATGGCTGTGATATTACTTTGCATGTGAGGTATGCGTGCCATCTTAAAGGCCAAATTATTGACTGAAATGCTACGTACTTTTCCGTAATGTGCCTCTGTTGCACAGTCTATTATTGTTTTATGTGTGCGTCACAACAATTGAAATCGCCATCTCCATGCATATTTCATAATCAAGCACTTGACACAATCCACTGACACTGTTTTTATTTGTAAGTATTTATTTTAGGGAAATTTATTTGGCACAAGTACAAAGTTTTTTTACATTATTTGCATAATACATAAATATTAATTACATTTGACATTATACCTCAAAAACGCCGATATTACAGTAAAGAAATGTTAAGCATGTATCCATACTCAATTATTTACATCTCTGCTCTTCAAACAGTAACTTTTGAAACACATTTCAATGTATCAGCCAAAAGAATTTGTGGGCCCACAAATGCAAGTATTACTATTTTTAAAAATTCTGTACTGTTTCACTGTTCCTCTAAATTAAAAAAAGAGGACCCCAAACCTTGTTAGAATATTACAGAACTTGTGAAAATAGTTTTACTGTTTCAGAAAAACTCATTTCACTTCAATGACAACATGTTTCATTACTACTGACACATCTTAGATATGGTTATTGTCACTTACACAGTAGGTATTTGTTTGGCATGTACAGCTGTAGATTCACATTGTTGCCATAACCCTTCCTTTTTTTATTTTCTTTTTGGATGTTTAGAAATTGCTTTGTGGAAAGGCTGTCTCCTTCTGATACTGTGCCTGGGCATCGACTTCTTACCATATTTGTCTGCAGATGGTGATCATGGAATTATTTAGACTATAATATACTTCTATGTTTGGTCGGTTACAAGAATGGCTAGAACAACAGTGGAACCAGGCTCAAGGTCAGCTCTCAGACCGGGTGTTGGTAGACAGCAGTACACCGTGGCAGATTACCCATATGGGTGGTTGGGCATTGCCCAATTAATAATTTGGGTAATTTTTGCGCACACAAACATTGAATAACAATTGCCTTCCATGAGAATCTGAGAACAGAATTAACTGTACTGTATTAAATGCATGTATTATGGCACACACCAGTGTCGAAGTGTTTTGACTTTTCAATCTACATGTGAATACTGAATGAGAAGCAGGTGCAGCGTTTCACAACGTAAATTCTCTGAAGTGACTAAACGGAAGAAAACAAAAAAGAGGGGGAAGCCTACAAGGCTGCTGACGGCAAAAGATGACCGAAAAAGAGGTACAAGGCGCACAGGTTTTTACTGAATTGCTGCCCCCCGCCCAGTAGCCCATGAAGGGTTCCTGGCGAGGGAACGGGACACACGTCGACGGCGAGCCAGTCGTCCGTGATCCAGTTGACACACACCAGTGTCGAAGCGTTTGCACTTTTCAATCTACATGTGAATACTGAATGACAAGCAGGGGCAGCATTTCACAACATAATGTCTCTGAAGTGACTAAACGGAAGAAAACAAAAAAGAGGGGGAAGCCTACAAGGCCGATGACGGAAAAAGATGACCTAAACAGAGGTAGAAGCCGCACAAGTTTCAAATAAGTTGCTGCCCCCCGCCCAGAAGCCCATGAAGGGTTCCAGGCGAGGGAACGGGACACACGTCGACGGCGAGCCAGTCGTCCGTGATCCCGTTGACACACACCAGTGTCGAAGCGTTTTCACTTTTCAATCTACTATTCAATCTACATGTGAATACTGAATGACAAGCAGGGGCAGCATTTCACAACATAATGTCTCTGAAGTGACTAAACGGAAGAAAACAAAAAAGAGGGGGAAGTCTACAAGGCTGATGACGGCAAAAGATGACCCAAAAAGAGGTACAAGGCGCACAGGTTTTTACTAAATTGCTGCCCCCCGCCCAGAAGCCCATGAAGGGTTCCTGGCGAGGGAACGGGACACACGTCGACGGCGAGCCAGTCGTCCTTGATCCTGTTGACACACACCAGTGTTGAGGCGTTTGCACTTTTCAATCTACATGTGAATACTGAATGACAAGCAGGGGCAGCATTTCACAACATAATGTCTCTGAAGTGACTAAACGGAAGAAAACAAAAAAGAGGGGGAAGCCTACACGGCCGATGACGGAAAAAGATGACCTAAACAGAGGTAGAAGCCGCACAAGTTTCAAATAAGTTGCTGCCCCCCCGCCCAGAAGCCCATGAAGGGTTCCAGGCGAGGGAACGGGACACACATCGACGGCGAGCCAGTCGTCCGTGATCCCGTTGACACACACCAGTGTCGAAGCGTCTGCACTTTTCAATCTACATGTGAATACTGAATGACAAGCAGGGGCAGCATTTCACAACATAATGTCTCTGAAGTGACTAAACGGAAGAAAACAAAAAAGAGGGGGGAAGCCTACAAGGCTGATGACGGCAAAAGATGACCCAAAAAGAGGTACAAGGCGCACAGGTTTTTACTAAATTGCTGCCCCCCGCCCAGAAGGCCATGAGGATTAAAGTTCGAAACAACAAAGGCAGCAAACGCGTAAATCAACCTCTGCATTTTCAGGGCATTGGGTGCTTGGATTTCCAGTCCACTACACGGAATGGGAGTCGGATTACGCAGTGGGAGCCTGAGAAACTGCTACCACATGTAAAGAAGATAGTAAGTGAACAACGTACCCAGTACAGACTGAGCGGTAGGGATAAAAAATAACAAAACCGGGCACTTTCCAGGGCCTGTGTTTTCAATTCTAAGTAGAATAAATTATAAACAAAACAAAAATATCGGACAAAAAACAGATCAGAATGAACAACTTAGCTGCTCCCCGCCCAGAAGCCCATAAAGGGTTCCAGGCGAGGGAACGGGACACACGTCGACGGCGAGCCAGTCTGTCTCGTGGATCGAAGACTTTGATCTTCTTCTTCTTGACTTTGACAAAATGGAATAGTTCATCAACGCTTGATGCCCTTGGCGGAAGAAGATAAAGGTGAACAAAAAAGAGCTGGAAGCAAAGAAGGCGGGCAGTTGCAAATCCAAAGAAATAGCTGCCCCCGCCCAGGAGCCCAAAAAAGGGTCCCGGGCGAGGGAACGGGACACACCCCGACGGAGATCCCATCGACCGTGATCCCGTAGACACACAACGGTGTCCAAGCATCTTAGTCACTGTACAAATTTGCGAAAGAACAGTGACTCTTGCCGCCAGAAGAAGCTGAACAATAAAGAGCTGGAGGCCGAGATGGCGCCCAAGAAGACAGTGCCCAACATCAAGAAACCAGAGGTCCAAAAAGCTGCAAACCCCGCACACAAGTCGGAACAGGGTCACGGGGGGCTGAACGGGACACACGTCGATGGCGAGCCAGTCGTCCGTGATCCCGTTGACACACACCGGTGTAGTATTGTCATTTGACGTGAAATAAATAGTGAACAGTCACAAACAAACTACCTAAAGCCAAACAGAGGTAGAAGCCGCACAAGTTTCAAATAAGTTGCCGCCCCCCGCCCAGAAGCCCATGAAGGGTTCCTGGCGAGGGAACGGGACACACGTCGACGGCGAGCCAGTCGTCCGTGATCCCGTTGACACACACTAGTGTCGAAGCGTTTGCACTTTTCAATCTACATGTGAATACTGAATGACAAGCAGGGGCAGCATTTCACAACATAATGTCTCTGAAGTGACTAAACGGAAGAAAACAAAAAAGAGGTGGAAGCCTACAAGGCCGATGACGGAAAAAGATGACCTAAACAGAGGTAGAAGCCGCACAAGTTTCAAATAATTTGCTGCCCCCCGCCCAGAAGCCCAAAAAGGTTTAGCAGTGGCTTAACAAGAAGGCGATGATCACCGAGAGCAAGAAGAAACCGCGTTGGAGCTAACCATAGAAGAAATCTAAGGCCAACTGAACACCTCAGGATACAAAGCACTCAACTCGTATGCCCTAGATGTAGCAAGGCAGTGGCCATACAGTCCACAGAGAACTGTTATAACGTGTACCCTTAAATTTTTAGATTAATTATATTGGAAGAAGTGTAAATATGTGCATACACTCACTGGAGTGTTATCAATTCTAGCATATTTAAGTACTTCTTATAAATGGTGTCTTGAAGCGTGCAGATGGTAGTTCAGCATGCATCCCATAAGGTGACCAGTGCGCCTACTGCAATCTTGGCTTCTCTGGAGGAGAATCTCCTTTCTGAAGGGAGCAAGGTAGGTATTGTTCATAGAAATGTTACAAGATCATATTTGACCATTCAAGGATTATAAAATAAAAGGTGGTGGCACGTCCTTAGAAGAATGGCCTTCATGATGCAATGCAAAGTGGACAACAGCCCTCTGGCAAAGGACGGACGACATGCGCAGCTGGGACGATGGCAGCCAATCTTTTGTCTTACATTTCCAAATGAAAATTACGCTAGACGGGAGTGCGTGCCCTGAAATACAGCTCCCAGCAGGTTTACATTTACATAGCTGACGAGCCTCAACGTGCAGCCACCACACTGTCCCTGCTGTGAGGCTGGCCACTTGAAAGGTATAATGTGCCGGCAGAGGTATTTGCCAATTAAGGGTAGTCGTGTAGACCAGAGGGGCAAAGCTGGTCTTCGAGTTTCTTCTGAACGATGAAACCTTTGAGTTTTGTGCCAAGAACAGGTTGTTTATGTGGCACTAGAATGAGTGGGACCATTTAATATGCAGAAGAGCCTTCATTACTTTTTTGCAAAAGTAAATTGCCTGCTAAAATTTCATTGTTTACAGCAGTATTGTCTGTGGCTACAGTAAACAGGACTTAGTCTGTCTCGTGGATAGAACAGTTTGATCTCCTTCTTCTTGACTTTGATAAAATGGAAGAGTACAGCAATGCTTGATGCCCTTGGCGGAAGAAGATAAAGGTGAACAAAAAAGAGCTGGAAGCAAAGAAGGCGGGCAGTTGAAAATCCAAAGAAATAGCTGCCCCCGCCCAGGAGCGGGCGGGGGAAAGGGACACATGTCGACGGACATCCCGTGGAGCGTGATCCCGTTGACACACACAAGTGATGTAGCGTTCTAGAGTTCCACCTACACTCAGAAGCAGAGGATGAAATCACCACCACCATCGCCATGGAGAGCGCGCCTCATTAGAAAACACCACAAAAATCTCCGAACAAACCGGGAGTAACCAGGCCTCTACATCATTCAAGGTGAACAAAAAGAAAGGTGGAGTCCAAGAAGGCGGAAAATATTTGAGCCGCCAAGATCAAGAATCCAGCAGCCTACAATGCGGCCACTGGGACATCCGCCAAAACAGCCGCCCCCCGCCCTGGAGCCCAAAAAAGGGTCCCAGGCAGTGGAACGGGACACACCTCGACGGAGATCCCGTTGAGCGTGATTCCGTTGACACACAACGATGTCGAAGCGTCTTATGACCGTACCAAGCCATAAAAGAACACTGACTCTTGGCGGCAGAAGAATTCGAAGAAAAAAACGCAAAACCAATTTTAATTTTAGGCTGTTATGGACAGCACAATCATTGTGAAGGTTGAAAAAAATGAACTTATATAATGATGTTCAGCTTTCAAGTCCATTACACAGACACATGGTTGTGCACTACGGCACACTTCCAAATAAAAAACATTATTAACAAGCCATTGCTTGAAATACAAGCCGGCGAACAATTGGTTATCAGCACATCGAGTAATGACACCGGTGAAAAAAAATGAAGATATAGTGTGTCCTGTTTGGTTTGTAACCTTACTACACATATATGTGGCTTTCAGCATAGCAAACTCCAACTAAAACGAAATACTTCCGCCAAACTGATAGTTGTGTTGGGTCCCAGTCAGGGGATCGTTTGAATGCACACCATCTGTCATGGATTTGCCTCATTCAGCCATTAATGGACCCGACAACTCTGGCGTACACAGATTTACAATAAACCTTTAAAAAGAGCTTGAAGCCAAGAAGGCGGCCAAGACTCCAGACAACAAATTTGCTGCTCCCCGCCCTGGAGCCCAAAAATGGAACAACAGAAAAAATGTCAACAACAAAAGTACAGGCCCAGAAGGGGCCTGTACTTTGTAATTTCAAAACAGGCTCAATAAATGGCCAGTACTTTCACTTACAGTAATAATACTGAAACACAGCCAAGGAAGGGCCTGTAGTTTGAATCAAAAGAATAATAAACAAATACAGCCCAGAAAGGGTCTGTAGTTTGAATTGAAAGAATAGACAAACACAGCTCAGAATGGGCCGGTACTTTAAATGTAAATAATTAGAGTCACTGTACTTTTAAATTGGTGTGTTGCATTCTGGGGATGCTGAGTTAGGTTCATTTCAAAACTCAACGATTTTATGCAGTTTTGAAAAGAAGAAAACACATGAGCCACATCGAACGGAACCAGATAACCAGGTGCGGCTGCCTGGAGTGCAAGCGTGCAGCATTTACCAAAACACCACAAGAATCTGTGAAGAAAGAGGGAGGCTGAGCACAGCTCGGAGAATAACCTTTCACACACAACTTATAAGGCAGGCTAAGGGTGGCTTCTCAGATCTGATCTTGAAAGTGATGACCGCCTCACCCGAGATGAATGGAGTTCCACTGGCGGGCGCAAAGAAGTCATAGTCAAACCACTGTCACAAAATACTGCGATTTGCCTTGAAAACGAGGCTAAGATACGGCCAGGAGCCTGGTTAGGAAAGTCGTCCTACTGTCCAAGACTATGGAGGAAATTACCGTTGCAGAAAACAAAAGAGACTAAGGTGAAAAGGAATGAAACTAAAAAACAAACATTTCATACACATGGCCTGGTTTGTTCTGATAGCATCATGGGAGTGCAAGTGACACTATTTCCCCGGGGGACGGACGGACCTTTATGAAGCACAGTGAAGACACTGCAGAGGGAAGAGCAGAAACCAGACAGACGCAACTGAGGTGCTGCGATGGGAGACTGCTCAGACTCAGACTGGAGTCAACAAGGAGGGTCTAATGAACGCAAAGACTCACGCTGGGGTCAAGAAGAGACCCCCAATTGGTGTTATTGTGTCCAGTGTGAATACATGGATGCAGAAGTGGAAAATATCTGCTGACATCAACACAACTGCATGTGGAAGAACATGAGTAATTTAGAGTTTTGCATTAGACGGTGATCCCAGTACATGGCGATTGAGTCATCAAAAAACAAAAAAGGATCACCAGAGACTAAAGAAGGCGGACAAGTTGGATATTTGAAGAATTAGCTGACCCCCACCCAGAAGCCCATAAAGGGTCCCGGGCAGGGGAACGGGATACACATGTAGACGTAGATGTAGATCCGTCTTATTCCCTTAGACTACATGGCAAAGTACAGCAACGCTTGATGCCCTCGAAGGCTGAAGAAGAAGTTGAAAAACAATATGTGGTGCACATTTACTGACAAGTCAAAGTCTTACCATTTGGTGTGACAACAGCCCCGCGGGTGTTCACATAATTCCAAAAGTGCGTATTGCTTTGTTCGGTTCGAAGACCTCTGACCATCGGCACCGACAAAGCAGAAGAGTGTTATCGACCCGGCGAGGTCGCTCAAGGGTGTCGAGCCAAAGACCGGGGCACCGAAAAAACTGGTCAAGGACGTCGACCCGAAGAAGTCGGCGCCGAAGGCCGTCAACACAGACAAGGGACTCGGAACTCAGAAGGTTCTCGATCCTAATCGTCGACCCAACAAAGCTCGAAGCAGTAGAGGCCTCGAGTCCACTCCCGGTGGTGGCTCGAAGGAACCCGTCGAGTCAACACAGCCATCCGCCTCCTTTTCAAAGCAGGTGTCGGACTCGCTCAAACGTATTAAAGAGAAGGCTACTACTGTCGGACCAAAGGCTACTCCGCCCCCGAAGTCGGTCAGTAAGCCTCCAAAACCGTCGGCACCCATCCAGTTCACACTGCAGCCGAAGGTGGTGCCTAAGGCCTTCGCTCCGAGGACGGCTGTCGAAGCCACCAAGAAGGTGTCCGTGGGGCCGAAACCTACAACTGAGGAGGTGGCCACCAAGCATCGACAGCCTCCACCTGAAGATCAGTCGAGGCAATTCATCGACGCCGAGACAGGTAGACTTTCTATTTTGAAACGGAAGATCACCCCTGAACAGCCTATGGAATCATATAGAATTTCACTGAAGAAGAAGAGGGATTCTGCTACGTCACCTCTTCTCTATGAACCTATAACACCACATGGACAAGACACTGCCCCTATCTCACCCACATACTCAGATGTGGAGGCAGGGGAAGGTGACAATTAGGAGTACAGCTATCCTGCAGACACCGATCCTGAAGATGACGCTGAACCCTGGACAGACGCTGCTGACCCAGGAGATCCACAAACTGACCCCGACAGTCATGTCTATGCTATTAAAACATCGCCTACTGAAGACACGGCTACGTTTAATGCACTTATTGAAAGGGCAGCAAAAAATCACGATGTCCAGCTCCATGGTGACCCTGTGGAAGAGGATTTTTTGTTTGACACCTTCTCAACCTCAGAGAGAACTGTCATGCCATGAATGGGTTGAGGGGAGAATATGCACCGATCAACGAGAGAATTAAAGAGGCAGCGGAGGGGGAGGAGCCAAGATGGCGACCGGAGCGGACTTGTAGTCGCCCGGCTCCGCCGATCCTTGAGCTCCGCTACGAAATCCTGTTGACCTTCCTGATTGAATTCGGCGGCGGATTGTGTATGAGGACGAGCTGAGCTCATGGACCCGTTTTTGACCTCCTAGCGTGCCCGGGTGCTGGGGAAACTCGAAGTACGGTTCCCCGCCCCGGACCCTCGCCTGCACTGCCGCTCGTCGTCGGCTCCTGGGAATCTGATGTGGTCCGCTCAGCTGTGTAGCGCAGAAGACTCCGTGGCGGCGCCTTTACGAGTGAGGCAGTCGCCGCCGCACTACAGCTGACGTCCAATGCAGACTGTGCCTGGACTGGAACAGCCGAGTTGAGAAGCCCGTGGACGGTGTTTCCCTTTGTTGACACTCCGAGTGGAAGGTGAGCTGCGCATGGTGTCCGGCGAACCAGCACAGCGAAGTCTACTGACTTTTCCCCACTGCCCAGCCTGGTGGGGAACGGCTGATGGGAGGTGTGCTCGTTTTGCCTTTGGTGCTGGCGGTGTCGAGGTCTCCTGGAGATACTCGCCTATGCGGCGCCCCCCCCAGCTCCACTATCGAATGCCCGGCGCCATGGCTCCCTTTGTTCTCCCGCGACCGGAGAAAGTTTGTACACTCCTGCCTGTAGACAGCCTTGCCCTGCCGGCGCGGGACACCGACTTGAGAACACCGGTGCAGGAACTCGCCTCAAGGGAACTTCGACCTGCAATATCCTATGGGACTATCCTTGCCGCCCTCCGTGAACTCCGCTCGGAGATGTATGATGGTTTCAAAGCACTGGATGCTCAACTGGACGCCATGTTGACCACCGTGAATCGCGAACGCAGCGTCTGCCCCCAGCTGAGTGAGAATCTGCCTTTGCCACTACATGATGCTACAATGTTTCACCATGCCTGTGCTGATGCTACACTTGCGGTTGCCTCTACCGAAGCCTACGGCTTGCAGCCCTCCAGTCCCGTGACAGCTACATTGTTTCCCCTTTCCTCCGGGCGTGACTTCTTGCCGCCTGCACCACCGAGTTTATTTGGGGACTCAGCGGAGCAACTTTTGTCCTACGTGTCGACTTCTGACTGGTGCTCTTCACCCTTCTCCCAGTGGACTCTCTATTCCTCAGTGGACTTATGCATGGAGGACAAAGGAACTTATATCGATGGTCGGTGGCCATTTTGGGATCCTGCTTCGTCTTCTTCTTTCAGGCGGCCATATTGCCCTGGTGTACACGGGGGGAGAGGCTCTCCCGGGGAAGTCTGTGGGAGGTTACATCCACGATCGGGACAGGGCTAGGCTGCTCTCTCGCTGCTGATTGATTTAGCTGGCTGAAGGGGATGGGGTTGAAACTGGCTAACGTGTTTACTGGGCGCACGTCGCATGATGCTTCTCCACAATTGTATTGTAAGACTATTTGGTTCTGTTTTGACTTCCAGGAATGCTGATGTTTATGTTGTGGGTCTCAGTGAAGGGTCGGGATCTCCGGGCGATTGGTATCGAGTGGGCTCCTCCCCCCCCTCCCCTTTTTTCTTTTTGGGACGGTAGATAGATTTGTTCTCTCTCACTCCCTATAACAAAGGTATTAATGTTCTTTTTCTTTTCCTTCTTTCTTTCTTCTTCCTTGTCTATATTTCGGGTTTCACGGGGCGACAGGCACTCTGTGGGGGGGGGGGGGGGGGGCAGGCCGTAGCCTCCACAATGTTGCAGGGTGGGTGGGGTAACTTGATGTAATCTTAGTTCTATGGGCCTTCCTTTCTATTTTCTGCGCTTTACTTTGGTTCGACTCCGGGTCTGGGTTGGGTATGGTAGGGATGGGGCGACGATGTTTGGGGTGCATGAATGGTAGTAGATTGTCTGCTTCTGATTTGCACCGCCATACTGTACTGGATGTTAAACCTCTGTTGATGTTTTCAGATATAACGTCGCCTACCCGTAGTGTGAAGTTATTGTGCGGACTCGAATCCTCTTATTATTTTATCTTCACTGCTTTCTTTTGATGAAAACGACAAAAAAATTGAAAAACTAACCTTCACTTCTCCTCTCCCCCGGTGGCATGACTCTTTCAAATGTAATGTTCATTGCTTGCTACTCTGATTCACATCCGCGGGGGGACTGTATTGCTTGCACCTGTGCTGATGACGTACCGTGGCCGGCCTGATGGTTGTGGGCCCGTATTTGTTCTGTTATTCAGGCACAATAAAGGTTTTCAAAAATTTAAAAAAAAAAAAAAAAGAGGCAGCGGAGGGAACACCATGACAAAACAAATGCTAAATATTATGCCAAGACTGCATTGAAGGTTTCCCTCAATAAATTACCTTACTCACTTACATTATACGGCCTCAACATGTCCACATTGCAAAGTTATACGTAATAGCATGTTGCTAGCATTGATTAACTTTACACGCTTCCCTTCCAGCTACACGGTAGAGTCCTACATGATTCACTTGGAGTTTTATTCTCGTCCTGTTCATTCAGGTATTCCTGCAGGTCTCCATTTTTCCAGACAAGATCTCAGTTTTATAGAGGAGATCGATGTGTTGCTGCAAAAACACGCGATAGCACCAGTCACCCAGGGGCCTCACGGCTTTTGCAGCAATATATTCATTGTACAGAAGAAGGGAGTTGGAAACAAAGTAGTTCGGACCCTCAGGGATTTCAATCACTTTATCAATTCCAATCATTTCAAGATGGAGGGAATCCATGTTTTGACAGATCTGCTGCAGGAAGGGGACTGGATGGTCCGGTTGGACCTCAAAGACGCCTACCTCTGCGATGGACTGGACTGAACCACAAACGGTGAACAAACGCCACGAATGGATTGAGGGGGGAAGATGCAAGGCAGCGACCCAACACTTGAGAGGACGGTCCCAGAAAGTGATGACCATCTGTCACTTGAGGACCTGAGCAACACAGCAGTCAAGAAGGACAGCTCAGAATGGGTACTTTAAATGTAAAGAATTAGAGTCACTGTACTTAATTGGTGTGTTGCCTTGTGTGGACGGTGAAAAGCTGACTGGACTCATGTTGTCCAAACTGATCTTGAAGTTGGTGACCGCTTCAGCTGTACTTGGGAATGAAAAACAATAGAAGTACAGGCCCAGAAGGGGCCTGTACTTTGGAATATCGACAATAAAAGTACAGGCCAAATATAAAATAACACAGCCCAGAAAGGGCCTGTAGTTTGAATTAAAAGAATAGACAAACACAGCTCAGAAAGGACCTGTACTTTGAATTTAAAGAAATATTGTCACTGTACTTTGAAATTGATGTGTTGCATTCTGTGGATGCGGAATAAGGTTAAGGTGATTTGCATGGACCCTCCTGCCTACCAAACCACAACCTACAGTTGTTTGATGTTATTAGTAGTTGTGGAAAGGTGTGGCGTCGCGTCAAGGGTGATTGAACGGTGCCTTGCTTAATGACTTGCTTAATGTCCCCGACAACCCCCTGCACCTAGAGACCATTGTCAGAAGTGAATTGGACGCGATTTGGCAGAGTGCCTAAGAGCTTACCACATTTCTAAATGCACATGGCTGGATTCTTTACGTGCACGCCATTTCCCAGACAAGGGTTAAAGTGCGTAGCAAATGAAAAATAAAACATGTCTGGCTTTCACGGAAATTACATTAGATTCGCACATACCATTAGTCAGCTAGCCACTGTAACGGATGATGGTTTGTTTGCACTTGACAAATAAAGATTAATATTAGATGATAATACATACACATTTGTAGAAGGCAGGAAAGCAGACACCATGTCAATCTACAGCCAAAATGCGGAAAAAGGTGAACTAAAATACATTGCATTTTTAAATACATTTCTGACAAGTAAAACCTTGAGAAGGTAACCAAGATGAGGGGTCACTTGGAATGCACTCCATGTGGATCCATTTACAGCATACTTGGCATTGTGCCATAGAGGAATTCAGAAGCTGTAAATTCTGTTCGTTGCAGACCCCAAAGAAATCTTGAACTGATTCTAAATGTGACAGAGGACAACAGTAGCGCATCAGTAAAGGACATTATGGACAGATTTCAAACAATAATAAAACGAAGTACATAGGCCAGTCACTGCTGTTCGAAAGTCTTTCAAAAAACCAATACAAAAAAAACCACTTAGAAAACTACAAGGTAATTTCCATCACTTACTAGCTTGGATACAATGAAATACTTGGCAGTGCTCATTTGATTTTTGAAGAAAAGAAAAATTGCTACCACACACATAAACTTTGAAAGTAAGCCAGGGCATTACAAATGTACAAACATGTTTCGTACAATCTAAAATTCTAACCTGAATACTCCAGTAGCTTTACTGCAATAAACATTCTATAATCACTCAGAAACGTGGTATTGATTTCATTTGACGGAAGTGGTCTTCCAAGTAAGTACGATTCTGCAAACTGGACAGAGTTTAAAAACGTTCAGGTTACACTAATAACATAATGGAAATAAAAAAAGAACTCATACATTGAAGCGCATTTCAATGTACAATTCGTTTGTAAAAAGTCTCACACCTACCACATCAGTAACATCTCATTTGTCGGACAAAAACACAGGCAAATGAAAATCAAGGCCGACAGGCAGTACCACGAAGGATCACTTGCCGTTGACAACAGTAATTTAAATATAGAGCAGTCTTTAAGGTGTGCAACTACTACGAAGGCGTAAGCAATATTTAACATAAACCTATCTATGACAAATTCAAACTTGAAATTAAAGTATGGGGAAATTACCAGCATGTAAAAAACACCACAATTGTAGCTATCCTGTTGCTTGGCATTACATTCTACCACTAAGTCGATTGCCTGTAGGAAAGTCCTTTAGAAACATACGAACGGTCAGGTTAAATATTGTTTAGAAAAATGAAACAGAAATACGATTACAATATAATACATATTTCAACTTAGAAAAAAAGAAAATGTGGACAAAAAGTATCTGCACACTTTTGACATAACATATGCAATAGAAAGTAAAAGTAAGTGCTACCTCCAATTCTGTAAAAAATTATGGTAGGTCCCAGGATTGGCATCCAGCGAATTATACACTATTATTTTTCTGTCAAAAGGTTTTAAAATCTGAAACGGTACGCACAATAGGAAAATAAATATTAACATATGGAAATTTTTAAATGATTTTGTATGCTACAAACATGATTACTAAGGGCCAGATGTAGGGCGGTCGGTAACGGCCGAAAATCGGTATTTTCGGCCGTTACCGATCGGTAAATAAGTGATAGGTATGTAGGGGGCATTATTTTACCGAATCGGTAAAATTACCGATTCGGTAATTTTACCGGTTCGGTAAAATAAAAAATCGGTAAATTTACCGAATGTGAGCCACCCAGATGTAGGTGGGACTCTTCAGAGTCCCAGAGGCCTTACCGAATCGGTATTTTACCATCAAATCCAATTTGATGGTAAAATACCGATTCCGGTGTGCATGCACATGTGTGCATGCACACCTATGCCATGTGAAAGGCAGACCTGCCCTTAGGGCATGTATGCCTGCCACATGGCACCCGAGCCTGTTTTGGGGGTGCCAGAGGGTGTCAAAGTGACACCCCCTGCACCCTTGTGAAAATCGGTATTTACCGATTCGGTAAATACCGAATCGGTAATGCCCATTCATTCCTATGGGCTTCAAAGCCCATAGGAATGAATGGGCATTACCTATTCGGTATTTACCGAATCGGTAAATACCGAAATCATCCGAATCGGTATTCCAGCACATCTGGAATACCTACATGTCCACCCCATAGATTTACCGATTTTTAATTACCGAATCGGTAAAATTCGGTAATTAAAAATCGGTAAATCTATTTCACCTACATCTGGCCCCTAATCAAAAAATGAAAATTAATATAGTGTTCAGCAAAACAGATCAGCAGTTACTAGTAATGCAAAGTCGAAGTTATGGAGAAGAATATGACAAAAGTGACAAAGGTGAAAAAAGATTACAATTACCAAAAGTAGCCAATGGACGCCAGTATTGGTCGGACACAGGACTGTATACTTCATCTCAAAAGGTATCTATACAGTACAAAATAAGCTTATGAAACAATGCAAGTGAAATACAACATCCCTACTCGATGTATGCAGAAAAATGCTAACAAGTGATTAACTATTAAAAGAGAACTAGAAACGAACAATAATCACTTCCAAGACAATGTCAAAAAATAAATGACATACAGCATACACCTTTTTTAGTGCTCAGAAAAATGTACCAATATTAATAAATGCCATAAAAAGTAATTGGAACAATGGAATAATCATGAAGAATCCAAATAAATATTGTAATCATGATACACATTTCAATTTTTACCCGGCAATGAGAGGGCCGATATGATCCAAGGAAAATGGACGAAGAGACTGTTGCAGAAATCAATAAGCACTGAAGTCAAGATAAAATAAAGTAGGTTAGGAACATTTCATACACATTTAATATTTTTGGTTGGTGCATTAATAATTAATGACAATATACGTACATTAGTGGTTAAGAGGCATAATCTGCAGAGATATGCATCAATCACCTTTGAAAAATGAAGAAAACAAATTAACTCTACCACGGGACTCAACATGTACATCCTACATAATTAGATACTATAGTCAGAATACAATTTATGAAAACCAACCTCATCAACTATCCATTGGTCCTCTTTTAAGGACCAAAAAGATTCATCATATAATTTGAAACCCGCCACTACTGCTTCTAACCGTCCAATCGCCGGTTTACGCCATACATCAAGAACTTTTTTACACAATTTGGTAGTAGGACCTAAGGGGGATGCAGGCTTTGTGGGAGATGAAGCGGGCGTTGCGGAAGATGCAGGCGTGGCGGCAGATTATGCTGCCTTGGCGGGAGATGATGCAGGCGTGGCGGGAGATGATGCAGGCGGTGCGGCACATGATGCAGGCGTTGCGGCAGATGATGGGAGCGCGGATGGCCTTCGGTCACTGATCATGTTTCCTGCAAAATGATTTTATAAAGTGGTTGTCAATCATTTAGACAGAGTACTCAACATGCAACCGCAAAACAATACTGAAACAAGAGAACATATTGATAAATCCCAAATGTAAAGTAGTGTTCTTTACACAACAAAATATAACTTTGCGCATATTAAAGAGACATTTACACAGGCACAGTGATCAACATAATACAAAACATACAAATATTTGGCCGTTACTTTAAAAAAGGTAGCCCTAACAAAATTACCTGTCGCACTCAAATGATAAGGCCTCAACATGTCCAGATTATAAGTCCTACGTAAGACCATGTTGCTACTATTGAGTAACTTTACACGCTTCCCTTTAATCTCATGTATATGGTAGGGTCCTGCAAAATTATGCTCCAAAATGCCGCCTTTCCTTGCCAATCGCCTACAATTTTTTGCAAGGACTAACTCTCCCTCGCTGAACAAGTACGGCTTATATTTCTTACAAACTCTTTTTTTTAAACTTCTCTTTTTGTTTTTCCTGAGCAACCTCTATATTCTGCTTTGTTTGCTTCTGCAACTCTGCTGCTCTAATTTCCTTTTCAGCAGCAATTGATGCATACTCGCTTTCTGTTGGTAGTTTAAACAGAAGCAAATAAAGGAAACAAAAATAAAAAAAATGCTTTTCACCGATTTTAAATGGAGAGATTTAATATACAGCTATTTAGCACAAATATGATACAAAAAGTTTGTTTCAAATGCAAAAAAACACGCCAAACATGTATGTCAAAGTACTTCAACTGCCACTTTAAAATATACATTGGAATATTATAAATATCATACCGGTCCATCCATGACCTCACTAGGAAATCTTGCTTCACGGCCATACATAAGTAGAAAACGGGAAACTTTTGTGGTGGTATGCGGCTTCGATGGTAAAGCAAACAATGCTTGGTCCAAATAAACATCCCAATCAGTCTAATGCTCATTGACGTACTTGGACAACGTGCTGTAATAAAACATAAATAATACTTTAACCTAAGTAGACACATTACTTTCCAGTTACAATTGCACTGCAGCAAAACAAACCCGTCAGACCACATGAGAAAAAGTAGTGAAATAGTACAGTGCAAAAACATCACCGTGACAGCTAACTCACAAGTACTTAGAAAGTCAATGACAAACTTGCATTACCTTTTAATGTTAGCATTTGTATGCTCATCTAACCCATTTGTCTGTGGATGATAGGCTGCACTTACAGAACGTTCTATTTGTAAGAGCCTACATAACTCCATATTAACCTGAAAAAAAACACATATTGGGACATGTGGCTGAAATAAACTTTAGGACTGTTAATCAATAAAAAAAAGAACACAAAGATCACAATAGACAACAGAGCATTATAAGTTACGGCTAAATGGCTCACTCACTTCATTCACAAACTCACGACCTTGATCGGTTAGGATCCTTTTTGGAGTACCATGGCGAATCTTGAAGCCACCTCAACTCCACTCTTTGATTGTAAAGGGAATGCCTCAACCCATTTCGAAAAATAATCTGTGGCTGTCAGAACATATCTGTATCCTGTAGGAGTGGTAGGTAAAGGTCCAATCAAATCTAATCCAATAAGTTCCCAAACTTCTTCAACCTGTTAATAAACACAATCACAGGTACAAAACTTGAAGGCAGAAAAAACGCAATACTAAGATCAAAAACAGGTAATGGACAGAAAGTTTGTAACAGTAGAGTCAACAAATGAAAAACATACTTTGATTGGTTTCAATTCTGGGCAAATCTTGAGGGATGGTTGTTCCTTTTGACAAACATCACAGTGTTTGATCTGCAAGTCAAAAAAATACAAATCTCACAAGTACAACTAATAACCATGTCACAGAGTGCACAATCTTAAAAACTTGACGCCTTACATCGACAGTGCTAAGAGAGAACACGAACAAAACATACCCCATAGAGTACTTCATTGAAAAACTGTACATACCATAGTGGAGAGAGAGTGAAATAAAACAAATATACAGGTTCAACTTTTTTGTATTAAAAGAACAGTCGCTAAGGCTAAAACATATGTAATCAGTTTTTATAAAAACAGGACAAATGGAAACTCACCCATTCATCAATTTGAACTGACATATTTGGCCAAAAATAACGGGAGCAAATGCTTTTCAGAGTTTTATTATTACCGGAATGGCCACCAAGAGTAGAGGAATGAAATTCTTGAAATATTTTATAAGCAGATTCAGCACCAAAGACCACTTTAGTCTTCTTAGCTTTAGCAGTATAGAACAAACACCCACCTATTATCAAAAAGAGAAAAAAAATGAACAGTTACGCAAACTATGCAAGACAAAAGTGAAAACATTAACAAAAAACATGCAATTACACATAAACCGTTAACACATGCCACTTACAAATAAATAATGAGATATACTACCATCAACTGTGTAACTTTTCGACATCCGGCGTAATCCATGCTTCTGAACTTTTTTAAAACTATCTGGATAAACATTACGGCTCACATAATCCAAAAGCTCATTGTACTTTATGGCATCCAGAACTATAAATAGAGAAAGTTTAAAGAATTATACACAGTCATATATACCATTATGCCATTTTATATGGTGTCATTCAAATAATTACAAAGACCAATACTTAACGAAGGTGTAAATATACACCATAACTATACATATCGCCCTTATCAAGAACACTACGCATTTGGAATAAGGCCCGAGTTCGTAGCACATGGCAGGCTGAGGGCGTCGGCGGACGTGTTTGCTAACGCACATGGCTGGTTTTCAGAGAGATTACATTGGAACTTGGTACACAGCGTAGGAATAAAGGAAAAAAAGTACAGCAATAAATCGAAAGGATATCTTTCAGCATACCGTTGCCCAAGGCTTATGAAGCCCAATGGAGCAAGACATTTGGAAGAAGGCCCGAGTTCGTAGCACATGGACGTAGCCGTCTGCCTTTAATCGTCGAGGCAAATTGGTAACACACATGTCTGGCTTTCAACGTCGGTCAAAGGCATTAACAAAAAAAAGGCACATTGTTGGTTATCAGAAATATTAATTTACATACGACATAACATTGAAGTTCATGGGCGTGGCCGTCTGCCTTTAATCGTTGAGGCAAATTGTTAAGGCACATGTCTGGCTTTATTTATTTATTTATTTGCGGGTTTATAAAGCGCTTGAATAAACTCCCTAAGGAGTATCTCTGCGCTCAAAGACAACAGAAACAAAAACCAGGACAAAATAATAGTACAAGACCAAAACTCATATTGACTGATATTTGACTACCTAATAACCTAACTAATTAGGCTTGAAACATAAAAGTTTTCAGTTGTTTTCTGAAAACAAAATGATCAGAACACTGTCTAAGTTGGAAATCAAGACTGTTCCACAAAATAGGACCCACCACTGACAAAGCCTTGCCACCCAGTCTGGTCCTGCTAATCTTAGGCACCCTTAGCAACAGCTGATCACTTGACCTAAGGGTGCGTGTGGGAACATAAGGAACACATTTATTTGCCAGATAGAGAGGTCCTAGGTCATGTAGTCCTTTATGTACTATACAGCATGTCTTAAATTTCACTCTTTGGCGAACAGATAACCAATGAAGTTTTTCCAACAGAGGTTTGGATGGAGACCTAGGGGAAGCATTGAGGACCAACCTGGCTGCGGTGTTCTGTATCACCTGCAGTCGGTCCAACACCTCTTCATTAGCAGACACCAGGAGACCATTACAGTTATCAAGCCGGCTGATCACTAGAGCCTGAACCAAAGTTCTTCTGATGGAGTCCGGAAGGAGCAGGAATATCTTACGGAGGAGTCCTATCACATGAAAACAGGACCCCACCGTGTTGTTTCCATGTTGTTTCATTGTCAACTCCGGCTCCAAGCAAACCCCAAGGTTCTTGATTACTTGTTTTGGTTCGGGAACTGGCCCCAGATCTAATGGCCATCAATCAGGGGGCCATAGTATCTTGGCCTCACCGAAAAGCATCACCTCAGTCTTACCAACATTACACTGAAGAAAGTTGGAGGACATCCACTGGGATACTGCTTTCATCCCCTCGGAGAAGGATTGTTTAACCGCCGGGGTCAAAGATTTAAATGGAAAAAGCAGCTGGGTATCGTCAGCGTAGGACACTGGACAGAAACCAAAAGCTCTTGTTATATCTGCCATGGGGGATCTCATAGTTGTTAAAAAGAGTTGGGCTCAAACAAGAGCCCTGTGGCACCCCCTTGGTGATCTTAACCTCATCCGACCGAAATTCACCCATGGTGACGCATTGGGTGCGGTCGGAGAGAAAGCTCTTTATCCAGTCCAGCGCCTTGCCACCAAGTCCATTCACAGTCAGTCGTTCGATCAAGATCTTATGGGAAATAGTATCGAACGCTGCCGATAAATCCAGTAGCACCAGGACAACAGAAATACCCCTGTCCTGGTACATACGGAGATCATCAGTTATCGACAGCAGGGCCAATTCAGTACTATATTTCGGCCTAAAACCAGACTGCGAGGGATCGAGGCTTCCAGATTGTTCCAGGAAGTTAGACAAATGCTTATTAGTATGCTTTTCAATGATTTTACCCAAAAAAGGCAGCAGGGAGATGGGTCTAAGATTAGACAGATTGGTCCATGGAACGGTGATGTTCTTCCGAATAGGTCTAACTAGAGCCTTTTTCCACTCTCGTGGCACACGTCCCGTATTTAGTGAAAGGTTCACCAGGCTCTAAATTTCCGAACCAAGCACTCTCCCCACCACTCCGATTGATCTCGCTGGTAGTAAATCTGAAGGGCTCCCACTTTTGATGTTATCGATCAACATTTCTACCTCTAAGAGGGTGATATTCGGAAATTTAAGAAATATGTAAGGATTGGCACCTACTACTTGCACCGGCGTGTGAGTACCATGATTATTTATAGGTGGAATAGATGCTTCAATCTTTTCATAGATAACGTCAATCTTATCAGTGAAAAAACCTGAGATGTCATCACATAATTGTTGGGACGACATATCCGCACTTTCACACGCCACCGGTTTTAAAAAGGTGTTTACAATTTGATATAGCACTTTAGGAGCATTACCTGCCGCCTCCAATTGTGAGGTAACATAGCTCTTACGTGCCGCTCGAATTGCTTTATGGTAGGTGCCTATTGCCAACTGGTAGTTAGTTTTATCCGCCTCCAGGTGCAACTTTCTCCAGACTTTCTCATATTTCCTGGCGGTTCGCTTAAGGCGCCGCAGCTCTTCGGAAAACCAAACTTCCTGTTTTTTCGCAGGACAGCTTTTAAATATTTAAAGTGGGGCAATCTGTTCTACTGCAGTGTGAATGGCAGGTATATATTTGAGTAGGGCAGAATCAATGTCTTCAGTGAGCTGAATTTCCGGGGCAGTATAGACCTTCTTAAAGGTTTCATAAGATATTTTATGCCATTGCCTTCGGCGTACCGGAATCTGCAAAGAGCGGTTAAGAGATACATCAATTTTGGGCATTGAGAACTCCAAAATAAAATGATCTGTCCAATTAATCTGTCTGGGCGCATAGCACTTAACATCAGGAAAATTGGAGAAATTTAGGTCTAATGTATGACCCACCATGTGAGTGGGCCCACTATTACACTGTTTTAATCCCAACAGAGAAACATCATTCAGGAAAGATTGGGCCTCCATGTTATCTTTTACCTCGCTGTGGATATTAAAATCTCCAAGCAGTAGGAAGTCTTTATCTATGTCAATATGCGGGGCCAATGTTTCCACCAATAAACTAGAAACTTTTTTTATAGGGCCTGCAGGGCGATACACTAACGCTCCCTTCCTGCTATACTTGGCAGATGTACCAATTTTAAAAACCATCATTTCAAAAGCAGAATTGCAACATTGATCTAAAATAGAAACAGCAATTCTGCTTTTATGTACAATCGCTATGCCCCTTCCTGCTTTCTTCGGTCGATCCAGTCTAATGATTTTGTACCCTTCCAGGATCCCAAGAGTAATAACAGGGATAGAGTGGGGTTTGAGCCATGTCTCTGTGAGAAAGCACAGGTCAGGTTCATGTGTAGAGATAAGATCCCAAACCTCGATATAGTGTTTGGGAAGAGACCTTATATTACATAACAGATTTCTCCCACCCTGAATGGTTTCAGTGGCCATATGTATAGTCTTATGTTGAATTTGGTCTGTAATCCGAGGGGTTGGATCGCATACAGCCTGAAAATGGCATTGCCTACACGAAAACGGCCCTTCAGGAGGGGTATGTTCTTCTAACCCACAAGCTATCTGTGGGTTAATCCTTAAACACATCAAAGCCTGAGAGGAATAGCTCACCCCAGCCGTAGTTGGGGCGCTTACCCCATAAGATGTTAATGCCATGGCCCCTGGCCCCGTCCGATCGCGGACGGACGCAGACGGGCTTCTCTCTGGCTTGTCTCAGGCGCGTCCTCTGGCGCTCCCCTGCGCGCGACCGCTGCGCTCCCAGAGCGACGAGAGGGCTAAGTAGCCCCTCCTTGTAAACAACTAGACCGCTACCCGCTGCGTGTAAGCGGAAGTAGAGTGATTGTCTCGCTCTTACCTGTCCGCCCTCCTCTCTACGGCGCTAATTGCCGAGTCGGACCGGGGCGGGCAGGCTACAACATCGAGCAGACTCCCTTAATATGAGCAGGTACTATTTATTTATCTTAGTGACACCCAGTAAAAACGTGCAAACACAACAGGTGATGGACCGAATGTGGATCAATGTCACACACTCAACCCAGTCCAAAGATCTGGGCCCAAATCCATCGTTATTTTGCACTCCACACCACCCTGGGTTAGACAATGGCGATATGCAAATCAGCTCTGACCCTGTGCCCCATGGAACAGTCCAGTCCGAACTACAAAAGCCATGTCCTTCCCAGAACGGAATCAAGCATCCGAGGACCGGACCGGTTTCGAGGTAACACCTCTCATCAGCCCGGCTAGCTTGACTCCAGTGGTGTGGAGTGCCTGGGACCCACGTCTGGGCATCCCCAGCGCACTTAGGGTGGAATATGCAAACACAACAGGTGATGGACCGAATGTGGATCAATGTCACACACTCAACCCAGTCCAAAGATCTGGGCCCAAGTCCATCGTTATTTTGCACTCCACACCACCCTGGGTTAGACAATGGCGATATGCAAATCAGCTCTGACCCTGTGCCCCATGGGAACAGTCCAGTCCGAACTACAAAAGCCATGTCCTTCCCAGAACGGAATCAAGCATCCGAGGACCGGACCGGTTTCGAGGTAACACCTCTCATCAGCCCGGCTAGCTTGACTCCAGTGGTGTGGAGTGCCTGGGACCCACGTCTGGGCATCCCCACCGCACTTAGGGCGGAATATGCAAACACAACAGGTGATGGACCGAATGTGGATCAATGTCACACACTCAACCCAGTCCAAAGATCTGGGCCCAAATCCATCGTTATTTTGCACTCCACACCACCCTGGGTTAGACAATGGCGATATGCAAATCAGCTCTGACCCTGTGCCCCATGGGAACAGTCCAGTCCGAACTACAAAAGCCATGTCCTTCCCAGAACGGAATCAAGCATCCGAGGACCGGACCGGTTTAGAGGTAACACCTCTCATCAGCCCGGCTAGCTTGACTCCAGTGGTGTGGAGTGCCTCGAAACCGGTCCGGTCCTCGGATGCTTGATTCCGTTCTGGGAAGGACATGACTTTTGTAGTTCGGACTGGACTGTTCCCATGGGGCACAGGGTCAGAGCTGATTTGCATGTCGCCATTGTCTAACCCGGGGTGATGTGGAGTGCAAAAAAACGATGGATTTGGGCCCCGATCTTTGGACTGGGTTGAGTGTGTGACATTGATCCACATTCGGTCCATCACCTGTTGTGTTTGCATATTCCGCCCTAAGTGCGCTGGGGATGCCCAGACGTGGGTCCCAGGCACTCCACACCACTTGTTTTTGCACACCCAGTAAAAACGGCGCTACAAATTTGCATTTAAAACCATTCAAAATGTGCAATTATTAAAACATCAGATTCCAATTACCAACAGGAAGTGCTTGGTCCAGTTATATTTATCCTTGTAATCGTTAACTGGCATCAAGCGGATCGGGAGACACTGCCACTGTCCTCCCTAGCCCTGTATGCTGAGTGAGACTGCTTTTGTCTTTGAAACATTTCTGGCAATCCGGGCACTGATAAGGTGTGTCCACAGAGTGGGTTATTGCATGTCGAGATAGACTCGGTTTGTTACAAAACCTTTTCTGGCATTCAGAACACTGATAAGGGTTTTCCCCAGAGTGGATTCTCATATGTTCAGTGAAATAAGATTTTTGTTTGAAACTTTTTGGGCATTCAGCGCACTGGTAAGGTTTTTCCACAGAGTGGGTTAATGCATGTCGATATAGACTTGGTTTGATACTAAACCTTTTCTGACATTCAGAGCACTGAAAAGGTTTTTCCCCAGTGTGGATTCTCATATGCTCAGTGAGATAAGATTTACGCCTCAAACTTTTTTGGCATACTTTGCACGGAGAGTGTTTTCCCCCAGTGTGGATTCTCATATGCTCAGTGAGATAAGATTTACGCCTGTAACTTTTTTGGCACACTTTGCACTGAGAGTGGTTTTCCCCTGTGTGCATTCTGTCAAATTCTGCGAGATAAGATTTATGGCTGTATCTTTTTGGGCACAGGTAACTTTTTTCCCCAACTTCGGTTATTTTGCCTCGATTTTAGAGTCGGGCTTGTTTAGATAATGTTCAGCACTTATCTCTAAAAGAAATTGTGTGTAATCTTCTCAACACTTGAATTAAGCAAAAAATGTGGAGAAGCAGTCCTGTAACACCTGTTGAAATTTTGCTAGCAGATAATAGTCTTTAGGTAATAGCCTCTCCGGCAGCAACTTAATTTGTGACTGAAGTTTTTCTCAAATCTATTTGTATAGGTTCTTAGCAATGCAGTAATAAGGTGTTAGTCTGATATTTAATGATTAAACTGATAAGTACCTTTTTGCACTGATGTAATGGCAGTAACTGAGGGCGTGAGAAGGTGCAGAGTACTATTGTGGATCATTAGTCGCAGAACATCAGTTCCTTCTACCCTTTCTAAGTTTGGTGTATGGTCGAACAAAGGCATTCGCAAAAATAAGGCACATTAATGGGTATCAGAAATATTACTTTACATACGACATAAGATTCAAATTCATGGGCGTAGCCGTCTGACTTTAAACGTCGAGGCAAATTGGTAACGCACATGTCTGGCTTTCAAAGTCGAACAAAGCCATTCGGAGAAAAAAGGCACATTATTGGCTATCAGAAATATTAATTTACATACGACATAACATTAAAGCACATGGGAAAAGCCGTCTGCCATTAATCGTCGAGGCAAATTGGTAACGCACATGTCTCAAGCATTAACCCAAAAAAGGCACATTGTTGGCTATCAGAAATATTAATTTACATACAACATAACATTGAAGCACATGGGCGTGGCCGTCTGCCTTTAATCGTCAAGGCAAATTGGTAACGCACATGTCTGGCTTTCAAAGTCGAACAAAGGCATTAACCCGAAAAAGGCACATTGTTGGGTATCAGAAACATTAATTTACATACGACATAAGATTGAAGTTCATGGGCGTAGCGGTCTGCCTTTAATCGTCGAGGCAAATTGGTAACGCACATGTCTGGCTTTCAATGTCGAACAAAGGCATTCGGAGAAAAAAGGCACATTGTTGGGTATCAGAAATATTAATTTAAATACGACATAACATTAAAGCACATGGGCGTAGCCGTCTGCCATTAATCGTCGAGGCAAATTGGTAACGAACATGTCTCAAGCATTAACCCAAAAAAGGCACATTGTTGGCTATCAGAAATATTAATTTACATACGACATAACATTGAAGCACATGGGCTTTGCCGTCTGCCTTTAATCGTCGAGGCAAATTGGTAACGCACATGTCTGGCTTTCAAAGTCGAACAAAGGCATTCGGAGAAAAAGGGCACATTGTTGGCTATCAGAAATATTAATTTACATACGACATAACATTAAGGCACATGGGCGTAGCCGTCTGCCTTTAATCGTCGAAGCAAACTGGTAACGCACATGTCTCAAGCATTAACCCAAAAAAGGCACATTGTTGGCTATCAGAATTATTAATTTACATACGACATAACATTAAAGCACATGGGCGTAGCCGTCTGCCTTTAATCGTCGAGGCAAATTGGTAACGCACATGTCTCAAGCATTAACCCAAAAAAGGCACATTGTTGGGTATCAGAAATATTAATTTACATACGACATAACATTAAAGCACATGGGCGTAGCCGTCTGCCTTTAATCGTCGAGGCAAATTGGTAACGCACATGTCTGGCTTTCAACGTTGAACAAAGGCATGAACCCAAAAAAGGCACAGTGTTGGGTATCAGAAATATTAATTAACAAACGACATAAGATAGAAGTTCATGAGCGTAGCGGTCTGCCTTTAAATGTCGAGGCAAATTGGGAACGCACATGTCTGGCAAAAAACGCACAACGGTGGTTTGAGATACCAAAATACGCACATAGCTACACTACTCACCGACTGAAAGCAACAGAGTGAAGCCCAATCGATACAAGGGTTGCAAGTAGACGATTCAAAGGATGTAGTACACACTGCAACACGCGGAACTGCACACTACTAAGTTCATCAGGGCTGTGGGAAAAGTTACAGAAGGTTTGCGATTAATAAATACATAGAAATGCGATGATTGGTTAAAGCTAACAGTTTTGAAGCGATCTATTGGATGAGAAAAAAAGCGTGACTTGTGATTGGATGAGAAAAAGAGAGAGACTTTGATTGGTCAGAGACGAAAGACGAAAGGGGGTACAACAAATAATGACCCACGTCACGAAACGTCATACGACGTCATAGGGGCATAATCTGCGCATGCGCAGGAATGTTGCGCATGCGCAAAACGAGGGGGGGTACAGCGCTCGATGGGGTACAGAGCTCGATAGTACACCGGTATTAGTATCATAATTTTGACTCGTCATCTTAGCCCGTAGCTGTCATTTCATTAGAGGACTCGTTCTAGTGCTTTCATTGAGAACGTAGTCACGCATACTAGTTTCCCTTGATGCCAGAAGCCGGCCCTCGAAGGATTGGCTCTCTGTAGTTCTTCTTTAAAACACATTGGCCCGCCTGTCTATCTACGCTCTTACTGGAAGTATAACACCTTTGGCCCTTTGGCTCGCCCGTAATGGTTTCCGACGTCACTGTGGTCACATCTGGGCTGCCACGCCCATACCGGAAATCGGCCCACTATTTGAAGGCCGATGTGGGGAAACTCTTTTCTTCGGCAATACTGACGCCGTCATGCGAATTTTCATGTAAGCGCTGAGATGGTTTTCTCTCCCGTACCCCGCAGCTCTATCATTATTTGCAAACTATTTCTGTGTGGATATCTGGGCTTGGCTCAGTGATTCCATTTTAGATGTTAAAATCTATTTTGTACTTTGTAGTTCCCTCATTACTGGTATACTATGTCTGTGTGGATCTCTAGGCTTTACTCAGTGTTTCCATTACAGAGGTTAAATTCCACTCTTCATCACTTTAATAGGTGTCTTACTTATGGCATTACTTGGCTCCCAGTGCTCAAGATGGGATTATGATTTTGGTACTTTCAATTTCATTTTTTCACTGATTCTGTTTTTGGAAGCGATGTGAGTCGGGCAATCCAACTCTGAGGTGTATTCTTTTGCTCTGTTTCTCCCTACTTTGATATGCAACATATTTAGCTCAATTTTTCAACATACTTCTCTCACGTTAATAATATTATCCTGAACGGTGGGGCGGATTCTATTTATACTTTGTTTTCTTCCCCCGCCTTTTCAGGCCGGATCGTGGCCTTGGGTTAGTTCCCTTGCTGATTTCAGAAGTACCGCCTGGAGTTCCTAGACTATTTATTGGTTTTGTGGTTTTTAATATCAGGTAAATTCATGTACTTTGGGGCCTCGTTTGCTTGAAGGAGATTTCTCTTAGGTATATGCCCCTTGATATAGTGGCGTTTTTATTTCTATTTTGCAGAATTGCTGTAGACCTGGAAGGACCCCCATTTGGATGCCTTTTACTGAGAAGGTGTGCGTATCACAACCTGACACATGTTGCTTTTGTGATTTTTAACTTTTAATGGTTTTAAAGTTTGAAAAATCTTAGATATGCTACCATGAGAAAAAAATAAAGGAAATATTAATAAAATCTTTTCCCTTTTTGATTAAATTAGAACATTATTAGATTTCTTTACCGCTTTACCGCTTTATATCAGACTCATTGGATTTAGGTTAGATATTTACCCTTTGTTCCGTGCCTTTTCATGTTTCCTCTATATTATTAAACTGAATTTCCCTATTACAACTTTCTTTTTTCTTTTTTATTTAGACACATCACATCCTTGCTGTTGGAAGGAACCTCTGTGGATTTGCTTGTGAAAACCCGGGAACGTGACTACAAAGAAAAGTATTTTCCATTTGGTACGGTCAGATGGACTTACTGATAACTCCGTTATATTTCTATTTGATGAGGTCTTTGGCGGAGTATATAAATCTTCCTTACCTTGCCTCCTTTTTTAGGTATCACCATTGTCTATTTGGATCTTCTCTGTGTACATGATTTAGTTGTACTCACAGCATATGAGAACCGACTAGTTCTCTCTTTTAAGAGGGGTATTACCCTGAGAAGGTGAGATTATATTTACCTCTCTCTCCATTTTGTTGATTTAGCTTTTAACTGGGTGACTTGATATATGATTTTGGTTATGGTCTGATCCAGTAAAGGGATTTTTTCCTTTTTTTTATTTTTTATTTTTTAAAAACTTTATTGTGCAGTAAAAATATAGATACAAGTATGGGCCTACAACCACACTGGCCAGCTGCTAAGAATGTAGTATAATATACAGACATCAGGGAACGGTGGCCAGGCACCGAGAGGCCGGGCAAAAACAGGATCCACCTCATAGCATAAGGACAAGAACAGGATACTGTAATTTTCAAATTTTTAAAGGAAAATGAAAAAAGAAAAAACACACACATCTCAAGGCGGGAGGCATTATGAACAAATTCTAGCTCTGATGTGGGGGGGAATCTCAGTATGGGAGAAATAAATTGGCAAGGAATAGAGTTAGTCAGGGTGGGGGAGAAGCCGTGGGGAGGTCAAAAAGAGGAAACTAAGAAAAGGAGTAGGCACTTCCAGGAATGTCCGCTCAGGGGGTTAGAGGAACATCTGGGACGTCTCCAAGTGGGGGTGCACAGATATTCCCACGATAAGCATTCCACTGACCCCATACCCTTGTCCACGCCCTCGGTCTGCACCTAGCCATGTACACCGTCTTCTCTCGGAACATACACCAGTCCATATTCTCCTTCCATACTGACACGGTGGGGGGCCGTTGAGAACCCCACTGCTGCGCTATATCCCGTTTTGCAATCATGTTCCCAAGGGCCGCCCACCGGGCCTGGGCCACGTTGTAGTCATTCGGCTCCCACACGTTCAATAAACATCTCCGAGCCTCAGGCAGCAAAGCGACCCCGGTAACACTCTCCATTACCGCATGTACACTCATCCAATACGCAGCCACCTCTCGACATTCCCAAATGATATGGAGGAATGTAGCACTCAAACCACACCCACGCTTGCACAGCCCGTCCAAGGAGAATTCCATAGCAACCAAACGGGGCCCAGTCACGTACATGCGGTGTAGAATCTTTAGCTGGACAAGGCGGAGACGGGCAGGAATGGCGACCTCCTTCGGAGAGGACAATTCTGATTGCCAGTCTTCGTCGTCCAACTCCAGCCCATCTCCGGTCCAGGCCTCCCTAAGGCAGACAAGGAGATCTGCCCGACTATTGATTAGCTTCTTATAGATTAAAGAAATCGTGCTGTCGGGCAGATGACCATCAAGTATCCGGTCCTCCAACGGAGAGGACTCGGGGACATGAGCGTCGGAAGCAAGGATTGACGTCAGGGCGTGGCGGACCTGCAAATATCTGAAAAACTCCCTTCTACTCAGTTCATATTCACTCTGAAGCACATCATAGGACTTAACCGCTCCCTTCACCCAAAGGTCACCCACTTTACTGATACCGATCATATCCCACCTATCAAACCCTTTCGTCGTCCAGAGACATCCCAATCGTTCAGAAGCATAGAGTGGAGTCGCTAGAGTAACTCGATCATTCCAACCCATGGCAACATTGGCTGCCCTCCAAACACTCACAGCAATCTTGGTGGGTCCCGTAAGGTTCTGCCTCGTCGCCTTAGAATAGAGCACTCTATTATAGTCTCCGCCCGGCAGCTGATATTTATCCATCTCAAAAGCTGGATTCGGGGTGGGTGAATATAGCGCGTGATTAATCGCAGACAACTGTGAGGCCCAGTAATACCGTCTGATATCCGGGAGTGCCATGCCCCCGTCATACCAAGGGATAGTGAGTTTCGCTAAGGCAATATGTGCACGGCCATCCCAGATTAGTCATCTCTGTAGACTTTCCACCTCCCAGAAATAGTTTGCAGGGATAATGTCAAACGAGTTCTGGAGTGCATAGAGAAAACGGGGCAGGGACATCATTTTAAAGAGAGCGGCCCTGCCAAGTGGTGACAAAGGCAATCTACGCCACCGAGCCACATCTAACTGCAGCCTGCGGAGAGGAGGAAGGAGATTCTGTTCATAACGGGCCACTGGGTCCAGCGTAACAAAAATCCCCAAGTATTTGAAGCCGGATTGAGAAATCTGGATGGGAAATCTACGCGGCAACGATGGCAGACCGCCGGAAATGACATATATACACGACTTGGACCAGTTTATAACCAGGCCAGAATTCTTACCAAATGAGATGAGGACATCGAACAGGACGTTTAGGGATTTACGCGGGGAAGTAAGGTACAGAAGAATGTCGTCTGCGTACAGTGAGACACGATCTTCAAAATCCGGGGCCCACTTAATACCCATGATAGACGGTTCCCACCTGAGCCACGCAGCAAGCGGCTCAAGTGCGAGGGCGAACAGCAATGGGGACAGCGGGCACCCCTGTCTAGTACCCCGACCGAGGGTAAAGGGTACGGACACTCGACCATTTACCACCACCTGGGCCAGCGGGTCCTTGTATAATAATTTCACCCACCCGACGAATTCCGGACCAAAACCAAACTTCGAAAGGGCGGCCCAGAGATAGGGCCCCTCTATCGTATCGAAGGCCATCGAGGCGTCCAAAGAGACCAAGATGGCCGGCTCCACCAGAGACCCCGCCCTCGCAAGGACACCGTGCAGACGCCGCAGGTTAAGGGCTGTATTGCGATGCAGGATAAATCCGGATTGGTCCGGGTGAATCAGGTCACTGATCACAGTTAGCAAACGAGTTGCTAGAACCTTGGCAAGAACCTTAGGCTCAGCATTCAGCAAGGAGATGGGTCTGTACGACGCGCAGAGGTCCCGAGGTTTACCCTCTTTGGGAATTACCACAATTGTTGCCAGACGCTGATCGTAAGGGAGGGCGCCGAGATCACGTGACTCCCTAAACATATCACGGAGATGAGGCGCGACCTTATCCGGCCGCAGTTTGTACAGTTCGATAGGCAAGCCGTTCCGGCCCATAGCCTTGCCCGAACGGAGAGATCGAATTGCAGTCGCGATTTCATCTGCAGTCAACGGGGCCTCCATATACGCCCGCTCCTCTTCGGAGAGGCAGGGCAACGCAATGTCACGTAATAGGAAATGGGAGTCTTCTTCATCCCTTTCAGACACCAGGGAGTAGACAGCACGAAAATAACCAGCAAAACATTCAACAATCTCACACGGGTCAGTCACACTCTCACCATCCGAATTCCGAATAACAGGGACAACACGGGTCGCTCTCTCTTTCTTGTCCAGCCAAGCAATCAATTTACCCGCCTTATCCCCAACATCATACAATCTACCCTGCTGTTCCCTGTACATCGTCTTTGCAGCATCCGTAACAAGGGACTTGTATTCGAACTGTTTCAGACCAAGGGCATGGAGCCTCTCACGGGTAACCCCCGAGTCCAACTCAGCCTCCATTTCCAGTATTTCGGCCTCCAGTCCCACCACTTCCAGATTCCTGGCCTTCCTACGTTCAGCGATAAGAGACAGGGCCTGTCCACGGATAACCGTCTTGAAGGCTTCCCACAGGGACACAGAGGAGGAAACCGACCCCACATTTTCCAGGAAATAGTGATCTAGAGATTTAATCAACTGATTGCGGGTCTTGGGAGTGCGCAGGTACCAAGGATTAATAGGGGCGTCCCGCCCCGCAGTGTCTACCCCCGTGTCAACGCAAAGCCAAAGTGGTGAGTGGTCTGAAATGCCCTGAGCCAGGTGTCTAATTTCTCGGACCGAGGAAGACTGAGCAGCAGGCATGAGAAAATAATCAATTCTAGAGAGACTCCCATGCGCCCCGGAGTGGAAAGTGTACTGACGCTGCGTGGGGTGCATAAGTCTCCAGCTATCTACAAGACCAAAGGTATCCAAGAACCCACCAAGCCATGACTGGGAAGGAGGAATATCCCTGGGGGGGTGGCGGTCTACCAGGCCCGAAAACACAGAGTTAAAATCTCCACCCATGAGAAGGACACAGTCAGGGAGTTCCAGCAAAACACGGCCAATATCTGAAAAGGTGGAGGTCTGAAGGCCTGGGGAAACGTAAACAGTGAGCAGTGAAAGGGTCTTACCCTCCCATCTACCCGTGAGGGCGGCGTAACGCCACATATCATCAAGGATTATATCATCAATCTCGAGGGGGAGAGAAGACCGGATCAGGATACCCACCCCTCTAGAACCTGTAGTGAACCCAGAGTGTGCGACCAGGCGGTAACCCCACCTATTCATAGCATGACAAGTGTTACCCACCAAATGTGTCTCCTGCAAAAACACCACATCAGGAGACAAGCGTCACAAATACTGCAGCACCACGCCCCGTTTAATACGATTCCCCAAACCATTGACATTCCAAGATATTAACCTCAACCCACTACCCCCATCCCAACAAGTGTTGCAGGAACCACCCCACAAAGAGCAGGAAACTCGAGCCGGAAAGGAAAACAATACGTCGCCTTGAGAAACAAAAAAACAACCACGAACACCCCTCCCCACCCTCCCACCAACACACGTTACAACTCCCCCCTCCCTGCACCCTTGCAGTAGACTAAAAAGCCACCCCAACATGCAGTGTGCCTGTCGCCCAAACTTCCCTACTCTACAAAAAGACCCTGGAGGAGGAAAGCGCCCCGTCCCTCCCGCCACCCATAAGGGAACTTCAATATAACATAGTATATACAGTTACGGAACCCAAGTGATCAATGTCCTGTATTCGGAGCCCAGGGCCCGAAGCGCAACCCGCATCACGGCACTCCACCCTCGGCGCCACCAGGGTGTTCAGTCCGGTCAGACCGATCTGGCAAAGTGTCCAGCCAGTCACTCACGTTCTCTGGTCGATCGAAGAAGAATGTCCGTTCCTCGTACTCCAGATTTTTTTCCTTTTTTAAATATAATCTCTGGTGGACAGTTGTTTCTTTATACAAGCTAGCTGGGATGATCATTTGGCCACAACTGTATCTTCATCTCTTCTCTTTATCTCTTTGAATGAGAGACCTGCTAGGGATGCTTTAATAGTCCTATATTCCATGTAATTATGGGCCAGATGTAGGTAATCCAGAAATACCAAGCCTTTAATAGCAAATTTTACCGATTCGTTATTAAGGACTCGATATTTCCGATGTCCGTAAAGAATCGGTAAAAATTATCGAATCGGTATGAATCGCTAAAAGATAGCGATTCGGAATGAATCAGTAGAAAAAATTAACTAAACCCCACTACTGAATCTTTAATACCGAATCCCCAATACCGAATCGGTAAATACCGATTCGGTAATTCAAAAATTCGGTAATTGTGGAATCAGCCAATCCTGTGCATCCCCATTACCTCCCAAACAGGAAGTGGCCACACCCAAGCAACTGCACTGAACCTGGAGCTGACTGTGAGGCAGGGAGCAGAGCAAAAAAGCCAGGAGCAACACAGCTTTATTTTGCAAGCAAAATCAAGCAAAATGGCAAACCAGGAGAGGGAGAAGGAGGGAGGTGAAAGGAAAAGAAAACAAAAATTTAGCGAGAGGGAGCTGGAGGTCCTCATTGAAGATGTCACCAAGGACTATGATAAGTTGTTTGGAAAGCAGTCCCTGCACGTGCCAGAGTCTCAAAAAAGGCAGATATGGCTTGCAATTCAGAACAAAATCAATGCCATCATAGTCACCCAGCGCTCCATTGAGGATCTTAAAAATAGATGGTACAATCTGAGGAAGACTGCTGAGGCGAGGATGGCAGAGAGGCAGAAGCACGCCAGCAAAACTGGCGGAGGGAGGAACACAGCACCTGCACCAACTGCTCTGGAGCTCCTGGTTGAGTCCACCCTCCAGCCGGAGAATGTGAGTGGGGCTGGCTACGCAGACAGCTCAGCCAGAGCTGCCAACAAACATGGTAAGATGCATGCACAGCATGCTGTGCACCCCCTCCCTATCCCCAATCCTCAGAGAGGCATAGGGACTCCAACTCCAGTACATGTTTTACTCATAACCTGCAATGCATTATGAGAGATGTAGTCAGAAGTAACACATGTCAGAACAGTCAGTCCAGCAAACCCAAAGGCATGTGACACCAATTAGCAATTAGCAAGCAGAGGACAGTCAGTGTGATTGGCAGGCATAACATTTATTACAATGCAAATGCTGCCAGATAAGTGAGCATATCTACATTCTGTCTTCACAGGTGAGACATCTCACAGTACAGCAGAGGGGAGCAGAGGAAAGGCACCCAGGTCAGAGAGGAGACAAGAGGAGGAGGACCAGTCGCCTACAGGGCACACCACCCCACCACCACCACCACCACCACCACCCTCACTATCACCACAGCTACCATCAACGCCACCACCATCACCACCGCCACGATCAACGCCACCACCACCATCAGGCAGGAGGCATGCAGTGGCCACCCTCCAGCAGATGGAGGTGTCCGAGGAGGACAGCACAGGGGGCCAACAGTCTACAGTGGTTGAGGATGGCAACAGGGCAGGATCACAGTCCTCAACAGAGCGCGCCCACACATCTTCCAGATGCCGCAGGGCAAGGGCAGCCAGTCCTCACTGCCAGCGCGAAGATGACAGTGTGTTTGCTGGGCTAGAAGGTAACATGCTGAAGGTCCAGCGCCTGCAAGGGAGAGCAATCAGGTCAGTGCATAGAGAAGGGCATCAGTGCCATGAACACCACCATGGCTGAGGGCATGAGTGACGTGGCGGAGGCTGTGAGGCTGCTCTGCAGCAAGTTAGAGGTGGACTGTCTGTCTAGGCTCAGGGAGAGGCAGAAACTGGATAATTACGCCACGGCGGTGAACCGCCTGTCCACTGCAACCTCTCTCATGTGCAGACGCTCGGTGGCAATGCAGGAGGAGATGGCACATTGCAGTCAGGATGTTGCTAGGGGGCTGGTCACAGTGACCACTGCACTTGAAGTGCTCCAAACAGACAAGGTGGCCACTACAGCTGATGGCGGGGAAAGTGAGGAGGCTACTAGCCGTAGTAGCATTACGCCCTCTCCCACAGAGACCAGTAAATGCATGGAACACCATAGCGCTGCCCTGGACAGACTGGCAGTGCGGACAGTGGGGCAAAGGAACGTGGCAGTGCAGCGTGTGGGCGCAAGAAGTAGAACCAACCATGATATGGTTGTACTGAAATGGGTGATGTAACCCATGTTTGTATGGACACTGCTTTTGTTCTTGGTGGTGTCCTCTGATCATTAAACACCATTACTCAAATACAGTAACTGGCTATGTCTCCTTACTCACTCAGAAATAGTTGTGTGTAATCTCAGCCCATCTGTGTCTTCCATCCGGTGCTGCTGCCACACCTGCTGTGCTGTGCTCTGGCTGTGGACAGTCCTCACCATCGTCCTCAGGGTCAGTTAGTTCCACTGCAGTTCCTTTCTTTGTGGCAAGGTTATGCAGCATTGCACATGTTGCTATTATTTTGCAGCAGATGATGGGGCGGTACTGACGTGCACCTCCACTTTTGTGGAGGCAACGGAACCTGCTTTTTAGTAGTCCAAAGGTGCGCTCCACAACGTTGCATGTGCTTTTATGTGCCACATTGTATCTCCTCTCACTTGGGGTGGATGGGTTGAGGTATCAAGTTAGGATAAATGACTGCACGGCATATGCGCTGTCACCTACATGGGAAAGAAAGCGCCATTAATTTGAGTCACCAATACATTCATCCAAGGTATACATCAGGGTGTGTCACATTGATTTACCTAGCAGATATCGTTCTCCGAATTCACCAGCAGCCAGACGTGTATAGATCCCACTGTTCCTGAATATGTAGGGGTCATGGGTACTCCATGGAAATATGGCCACGATGTCAGTAATGATGTAGTCTGCCTCACATATCACCTGCACGTTGAAGGAAAGAGTGGATTTGCAGTTGCGGTATATGTATTCTGTAGTTGCAGGTGGGCAGATTGGCATGTGGGTCCCATCAATGCACCCTATTACATGTGGGAACTGTGCCTTTTGGTAGAAATCCAGCTTTGTCTTCTGCAGTTCCGCCTGTGTGCTGGGGAAGCGTATGTAGTGATGCATTCTCTGCATCATGGCATCCAAAAAGGAGTTGAAGAAACGGGACAGGCAACTCTGTGACACACCACCTGCTGTAGCTATCACACCCTGGTAACTTCCTGATGCGAGTAGGTGCAGGCTACAGAGCACCTGCATATGTGTTGGTATGGCATGCACCCTTGGTGTCTGATGCTCCAGGTATGGGTGCAGGTCCTGTATCAGGTCTAGGATGGTTTGTGGGTGTAGCCTGTACCTATCATGTATTTCTGCCTCAGTCAATTGGAACAGTGTGACATTCAGTCTTTACACACGCTCTTCCCGTCTCCAAACCCTCAGTCCTGCTGCTCGCAAACGTAGCCACCTTGCTATGACATAGAGGGCCACCAATTTGTTCACACTGTTGCATTTTGGGGCTGTTTTTATGCACTGCACCTGATTACCACCAGCTCTGGGTCAGTGGTAATTATCGATTCTTAAATACCGATTTTTGACAAATTCGGTATTACCGATTTTTTGTACATCGCATTAGCGATTCGTTACCGATTTCCTCTTTACCGATTTGGTATTTTGGTGTTTCGGTGTCAGCCGATCGGTATATAAGTAATCGGTAACTGGTTTCTCTTAAATTTACCGATTCGTTATTACCGATGGCATTCGGTAATACCTACATCGCACATGGCTAAATACCGGACGGTAACGCTGAAATTTACCGAATTTCGGCGTTACCGACCGTTATTAAGCCACCTACCTCTAGCCCTAGATATTTACTGATCTTTTCTGATGTTGATAATTTTTCTTTTTATACTATTATTTTGATGGTTATTGTGTTTGGTGCTTTTGTCTCTCCTTTTATAAATGTGTGAATTAATGTTTTTGTTATTATATCTCTGTTTAGGATGTCTACATATTGTATTTATGTGGTGTTTAGGTACAAAAACATATATAATTTTGTCTTAGTTTTGTCCTTTCTATATGGTTGCTCTTTGATAGATGTTTTTCGGATGTACCATATTTCCTTTTCCATGTACAAGTTTTTATGTATATTGTGTTCAATTCTTCTGTCTGTGCATATTTATGTTTGTATTTTGTTTACTTTCAGCCCTGATGAAGTCCTCTCTGAGAACGAAACGCGTTGGCTGAATTGTTTTTTCTGTGAGGTCCAGTTCTACTCGTGGCCTAGTTCTCCCTAAAGTACATATAAAGATCAATATAATACATGGCAAAAAATCTCTGCCCCCTATATTAGTACTCCAACAGCACAACAGCCAGGCAGCGGAAAAACAAAATGGCTAAGGATATTTCTGAGGCATCTGGTGGAGGGCCAGCCCCACAAATTGGAGAAAAGCTAAATATATTAACAAAATCTGCGTCTTGTTCCCCAAAAGTCTGTCTGTCAGATATAAATGCATATTTTGTAAAGAATCCTAATGAGAACCTACAGTCAGATATAAATGCATGTTATGTAAAGAATCCTAATGAGAACCTACAGTCAACTATTACGGATTATTTTTCTACGGGGGAAGTCATTGAAATGAAAAGATCTTTCGGAACAAAAAAATGACTAACGACGTAACAACGACAGAAATGAGTAATAAAAAATCGAAAATAAATTATCTATTTGTATGCATCTCTCTGGAAAAGAATCTACGAAGACAGACTTGGCAACTGCTGGCATTAGCTCTCAACATTTTTAAAGGTAACTAATAATATGGCTCTGAATCAAGTGCTTGGTGCTCATCTTGGTGCTTATCCTTTGGTCGTAAAAGCTCAAGTTCATGCTCATTGCTCTATGATTACAATGTCCAAGCCAAGTGTTACTAATAGTGGGTCTATGGGAAAAGTAGTAACTAAGGCTGGAAGTGGATCAGAGAAATCTTGTAAAATGATAAGAGATGGTGAATTACCTGATGAAGTGAATTGGATAGACGATAATTTGGTGATAAGTATATCATCAGGTATAGAGTCACATTCAATATATGATGTATTTCTTACTTCCTCCATTCAATCACCTAGAAATCTAACTCTACCTAATTATAATAGGGATCAGATTGGTTACAACTTGAGTCCGGAAATATTGTTAGGTTCGAAGATTCAGAAAATTGGATCTGAACTGGATCCTTTTAGTTTAATTTCAACAATAGGGAGATCCAGTTCTGATTTAAAACCAGCAATGATTCCCGAGGTGGTAGATAATAAATGTACAAAATCAAAAGATAGATTCAGCTGATCTATCCTTATTAGCCAAATATGACACACATTTTTTTGTGGAAAAAAGATCAGATGAGGACCGTATGGACATCCAAACAGGAGTATGGGGGAGTTTGCTTAATACAATGGATACTATAACCAACGCCTTGAGCTATCATTCCGACAAAATGAGTATCCAGGTGGATCTATTAAATACACTTGCCCTTTATGTAGCAGGAATAAACTCTAAATTATTAAATTTGACAGATCTAGTAGTAAGGGCACAAGTGAATAGGGATAACCAAATGATTTCCTATACATGTGCAAATATAATAGATAAAATATCCAACCTTCCGATTGCAGTTGGTTCTCTCGTGGACGAAGTAAGACTAATGTCAAGGCAGAGTAAAACTATGTCAGAAATTTCAAATATGAATAATCCTAACCATGGCCAAGACATTAAGGATACATCTAGCCCAAAAAAATGTAAGCAGACTTAGGGGCCTATTAGGAAGACGGGAGGACTTTGTCCGCCCGTCATCCTACCGGGGTTTGGGACCGCCCGCCATGTGGGGGGGTCCCATGGGAGGTACTAGGATGTGCCTTCCACAGTGGCGGGCATAACCTGCATTTTTAGCATTGTGGCGGGCGGTGCTCTCAGCACCACCCGCCACAATGCTAAAAATGCATTAATGCATTTGCATAGACAAAGCGGTAGGCATCGCGCGGTGCCTGCCGCTTTGTTTATGCAAATGCAGGGGGGTACCACAGGTACCCCCCCCCCGTGTGCACCCCCACCTCTCCTTCACTCTGGGGGCCCGCAGGGGGCCCCCAGAGGGAAGACCGCATGCCTTTCTGTGGCGGCATCGCTGCCGTGGAAAGGCATCTGAACAAGCCCATCATAATATGGCTGGCCGCCACCATATTAAACCTTTTCCGCCCCAGTCGCAAAGCGACCGGGCGGGAAAGCGACGGACGGTCTTTCCAATGGCCCCGGTCCCATCCTAATATGGCGGGGGGGGAATTTAGGTGCGGATGGCGGGCGGATTGCCCCGCCAGGCTGGCGATGGCTACAGCCAGCCTGGCGGGGGCAATCATCCCGCCATCCTAATGGGCCCCTAAGTATGGAGGATTATGTGAGGGGATTCATTATAAGGATTTACGTACAGATTTGGAATCAGAAACACAAATTTGTGAAGAAAATGAAAAACAAATCAATATTAAAATTGAACAAGGAAGTATACGACCATTGTTGGTTAATTGTGAAATCGAAGGCAACAGACAAGAAAGTGGAGAGGTTGCTCAAGTACCATACACTTTAGAATCATAGGTTGACCAAAAATCTGTGGGTCTTACTAAAAGAGCAAGGAAAAAACAAAGGAAATCACATAATTAATAAAATCGGAAAAATAAATTAAATAATTCAAGTGTTTTGCACGCCACTAATGAGGTCTATCCATTCTTCAAATTATCGAAAAAATCATCTTGTAATTCAACAAATGGAGATTAAGGGGATATAGGTAAATCCTCCTCGATTGAAGACGCATGGAGTAAGAGAACACCTCCACAAAGTTTTTTGCAAAATTTGCCACCAGCAGATGGAGTCCTTAAGACTCAGATCCAGGTCAATAACAGAGAAAGTCAAAACAATTCATTAATCATATTGGAGAAATACATTTGTCAAATATAAAATTGTCACCATCCTCTTCAGTTGGTAAAAAGAAAATTCATATACAACTTGACAAAGTCATTTCATGACCAAATTGTGAACTTGGGCAAACTACTCGTGAAGTCAAAGAGCTCTGAGGTTTACAAAGCACAAGTTTAAATTATAATTTATCTCCGACTAATCATCTACTTAAAAATAATCCAACTATGATTGGGGATGGTTGTGCCGTTTCTCCTTCAAAGTTACTTTTTATTCCACTGTATGTCTCAAAGGGTCAATATGATATTTTAAATTGTGGCAATATATTAAAGCTAATAGCTTCTATACCAGACCTTAGTAACCTAACATCGAATGCTTTAGAAACTGTTTTATTTTAAACAGAATGTTGATAACTCCAAACATGAAGTAACTTGTACCATAAGGCAAAGTGAAGAGATTATCGCTTGGATACTAAAATATACACAACAATTTGAGAAATGCGGACTTAAAATAGAAAAATGTAAAGACATTTTGTACCCAACATTGTTGATACCCAAGATCGACGAAGAAAGACATCTAGAAGCTAAACCAACGATTATGGAATCAAAAGAGGAGAATGTTAAAACTCTGAAAGGGGCATTAGGACCACAACTCAATCTTGACTTATCTTCTGGCATAAACATCACATGTAGTAGCTGGGCCCCTCGAATTTGTAAAGAAACACAAAAACAACTAGCATCCTTAGAGGATTGGGCATGGCTACCGAAAATACTGAGCAGAGGGAAAGATTGAAAATGGAGCAATCTGTCCAGAAAGAGTGGTCCTACTAATTTTAATATTGCTCTTGGAATGTATATGGACTTTCTAGGCTGCTAGAAGATCATGATACTATACATTTTATTCAGAATTCTAAAATCTTAATGTTCCAGGAAACATGGAAAATGTGCCATGAGCCCATACTGGGCTTTTACGAATATTCCAACTTTGCAACTCGTACATCTGTTCATGGTCGTGCAAAAGGTGGGCTCTCTATGTTTCTTTGGACCTAGATGTTTCTCATCATGTAATAGATTTTCAATTGGCCTGGTTATTGTGTGTTAAAATAGATTTTGAAATACCAATTATATTCATAAATATGTACTTAAGTACAAAGAACGCAATTAAGATGACTCAGCTTTCAGTATTATGGGAATCAATTGCAATCTTATCACTTCAGTATCCGGCAACTAGTATTATTATTTCTGGAGATTTTAACATGCCTTTGTTCACTAAGAATTCAGGGATCGTAAAGAAGAGAGGTAATGCTATTACTAAGATGTTCTGTTCTCAATTGCAGAAATGGGATCTTGTGCTGTTACAGGATACTCAATACAATCCAACACGTGTCCCAACCTTTAAAGATTCAAGGCAACACTCTACTATTGACTATACCATTATTTCAAATAAATTAATGAATAGCCTTATTGGATTACATGTCACCCCTAGAGTCGAAAGTGATCATAACCCACAAATAATTACATTATCATTGGCAGTGGACTCCCTACCAAAATTAAGATTTCCTGATAAAGGGCCAGTTGTTTATCATTTGAAAAGACGGGTGTGGCATTCAGTAAAACAAGATGAGATTTTAGACTTTTTAGTCCCTTTAATAGATCAAGTAATAAATGAGGGTTGCCACGGAAACTTAATAGAGGAAACGTGGCCAGGTCCCTGTTTTTTACTGGTCGATCGCTTTCCGGTAAAACCAGCTTTTAGGGGAAACCCTCATACGTGGAAAAGGAAAATGTGGTATTCACACAGGTTACATTAAAAAAAGGTTCTAAATAAAGCTTCTCATGCTATTTGTAAACCATCACATGGAGTAGTTAAATTTACCCAATTATGTTTAATAAAGAAATTAAGGAAATTGTATAAAAATGAGATTTGGAAAGCAAAAAGAGAATATAAGAAAGACTTGTGGATAAAATGACACCATGTAAGTAAGACAAATAATCTAAGAGCATTATGGTGCATTATTAACTCTTTGGAACATGGCAATATGAGAACTAGTAGTGCTAATATTTCCCCAATAGCCTGAGAATCTTTTATTCCTACCCTGTAAGGGATCAATACTGCAAATGAACCAAACTCCATTAACAACGCATGTAACCCGTCGTTGATAATTAATATATATAAAGAGAATAGAAGGCACGAAAATTGTGACGAACAATTACTAATATTTAAGAAACCGCAGGTCGACATGGTAAAGTCCGTGATAAGCAGGATGAAAACAAATAGTGCGCCTGGTCCAAATGGGATCCCGAATGCGGTTTTTAAAGCAAGAACAGACATATGGTCAACATTTCTTACCCAAATATTTGAAGACATAGTAAAAACCAAGCAGGTCCCAGAATCTTGGCAAGGCAGCATAATACATCCGATTTATAAAAGTGGCCCGCCTGAAAATCCAACAAATTATAGGCTAAATGCCATAACAGATGTAGAGGCAAAACTGTTTGCAACATTATTACTCAAAGATCTAGAGGAATGGGCAACTACAAGGAAAGTTATCCCAAGTTTTCAAACTGTATTTCGTAGGGGACAATCAACAATAACGAATCTGCTGATACTTACCTTGTTGGCAGAAAAAAACAAATACAAAAAGCAAAAACTTTTTTATTTGTTATGTAAATCTAAAGGCAGCTTTTGATTCTGTTCTGCGTAACCTTCTTTGGGCGAAGTTATCAGCATGGGGCGTACCAAAAAACCTATTAGATATGATTGTACTATTGTATACAAATACGTGGGTACAGGTCAAAGTGGGGAATAGAAGTAGCACCATTCGTTGCCTTGAAACATATAATGGCCTTAAACAGGGCTGCGTACTTGCCCCCTGCCCTTTTAACCTTTTTATGTCTGACTTGTCTCATCATTTACATAGTGTTAATGCACTCATCAATTCTTGCAGGCCAAAGTGTAAAATATTTGCAATATGCAGACGATACTATTCTGTTAAGTCACATGTAAATTGGGCTGCAAAGATTGATAGAGTCATTTGATCAATATATATTGGCGAATGGTTTACAAATAAATGTCAAAAAAACAAAAATGATGATAATAGAATCAACAAAATCAGATAAGACATTATGGAAATTGAAGGATGTATCCATTGAAACAGTAAAGCAGTATAAATACTAAGGAGTTCCGCTGGATGATAGAATGACTTTTAAACCACACTTTGATAACGTAAAGGCCAAGGTAACTTCATTGTCTTTGGCCTTTAGATCATTGCGTAATAAACTTTCATGCCCTAGTTACAATCATTTATTAAAAGTAATGAAGGGGAAACTTATCCCTGCGCTTACATATGGGCCAATAATTTTCCGAGGAGAAGATAGTCAACTGCTGGATAAATTACAAATAAAAGTTTTTAAGTCAATTTTTAGGATTTCAAAAAATGTTGGACATGCTACAGTTAGATTGGAATTCGGTTTGCTAAACCAAATATTGGTAAGACAAGCTGCATTTTTAAAATGTCTATTTTCACTTTATTTATCGGACCCTGAGTCCCGTTCATATATGTGTTGGCAAGAAATGAATATGGAGTATACTAGACCATGGAGGTCATACTAAACGGAAAGTTTGAATACTTTTAAGCTCTACACTTTTGACAATATGATTAGAAATAAAACCATTTTAAAGCAGATTTTAAATCAATCAACTAAATTGGTATAATTAATATTGGATCAGTAGCAGACTGTAAAAAAAAGCCAGCCTGTGCGGTTATTAATTTGTATAAAAAAATTGAACCCCAATTCTATCTAACTTCTTGCTTGAAACCAGTGGTAAGGGATATATTGCTTAAGCTTAGGTTTGGACATTACCCAACAAAAGATGGTACACCTAGATGGGTACAAGTTTGGCAATCACAAAAGTGTAGATTATGTGATTATATTAATGAAACGTTATTGCATATTGTATGTATTTGCCCCAAATTGTGTCAAGAAAGATTAACACTTTTAAAACCAATATTTGACCAACAAGGGGTGAGAACGTATCACCAAGCAATAATACTGTGCCTCCAAGGGCGTATCGTCAATTTAACAGTTAAGTTTAGTAAATTTATCATTCTAGCTAAGAAAAAACTGTCTCAGGACGATGTTGTGGTCATATAATAAGAATAGAAAGCGGCTATGATTCCAACTATATTGTTTTCCCCTATGCTGACAATGTAACTTGATACATTTTATAAAGTATCAGAGGTTTGGGGTAATTTTAAGAAATGTGGATGCACTTTATATTTTAAATACTAAGATCACAACTGGACCAAACATGTGCTACTGTATGCGCTGCTTCTTTTTAGGAGCTGTTTAAAAACCTGAAAGGGGACTCAAAGATTATCTGCATGGATGGGTTTACTAATATGTATGGTGAATAATAATGAAATGTAATGTTTATATTTGGATATGAACAAAATACCTTTTTATGATATTTTATGTATTTCTAACAGTTATAAAGATATGTTAACACTTCCTCATTATCTTCAAGGAATGTAAGAAATTGCCTTGTTTTATGAACTGTGTTGTTTTATTGTAATGATTTTAATTCATCGGACAATAAAGAATATATATACACTGAGCAATGTGGAGGTGCAGATTATATTAATATTATTATGATGGCTCCATTGCGCCCTTACTGATATGCACATTGGCATGACTGGTTTAGTTTTCAGAGGAGATTGGGAACAGGATATAGGGAATAGGAAAAATAGAAACTGGATGCCTTTAAGCTATGGAAGCACTTCTTCTTTTCTGTGTTTGTGGGTGTATATTTGGATCCACCTATATGATTCTAAAAAAATCTAATTGCTCACTGCAGGTAGACTAATTATCTGTGCTCCGGCTGTTGTGCATACAGTGACGTTGGTTACAATTTACACTACTTTCAGTCGGTACGTGAAAAATGGTACAGTTGACAAAAGGCCCCACAGAGTATTCTTGTGAGCTAGTATGGCTGATTGGACTTCATCTCCCATGTGGCAAAGCCTGACGCCCAATCTGATCGTCACTGACTGGGCACCTTATTTTCCTTTAAGAAAGACGATACGCCGCAACTGTGATAATGTTGGGAGGAGGCCAGGAATACACCGTAGGTGATTCAGCGAGGGAGCTCTTTTATGAAGTGAGTCAGTAAGGATATAGACCCTTTTTCTCCCAACTTTTTGACCGCCCCTAAGATAAACTATTGATTTCTTAAACATGCATGAACTTTGGATTTTTAACCATGTATGCATATTTGCTTTATTACCCGCATCGTTGTAGAGTGTGACCATAAGACTCCCTCTTCACTCATCCATGAGGCGGACGATCCTCAAAAGTAGGGTAAGGATATTTTAGTTGTATGAGTGTCACATGTCCCTCACTGAACTAAACCTATGATCTTTTTTTGCATGTAACAAGTGAAATATGATTTAGATGCATGGGGCTGATAATAATGTGTGCAGTATTCACATGCATCTATATGATTTTACCACATTGGCATATTGAAGTAGTTTTGCATGCAAAGTTTAGTCACATAAAGACCCTGGCTACTACACACCTATGTCATTGTATAAGTTTATATACTGTTATATGTATTGTTGGTATTTGACGCGTTTGTTTTCATGCTATATGTTTTTTTGTTTTCTCCTAGGAGTAACCACCTATAAAAGAAGGACCCAGATTGAACAGAATAGCAATATCGTATTGTATGTGTAAAATTGGAACTCATGTTCAAAATATGAAGGGAAGTATTGTAGGGTCAAATAGGGTCCAACCTGGACCCTGCTGGGGCCTAGGGAAGGCTGAAACATGTCTGAGGATTAGTGGACACTAGCCCTATAATAGGGCTTTTACTGTCCCACTTTCTTTTTGTTTTTAATCATCCCTCTTCCACCAAAGAATACAAATTTGACAGTTTTGGCTGGTAGGCGGTGCAGATTTTTATTGGACTCTCCTTCCTTTTTCCCTTGTTTTACTTCTATGCCTGATTTACAGCCCGGAATGAGGGGCTCATTCGCCATTAAAAGATGCTTTGGCGAATGCTGGATGGCCAATGATGACGCCTGACACCCCGGGTGTGGGTGAGGCCATCCCGATCATTTTTTTACACACCTTTGTAAATTCCATAGTATTGGATGAGTAGTGTGGCTAGCCAGTTGATACAGACTTGTGAGGAGGAAATTCCTGCACGATAAGGTGAGAAAGTCCAACGGTAAGGCTTGAGCAACAGGGGCGTGTTTGTGTTTTGTGGTCATTACCCTACTTTTGTCGCCATACAATGAGCTAGTGGGTCCTCAGGTGACGCCTCCTCATCCATCCTGGTAGGAACACCCTCATCTCCTCTAATCAAATCTCTAATTGCTCTAAAATATCTCCTTTACTGTATTTCATGAGTAAGTATGATTTAACTTGAGGTTCAAGACTTTCTGAGTTCCACAGTGGTACAACCACCAACACAAATGCAATAAATCTGACAAATCACATTGCTGCGTTACTCCAACTGACCTATCCCAGTGCTGCCCACTCTGTCACTCTCGCTCCTCACAGCAGCTCACCCTCCTTCACAATTTCTACGCACACACACAATTCTTTCTTGGACATCAATTGTCTGCACCTCAAAAAGAATTTATAGAATTCAATTGCTCAAAGAACACACATTTGCAATGAAACCTCGACCAGTGTGGTATCATCTGAATCAGTATTGTTTTCCTTCTGCGCAAAAAGGTCCACCACACTATTCACAATTGCCCCAATCACAGAAGGTTCCCTGTCTCAACTGGGCCATCGATGATGTCTCATGACAAACCCCACAAAACTCAGCAGACAAATATTACACGCTGTCTTCTGTACCTTACCATATATCTGGGGATATATAGCCGGAACCGATAGCAAGTTCAACAACAATGTATCAACACATTCACTCGACTCTCACAGCACCTCCGTCAGACATCACACAACCAATTTTCACTGCAATCTAAACACCATTCGTCACTCACACAACCCTATTTGTACTCACTCCTTCGCCGTACGCCACCGGAACCCTGTTATTTCTACAATCCTCGATCTTGGGTATTAGCCTACGGATTCTGGGGTTGGGGTCAAGGCTGTTCTAGATTTTATTCTAGATTCCTCACTTCAAGTGCACACCCATCCTCCATAGCTACCAGCCTGTACCCACTTAGTAGCACTTACTCAACTGTCTTTTTGTGCGACTTGAGAGGTGAGGATAAAAACATTTCAATCCAATATCCAAATACAGTGTAGCCAATGTGGTGCACAATAACTCAGTATGAAACCAAGTCTCAAGTTAGTATGTTTTATTACAGATTCAAATTCAAAACCAGATAAACCAATCTAAGCATAATAGTATAAAAGTACAATGCAAATAGGATAAAGCCAAATCTTTGAAAGCAATCTACTCTATATAGCAAAAAGAAAACCACTAGTTCAATAATTGCAACGTAAGCAATAAGAAAACAGAACTTCGCACCAGATTGCATCAGTTTTGCCACTCCTGTCTGTCCCTACTCTGTTCTTCTCTGAAGTGGCAACCTAAGCTAAGGCAAAAGTAAAGTTTGGAGGAAATAGGAGAAAAGGTGTCAGTCATCAGAGTCCTCTGTGTAAGAAGCTCCAACATGGATCAAGTAGCATAAAGCCACAGATGTCAAAAGAGGTCTTTACCTCAAGGCGCCTTAAGCCAGAATGCTAACTATCCCTCACTACGTTACATCATAACATCAGTTGCATCTAAGGTATGTCCCACAAACCCGCTTAGTACATTTTCATTATTCCAGCACACATTGGCTTCCTCACACCATCTTGCTCTTCCCACAGTCATTATTCCAGCCATCCATGGTCTCGCCCCCTTCTCCCTTGCGAACTCGCTCCCCCATCTTGTTATTGCTCTCCTTGTACCAGTTGCCGTTTCACATGCCTCACTATATACTGAGAACAAGGACCCCCTTTTTTTTTGCTAATAAAGCCTTGTTCACCTGCAATGGGAAAACAAAATGCATGCAACATTCCTACTGCAAAGGAAAAAGAAATATGACTTCAAATGTTAAACTAAAATGTGAGCTTGAACCCAAATACATCTCAAACCCACAAGTTTAGGCTAAGTTAACAAAAGCATGGGTTACATTTAGGTACACTTTTTACACACAAAGAAATCAAAATTCTCAACATGTGCCTTTAAAGGTAATACTGTAATAACATGAATATGCCATTGCTATAATTGAACACATTCATGACAGGCTGTATTATACGTTGAATTGGCGCCTTGAAAAAGTTCTGCAGACGATGACTTGCCAAAACTTTGTATTTTGTATCAAAACAGATCAACATGTGTAGAAAAGGTTGTAATGTACCTGCAGCTTTCTTTGAGTTCCAACTGATGATAGCTTTTATTCAAATCAAGGCAAGATAAGACGTTTGCACCATTTAATTGCGTTATCATGTCAGTATTGTGTGGAACTTGTTCAATTGCCTTGTTTGCCTGACTCATGTCAACACATATACATACAGCTCCTTCACTGTCCTTTTTGTGCACAACCACAAATGGGAGAAACCGATGGTGTGAGACCAGTAGATCAATCAATAATATCATGCTTGAGTATCGATTCAAGTTCTTTGTCAACAGTGTATTGTAAATGGAAAGTAATTTCTCTAAGTCTTTGAGCAACAGAATGGTTGTCCTCATTAATATGCTGTTTTATTTTCATAGTCTTAAGCTTTCCTAAACCATGAAACAATGTAGGGAATTGACTTTCTAGTTCTTGGGAAGCATTCATATTTTAGTTTAGGGAGATCAGTCCCATATCAGCAGCTGTGCTGAAGCTGAGTAGACATGCACTTGACACTGGACCTTGAAGCACATGGATGGGTGCTTGTACCTTTTTTCTTGTGTTTCATTGTCGCTACAAGTGAACCTTGACTTTTTAAGGGCGTCAATGCAGCCCATGTATACACTTTGGTTTTCAATGGCATCAGTTGCGGTAACAGAGACAATTAACTATATTTCTTCTCTGGCATAATGTTTATCAAAGCACCACTGTTGATGATGAAAGGTATCGAACAATCATTTACTTTCCGGTAATCTTTGGACAATGTTTGAATGACTTTGGTACATAGCATGTTGACTCTTCTTTGACAGACATTTTTCTTCACATGTGGCCAGTCCAACATGTGCACGCATTTCTGAGGTATCGTCATCGCACAACCATCTTCTTCACTTTCACTTGATAAAGATATAAAATAACTATTTGACCATGATTTAGATGACAATCGGCTTTTTTCAGTGTCGATTTGTCTTTAACTGATGTCGCAGCTGAATATGCCTCCTTATCTCGCAGTCTTTTTGTCCGCAGGGATAACAATGCGGTCGTTACAACGACCGCGTTGTGATTCCGTATACCATTACTCCGCAAGTCGGAACAACGACTTGCTGAGGGGGGGCGCTGGATTTTGGAATAGTATAATTTACTATTCCAACTCCAGTCTGTGTGGACAGTAGGGAAGGTGTTGGATTTTAAAACCAACACCCCCCCCCCCCTCCGAAAGTCGTAATGGTATGCGGAATCACAACGCGGTCAGTGTAACGACTGCGTTGTGATTCCCTGCGGACAAAAAGTTTAGTTATAAACGTTGTTTGCCGTTGCTGCTTGGCCTTGTGGGTGCGCGTCGAACGTTGCTTCTGCAATGTTTGTATGACCATTTTGTCTTCACGCCATGACCCTCTTGCTTTTTCCTTGGCTTTGCAAACCATCAAAATGGCTCTGCCTGCCACAGCCTTCACATATCTGTCCAATGGTAGGACATTTACTTTCGTGCGGAAACAGAAATCCACATCTACATCACAACTTCTTTTTACGTGCTTCAGTCTTTGACTTACTTTTCATACCCAGGGCTGATTTATTCTGGGCACCTCAATCCTCCATATTCGTTGCTTGTCTTTTGGCATGCTCTTCAGCTCTGGCAGCCATTAACACTAGCTCCAGACCAAGAGTTTCTCTCAGCATTTGTCGTATTAATGAATCTGACAAGCATCCATTAATAACTTTAAGGCATATAGCTTCATCATCATTAAATTAATTGAAATTACAGAGTTTGATGAGTGTGTTGATTCTCTCCACAAATTCATCAATGGTTTCACCAACTTTCTGTCGTTCTTGACTGAAAATTTATCTTTAGTGATCTACATTGGCATTGGATCGAACTTGAGATTCAAAGCTTCTTTAATCTGATGATATATGATTTCCTCATCACTTCGTGGCATCTTCCTTATGACTGCTTTTACACCATCACCAGCAAAGTTTTTGAGGTACTTGATAATCTTTTTTGTTATCAGTCTTTTCAAGTGCATCAATGTAAAACTTCAAATGTCTCTATTCAAACAATCCATTTGTAACCAAGTTCAAGTTTTATTAATGTTTAGACACTTGTATTTTAACATAAATACATAACATTTGAAAATTCAGAACAATTATTAAAAGATTTTTAAAATGTATCCCTTCTTCCTCAGCCCCTAGACTCTAGATTATACAGTTTAATAGTCTTGATCAAGGCTCCTTACATCACTAGTCCAAGGAAATTATTTTTTTAATTGCCAAAACACATGCAACTAAAAATTCTATATTTAACAAAAGTGCAAGTGCATTGTCGCAATGCCTTATATCATACTTTATAAAAAGGGGTTTTAAAATCTGGCGAACTATCCTAAAAAAATGAGGACAATCCCCAAAAATGAATATTAAAATTCTGGAACCTCAGCCCACATGTGCAATAGTTCACTGTATCCAAAAAAAGGTTACATTTCTTAGCCCTTAAATACCAAACATTCAGAGCTACCCAAAATATTAGCAATATGTACAGGAACACCCTCCTGTTTCCCCACAATTCCAGCATATAATTTGCAGAGGGCTTGTTCAATACATACTCCTTATCAGCCAATCTTGACTCACCTCTACAGGCCATATTTAATTAGCTTTTCTACAGGAGGGTGGCCTCAGACAATTTAAATGTCTCTATTTTTAAGGCCCCAGCAATAGTCTCAAGTCTATTACACTGACCTGCACTGCCCACCTTAACTCATTCCTCCAATTTCAGAAGCACAGAGAACTGATATCTTCTTTATGTTCGAGGACCACAGGTTATCCCAAATAGGGGGGTTGATTTACAGGCCAGGAACTTCCAGGCCTGCAGCTCAACCTCCAATATTATTGTCAGTCCCATTACACTTTTCGGGAGTCCTAGCAGTTTTTTCAAACACTTGTATTCACACCTCTCCCATCATCCCTCCATACTTAGGATCAATACCTCAGCCCCTTAAAGACATTGAGTGGGGGCCATATTATTGTAAGCTGTTAAAACGGGGACCAGGATGGACCACCAAAGGTATTCATAAAACAGACCAAGCCTCCTATAGTTGAAGCTGCCCGCATCTTAACCAATTCTATATGTAGGGCCTAGCTCAGCTTTTTTGTAAATGTCATACCTAAATATTTGAATGAAGATACCACCTCCACCGTCCTATTACCCAGGAGCCATTTAAATGGCTTGGCAATTTTCCCAAAAGGTATTATTTTTGTTTTCTCCAAATTCACCTTTAATTTATTCAACTCACAATAATGGTTAAAAGTATTCAGTTTCCTCTGTAGGCCTACTTGAGTCAAGTCTAACATTGCCAGATTGTCAGCATAAAGTAGGCATGGCACGTCTACCCCCTATTTTTGGCGAGAACGACTAAGAAGCTGCCATCACCTCTGGAAGATCTGCTAAAAAAACAAAGAAATCAACATGGGGCCAAGACGCAGCCCTACCTTAGTCAATTTTAGAAGGTATTCTTTTTGAAAGGGCACCTTCCAAGTCAAGCTCCACTTCGGCCCAATTCTAAGAATTAAGTTCCTACAATATTACCAGTAAACTTGGGGGGATATCCTGCTGCTGTAATTTATCCCACAGTATGCTACGATCTATCAAATCAAAAGATGAACTAAAATCAACGAACCAGTAGAACAAGGTCCCTGCTGTTTCCTTCGCCTTTTGCCTCAGAGCCCACAAACTGAAGCAATGGTCAATCATACAGCGCCCATGCTTGAAACCTCCTTGTTCCATTGGGACTATTTCATTACACTCAATCAAGTTTTTTAGTGAAGTGAGAATAACAATGGAGTACAATTTTGACCCAACATCTAACAAGCTTATCAAGTGAAAGTTGCAAGGTGCATCCAACTCCCCTTTTTTATGAATCTGTATAATGATTGCACCCACCCAGCTAGCCGGAAATATACCTGTCTTAGTTATGTCTGTAAATACTTTTGAAAAGAAAGATGCTCACTACATAGAGTTAATCTTAATCAGAATTGCAGGAAGATTATCCGGCAAAGCTGTTTTGGTTGAATTTTGGGAGGTTTTCAGCTTGGCTATAGATTTAGCTGAAAAAGACTCCAATGCCTCTTCCCGTAATTTGAGCCAATCATCTCTCATGGTTTTTTTTATGGCCTTATAAATATTACTTTAAAAAGTTACCCAAGCAGTTTCTGGAACCGAACACCTTACCGGGGTGATCGCTTTGCCACACACCCTCTGAACTAACTTCTAGAATTTCCTCATATTGTTATCCTGGAGGGGGCTAATCATAAGATCCCAATTTGACTGATAACATGCCTGCTTCTTGGTCCTAACCAGGGCCTCTTACTCCTTTTTTTATTTCTACAATTATGAGCCTCAATCTTATATGTTAAATTCAGGGAGTGCCTGGCCCTTCCTACTTTCCTTAACTCCTTTCTAGTCAGTAAGCGCTGCTTGTCAAACCACTAGTGTTTATCAGACCAAAAGGGTTTTTCCTTTTTTACCTCCTGTCGTGTCGCAAGGGAGGGGAGGGGGTATGAACCACAAGGAAGTGCTCGTACATGCTAGGTTCAGGTCAAAGACGGTTCATTTTCACTGGTGTGGTCACCAAATGATATATAAATAGCCCGATTAAAAAGAGATCCTTCCATAGTGCATCGGTTCCAGGAAAGCCGGAAGGGGCGGGATTCCCAGGCGGTACTCCCAAAAAGTCCAGGACGTTAGGGGAAAAAAAAAAAACATGGGTCAGTGGGCGTTGTCTAATATCCTGAGTAGAGGGAGGGGAGCGTGAGGGGATCACCGATCTTAGTGAGAGCGTGGAAACTAGAAGAGAGAAGCTGTGTCCTCCCACAAAACTACCAGTTCCCTTCCCATGTTTTAGTGAGCCCCAGGATACGATGACGTACCTGCTCCAGCCCTCCTCCTCCGGGAGTGTGGTGGGGCGTAGCGCGGTACCGGTATTCCCCGGTCGTCTCTCCGTGTTTAAGTGATGGAGCGAGGTACAGAAGATTTTGTGTGTACCCCATTCAGATCAATCACCCCCATAACATAGTAATATATTAATTTTGATTGCTGTGTATTAATAAAAACACACACATTACATGTGGAAATGCTTTGCACTAACAGGTTTGATTAACATATTCATTAGTGATGTAAAACGCATGTTCAATCTATTTTGTGCATTTAAGCAGTATAATAATGGATGTCTGTGTACATTGTGCATTGTATGCTGCTTTTCTGCTTCATTTTAATGGCTTGCAGTGTGATGCTTTTCTGCTAGGTAACCGTTTTAAAGGATGAATATTAGCAATGGTGGTTGGGGGGACAGAAAACATATATTCTGTGTATTTACATTTTCTTTTTTCTGTTTATCGTAGTTTTGGTGGGTTGACAATTCCAAAATGGCTTTGCTTTTCCCGGTTCTGCGCATTAGAACAACCTTACATCATTTTGCTGAGAGAAGCTCTTCAATGCTCTATGCTTCACTGAAAAACTTTGCAACTTTAGCTGACTATGTTCGAGGTCACTTGATATGAATGCTGGTGAAGTGGCTGAAGGCCAAAATGATAACCACAAGAAAAGCTGAATGTCTGCCAAGGACAAAAGCAAAGTGCCTTCCAAAAATGACCACGTGGAAACAGCTGAATCACTGAAAATGAACATTCAAAGGCCTAATGATGAACCGGAACAGTTGAACGTGTATTTATCAGTTTGTCAAACAAAGTTATTCACGGAAATCCTGGAAGTTGAGAAATGCATGGACAATCGAATTTGTATCTGTCAAATTTTTAATCAGGAAGCTACTCATGGACATCTTGAAAGTTAAACAATACATTGTCGATTAATGAACATTCCTGAGAGCTAATAATTGCAATGTCATGACAAATCAGAGAATGGGAAACCGGAAAGAGTTGAAACATTTGAGGGTAGAGAGCCAGCAAATACAGTATAAATATCAGAGCAAAATTGGGGTTTAATGTCACAGAAGCTGAACGCAGAGAGAGATGCTGTTTGCACTGCAGCTGTTTGCAGAGATGCTGGGAGCCTGAAACTATGCCAAAAGGCTCACTGATAACCCCTGTAGGTTGGAGATTTGTAACGGGACTCTAAGCCTGGGTGAGAGATTGCTCCCTAGGAGGCTTGGTTTAGTAAGTATAGTTGGGGTTTAGTGCTGGGTAGGCAGGTTTTAGTGTAAACATCTTTAGAATTAAATGCATGTGTTTTTAACTATGGTTCTCTGATTTTTCATGAAGAATTCTCTTTCAGGTACATGACCAAGGTTTGATGTTTTATTTTAGAGAACAATTAATGTGAACCTGAATTTTCTCTTCATTACTTTTATTAACAGTTTTTCTTGATTTATTCCCTAAATAAATGGCAATGCTCAGTGAAAATTAACAATGACAGAATAAATGATAATTTCTTTTATGCAAATTAATTATATAAAATCTTTTAAATGATTTCAGGTGTTCTTCATTTTTTCTGAGTCAATTAATTATGCAAATGTATTGTTGTAGTGAAGTTAAGCTGGTCTGGACAATTACCATCAACTTGCTCAACTAATTGGTCCATCGACCTAATTGGCGGGGTACGTTGATGCATAGATTAGTTTAGTAGGATTATTGATGAAAACAAATTTTGGTGTTAAAATCTGTGCTTAAAAGGTATCCTGTCATAGGAGAGAATTCACTCAACCCATTTTATATATATATTTGCTAGGGTCTGGGGTAAAGGTGTGTGTGACTAGGTGTGTTGTACTTCGGTGTTATGGGCCCCACCGGAGTGACCTGGACCCTGGGTTGGTGATATTTCTGGGTGAGCGCTGCATCACAAGGACCTTCAGTGCAACCTCTGGTTCACAGGCAGGCAGGTTGTCCTCAGCAAGCTTCTTCCACGGCGTCTTCTCCTCTCCAAGCACTTTTGTCGGCTCCTTCGCATGCGTGCCTGCAGTACCAGCCACTTCCCCTTTCTTCACGCTGGGCTCTTCCGATAGGTTCCCTGAGGTTGATGTCACGCCTCCGAAATCCTCCTCTTGCTGCCTCCAGGGAAAGTTAAAGGGACTGTCATCATCTCGTATCTGTACCAGCAGGTTATCGGCATCAGCGAGAGTACCCGAGTCCTGCTCCCCAGGACCCTCCCAACACCTCCTTATTACATGTCTGTACTAATGGCATTAAGTGGCTAACTACCTCAGCAATGGGTTTAGAATACCATTCCAAGATAGATAAGCCTGCATCCCCACAAACTTCCTGCTCATTGAGGACATGGTCCTGTGTCAGCTGAGCAATATACCTTACATCTACTCTTGTTGTTAAACGTTTAGGAAAAGTCACTTCCATTGGGCTTACCTGATCACTAGAAAGTGTGGCAGCAATTTAGGGCATTTTCAAGCACAAATGATCACTGCCCTTATTCTTAAGACCTTAAACCGTGTGCAAAATTTTTACATGCCTGTATAAACATATAATATATTGGGCAATGCTGGTTCCCGTGCAAAAACGTTTGGGCTGCTGGTATGTCCCCCTTACAACAGCCATTGAGGCAAACGAAACCTAAAGCAGAGAGGAATTTTGTAAATTTTGTTTCTAGCTTAGATTGAGTACATTCTTAGAAGATTGCATTTGGTATATCATAACTGGGAAACAGCCTTTACAATGAGGTTTTTACCTAGTTGTGCCTTTAACATGCTTATTTTTACCGCAAATATGCCTTTACCACACATGCCTATCCCAAGCATTTAAGATAACTTGGGGGGTTGGGGGTCTCCCCCCACAAATACATTGCTTTTAAATCTAAAAACAATGTGTGGTGGTATTGGCATGTGTTTTAAATGCATATTTGCGGTAAAACAATGCACGCTACAAAATGCGTGTGAAAGGCATGCGAAGTAATTGCATGCGTTGTACCATCGTACAACCCCATAACTCTCTAACATATCAGAAAGCCCAACTTCTACCTGCCCTGGGCCAAGGCGAAGGTTAAAGTCTCCTAATAGGAGAATCGAGGGAGCTCCCAGGAATTCTATCAATCCCAGCAGATCATTCTGAAACACTCCCTACATCTCTTTCCGGGAATTGACCTGATTTATGTAGACATTAGGAAGTATTAAGCTACTGTGCCAAAGACAGCCTTCATACAAATCCAGAAAACAGGTTAAAAGCCACTCACTACTTGTCTGGATGATTCTAGCTCCTTAGCTGCATTTTGTCGATATCAATGTCAGTAGGCCGCTTCTTACCCACCCAGAACTAAGTATGGGCGGAAAATCCGTTCCGCTCGCGGATTTTGCGGATTTTTGGTAAATTCGCAATCCGCGAGATTTGCGAATCTCCCGCAAAATCCGCAAATCCGCGAGCAGCGGATTTTGCTCGCACTGTTCGCACTGTTCGCGTGAGTTCGCGCCCCGCGAATAAGTGCAAAATTGCAGAAATACGATCTTAGCAAAACTGAAAGTAACTACTTACCAGGTTCAAAAGTTCAGGCTCATCATTAGTAGCCATTTCCTGTAGTGCTTCCTGAGGGGCCCCTCCAGAGTTCAGTTGCCAGTTGCAACTATTATGTGACCCTGCTCTGAACCTCAGAATAGTTACACATATGCCACAAAGGTCCTGAATTACAGCTAAGGGAGACAAGCAGGAGCCAGGCTGGAAGTTAAAATCCATTAATCAGCCCCTAATTCATTATTGTCAGTTGGGGCAGGGCAGGTGTTGTAACTAATTTTGCAACAATGAAAGCACTTAGCAAGTGCAAAAGATCACTAATCAGGGCGCACTAAGGAAGCAGGTGCCAGCTAAAAAAATATTCTGTGACACATTAATCAGCCCCAAATTAATTCAGGTCACTTGAGGCAGGGAAGGTATGCTTTGCTTTGCCGAAAATAATGTACACTGGACAACCAGAGGGTGTGGTGATGAAACAGAGGGTGGCATGGGTGGGCCAGAGGGTGGCATGAGTAGTCAGAGAGTGGCAGTGGTGACAGAGAGTGGCAGTGATGAAGAAGAGTGTACCAAACAGGCTGGACACGTAGAAACAACAAGTTCGCAAAACTTGCGACCCGACAGGTAAGTTCGCAAATTGCGAAATTTTAAAAACCCTCGCGAACTGGCAGAAACACGGGCGAATACAAAAAAAAAAAAAATCCGCAAATTCGCGGGAATTCGCGGATTTTGCGGATTGCAAGTTCGCAAATCCGCAAAATTCGCGAACGCGAGATTCGCAAAATTCGCCCATGCTTACCCAGAACCCATTTTAATTCCTCCTTTTCCATACTGATTAAACCGACTCTGATGGATTGGATCACCCGCCAGCCAGGTCTCCTGAATACAAATTATCCTGATCTTCTTCCACATTTGGGTAAGATCTGTTGTTCCTATTAAGTTCTCCAGCTCGTGAACATTCCAGGATATTACCTCCAGTCTGGCGGGTGCGGATTCTATCTAGTCAACTTGTTCCCCCCAAGATGAGACACTCTCCCCTTTGTTTTTTTCCCTCTCTAGTCCCTTCCAGGTATACGTATTTTACCCTGCATTCCCTCCAAAAGGTCTGTGCCTGGTCTTAGTCAAAATCTACATTTTGTTGTCTAGTAGCGGACATTACTTGGCCCTCAGATCTCTTAAAACTTCTTACAGTCTGCAGGGGGATGTTAGTTCCATTAGGGGTTTGCCTAGTGTTGGAAATGGGGATCTCTAGTTGGCAGGGGTAGGTACCTTTGCCCAAATAGGGACCTTTGCTTCTAGTCAGGGTAAGGAGGACACACAATTTAGATAACCCATGTTCACCCCCTGGGTTTCTTGGCACAAACAGACAGACTTATCCCAAAGGCAATGTGTAAAGTATATGTACTCAAAACACATAGTAATACAGTGATAACACCATAAATGGACACCACACCAGTTTAGAAAAATAATGTATCTTTATCTAAACTCAACAAGACCAAAACAACAAAAACCCTACACACATGTAATAAGAATATGACTTCAGAAAGGTTTAAAACAACTAGGCCCATAGAAAACTATGGATGTGTGATTTCTCACAAAGTAGCTGTAGAAGCGTCAAAATTCACAAGGCCAAACAGCTGCAGAGATGGGAAGCATCGAAAAACAAAGAGATGCATCAGTTCCTGAGTCATGGGGAGGCAATGCAACAGTACTGCTATGCACGCAAGAGAAGTGATGCGTCGAATTCGGTCTGTAGGGGGAAGTGATGCGTTGATTCGGCAACGGTTCTGGTCCACGGGTGAAGGTCAGGAAAACTTGCCTCACAAGTATGATGCGTGGAAATCTGGGATGCATCGCCGATCGATGTGGTGGAGTCGAGGGGCGCTGCTTCACTTTTTTCAGCCGCGACCCCTTGATGTGTCGGTTCTTGCAGTAGTGACAGGCGCTGCGTCGGTTTTGGCACTGGCGCAGGGATGCGTGGAGATTCTTCTCGCACAGCGGTGCTGTGTCAGAAAAACAGCTGCAAGAAGAGCGATGCAGCGATTTTCCTATATTTGCATTGCTTTTCCAACTCCCAACAACAGGAACAACCTCCAGAGGCCCAACACAGTCACAGGCACCTCTTGGCCGGTCAGAACTCCCAGCAAGGAAGTTCAGGGGAGCTGGGGGTGAAGTCTTTGCGTTCCTGAAACTTCAGAACAGGAGGCAAGCTCTACTCAAACCCTTGGAGATCTTCCTCAAGTAGGGAGACACAGCTCCCAGCAAAGTCCTTGTCCTTTCTTTGGCAGAAACAGCTACTGCAGGCCAACCCCAGATAGCACACAGCAAAGGGGCAGTACTCCTCCTCCAGTTTTCCCAGCTCTTCTCCTTGGCAAAGGTTCCTCTTGATTCCAGAAGGAGTTTAACGTTCTGGGGTTTTAGGTCTAATACTTATACCCCAAAATGTCTATGTTCTCTTTGTGCAAGGGTCTATGAGCCCAGTCCAAACCAGTTCTGTCCTCGCTGGTACAGTATGACCACAGGGGGTGGAGACAGTGTTGTGCAAGGGAGACAGGCCCTATTCAGGTGCCAGGAAATCTCCTCCCACTACTCTAAATTCAGCCAAGCCCCATTCAGCTCAGTTCTGAGTCATCCAGGAAGGGCCAGGTACACCGCAAACCCCCCAGTGGCTGTCTACAGTGAATGCACATCCCCAGCCCCTGTCACTCCAAAACTAGATGGTCAATACACAAACAGGCAAAGTCACACAGAATGGTTAAACAAGAAAATGCCTACTGTGGCATTTTCAAACACACAATTTAAAAAACATCTTTACTAAAAGATATGTTATTTAATTCTGTGTTCAGAGAGCCTAAACGTTAAATCCCCATCTTGTCCCAATGGGAAGTTATACTTGTAAGATGTTACAAAGCATTTCCCATTCTATCCTATAGAGCAGGGGTACTCATAGTACGGCCCGCGGGCCAGTGGCGGCCCGGCAAGCCTTCCCTGGCGGCCCGCGGACCCCCGAGACATCATACCTGTGTTTCCCGAGTTATTTTTTTTTAAGTGTCTGCAGCAGCGAGAGAGACTCTTGCTGCTTTGTGGGGGCTGCCGGCTGGCGATCCTAGGAATGGCCAGAGTAAAGCTGCAGGGGCCTAAGGAGAGGTGAAATACAAAGGCATCATTAACATGCAAATGGTCTTTTAATGACCTGTGAAGGGCTCGGGTTTGGCTGTGAGTGTGTGTGTGCCCCGGTAGCTGGCGCACAGGCAGGGTGAGGTGACAGAGGGAGTGGGAGGGAAAGGGAGGGGGAGGGGGACGGAGAGGGAGAGAGAGAGAGAGAGAGAGTGAGAGGGAGTGAGTGAGTGAGAGGGAGGGAGAGGGAGTGAGGGAGAGGGAGTGAGGGAGAGGGAGTGAGTGAGAGGAAGGGAGTGAATGAGAGGGATGGAGTGAGTGAGAGGGATGGAGTGAGTGGGAGGGAGGGAGTGAGTGAGTGAGAGTGAGTGAGAGGGAGGGAGTGAGAGGGAGGGAGGGAGAGGGAGGGAGAGAGAGAGAGGGAGGGAGGGAGGGAGAGGGAGGGAGTGAGAGAGTGACTGAGAGAGTGAGAGTGAGTGAGAATGAGTGAGAGGGAGTGAGTGAGAGGGAGTGAGTGAGTGAGAGGGAGTGAGTGAGAGAGAGAGGGAGTGAGTGAGAGGGAGTGAGTGAGTGAGAGGGAGTGAGAGAGAGGGAGTGAGTGAGAAAATGAGTAAATGAGTGGGAGTGAGTGAGTGAGTGAGAGGGTGGGAGTGAGAGGGATGAGTGAGTGAGAGGGATGGAGTGAGTGTGAGGGATGGAGTGAGTGGGAGGGAGTGAGTGAGTGAGTGGGAGTGAGTGAGTGAGAGGGGGGGAGTGAGAGGGAGGGAGTGAGAGGGAGGGAGTGAGTGAGAGTGAGTGAGAGTGAGAGGGAGGGAGTGAATGAGAGGGAGTGAGTGGGAGGGAGTGAGCGAGTGAGAGAGAGGGAGAGAGTGAGAGTGAATGAGTGAGTGGGAGAGGGAGGGAGAGGGAGTGAGATGGAGACAGAGAGGGAGGGAAAGGGAGGGAGTGAGAGGGAGGGAAAGGGAAGGAGACGGAGAGGGAGGGAAAGGGAGGGAAAGGAAGGGAAATGGAGGGAGAGGGAGGGAAATGGTGTGAAAGGGGGTGAGACGGAGAGTGAGTGAGAGGGAGGGAAAGGGCAGAGAGGGAGTGAGAGAGAGGGAGTGAGAGAGAGGGAGTGAGACAGTCGGAGTGAGACAGAGAAAGGCAGGAGAGAGGGAGGGTGAGAGGGAGAGAGAGCTAGAGAGAGGTAGGGAGACCGAGAGAGATGTGTGTATGCCGGGACGGCTCAGGGGACGAAGGCGTCCGCTGCAGGGACCTATGATCAACCTTATGGTCAGTTTTATGTTGTTGCTATATCCCCTCCCTCTCCCCCACTGACCCTGCCCCCCCACCGATGCGGCCCTCGGACACAAACCAAACTGTAAATTTGGCCCGAGAGAAAGTTTGTGAGTACCCATGCTATAGAGCAAGATAGCCTTTCAATAGTGAAAAACATAATTGGCAGTATTTCACTTTCATGACATGTCACATACACCAGTACATGTCCTACCTTTAAGCTACACTGCATCCTGCCCTTGGGCCTACCATAGGGAGGCCTTACATGTAAGAAGGGGGATGGTTAGGGCCTGGCAAGTGGGTGCACTTGCCAAGACGACATGGCAGTTAACAAACTGTGCACAGACACTGCAGTGGCAGGTCTGATACATCTTTTCAGGGCTACTCATGTGGGTGGCACAGTTAGGGCTGTATGCCCACTAGTAGCATTTGATTTTCAGGCCATGGCACACTCAGTGCACCTTACTAGGGGCTTACCAGTAAATCAAATATGCCAAAGAGGGAGAACCAATCTTAAACACAATTTACACAGCGAGCACTTGTACTTTGACACTGATCAGCAGTTGCAAAGTGGCCAAAGCATCTAAGGCAGCAAAAAAGGAATCCAGTAAAGCATCATAAATACAGGAAGTAGAGGCAAAATTCAGGGGAAACCATGCCAAGTCTAACAACTAGTATAACCTCCCCTCTTGATCTAGGAACCAGCCTGTGGTTGGGCGGGGCCCTCCTTTACCATACTTCTAGCTTTTTTATGTGCCCCCTTCTTCCCTAATGCTGCCATTCTAGACACCTGCTGGCTCTTTGCAGGGTGTAAGTGTTCTACATGGTCGTTAACTGCCCTCAGCATCCGAGTGGGCGCTCTTAGCTTTCTACCCAAACTCTTTCCTTTCCTTGACTTTAAATGACCCAAACGCCAACTCATGGCCCCACAAGATTTTATTTCCTCATCAGCATTGGCTTCCCGGATATATTTATATACAGTTGAATTGCCCGGTTTCCCTCCTTGTGATGGCGGCTCCTCACTGCCCACAGATTGAGAGGCTATCGGCCTTACAAGCGAGGGCATACAAGAATTAATAGATTTTAGTTCACAAAGGATCTCCTTTAAAAATCCAGCCTCCATCTATCACCAATATTTTGCTTTTTGGTGTTATCAGAAGGTGGTGGTGGTTTCAGGAACGCTGAAGCAATATGAACCAATGCAGAACTTCCTGACACCGCTGGTGGATCACTGTGACTTGGTTTCGGCAACTCATCTGTGAGACCTTTCGATGTGCTGGCCTCTGGATTATCTTTAATGATAGCTGGAAACGTGACTTTCTTCACAGCCATCTGAAAGATGTCACTATTCCGAGAGTCGCTTTGGCTCTTTATTGTTCGAAGACCTGTGAAGATGTCCTGAGCCCCACTCAGTAGTTTTGGGGGCTGGCCACTTCGGGGATGGATGGCTTGGTAAGCATAACCTTGGGCACCTTTCCATGAGCCACTTCACACAGTGCAGCAGTACAATGACTCTCTTTAATGGTTTTGGTAAGTTAATTATTTCTCCTTTTTTAAATGTCGAGTTGCGCTTTCTGACACCTGATTATTCTTCACCTTGCAGTGCTTCTTTTTGCAGCGTTATTTTGTAATGTCTGATTATTAATGACTGCTCTTTGAAAACCTGGTTGTATTTGCCTTCGGCAGAACGATACTGTTATATAAGGCCTGACCAGCAGGTTATCGGCCGACCTGCAGATTCTCTGCAATGCTTTTGCTATCTTCAACTCTTTAACAGCAGCTGGAGCTGTGCTTTGACTCCACATGCATCAAACGGTGATGCCGTACTTCAATGACGGCACACATGGCACGCACAACCAGTTTGCTTGGATCACAGCAAACTCTCTGGGAGAGCACTGTCAATCTTCAGGTCAGTTATCCCCTATTTTGTCGCCATTTGAAGCGTCTGCCCTTGCCTGGGTACACGCCAATGTCTACGCCATACAGGGAGCGCTTAATAATACACATGTTTATCTTTCTGCGTGTAACTGCTAACTCAAAATTCTAAATAAGCCTTCATTGCATTCCACTTTAACACAATGTGATAACTTTATGGAGTCCATCAGAAGCCAAAAGGGTTCCGTCATTGCTATCTTGCAAGACACTACACTGGTGATGAAGTTCTGCCATTGCATCTGGCATCTCCTTCCAATGCAACCTACACAAGTTGGAAGACTCAAAATGAGATTATCTCTGCTTGCAACATTCTTATGAGAAATAAGAATGGTGGAACGCGAAAACGATGCCAGATTTTTTGCCATTTTAGCAGACGGAACTACCGATAGAGCCACAATAGGGCAACTTGTTCTAGTGATAGTGCAACTATAGAGCAACTTGTTCTAATAATTTGTTTTATAGAAGGAACATATGTGTATGAAGAATTCCTTGGCTTCGAAGAGCTTCAGGATGGAACAGGGTTTGAAACTGGAAAGAAAATTCTCACTTCTTTACAAATATATGGCCTGAACATTGATCGTATGAATGGGCAAACATACAATGGTTGTGCTACAAGGAACAGTGCTGTTAAAAGTGCACAGGCACTGGTTCCAGAGCATGTGCCAAAGGCATTTAATGTACATTTTGGAAGTCATTCATTCAGCCATGTGAATGGACATTCATGTGATATATGTGAAATCCGCAATTATCTTTCAACACTTAAAGGAGTGCCAAATTTTGTAAGAGGCTCAGCAAAACATACAGCTGTCCTAAAGGCAAAATGTGCTACTTTGCCAGATACAAAAAGAACCTGTGTAAGTGGTTATGTGAGACACTGTGGGTTGAAAGGAATGCATTAGTTGTTTGTTTTGGTGGTATGCAGTCCTTTAAATGGGCCGGTACGGAGTACTTGCACTTTTCTATTTTGAGATGGAGAGTACTGGCACTTCTCAGAAGAAATGCTATACTTTTAATTGGAGAGTACTGGTACTTGTCAGAAACAAGCATGTACTCTATTTTTCTATTTCAAGCACTGTTGGTATGTACCCTGCTCTGGTTGAATCTTTGTATGAAGTCTTAGATACCACCTCCTCTCCCTAGAGATAACAAATGTAAACAAATTTCGGCCTCAATACTGGACTAGACTACGTCCAATTACATTCATAATGGGTGATAGTTTTATATATAGAGGAAGGAATCATAATGGCAAAGCTCTCAAAATGTGAGGGTAGTGGAAATAACACACATATATCAACATCGAAAAACACAGATCTGAGGTGTGATTCTTCCTTAAAGTCAATAAGGAAGCTCTTTTGTTACAGTTTTTAGGTCTCGGCCTGATCCAGCGCATGCGCTGCTCTGGCCGAAACATTTAGTAGCAGTTTAGAAAAGTGCTACTTTCCTGGCGACCAGCTAACTGTCACACACACAAGCACGCGTGTGACGTGCACAGCTGACTGTAGCAGGCCTCGGCAGCCGCCAGCTTTGTTTACTTTAGCTCAACAGTGCTTAATCACAGCACCCGCACTTTACTTTAACCATGTTAAAAGTAAAGCGCGGGTGCCGCGATTCTAGAGAAAGTAAGGAAATACACTTTTTAAAATGTCTTTACTTTTGTGCAATCGCGGCACTCGCGCTGTACTTTAACATGGTTAAATGTAAAGCACTGGTGCCGCGATTGCATAAAAGTAAAGAAATTTAAAAAAACATGTATTTCTTTACTTTGACCCCTCTCGGCCCTTCTGTGTCTCGCACTCTACTGGACCACTCGTGCTTTCTGCACTGCAGCTGTGTGCCGGGGCTGATGGCCGGGATAGACCCGTTATTATTAGTTCTTGCCTCGTTGAGTAGATGCTGTGATGATGTAAGTCATTATTGAGGTAGAATAAATTGGATGTAAATATTTAGAGCTGATCTCCCTTGTCATGGCAGGGTTTGCTCCTGCCTCTTCCGTCCGTTGCTAGTCACCCCACGTGAAGCGTCTTCGCCAGCTCATGGTGCATGTTTCCTCCTTGTGCTCACTGGTAGGTGAGTGGGACCCATGACTCAAGACCCCAAGGTGTTGTGTAGTATTTGCGCTTCAATGAAGGTGTTTAAATCCAGCGCGGAGAGTCTCTTGTATGAGAAGTTGCTGTACGCCCAGCCTCGTGATGAGGTGCAGGTTATCGTCTGCCCAATGGGAATCTCTTATCGCTGCGGTTCGACTTACTGTTAAAATTACTTCAGTCTGATAGGCCACCCACCAGCTCACAGCTAAAGAGTTCATCCCTAAAAGCTCTTGACAACTATGTTGTAAGGGGATTTGGGCCACATGGCACCAGTGGCCACGTTTCAAGGTCTGTCAGAATCCTACCTTTTTTTTTTAGTTAATAAGTACATATTTGGGTATGTGCATGTGCTCTGAAAACTTAAGTTAGGCCAAGTAAACGTTGATTGATGGTCAATACTGGGTACAACAGAGCACCTAGGAATACATAAAACGTTGAGTCAGACCCTGAGTCTTAGCTTCCACACGCCACAGACTTTCAAGAACATCAGACATTATTTCAGGATAACGTGCATTTGAAATGTAGTGTAGTATCTTTATGAAGCTAAATTAATACAGTAAAAATATTTTAAAGAGCAAAGTCGTATCCTGGAAATTTAAAACACCGAAAAAATTCAAACGGGGGCATATTGTCCTGACTCCATTAACAACCACATATAGGGTTACCATTTTTCTTTACATTGCTGAAAATTACCAGCATTGGTCTATCTGTATTTTAAAAGTTATGTTTCAGAATGTTTTTTATTATGTAGGATTACCTAGTGCTCTGTACATATTTCAAATATTTCTACACTGGGGTGTCCCCACAAAAATCTTGTAGTCTATTCAACGATTGTGCCGTGAGACATGGGTGAGCATCAAATTATGAAAAAAACACAGCCGAGCCTCGACTAAAATGGCTACTAACAGGGGCTGAAGATAAGTGCGTTTTTGCACCCAAGTGTTGTAGACTTAAGGGATGTTTGTGTGGTAAAAGATCATGGCCACGAAAATTAGGAGGTAAAGCTGTTCCGATTATCAGAAAGTAGCCCAGTCAACCCTATTCGATGGGATTGATGCCACTCCTCACTGTCCCCGACGATGCTTTCTTCTCCTCCCTGGAGAACGGAATTTGCATTTTTTCCCCTTCTTTTATCGGCGCGAGAGGACGCACTCCTCTCTCCGAAGCGGTGACGAGGCATCTATAGTCAAAGCATCTTTTTCAAAAGCCATATAGCAAAGAAGGAGATAACCAGCACGAGCTGCGGATGATGTCTAGCAATAAGGGTCAAAGTTCACTGGTAATAAGTGGCATTGTTCTAAAAACGAAAGCTTGAGAGAGGCGAAAAGTGTGGCACTTAATACCAGTAAAGAATAATCTGGCTATTGATAGGCCTTAATAGGACAACTCAGAGTTTATAATAACAACTACTATGATAATGGTAATAATAACAAGAATAATACAATAGTAATAACGACAATAACCGCCATAATTTTATCCTTAATATTAGTAATCACCACTCTCGAGAGAAACACGGCTACAATATTTCCTAAATTAGAAGGACATTTCATCGACCTCCAGTCGTTAATATTTTGAGTTGACCCCACAGGGTCCAATTAGTTTACACAAAGACCTCAGCATCACGATTGTTAGCCTCCAGAGCTAGGACTCTACTAGTATATGCAAACACTTTCGATGTACTGTCTGATTCATTAGAAATCACGCCCCCAAGCCTTTCAAATGACTCCTGCTAACAATCTTTTAAACCGCAGTTTCACCATGCACAGCGTTTCTGGTAGAAACGATTTTATTAATAAAAAATATATAACTCAAATACAGATTTGACTGATGGGCATACAAATCTTGAAAGAACTTTGTGGTGTCATTAAACTCTATGGAAATAATATATCAGATATTAGCGTTTCTTATTTAAACGTGGACCCTCAGTAGTGTTGTAGTGGGAAGGAAACGATAATGAATAAGTCCAGGGAAACAGAGAGGTGAATAGTAAGCCTCCGTATTTATTCCAATATTAAATATCCACAAAGGGAGCCCACGACAGAGGTTGTCAATGCAGGAAACACCAACAGCAATCTGACGTGGAGGAACAGAACACAAAAAACATAACACTCTAAAAAGAACGAAGAAGTAAAAGAACTAATGTTTTAAAGATACAGTATGTCAAGAATACTACATACCCCCTCCCCATAAACAAAACAAAAAACATATCAATACAGAACATAGTCCTTAAATCTGATAGGAAGTCTGTGAACACGAGTATCAACAGATACATTAGCATCATTTGGAACATCACAATGACAGTTCTCAACATCAGAAAAAGAATCACTAGGAACATCAGGTTGAAAGTTATCATCATCAGAAATAGAAGTATCAATTTGTTGATTTGTACAATCAAATCCAGGACCGAATGTAAAATCAGTATTGTTTTCAGATTCTTCATTAAAGCATGTTTTGTTAAATATATCAACATGAGATTTGGAAATCTTAACTACATTGTTCTTGCTCCACCAACCCTTATTGTCAAGTAACACAGAAGAACTTTAATAATGCGAGCAGGTAATGTGAATTTAGATTGACCTTTACAAATTCTGAATGGTTTCTTGATAAGAACCCAGTCATTCATTTTAAAATCAAAATTAGAAAATTTACTTTTCCCATCATAAAAGATTTTCTGAACAGCTTGTTTGTTGGCAACAATTTTTTTTGTAGTTTGCAAATCTGTAATCAAACTCCTTTTTTTATTTAGATTTTGACTAACAGCAAATTCAGAAAAACACTTGGGTAGAAGTTTGGATTTAGCCTCTCTACTGCGAAGAGCTTTAAAAGGTGTAACATTGGTTGTAGAATGTGGAGTGTTTAAATATGCCCAAATTTTGTTACGTATGAATTCAGCTACATCAACTTTGGATGAAAGAGCGGTTTGGATACCTTCTTTAATGAAACGGTTAGCTCTTTCAACAAGACCATTAGAAGATGGACTGTACAAAGCAACTTTAAGGTGATGAATCTCATTGGAATTAAAGAAATCAACCATTTGACTAGAAATAAAATGTTGACCATTGTCAGTGACAACATAATTAGGAGTACCTTCAATTTTAAAAATGTTTTGAAGAAAATGAACGACTGAATCAGAATTAGCATTCTGTACAAAAGAATAGTAAATCCATTTGGAATGGTAATGAACAGCAACAATACAAAACCTTTTATCAGATGGAAGAAGTATGAAAGGACCTGAAAAGTCTACCGCAATCTTATCCCAAGGTTGATCAGGAAAAGGTTTTTTGTTGACCTTCCAATGTTTATCAGAAACAATGCATGTAGAACATTTGTCAATAAAAGAGTTCACATGTTTGTCTATTTTAGGCCACCAATAAATTGATTTAATTTTTTTACAAGTAGCAGAAATACCTAAATGTCCCTTGTGAGCTATATTGATAATTTTGTCTCTTAACAAAGTAGGAGGAACAAACAGGCCGTTCCTGATACAAATTCCGTTTTCAAAAGCAAGTTCTTCACAAACTTGTGCAAAAGATCTTAATTCACCATTAAGATTTTTACTATTTGGCCATTTAGTTCTGATAAAAACTTCTATTTTCTTTAAAATCTCATCATCTTCCATGGCAGAGAAGAGGTAAACGGGAAAGACAGTCTGCACGGACATTTTTCCCTCCTTGAATATATTTTACAGTTAGATTATATTCTTGTAACTTTGAAAGCAACCTCACTAATCTTGCAGACGATTTACCTAAACCATTGCCAGATAACAAAGACACTAATGGTTTGTGATCAGTGTACACTTCACAAGGAACACCCCAAATGTATGTTTTAAATTTTTGTATAGCCCACACAATTGCCAGTGCTTCTCATTCAATTGTGCTGTAATTAGATTCAGCTGTGGTTAAAGCACGAGAGGCGAAAGCAATGGTATTTTCCTTACCATCTACCCATTGTCCAAAAACAGCTCCCAATCCTTTCTGACTCGCATCTACTGATATAAAAGGTTTTGCCTTGGGAACAAAAGGCTGTAACGCCGGGGCATTGATAACTAAAAGTTTAACCTTCTCAAAAATTCCCTGAAGATCAGAAGACCATTCAAATTTGCAACCTTTTTTAAGCAGATTTCGAAGTGGTTGTATAGTATGAGCATATCCAGGCACAAACCTTGCGTAGTATTCGCAAAGGCCAAGGAAAGACCTCAAGGTATCCTTGTCCAAAGGAGGAGGTGCATTGCGTATTGCTTCAATATTACAAAATTTTGGTCTAATACCATCCTTAGAGATTAAATGGCCTAAGTATTCCACTTCATGAACAAGTAATTTACATTTGTTGCCTTTAACCGTCATGCCCTTTTCATGTAAGATTGAAAGTACTTTCCTGAGAACAATCAAATGTTCTTCCTCAGTTTCAGTATGTACTAATATGCCATCCTGAAACGCCTGCACTTGACTCAAACATCCAAATAAATTGTCCATTACTTTCTGAAACACACTTGCAGCCGAAGCAAGGCCAAAAGGTAATCTTAGATACTTGAATGTCCCAAATGGAGTCACGAAAGCTGTAAGTGGTTGAGAATCAATAGACAATTGAATTTGGTGGTATGCTGAGTGGAGATCTATAGTTGAAAAAAATGTTGATTTACCAATGTTAGCTAACATTTCATGTATGTGCGGCAGCGGATGACAGTCAACTAATATATTTTGGTTGAGAGACCTTAAATCCATATATAACCTTAAATCGCCATTTTGTTTCTTTCGCAAAACTACCGGAGAAATCCACTCTGAAGCATTAATAGGTGCTATAATACCCTCATCTTGAAGGTTGGAAAGGAGTGTTTTAAGATCTTCTCTAACACTAATGGGAATGGGACGAACCTTGTGTATAATAGGGTTTGCATTATCTTTCAGCACTATAGTATGTTCAAAACCTTTTACTTTACCAACTGTACTTTTGAACACTTCAGGAAAATCTGCTATAAGTTTGTCAACAATAGAAATTTCATTATTTACAGTTAAAATGTTTGAAGGCAATTCACCTAGAATTATGGGAGGATCTTGTCCCGGTCGCAAAATAATTCCCAACAGGCCAAGATCTTTCCATCCAACTATATTCCTTCCTTTGATTGCTACGTACATCTTTGTTTTAATAGACCTACCTAAGCAAGTAAGTATGTCCCAAAAATATCCTATTAAATCGATGTCTTGTTCCCCAAATGCTTTTGGATTAATATCAGGAGCAATGAGAAGAAACTTATCAGGCCATAAATCATAAAATGTAACATCTGCAATAATAGTGACAGGCGCACCTGAATCAGCCATGGTAGGAATAATCTTGTTATCAATAGTGATATCAACAAATGGACCTTTGATAGGCTTGTCAGTATATTCAGGAACATCAATGGCAACAATCATAGTAACAAACTGTGAAGTACAATCTGGTATTTCGGGTGGATCTACCGAAATTGTACTAATTCTAGGTCTAAAATTCCTATTGCTAGAATTGGGAGTCCTTTTATTACAAACATTATAAAAATGCCCATTTTTCTGACACTTAGTGCATCTTTTCCCCAGAGCTGGGCACAAAGGATTGTTGCCAATATGATTATTAGATCCACAACGGAAGCATACTTATTGAGGTCTAGTTGGTTGGTTCTTGAAGACTCTCCTATCAGTACTTTGTTTCTGTGTGATAGCATACACCGAATTATCCTCAGAGATCAGGTTCATAGTTTGAGGTAAATCAACTTGAGAAGAAGTTCCAAACTGTTGATTAGTGGCTAGAACTTTTGATGTTACAATTGACCTTTCAATGCTTTTTGCTATATCAATTGTTTCTGTCAATGAAGGATTAATAGAAGTAAGTAACCGTTCCTGAACTTTTTTAGAATGACAATGAAATATGAATTGGTCTCTGATATAAATGTCAACATTAGTTCCGAAGTCACATTTTTCAGCAAGAACCCTCACATTGGCAATATAATCTTCAACAGACTCTTCTGACGACTGCTTGCACATTGCAAAATTGAATCTTTCTAAAATGACACTCGTAGCATCAGGATATTGCTTCCCATTCGTAATTTAGCTTCAAGATATACATTCCAAACAGCATCCTCTGAAACAGGTGGAGGATAGTGAGGGAGATTTTGGAAAACTCTACGACCAGCAGTTCCAAGATGGTTAATTAACAATGCTAATTTCCTTGTACTTGAATATTCATCAGCATCTATAGCGGTCAAGTAGTTTTCAAAATCTTTTATCCATTCAGACCACTTTAGTTCTGGTTTGCCAGCTTTTTAGGTTTTGCCTAGCCAATGCGTACGAAGTATGCATGCGCTAGGAAAAACCTAATGAGTATAGTATAGGGGTTGGAATCCGCCCCCGTCTTCCATTGGCTAGCTCCATAAATGGAGGCTAGCCATTGGAAGACACGTTTGTCCGTCAATGCAGGAGCAGATTCGGGGGCGTTCCCGAGAATTTTTGGCTTTTGGCGACGTCAGCCGAAAGCCTGTTCTCGGGAACGCCCCCGAATCTGGTCCGGCATTGGAAACACCGGAAGAAGATGTCCGGCCCGCCGCCTGGTTGTGGGCGGGGCCGGGAGGTCGTGGTTTCCGCTTCTCGTAACACTGTGCGCTGATTGCAGTGACGCACTTGTCTCGTGGTACCTGAGGGCAGGCCTCCTCACCTGGCGCAGGATAGCTATCCACAGTAATCGACAACAAGCGCCTTAAAGCCCGTTGTGGCGCAGGTACAGTAAGTGATACCCCCGGTGCGAGAGGTGCCAGCCCGCGCCTCACCTGGCGCAGGATAGCTATCCACAGTAATCGACAACAAGCGCCTTAAAGCCCGTTGTGGCGCAGGTACAGTAAGTGATACCCCCGGTGCGAGAGGTGTCCGCCCGCCTCTGGTGACCGCAGGGCCGGGTCGGGTAACTTGAGCGGGTTTCACCTGTATTGTGCTTGACAACAAAGGTGTGGAATGAAAGCAGACAGCTTCATTCTCTTTGTTAATCTTCAAGTCTGTGCCCCCCTCCAGCCCTCCAGCCCCAACCCATGCTCTATTACCACCTTCCAGCTCTCTTCGGCCCCGCCAGACGGCTGTCCTGAAACCTTATAATGCGAGCAGTGCCTCGAGCGCTGACACCTCTCAGAAAACTGTTGTGACAGGCCGTGCACGCACTAAGGTGATGGAGAGGGGAAGGGCAACAAAGGACAGAGGCGTGAAGGGGAAGTGTGGGTGGTGTGGGGAGCGTCGAGAGAGGTCAAAGGGGAAGAAATAACCGGTTGTGAGAGATGAAAACCGTGGGAGTGAGGGGAGATTAACAGTGCCCTCTGCGGTTTACCAAACGTGCAAATTATATGTACACGTGCACGGTTAGTGTTTGCACACATTTCACAGACCTGCCCTGCTGCAGGGCGAGTCGTTTGTCCTCCTGACCCGAGGACGGTACAGAAGCCCCGCAGGCCCTGTGTCTACTGCGAGCCGCCTGGCATATAGAGCCTCCTGTGCCCCAGCATTCCAACATCCTCCTGACGCTTCACTCTAGTGAGACAAGCAAATCACTAGCGCCTAGACTACCTGAGCCAGGAAGGACGGGTTCACGGCGCTCCTATGAACGAGGGGGTCACTCTGCGTCTGACTTTTAGTGTTAACCCTGCACTTGTTCAGTGTGATATTTGTATTTGCTATTGTGAGCACCCTCACACAGCTGTGAAATCAACCTTTCTCCTGAGTGAAGCTGCCTCACAGCACCTCGAGGCCAGTCAGTAATGCTGTAGTGTGCACTGAGTAGTTTCACTGAAAAGGCGCATGTGCAAGGCCTTTACAAATAACGCTGCATAGTGTTTAAGAGCCAGAGGCGCTAGGAACTTGTGCTGTCAAATACTTAGGCCAACATTTTACACAGGTTTTGCGTCAGGTTTGCGTTTGTTTTTTAACACAAATCAGACGCACAACCGCAGTTTGTGCAATGGGCAGGAGCTACCGACCTGAATTTGGAAAGAATCTACAAGGGTGAGTGATCTAAGCTATGGAAGTGTAAGATATTGGACGAGAGAGGCACAAGTTAGATACAGAATTAATTAAAGAATGTATTTGGGAAATAGAGCACAGCTTTATTAAAGTCGCTGGGTTGGGGAACCGGGTCTTTTATATATTGGAACAGACTTAAGCGCAGAGCAAGACAGTGGACTGAAAATGGAGGCGGGGGTGTTGCAAGAGAAGGGAACACGGCATCAGAAAAAGTGTGGGTGGAAAAAGAAGCTACAAGGGTGAGTGATCTAAGCGACGGAAGTGTAAGATATTGGACGGGAGAGGCACGAGTTAGAAAGAAGATTACACATATTTGGTATTCGACATTGTCCTAGAAAAACAATGCCTCGCCCCATTTATTTTTGTTCTTATTAACCACGGAAAAGGCGAGCCAATGGAGATAACTGGCTCCATGCCCCTCCTACAAAGTTTAATGAAACGGGCCAGGGCTTCTGTCATGGTATTCATGGGTAAAAGATTAAATACCGTAGTACCCCTTGCCGAAGCATGACAGTTTTTGTGTGCGCGCTTGTGAGTGCGATTTAGTGGCTATAGTAAGCAACTATATTTCTGTACGGTTAATCCAACTACTTTGAGACGTGCATGCCATGCACATAACCCTTTCACCCCATCAGACCTTAGTCTACCTATTACAGCTAATCTGCATTTATTTGAGTTTAACGAGGCTTATGCAGCACGAATAAAAATAAATGAACCCCAGCGTTCCCTTCCAACCTACATGCATACCGAAACTGAAAGGGATCGCGATCGCAATCAAGCGCGCGGCGAGCCATGTGCTTAATGAGCATGAGGCGAATGCCATGTGGCGCCTCTGTTCATAAGCGCGCGCACATGCATTGCAAGCTGTAGGCCGGCGGTAGCATTTTTTATTCGCTCTATCATTTATTTTTTGCTGTGACAAGACTTTGTGAGGTGTTTAGTAGACTTTGTGAGGTGTTTAATAGACATTGTGAGGTGTTTAGTAGACTTTGTGAGGTGTTTCGTTAATCTCTGTCTCACGATCGGGACAGTAAATGCTCTTGCGCCATCTAAACCTTGAGTGAAGAGTGAGTGCAGAGTGACAGTGAGTGCAGAGTGAGTGCGAGTGACAGTGAGTGCAGAGTGAGTGCGAGTGACAGTGAGTGCAGAGTGAGTGCGAGTGACAGTGAGTGAAGAGTGACAGTGAGTGCAGACTGAGTGCAGAGTGACTGTGAGTGCAGTGACAGTGAGTGCAGAGTGAGTGCGAGTGACAGTGAGTGCAGAGTGACAGTGAGTGCAGAGTGAGTGCGAGTGACAGTGAGTGCAGACTGAGTGCAAAGTGACAGTGAGTGCAGTGACAGTGAGTGCAGAGTGAGTGCGAGTGACAGTGAGTGCGAGTGACAGTGAGTGCAGAGTGAGTGCGAGTGACAGTGCAGAGTGAGTGTGAGTGCAGACTGAGTGCAGAGTGAGTGTGTGCAGAGTGAGTGCGAGAGCAACAGTGAGTGCAGAGTGAGTGCGACAGTGACAGTGAGTGAGAGAGTGACAGTGAGTGCGAGAGTGACAGTGAGTGCAGAGTGACAGTGAGTGCGAGTGACAGTGAGTGCAGAGTGAGTGCGAGAGTAACAGTGAGAGTGCAGAGTGACAGTGAGTGCAGAGTGAGTTCAGAGTGACAGTGAGTGCAGAGTGAGTTCAGAGTGACAATGAGTGCAAAGTGAGTGCAGAGTGACAGTGAGTGCAGAGTGAGTGTGAGAGTGATGGTGAGTGCAGTGACAGTGAGTGCAGAGTGACAGTAAGTGCAGAGTGAGTGCAGAGTGACAGTGAGTGCAGAGTGAGTGCAGAGTGACAGTGAGTGCAAAGTGAGTGCAGAGTGACAGTGAGTGCAGAGTGAGTGAGAGAGTGACAGTGAGAGTGCAGAGTGACAGTGAGTGCAGAGTGACAGTGAGTGCAGAGTGACAGTAAGTGCAGAGTGACAATGAGTGCAGAGTGAGTGCAGAGTGACAGTGAGTGCAGAGTGAGTGCAGAGTGACAGTGAGTGAGTGCGAGTGACAGTGAGTGCAGAGTGAGTGTGAGTGCAGAATGAGTGCAGAGTGAGTGTGTGCAGAGTGAGTGCAGAATGACAGTGAGTGCAGAGTGAGTGCAGAGTGAGAGTGAGTGCAGAGTGAGTGCGAGTGCCTGTGAGTGCAGACTGAGTGCAGAATGAGTGTGTGCAGAGTGAGTGCGAGAGCGACAGTGAGTGCAGAGTGAGTGCAGAGTGACAGTGAGTGCAGACTGACTGCAGAGTGAGTGTGACTGCAGAGTAACAGTGACTGCTGAGTGACAGTGACTGCTGAGTGACAGTGACTGCAGTGTGTGAGTGTGCAGGGTACACATTGTGTGAGTGTGCAGGGTGAACAGTGTCAGTGTGCAGGGTGAGCAGTGTGTGAATGTGTAGGGGCAGTGTGTGAGTGTGCAGGAACCAAACACTCAAACTAAGTCCACCACACACTACTGCATATACTAGTGAATACAGTCATCTCTATATACCGAAAAAATGAGTTATATTTAGAGGGGTCGGAGTGAGACACAGTGGGTGGATGGATGCATGATGAATGGATGTATGCATGATGCATGGATGTATGGGTTGTTGGTTGGATGGGTTGGTGGATTGCATAAATTGTTGAGGGATTGGCTGTATATATGCATCTATCCATCCACCCATCCATGCATCTATCCATACACCCATCCATACCCCCATTCATGCATGCACCCATGCATGCATCCACCAACTCATCCATGCAAGCATTACAAGAGCCCGCAGCTCTCCTTCGTCTCTCCTCGCCCCCCTTCCCTGTGCCCTGCCCTGCTATTGTAAATGACAATGACATTTATTTATGTTAAAAAAAACATAAATAAAAAAAATGTCAAGAGCAATGCCAATAGCTCTAACTTTAACAAAGGCAAAACCATTGCATTGTAAATGCTTGTTGTAGAAATGGTGATGGCTGTATGACACCTTGAAAGGTAGCCATGTATTTAAAAAAAAAAAAAAAACCCACAAAAGAAAACAATAAAATTAAATGAGACTTACAAATGGTAGAACTGGAGGAGCAATCCCCTCGTTATTCTGATGTAGAGATGTGAATATATTGCGAAATTGCAGTAAAACAAAGCATAAATTGTTTTAAAATTAAAACGATCGGTGTGCAAATCACCGTAATGTAAAATATCGGAGATCGTAAATCCCAAGATGGCGGCTGAACGTATGACGTAAATACGTCGATCCCAGAATGCTTAGCAAATCAAGTGACAAATTCTTGTTCCCATAAGTCTATGCGGCAGTGGAACAGAAGAATGTCACCGAATGGAGTAGACCAAGCGCGTGAGTAGAATGTATCTTTCTAATGCGGCTCGCGTGCATACAGTTTTTTTCAAAAGTCGCTGGCATGCAGCAGTCACCAAACGGATGAAAGTTTCCGAAAATTAAGTAAAGTCTGACCCACCTTTCGGAAACGAAATATAATCCTAGATGGTCGAGACGAAGTTGTCTGTGGGCTCCAAGTAACACGAAGAACGATCCTCTTTATATAAACGGAAGAAAATCGGAATTCCAATGAAAAGCTCGTACCCACTCCTGGTACCAAATTGTAGTGGGAAGGAAACGATAATGAATAAGTCCAGGGAAAAAGAGAGGTAAATAGTAAGCCTCCGTGTTTATTCCAATATTAAATATCCACAAAGGGAGCCCACGACAGAGGTTGTCAATGCAGGAAACACCAACAGCAATCTGACGTGGAGGAACAGAACACAAAAAACATAACACTCTAAAAAGAACGAAGAAGTAAAAGAACTAATGTTTTAAAGATACAGTATGTCAAGAATACTACAAGTGTCACGCTAGATACAATTTTATGAGTTACCAATTCAATAGTGTTAGTTGTATCATCCTTACTTTAGAAGAATGAAGGGCCCAGTCAGTCCACAACAAGATTGGACCCTCACTCTGCAGGTTAAAGTACCAACCAAGACAATTTTGTTAAGCACATTGGGTTAACACAATCTAAGAATGTCCAAAAAAATGGATCAATTCATTATAATTCAGCATACATTGGTGACAGCACAATCCAAATATTTACCATGTAAACTGAACAAGCATTGGCATAGCCAATAGGCCTCGCCTTTGGGACATTATAAATGTTTAGCCATGCATCAGTTGATGTTGTTGCACCAAGGATATTGTGCTGGATAACTAAACACTTATAAGGTCCCAAAGGCGATACCTATTGGCTATGCCAATGCTTGTTAATTCTGTGAACCCCTTTCTCTCGGAGTATTCTTTGGGTGTGGGGTTCTGAATATCTCTATAAGATTTTCGGAAAAATGTGTGCCGGAAAATCATCTTGATTCACCTTGGACCATGACAGCACTCAGTGGTACCAGTGTGTACACAAAAAATACTTTACAACTCTGAAATAACCACATTTCTACTGCATACAGAGAACTACCGGAGACTGTTTCACCCGGTTGCTAACAACCAATCAGGTAGTTGAACACTAATTCCTTATGTCTTGGTAAAGTGCGATCACTTTGGATTGGTGGGTGAACCTTGTCTTTGGATTGGCTAGAGGAGCTTCTCTAATATTCATTGGCTGTGGCTCACCAGAGAGCGCACGGTATTTGGCGAGTGAGTTGACGAGTTCGAGTGACGTAGTTACTGAAGCGCTGACTCCATGTCTGCATACTTAGACTTGCAATAAAGTTTTACTGTGTTGCATCGTTTGTTTCAGCCTTTGGGTGTCTAGGTCCGGAAGACCTTTGGTGACCAGAGTAAAGGGAGTGCTGCTGGTGAGTAGACCCTTCGAAGCGGGCCCATCTCTAAAATACGACTTAGTTAGTGCGATTCACTGCCTTGAGCCACTCGGCCTGATAGGGCGTCACTATCGTCATCTTCTGCGACACGCCTCCTGCTGCTGCTGAACATCGCGGCTTCATCTCGTCTTGGCCTAGGCCCTCCCCCGTCCTTTGCTGGTATTTAAGTTTTGCAGAGCGCAGGATACTGCAGCTCTCGCTTCGACTGGACGTCTGGTGCCAACTTCAGACCCCAAACCAGGCTCAAACTTCTGACCGGAGTGTTGTCGGTACGAGTTTTCCACTGCCTGGTGGACAGCTGTTCTTGGGGTGACGAGTTTGGTTGTCACAAAGCCACCGCTCCGCATGAGTTAGGATAGACCAGCCCCCATCTACTTAAGTTCATTGGGGGAGCAACTTCCACAAATATAGTGTATAAAAATAACCCCCCAGACTTTCTCCCTACCCATCTCCTTAACTTCACTTTTAAAAGGTCCCTTTTCATCTCCTTTCAGTTTGCCACTGTTGTCTGATGTGTCCAGTGCTTCCGCTTTAATCTTGTGCCTTCAGTCTAATGTAATGTTGGAAAATAATTGTCGGCCAGTGCGCGCCACTACAAGAACAGGCCCGAATAAAGTCTGGTTTGGGCCACTTATCCAATTCGCCCTTCCACTGGACTACCCAAATGCCCAGTACCATCCAGTTGTCGGATATAGCGTGTTGCAGTTGTTGACTCAAGATCTACAAAGATGATACTGGCGCTTATCCAGGCACATCTATCACTTTGACCTACTCGTGTAACATTGTTGAAAAAACAAATTCATACTTCTGTTTTTAATCGTTTCATGTTGTAAATTGTTCACCTATTGCTTACTAGGGGAACACAACATGACCTACGTTTTGCAGATTGAGTTCCTGCAGGGAACCTTAGCCACTGTAGTGCACTGATCAATATATTCCGTAATGACTCGTCTTAACACCGGAAGAGGACCTGCTGAAATCAGAAGTTCCATGTCGTAAAATAATTAAGGCTAGCCTTCCCTCCTAGCCACCTAATATAAAAGGGAAGTGAAGTTAGGCTACCATTAAAATGTTATAAGCGATTAATCAAGTTTTATGGCATTAAATCTACAGCTTTGATGAGTGAAAAGCTGTGGTAATGTCACTTGTTTGCACTTCCTAAACATAGCATCTGTGCTTGAAGGTATTGTGTCTTTTGGGTTGTGTACGGATCAGGAAAATAAACGAGTATCAATAACCGGCTGATCAGCAACAGTTTGGAGCTCTGCTGGATGCAAATATACTTTAGGCAGTGTAATACTATATATAAGACAGATGAATTAACCACTAATGTTTTGGTTTAAACAGTAAATATACTTCTATTGTTTCTCAAAACCTATAAACGATCAGTCTGCTTACAATACTGTCTTCTGTTGGTACCCACCCCCTAAAAACAAAGGTACCATTAAGGTCATCCGAGGCTGAATATTGTAGGTGGCATCAGGTGCACAGTATTCTAGGATTAGTAGTTCTACTTTTGATTTTGATGTCTTATGCTAACAAATGTCCTTTCTCCATTTCTGCTGGTCACGGTTCACTTGTCCAATATGCTAGAGACCATGGGGGGTGAAGGACGATGTTGGCATTTCTTTGCCTTTTAAGATGGGAAGTAAGTGGCCAGTGCCAGTTTAGTTTCCTGCAGAGGCAGCCTCACTCTTGGTTCTTGCCAAAAAGTGGTCCTACAGGTTGACTATGTGCAACAATGATGTGTGTAACCTCAAAGGCTAAAGTCTTATACAAGAGCTCTGTCTTTTGTCTGTTCCAGTGGTGTTAACTTGAGTACCATAGCGTACACTGCAATACTTCTTAAAACGCCAAGGGACTGTCATGTTGTTCCTTATGTAAACAGTCAGATGTACTTGTGCATGCATTAGCTTTTTTTCAACTTTTTTTTCAAACTGCTCTTCGGTTTGGATTTCGGAGTAAATAGATAGTCATAAAGTCACTGCCGATCAGTGACAAAGGTTAGATGGTCCTAGAATTATGCATAATGGAAGAAGGTTTAGAGTCTGAAAAACGGACTGTACTGTTATTCAAATGTCAACATTTAAAGGGTAATTATGTCTAACCCTATCCCATGTCAAAAAAGAAGATCATCCTGGAGTCATTCTGGACTCATCTGATGATTACAGTCAGGCTATTCCTGCAATTATCCGGGGAAGTCATCCCAAGCCATCCTGAAGTATGCCTGTAGGACGAAAAATGTAAATGTGATGACAAACCTAGACTCATCACAAAAACTACATTAGGATGGTGTTCTGATGACTTCTACTGGCAGGGAGTGATTACCTTTTACAACTCCACGAATACTAATAGACAACTTCAGGATGAGTGAGAATTACTCCAGGATGGGTTCTAGCTAATTTAAGGATGACTGTCAATTATTCCAGGATGATCCTATAACCGCTCCAGGATGAGTGTGGATTATTCCTGGATGATCCTATGACAACTTCAGGATGGCTATTGATTACCTCAGAATGGCCCCATTATATTTTCAGAAAGAGTGTTGATTACTCTAGGACATGGGTACTCACAAACTTTCTCTCGGGGGCCAAATTTACAGTGTGGTTTGTTTCCGAGGGCCGCACCGGTGGGGGCGGGGTCAGTGGGGGAGGGGGCGGGGCTAGATCAACAAAAAACCTATGACCATGAGGTTGATCACAGGTCCCTGCAGCGGATGCCTTCTTCGACTGCGCCACCACACCCGGCATAGACACATCTATCTCCCTCCCTCTCTCCCTCTTTCTCTCCATCCCTCGCTACCTCGCTCTCTCTATCCCTCGCTCTATCCCTCCATCCCTCTCTCCCTCCCTTGATCCCTCTCTCCCTCCCTGTCTGTCTCTCTCACTCTCTCTCACTCCCTGTCTCTCTCTCCCCCTCTCTCACTCCCCCTCTCTCTCACTCCCTCCCTCTCACTCCCTCTCTACCCCTCCCTCCTTCTGTCTCCCTCCGTCTCTCTCCCTCTCCCTTCCACTCCCTTCCCCGCCCACACTCCCTCGCCCACACTCCCTCCGTCGCCCACACTCCCTCCATCGCCCACACTCCCTCTGTTACCCTCCCTCCCTCCGTCGTCCTCTGTCGCCGTCCTCCCTCTCCCTCCCTTTCTCTGTGTCCCCCTCCCTCCCTTTCCCTCTCCCTCTCCCCTCTTTCCATCCCTCCCTCTGTCTATGTCCCTTGACCTGCCTGTGTGTCAGCCCCGGGTGAGACAGCTTCCTGACACACACAGCCGCACCCAAGCACTTCACAGGTTGTTAAAGGCCATTTGAATGCTAATGAGGCTTTGTTGTATTCCACCTCATCTTAGGCCCCTGCAGCTCCACTCTGGCTAAGTGAGAATTGCCCGACCCTGGCCCCCACAGAGCAGCAGAGACTCTCAGAGTCGCGCTGCAGCAGACAATCTTTAAAAGAAAAAAAAAATACATTGGTAGGATGTCTGCAAGGTCCGCGGGCCGCCAGGGAAGGCTTGCCGGGCCGCCCCTGGCCCGCGGGCCCTACTATGAGTACCCATGCTCTAGGATGACGTGGTGAAAGGGAGGCATGTTTTTGTCCTTGATATTTGGATTTAAGCGGGGACTCCAAGTCAAGTTCATTTTCACGGTCTGTTGCGTCATTTTTAGTTGTGGATTTTTGATGAAGGACACTAGCCATCCCTGCTAAAAGGGCCAGGATTTCAAGTTTCTGCAAACTCATCCGCGAACTTGCATCACCAGGCTGAGAAGTTGTGCTTTCAGCATGAGCTTTGTTACCCACTCTTATATAATCCAGTCCACTCTGCTTGGCTTTTTTGTCCTTGCATCTTTTTTCTGCAATTTCTTCCTCTTGTAGTTCGCGTAACCCCCTCTTAAGTCTACCAGCGCTTCCCCGATTGCCACAGTCCATTAACATCTGCTTTTCCTCCAGTGCCTTTTGAAGTAACACCTGTTTTAGACCCTCTGTTATGGCAGAATATCTTGCAATTAGCTCTTGAAAAATATCCTGAATCATTAGACACCGTTTCTTCACTAAAAAAAAAGCAAGAGAAAAAATATATATATTTACATATAAACTTCAAAACAGATAAAAACACACTGACCACTTGCAATAAATATTCACGCTCTAGCCATAATATTTAAATAAAGAGGTATTGATAATAAAGGACAAATGTACAATCTATCCATAACCAAGTAAGTAAGTTTTCCTTAATAGACAGTACACATTGTAAGCCTGAACTTGAACCTCCTGAAAAAAGTTGCCTAAATAAAATAGTTTATCCAAAAATGGCTGCCTTATAGTAGTGCCACAAGCTAAACGTTTCAGTCCTTTTCATAAGTGTTACATTTGTCTCTGGAAAGCAATCCAAGGCATATGTGGAGACATGCATGTTCATTTTTACTGTCCATTATTGGACTAATTAATCACAAATGTAGGTTTTTACTGAAACAGGTTGGTAATTTGTACCGTTATCCTGCAGTTGCAAACTTATTATAAAGGTTTACTTATTGTGCTTACCAGATGATTGGAACAGAATCATAGCTTTAAAATCTCTCTCTTCGGTGATTGGCCGACCAGCTTCATCTAGATTTTCGACCAGCCATTTACAAAGAACTTCCCTGGGTTTGTCCAAAAGCAGGAAGTCACCATCTTTTCGAACACACACAGAATGATCGCAAGTGAAAAACAGGACATTGAATGAAACCATGATTATGTCCTGCTAGATATAAAAATCAGGAATTAGTTTGTGTGTGGTTTAAGTTTCAGAGGTAAAATACAAAGTATATCAAACTGATTAACAGATTTAATTGGAGAAAAGCACCGCAAAAAGTACACTGACCTGGTGCAATTTCTATCTAATATGCCTAGATGTTGGACTACAAAGAAGTGTTTGGGCATGCACTGAAGACCATTGAGGAAATTACCTAATAATCAACTTTATTTTTGGAGAGCCAGAGTGTATGCTTAGGTCTTGCTGCTCAGGGCAAATAGTAATAGCAAAGTAAAGGCATTGTGAGAGAAATAGAAGAACTATCAATAAGTGAACTTTCACACGGGGTTTGTGACGGGAAAGTTACCTATCCCCACAGATGCATAGGGAGTCAGATGCCTGCTACCCTCTGCCCACCGGCACCCCAACATGAAAGGACAAGCGTTAAAAATGCAATAGGTTTCACCTTTTATTAAGCTAAAGGTATTAGCTTTGCTAGTAGTATTGTACGTTAATTGTGCAATATGTAATGGCTTTATAAATGAAACAAAAAGACATTACAATGGCAAATACAAAAAGCAAAAGCATTGGCATAGCCAATAGGTCTCCCCTCTGGGACCTTATAAGTGTTTTGCCAGAGGTGTTTGGAAGTTTGGTAAGAGATGCAATTTAACAAAGGGATCCCATACCTCGTTGAAACATGCAGTACCCACAGTTCAAACGAGAAGAGGGCATGGGGAAACCTCTTATAAGATCTCAATCAATGGGGAAGGCACGCGTTACTGCAACTTGTACGTGCTTTCACCGTATAAAGTTGAATTCTAGAAGCGAGAGAGAGAGAAAGAGAATGAGAGAGAGAGAAGGAGTGAGAGAGAGAAAAGCATTGGGCCAGGATGCTTGGTTGGAAACGGTGCCTGCGCAGCTCCCGTCGAGACCCCAGCTCGAGGGAATACATAATCCTCCATTAAGGCAGATAGATGATTTACCGCGTCTTAGCCGCTGTGTAAACACCGCCACCAGGACACGCAGGCCCCAGGGGCAGAGTGCCGCTTGGCCATGATTGAAACCCAATGGGCTGGAATTAATAGGAAATATTAATGCGATTTATCTTAGGGCTCGATCCCTCTGCCTCAATACTTTAGCAGTAGGCCAGGTTGTAACTGGATAATATATGGCTGGGATCGATAGTGGCAGATGTAACAAGACCGGCTTCATTTTTACAGAGATCTTAGCGGTAAAGGTAAATTAGCGCAAACAGGCAATACGTAAATGGCCCTGTCTCAATAATATATACAAACGAGTTAAAAACATTGCATGCACGTGGAACGAAACCAGAATGATAGCCAGTTTTGCGAAAGTAGATATTGCAAGATGTTGGAATGCGTCTGACTACGTTTCCTAAATAGGGGGTAAACCTCAATTGCCACAGGCAACCAGCCCTTTCAATTACACAAATAGCAAACAAAATAAGGAACATGCATTACAACGGGTAAGTTATTTGAAGCATTTATCCTTATGCTTTGAAACGCATCCATGAAAACTGCCAGTGTTTTAGAAGATGTGCTGAGCAGCACACTACACAACTTGGGGAACGTGACCTGGATTCAACAATAGAGCACACATTCATTTAGTAATGAAAGCTCACTACAAGTTGCAAGGACACAGGTAATGCTCAACAATATACAGTATTCACATAAATAAATGCGTTTAGCCTTCTTTGATTGACAACTTTTCAGTAGATCGAAAACTGTTCCATTTGGTCGAGAATCTAGAATACACGCAGGTGCACTTGGAACCAACATGGGACCTACAATACACGGGCAGTGGTTTATTTTTCCTTACGGCGAAGAACTTGCTGTAAAACACATTTTTTAGGCTTTTTGCAGTTTTCCACAACTTACACAGGCACGCACTACGTCACACATACACAAAAATACACATGCTCAAACACAAAAGGTGCATATTAAACAAGCAGGCAGGCTGATACAGACAAACATCAAATACACAAAATGCACACACATTGCAACACAGGCATTCATTATAACACGTACGAAGCACACACATGCAGGGAGCTGCGTCTGAATTTGTTGGCCCCTTAATGAAAACTCGTGCTTTCCGAAAAATGAGGAAGCTGGTGTGGGACGGAAATCCATCTGTCCCTTTTCCATTGCACTCACGGCGGTCTTCGATCTTGCCGCAGAACAATGACGTCACTTCCGGCGCTCCCGGATGTGCGTAGGCTTTTTCAAGAGGAATCCTCCGGCTTCAGGTATATGCAAAGGTGAGAGAGCTGCTCTCCATTGAGGACCTGCGGTTCGAGTCCCAGCCAGCCGGCTGTTGGTTTACAATAGGTGATTTTGGCATTGTGTTCGAGGCAGCTGTGCTTTTTAAAAATGTATGTTAGTATTGTGATGGAGTGAATTCGGCAGTCACCATGACGACAAACCTTGTTTTCCTTTGCAAGACCTATTCCTCGGGCCATGAGAAGGTCGGTCTGTCCGCAGTTGTTTAATGAGTCTAACAATTGAATTCCACTAAACTATGAGGCAGATTTACAAGAACCTTGCGCCACTTTTGCGTCACTTTTCCGTCACTTTTCCCATGTTAAAAGTGGCGCAACGGGCTTGTAAATCTGCCCCTATGTGTTTATGGAAATACTCTATGAAGGAAGTGGAGCCTGGGGGTACAGAAAGTATAATTTGCAATCACAGCAGCGCCTCCCGGCATTCCGCATTCATAAACAGTTTGGGGGTTTGTAGGGCTTTTGGATTTTAGGGCGTACATGGTCATTTTTGGGTTGAGGGTGGGTTTGTGTTTTGGGGGGCCAGGTGTAATTTAAGGGTTTAGAGCATGTTTGGGTTTGGGGTGCGAGGGTTAGTTTTAGGGTTTAGGGTGTGTTTGGGTTTTAGGGTACAAGGGTTAATATTAGGGTTTAGGGTGTGTTTGTGTTTGGTGTGCAAGGGTTAATTTGGGGGTTCAGGGTGTGTTTGGGTTTTGGGGTTAGGCTTATTTTTAGGGTGGGTTTGGGGGTTCAGGGTGTGTTTGGGTTTTGGGGTGCCAGGGTTAATTTTAGGGTTTAGGGTGGTTTTGGGGGTTCAGGGTGGGTTTGGGGTGCCAGGGTTAATTTTAGGGTGGGTTTAGGGTGCAAGGGTTAATTTGGGGGTTCGGGTGTGTTTGGGTTTTGGGGTGCCAGGGTTAATTTTATATTGGGGATCAGGGTGTGTTTGGGTTTTGGGGTGCAAGGGTTAATTTGGGGGTTCAGGGTGTGTTTGGGTTTTGGGGTGCCAGGGTTAATTTTAGGGTTTAGGGTGTGTTAGGGTTTTGGGGTGCAAGGGTTAATTTGGGGGTTCAGGGTGTCTGGGTTTTGGGGTGCCAGGGTTAATTTTAGGGTTTAGGGTGTGTTTGGGTTTTGGGGCACAAGGGTTAATTTGGGGGTTCAGGGTGTGTTTGGGTTTTGGGGTGCCATGGTTAATTTTAGGGTTTAGGGTGTGTTTTTGGGTGCAAGGGTTAATTTGGGAGTTCAGACTGTTTTTGGGTTTTGGGGTGCCAGGGTTAATTTTAGGGTTTAGGGTGTGTTTGGGTTTTGGGGTGCCAGGGTTAATTTTAGGGTTTAGGGTGTGTTTGGGTTTTGGGGTGCATGGGTTAATTTTAGGGTTTAGGGTGAGTTTGGGTTTTGGGGTGCAAGGGTTAATATTGGGGTTCAGGGTGTGTTTGGGTTTTAGGGTGCAAAGGTTAATTTGGGGGTTCAGGGTGTTTGGGTTTTGGGGTGCCAGGGTTAATTTTAGGGTTTAGGGTGTGTCTGGGTTTTGGGGTGCAAGGGTTAATATTGGGTTTCAGGGTGTGTTTGGGTTTTGGGGTGCAAGGATTAATTTGGGGGTTCAGGGTGTGTTTGAGTTTTGGGGCTCCCAGCTGCAGGAGGTCAGACGTTTATCTGCAATTCATTGTGCAATTATCCAACAGTTTGCATTTTTCTGGAAAACTGAAACCAAAGTGGTGGACATGCTCTTTAAATAGACAAGCAATTCCTGTTAAAATCACCAGACGCAAAAACATCTTATTGAAAACACAATAGTACCTTTGAAGTATTCAGATGCTTATTTTCAAATCACCCCAAAGTCATCAGGAACAATGTCATCTTGTAAAGTTATCGGAGAGTCATTTACAAGTCATCCTCAGATTATCAGGAATAATGACACCTTCTGAAGTCAGCAGATACTAATTTTCAAGTCATCCTTAAATCATCACGAATAATGACACCTACTAAAGTCATCAGATACTCATTTTCAAGTCATCCTCAAATCATCATTCTGAGCTTCTGCAGCTTGCTGATGACTTCAAGAGCTTGATGATGTCTGATGACATGTAAATGACTTCTAAGGTAGTTGGATGATCATCCAATGACTCTGGGATGGCTTCTAAAGTAATCCTGTTTGACCTGACGTTACATTTGTCTGGTCCCTTTCGAAATACCAAATCTAAGACCTATTGCGAAAGGCAGAGAGTATGAAGAGACTGTTTAAATCTGCCTTAACCTTTCAATAAAATATGTTCTTCGTAGGTGGTGACACAGAAGCCCTATGGACTCTTGCGTTACAGACTACGGATCCACGTAACCATAGATCAGAGTTTTGTCTTGAGACTAGTCACACATCTTTCAATTTTACTCTTGGCCTCAACCTACAGGTATGACACTGTTTACTATGCTTTGCCTTACTTTCTAAAACCTGCAAAAATCGACAAACCAGCTGTCTAGACCTTGTGAAGCATTTGAAAACACTCACACTTTTGCTTCACTGTTCCTTCATTTTGGAAGGGAATCTTCCAACTGGATACTTTCTTTTGTGTTCTTGTTTTTTTGTTTTAATGTACACTACCAAGTGAGAATGCAGGTAGACTCAGACTGTTCTATGCATTTTAATATCCAGTTTTTCAAGCTTGTTCGTGCTCTAAAGTTGGCGAATTCGAATCGTTTATTTGAATTTAGATAAGATTCAAATATGTTTTACAAGATTTGTCTGTTTTTTTTGTTCTTTTGATAGTATCGCACAATGAGGGGAATGAAGTAATAACAGCCACTAATACCTTCATGTACGGCGACTCACTTTATTGATCACTTTTATTGTATGTTTTTGATTCCTGCCCGCACTGCATCGTTCATTTACATCAGTAACTGTAAACATTTAACACTTGATTGGTTATGCATGTTTTGTGTTATTGCCATTGCTACATTCTGCAATGTAATTAATGTTATATTCATGTATGCAGAAAACTGGAAAAATAAAACTTTTAAAAAAAAAGTATTAACAGCCACAAATGCATTTGTTATTCAGCAGCTTTTAGACAGGAAAAATGTATAGTAGCCTAAATTATTCAGACTTATCTAGGAACGTGTCTGTTCTGCAGCCCACAAAGGTATTGCTTTGTTTACAACTTTTTCTGTTTTGGGTTTTCAGGTGGCAAATATAGAACTATAAAGACTCTAAAATGTGAAAGACCAGGTTCACTTTGAAAATGTTAGCAATGTTGACTAGAACTTAGCCAATCTAATCAATGGGCAACAGTATGAAATAAAACAAACCTCGTGGTGGATTATGTTGTTCTGTTTTGCACAGCAGCCTATTTTCTGAACATCAAAAGATAGGCGAGCATCAGGGATTTTGAGTTCTCATATCTTCAGTGGTGGGAAGAGGAACACTAGAATACTTTTTTTTGTATTTGAAATACCCGCACTCGTGACACGTTTTTGGCCATATGTAACCTGCTTCAGACACCGGCTTTCCTCGAAGGTTGACATTCTTCTCTCATCTTCCTACCCATTCTTCAGTTGTCCCCCTTTCTCTTACCTCTATGTAGAAATGCTGCTTTGTTAAAATTAGTACAAAATACATCAATTTCAATTCTGACGTGGAATACACTCCAAAGTATTTTTTAGGGCTCGGGCCTACGTCACACTGTGTAGCAGTGTAGGCAGAGCCCAAGAGTCCTTGTGTGAGGGTCTCCGAAAAGCTACCTAACAAATTCCTGGTTGCTCGTGATTTTTCGTCCTTTTTTTGCCAGCTGCATGGCAATTGGGCGAAATGCGTGTGTTTTCAGAAGAGAGCACGCAATAGGCCATAGGCAGTAGAGAAGCTCCGCCTATTGCATATTCCGTGCGGACACGCGCAGAAGAAGGGCATATTTCTTCCATTATCGCGGCTGTCAGGGGCCGGGGTAATTGAAGACAGATGCTGGGCGCGCGTGCACCACTCTCGTTTTTAGGGCTCGGAAGAGAGCCCTCTTGAACGGGGTTTTAAAATAGGCTTGCACATTCCTCAGGCTCGTCCGTGTGATTTTCAATACGCGGCCTGCTATAGACCTTTTACTGCGTGTTGTTTTGTCTATTACGCGCGTTTCAGGCACAGGCACGGGCGCGATCATTGAACGCATATGGTGTGTGCGCGCACCACTCGCGGCTTCCGTCTCCGAGGCGATCTCAAGTTACTGGGAGGTTTTAGCTGAGTGTGCTGCACTTCATCGACCGGGAGGAGGTGAACCAACTGCGCTTCACTGTCACGGGCCGGGACCGGGGCCAGCCCGCACAGTGGAAAGCCCCCGTCAATATCATGGGCACAAGAGAATGCAAAAAAGAATCGTTGAACTCAGCGAATTGATGCCATAGCGCGAGTCAACTCCAGGACGACTGGACTAATGGCAGCTCTTCTGTAACGCCACAACCACAGCGTGACTCAGGGCTGTGGAAGAGAGGGGCACATACCTGAGGGCCGCGTCGAGCAGGGAGTCCGGGAGGCCCCCGCGCATATCTGCACATAAGATACACTGAACTAAGCCACGTCGCCGTAGCTTCCTCTGCTTGAGGTGGGTGCCCCAGAGACTTTATCAACCATATTTACCGTCATCCTTACAAAATACTGTGTGCACAGCCTTGATCCTGGCAACCATTTGCTAATCTGCCAGCACTGTATTTATTTAAAAGAAATCTGTGTGTACACACACACTACATACTCACGAATATACATGCATGTGATGTATGCAGATGCCCAGAGTGCGCAGTGCTGTTTATTATCGTTACTGAGTGCAGCGAGGGACACGGGGAGTTTCCGGGGATGCCGTCTGTCCCTCAAAGCCGTTTAAATATCGTATTTTTCTTTGCGGAAGTGCACGTCAGGTTCCTGCCAGGGTGATTCTGAGCACAAGGTTATATCACACGAGTGAAATGAAATATCTCATTACATGGGCCTCCTACAAGACGGTTAGTTAGAATGTGTCGTGCTCACACCATTCAATTCACAATTGCACTAATACCCTTGTACATATAGTTATTAGCAGATGTCAGTAACATTTAATTGGCTCACAATTATTATCATGGTATGTCACATGTATAGCACACGAAAAGCACTTCAGTATGTGCTTAGATAGAACGCATGTTTCAGTGCAGACCCCCCTACACCTCTCACAGTGGCCCCGTGATCTTGCACCAGCTTCTCTTCAGCCCATGCACAGGATGATATGTAGGCTACATAAGTGGCAGTATACTCTGCGCAGCAACCTGCATCGCCATCTGTGTACATTCCTGCAGATGAAGGTGATGTGCTTAACTTGCACCATAGCACTGTTCTGTTGAACTTCACCAGCACGTTTCAAAATGTATTGAATTAATGTAACCCCTTGCAAAATTCTCAGAGGGCATGGTGATCTTCTTTACCCCTGTACAATCCTGCCGTTTAAGTCACTTTTTAACCCCCGATACCATCCTGAAGGAGGGAGTAATGATGCACTTAGCCAAATGAACATGCTGCAGGAGGGTATGGTGATGTGTTTATGGCCTGTACTATTTAGATGGAGAATGCAGTGATGTGCTTAACTCCATGTAAATTCTACGGGAGGGTATACTAAATCCCCTGTATAATCCTGCTGGCGGTGACAAAATGCATAATAACCCACTGACTGTTCTATTCCGTAGGAGGTTGTAGTGAAGTGCGTTATAACCCTCTGTACTATCCCCAGGAGGGCATGGTGGTCAATACCCACTGTTTAATCCCGTAGGATGGTGTGATGCTGTAGTTATCTCATGCAGACTGTAAGAGGATGTACTTAACCCCTCGCACAATCCTGTTGATGCTTGGGGTGACACGCTAAACTCATGTGCAATCTGGTGATGTGCTTGACCCGACTGTCTACATGTACACAGTGGAGACATGCGGATTGGGCCGGTTCAACAACAGACATTAAGGTGCAGAGCCTCTTCTCACCCACCATCTCGATAGAGGACCCCTCCCCCTCTGGACAGATGCTGCCGCCCCTCTCCATCTGAAAGGGATCGGGACGTAAAGTGCCAAAGCTCGGAGAGCTGGGAAGTGTTACTTTTGCCCCCTCCAGAAATGCTGTGAGTGAGTGTGTGTGCAGAGTGAGAGTGTGTGTGCAGAGTGAGAGTGTGTGTGCAGAGTGAGAGTGTGTGTGCAGAGTGAGAGTGTGTGTGCAGAGTGAGAGTGTGTGTGCAGAGTGAGAGTGTGTGTGCAGAGTGAGAGTGTGTGTGCAGAGTGAGAGTGTGTGTGCAGAGTGAGAGTGTGTGTGCAGAGTGAGAGTGTGTGTGCAGAGTGAGAGTGTGTGTGCAGAGTGAGAGTGTGTGTGCAGAGTGAGAGTGTGTGTGCAGAGTGAGAGTGTGTGTGCAGAGTGAGAGTGTGTGTGCAGAGTGAGAGTGTGTGTGCAGAGTGAGAGTGTGTGTGCAGAGTGAGAGTGTGTGTGCAGAGTGAGAGTGAGTGCTGCAGAGTGAGACTGAGTGCTGCAGAGTGAGACTGAGTGCTGCAGAGTGAGACTGAGTGCGTGCAGAGTGAGACTGAGTGCGTGCAGAGTGAGACTGAGTGCGTGCAGAGTGAGACTGAGTGCGTGCAGAGTGAGACTGAGTGCGTGCAGAGTGAGACTGAGTGCGTGCAGAGTGAGACTGAGTGCGTGCAGAGTGAGACTGAGTGCGTGCAGAGTGAGACTGAGTGCGTGCAGAGTGAGACTGAGTGCGTGCAGAGTGAGAGTGAGTGCGTGCAGAGTGAGTGCATGCAGAGTCAGTGTGAGTGCTGCAGAGTGAGTGAGTGAGCAGAGTGAGTGTGAGTGCTGCAGAGTGAGTGAGTGAGCAGAATGAGTTTTACCTTCCTTAAAATGGCAAGAAAGAAAATTTACCACTAGAGATGTCATACACCTTGGGTTGCTCTGTAACCCTTGGAAGTTCTGGGTTCACAGGAGGTTGGGGGTTTCATTTCTGTTTGGGAGTTAAAGTTGTTATACCAAGTGCCCTCAAGATTCAGAAATCCACCTGTAGGGAGCCAATTACCAGGGATTTGTGTGTTTTTCCTTAAGATCTTTGTGTAGAAGTTTAATGGCAAAGACGACATCCATTATTATGTCAAATAGTGCTTCTAACCAAAATAGGAATAGAAAGGCCCACCAAACTGATATGCAGCTTAACTTTCTGAGGTACCTTTAAATCCTTGGCAAGTAGAGGGGAAACTATAAGCTTTTAGACTGGCCCAGCCATTCAGGGCCACTTCAACCACATTTGGTCTCTCTGAATACTCTAGGAAGTTGCAAAGGTGTTTGTTCACTTGTAATGCACCTCAGATGATTTGGATTTTCCAAGAAAATCTTCCCATCTAGCTTCAAATGCTGGAATCTCTAGAATGTATGGAATTCCAATTTGCTGTTCGAGGGGATATGCCCCGAACATACTCTTGACAAAAGACTAACCCAGTCCAAACAGATGTGCCCAACATTTCTTGATTTAGAACCTGATATTCCAAAACTGGGTTCCTTTGTTTGTTGATCTACTGGGGCGCACATTTCTTTTACCATAGCAGGATGCACCAGTTTGTACTTTATCTTGTCAAATATTTGAAGCTGACTGCTTCTCTCAAAAGTTCCAGACAGTTGAAATCCAATACAGATTCCTATCCTGTCTTCTTTCTTCCCTTCACAGTCTTCACCACTTTTAAGATTGCCTCTTCTGGACAAGTTTCATAGCATCGTTGACTGGTGTATGCTTCTATTTTGAACTCTGAGACGTGGGCAAAAGTTACCCTTCTGTTTTAAGCTTGCATGTGTCTAGGTATGTACATTAATTCTTCCCTTACCTCTACTGAAAGCAGAGCGTAGTATGTATATGTGCATTCTCTCGGAGGAAGATCCTTCAGCTGCTCCAGAGCTATTAACTGTAACAGGCTCAGAAAAAACTCTCAAGTCTGTTTTTCAGCCGTGGCTGATATGCCAGAAAAAATATTAAAGCAACATTTATCAGATCTGCCGCTGGCAGTCGTTCTCTGGATGCGGGGGACTGCGACGAGGGCAAGGCCAGTGGAGCGAAACTGGCGGGTGGGGGTGTAAAAGCTGAGTTGTCTGTTGAGGTATGCTGGTCCGGTGTTGTGGAGTGCTTTGTGTGCGTGGGTGAGGAGCTTGAAGGTTATCCTCTTGTTGATGGGGAGCCAGTGCATGTCTCTCAGGGGGGGTGTGATGTGGCTGTGGTGGGGGAAGTCGAGGATCAGACGTGCAGAGGCGTTCTGGATGCGTTGCAGCCTTCTCAGGAGTTTGGCCGAAGTTCCCGCGTAGAGAGCATTTCCGTAGTCCAGCCTGCTGCTGAGAAGGGCCTGTGTGACCTTTCTTCTCGTTTCGGTGGGGTTCCACTTGTAGATCCTGCGGAGCATGCAGAGGGTGTTGAAGCAGGAGAAGGAGACAGCGTTGACCTGCTTAGAGGTTGGAGTCGAGGATGACCCCTAGGTTGCGTGCGTGGTTGGTGGGTGTTGGAGCTGATCCCAGTGTGGTCGGCCACCAGGAGTCGTCCCAGGCTGAAGTGGTGGAACCGAGGATGAGGACCTCCATCTTGTCCGAGTTCAGCTTCAGTCTGCTGTTCCTCATCCATTTGGCGATGGCCTTCATTCCTTCGTGGAGGTTGGTTTTGGCGGTGTGAGGGTTTTTGGTGAGGGAGAGGATCAGCTGGGTGTCATCGGCGTAGGAGATGATGTTGAGGTTGTGCTGTCGGGCGATGTGGGCGAGAGGTGCCATGTAGATGTTGAACAGCGTTGGGCTGAGGGATGGGCCCTGGAGTATGCCGCAGATGATCTTGGTGGCATTGGAGCGGAAGGGGGGAGGCGGACGCTCTGTGTTCTACCGGAGAGGAAGGATGTGGTCCAGTCCAGGGCCTTCTCTTGGATCTCGGCGTCGTGTAGGCGTGTTCCTAGTGTGCCGTGGCAGACCGTGTCGAAGGCGACTGACAGGTCCAGGAGGTTGAGGGCTGCTGTTTCTCTGTTGTCTAGCAGGGTCCTGATGTCATCGGTGGCGGCGATGAGGGCGGTTTCGGTGCTGTGGTTGCTGCGGAACCCGGACTGGGACGGGTCTAGGATGCTGTTCTACTTGAGGTAGCGGGTCAGTTGTTTGTTGACTGTTTTCTTGATGTTCTAAGCCAGGAGCAGGGAGATGGGCCGAAAGTTCTTGAGGTCCTTGGGGGTCCGCCTTGGGTTTCTTGAGTAAAGCGCTTATCTCGGCGTGCTTCCAGCTTTCCGGGAAGGTTGCTGTCTCGAAGGAGATGTTGATTACTTTCCGCAGATGGGGTGCGATGGCTGTGCTGGCTTTGTTGAAGATGTGGTGTGGGCATGGGTCTAATGGTGATCCGGAGTATATGGTGTTCATAATCTTGCTGGTGTCCTCGTCGTTGATGGTGGTCTAGGAGAGCAGGCGGGTGGTGGTCGTGGGGGCGGAGGTCTCAGTGGTTGTTGGGGCGGTCGTGACGTTGAAGCTTTCGTGGATGTTAGCGATCTTGCGGTGGAAGAAGGTGGTCAGCGAGTCACACAGGTCTTGCGAAGGTGGGATGTCGTTGGTGTTGGTGTTGGAGCTGGTGTTGGAGAGTTCCTTCACGATGTTCAAGAGCTCTTTGCTGTTGTGTGCGTTGTTATCTAGGCGGTCTTTGAGTGAGGCCCTTTTGGCGGATCTGTTGAGGTGATGGTGACTGCGGGTGGCGTTCTTGTGGGCTGTGTAGCTGTCCGGTGTTTGTTCGCCGATCCAGTTCTTCTCCAGTTTTCCGCATGTTCGTTTGGAGGACTGTATTGGCATTTATAAAGCGCACTACTTACCCGTAGGGTCCCAAGGCGCTTCGACCGCTGCGAAACCCTTCCTGGCTTCCCTGAGAGATGGTCCCTTAATGGGTATCTCCAGGGTGAGACCACGCATCCCCGGCGGTCTGGTGGGGCCGTTAGTGAAGATGAGGCAAGCTAATGCCCAGAGTTGCCGAGTGTGATCGCTGATCAGAGTGGGCACCGAGGCGAGAGAATTATCGAGTCCGCTGACCCTGGTCCAGAAACCTGCCGCGCCGGGAATCAAACCCTGGTCCCGGGCCGTCCTCTGCTCTCGGGTCTGCCACCTCTAACCAGTGAGCCACACTACTTCCTGGAGGTCTTTGGTGAACCAGGTGGCTTTCTTGCTGGTGTGGCTGTTGGAGGGTTTCTTGAGTGGGGCGAGGGTGTTGGCGCAGTCGTCGATCCACTGTCTGAAGTTGCGGGCGGGGTCGGTGGGTGGGCTCTGGGCGAGGGTGGTGGTTAGCTGGTCTTCGGTCCAAGGTTCTCAAAGAGAACAGGATCACTCAAAGGGCTTCCTAAGTTTCCTTTTTTAGGTCTCCCCTACGCTGCGTGCATGCTCTGCATAGGAGACCTCTTAAAATCGATTTGCTTTTTCGCCCAAAAACGTGCACGCTTTGCATTGCTTTCAATGGCAAAGCGTGCGCGTTTGGCGTTTCCCTTTGCGGGAGCGAGCTTTAGCGACATCTGTTTGTAATTAACTTTCAAACAGATGGTGCCGCTGCTCGCTCCCGCAAGGGAAACGCTGTTTGTTTTTGTTTTTCCCTGCTTTCGCTTTTTCCGCATCCCTTAGCGCGATCGGTTTCACTTTCACGGCCGCAAAACAAATAAGAAGTAATCTATCTCCAAGCTTTCAGTGGCCCAATCTGTACTGTGATGTTTGTGCAATATTTGAATAAAACACAAGTAAAAAAAATGTATATATATTTTGACTTGTCAGCTGTCTATTTAATTTTACTTTATTGCCTGACCTCCTAAGATGTGTCTGTAAAACATACTTTTTGTGCTGAATTTCGACCATTTGCCTTGAATTTTTACTGTCACAGACCAGAATTTACCTCCATACTGCCTATGCGACAGCATTTCATCAATTTGTCACAGTGCTTTGTTCACTCGGTGCTAAGTCACTTTCTTCTTGAGTCACAAGTTAATTAATCCCCATCTCCTGCACATCAGCTTTGCGAATATTACACTGTATCCCAAGCGAGACGTACTAGCCCAACAAAGTCCACATCCCGGCTGCATGGGATTTTCTTTTTATTCTGCTTGCCAGAAGGAAAGGGTTTTTGTTTTAAAATGAAAATAATTGTACACAGTGGCTTTCCCGGCCACAAGCAGACGGCGGCTGTGCCTTGGGTAATTTTTCTAGCAGATTTTCTTTAATAGATTGTTACACCTACCGAAGAGGCCTGTACCTCTGTTTTGTGTTAGACAATATACTGCAGGACACAGCATACCTCCGTATTTCTAAGAAATAAAAAGGTATTCATGCATTACTTCTAGGAACCAGTACAAAAGGGTTCAGCCTCATTATATTCACAACATCAAAAGTTCGGCTGTAAGGAGGGATCTGCACGCTGGAATGCTCATGCGGTTTTAATTAGGGATAATTCAAACCCTGTCACACAGTAGCACACATTCCAGAAACTGACAGCACCTTTGCAGCTGTCTTAAAAATCCTCTCTAAAACGGTAGAGCCCAATCCACATGTAACCAATGTACAGTGACATGCCGCTTTACTTCCACTTCAAAGTCAACGAGGTCAGGTCTCGTCTGCTGCCAATTGACCCAACCCTGCCGACCTCATTCTGAAGACAGGCTTTCCGTGAGTTGTCTTTGAATCTGAAGTGACCAAATCCTAAAATCCTTCTGTGCTTCATTACCGCCCATTTAATGGCTGCAGTAACAAAGTTGGCCCTCCCAATAAAAGCTATCCTCTTAACCAGAATTGTTTCCTACCTCTTGTTGCACACTTCAACCATCTCAACTCCTTTTTCTTTCCTTCTATCATGAATATTTATAGATTTTCCTAAGGATTACCTACTTACCATCCTCATTTAATATTTACATTCATCAGGTAAGTTCTGATTTTAATGTCGGTTTAGGCATTGACAAAGCAGTCTAACTTTGACCGTGGCAAATTATGGTTTTGTTTGATTCGTCACATAGCATAGCCAATAGGACTCACCTTTGGGACCTTATAAGTGTTTAGCCATGCAACGGTTGATATTGTTGCACCAAGGATAATGTGCTGCATAACTAAATACTTATAAGGTCCCAAAAGCAAGACCTATTGGCTATGCCAATGCTTGTTATGCTCTGCACTGGGTTATTGATCTGGAAATGTAGAAACTCAATGTTCTGAGTGTGATGGCTACAATTTGGAATTGCCTAATTATAAACCCCAGACTCTGAAGCAGATTTTTTGCAGCACGAGTATGCTCTTGATTGATGACCCTGTCTTAAGACCTGATTAGAATGTATTCTCGATCATTGAACTTCTGCAAGCTCTTGGCACTGAGACCTGTGACATGGCTTCCTGATACCCAAAGATGTTTATAAGCTTCAGAACAATATACAAACGAACTTCTATATTTTCTTTAGTCATACAAATGTAGCTAAGAATTGAGTAGCCAAATGGGGACTACCTTGCTAAGCACTCTTCTTACCTAATTTGATGATGCAGTTTCTTTTTGTAGGTATACCCCTCTAAAGTCAGTCCTTCGTCTAGAAACAAGTGAGAGAAACATGTTGATTAGAAAAAAGGAACCCTTTTCAACCTGGAGAGTCAGTTGAAACCTGAAAAATTGCCCACTTGAATGTAAATCCCTGTAATATTTCGACGGCACCGGCGAAATCAGGGTTTCTGGACAGGCTTATTGAATTGGTTTCTTGTACAAAAGGTTATGAAAATCCTTCACTGTTTATTTGACACACAAATCATGATTTGTATGTAACCAAAAGGGATAAGCAAGATGAGTGTGTTTCCCAGTGCAGATAGATGATATAGTGACCACCATACCGCACAGTTTATGTTGATTTAGTCTGTTTTGGAAGTTGCATGAATTCCAACTGTTTGTTTTCTAGTAACAACTCATCTAACTGGATGGTTACCCCATTCTTTTGGTAAAGGGTTTGGAATTGCACTGAAAGGTCCTTGGAATGAGCGATTGAAATGGTGACCTTTGCCGATCACCAACAAGCTCACAGCCGGCGAGATATCTTGAAACCAACTAGGAGGAGTATGTCCAAGAAACCACAGGGCTCATATAAACACAGACCGGGGGGGGGATTTGTGAACCTGACAGTCAGGAGTATATATTAAAATATATCAATGATCTAAGGGGGCTGGGGAGTATACAAAAGTGAGAAAGGAACCTGGAAGAATAAGTACATAGGAAGTGACTAGGTAGGGTATGTAAATGTGGCTATTTAACCCGTTGCGTGCTGCCGTTGGCCGTTGCGAGCACTACCTTTGTAGTGCTGCGCACGTCCAACGGCAGACGCGGCCCCACCCGCGCACGGAAACAACGGGTTAATGAAAAAATGATAAACTCTCTTCAAAATTAAAAAACTTGTATTTCTTCAACAAAGAAGCTCTGACACCAATAGGCACATTATAGCACTGCATTAAGAAGTACTTATTACAGTGTATTTCTGTACAACTGATAGTCTGAACTTGCATGTCTGGAAGTGCTTTCATAAGTGAAAATGAAGACAAAACGAGTTTTAGTGCAATAAGATATGAGAGGCACGTTAAACCATGACACATTAAATACCCCAAACCATTAAAAACTAAACAATCCCATTGATTAAGCTCTTTAAAAAAATCAGCAAATACAACAGTTAAAAAAGCTATTTAAAATACACAGAATGGAGAAACACTGTTGCTACTGTATTATAAACCTTAAAGTAACTTTGAAGATGTGCATGAGCAACTTAGGAGTTTTTCCTTTCACTTCAAAAGAAATTTGCGGATTAAAATTGCAGAAATGTTTGCTTGTACTGAAATAATTTCCTTCTGGCGCATGATGTTTTTTAAATAAATTGAATGCTGAACTTTAACTCAGCCTCCATTTTACGCTTACTGATGGTGTGATTAACAGTCTATACAAAAGGCCACATCAGTATGTGCTATAATCCTGTGAGGTCACTTTAGGGAATAACGCCCCTTATCAGCAGGCATGGGAAAGTAGTGAAACCCTTTTGGAAAAGTAATGTGTTCCTTCTTAAAGAAACAAAATATAAGGAGCTAAAGTTAGGCTCGACCTAAAAACAGTCATCATATACACATTAATTTTCCTATGCAACAGACTAATCCAGACCTACATCTCACTTGATATGAGAACTCATCGCGTGACCTCCCCTAGGCGAAGACAGTGAATATGGAACGCTATGTTTCCATCTCCATCCTGCTGCAAATGAAAGCTGAGCACTCTGTTTGGCTCAGCATCTGACTGAACTGGGTTTCGATAATATCAGCTAATGGAATAGTAGAAAAGGACAATGATCAGGCAATACAAAGCCAAAAACGTAATTTCAAGTTACTACCACTTAACAATACACTGCAGTCTGGGAATTGCAGTCTTTTTCAGCTGAATCAACTGGACAACCCGCCCGTTTCAGACAACAAAGCTTTTAAACGGAAAGCCCACGAGTTGTTAATAAGTTCTCTAGTAACCATTACCTGCCTCGAGTCCTGTACTGTTCACGTCTTTGGTCTGTACTCTGTCACACGCCTGCTCCACTGGTGTTTCACTCACCTCTCCAAACTGCAGGGCTGACACGATCATGAGCACTGGCCCAACGAAGCCAAAGTAGAGACCATGTCTGTGGGACAGGTGTAGGTCTGTCTCTGTAGCACCTTGAGCAGCGCACTTAGCACCGTGGCTAGACATCACCAAAGCTGTTTTTCACATCTATGAAAGAGGACCGTGGGGTGGGATGGAACGTGCCACCTTAGTGTATTGTAACACTGTAAACACCCTGTATTACACTTTTGAGGTACCCTCACCCAACATGACTGCTGGTGGGATTTGGAATTTTTGTAGCTGGGTTGTAGCGACTCTTAAAAATACAACACTGAGTTTGGGCAAGGGGTCCAGCTGTGAGAAACCGACCAGTACAGCAATCACCGAGTAACACCATACACCTCTGTACAACAGCCAGCTGGTGACGTCAGCAGGGAAGCGAGTCAGTACTGGGCACGATGGAGCATGTAATCCCTGCAGCAGTGGTGCGGCAAAAGAAGCGCGTTGTAAACATATGAGGAACTGTATGTCCCGGCAGGCAGGAGTGTGCACGGCACTAAACTGGATGGCAGAGGCAGCTTGGGTGCTTGAAAGCGAGGGGGCAGAAAACACACGCCGTCAGAAAACATCCTCTAACATTTGACTTCAGCCTTTGAATGCACAGCAATGTAACGAGATAAGAGCATGATTTGCAACCCTGTTTACAGAAACTGATCTCCGAGTGACTGAAAACATCTTGCCCTCTTTCAAATGCTCTTAGAGAAAGGTAAAAGCTCCATTGATTCTCTGGCATCTGTTTTTTGCTGGACTGGGGCATAAGATGGAAAAGCATAATTTTAGCTCCCTGAGCACAACCTATGTGAAACAAACGAAGTTTCTATATCATATAATCCAAATGTCGCCAAAAAATTAAACCAAAATTGTTGTCATGTTTCTCATGTTTAATTCACATGAATCTCATCAATGTCCACGAAGTTCCAATACATTTATGCATCCAAATTCATTGTATAGGTAATCATATCCCAATGCATTTCGGACACATGGTCCTTCGTGAGGGGAATCCTAGAGAAATGATAATAAAGTAATCTAAGTATAATCCACCGAGTAACAAGTTAAAAAATACAGTTGTGCTCTAACGATTATGCATGCGTTTTTACGGATAGTAGTGAGTAGTGAGTCTAACGTGAAACAGAAAAGTGCACTGGAACGAGTAGATCCCGATGTCCCCAGACGTGAACAATAAATGAAACGAGCCAAGCTTACAACAAATACAAAAAGCTACACAAGACCCAAGCAGGTTGAGTGTCACCGGAGAAAAGGAAATGATTTAAAAGTCACCGTGAACGGGGAAACATCACCCTAGTAAAAAAAAGTCCGCGAGTCATTAGCCAAGTGAGGACGCATATAGTAGTGTGTTAGCACTTACGGAGAAATCAAAGCAAGATCACGCGTCCTGCCAGTACGCCCTTCGCCATGATGTGTGAAACAAGCGTTCCGTGTATGCGGAAGTAAATGAGAGAAGAACAGTGTGTATGGAAAGAGGACTGTGAGTTTAGCGGCCATATTGGGATGGTGCCACGGAGAGACCAAAGGGTCAGAGTAAATAAGCAATCAGTAGGATGTAAAAGAAAAGGGATGAAAAGTGAAACGAGAAATAAAAAATAAAACTAGGCAAGGAGAAGGTTAAAGTAATATCAAGGTTGCGTGCCAATAAACAGATAACAAAAACGATGCATGTCAAAGTCACATTTCCACAAAAATAATGGAGTACTCTACAAATAACATTGAAATTCCATCCGATCATTGAGACCAGAAGGTTTCATTGATTGAAGGAATTTGATCCAATGGTTTTCACGCTGCAATAAAAAGTTGTTATTGTCTCTGTCGTCATGCTTGTTGACCACCTCCACTGCAGCGAACCTAAGCTGACTGATGTTATGTCTGCTGTCTTTGAAATGAATTGCCAAATTAGATTTCATGTTAACAGTTCTTATGTTGCTCTTGTGTTCATTTATTCTCTGTTTCAGTTTGCGTGTGGTTTTCCCAGTATATATCAGTCCACAGGGGCATTTGACAATATACACGACATTTTCAGTGTCACATGTGGCATTCAATTTCAATTTGATATCGGTGCCCTTCATAGGGTGTTTGATCACCGGACCTTTGATCATGTTGTTGCAGTTTTGACAATTGAGACAAGGTTGATTGCCTTTGTATTTGATCGTGGATGTAGGTTTAGGATTTTTTATGAGTTCTTTGAGATTGTTACCTCTTTTATAGGCAAATAGTGGTTGCTTACTGAAAATACTATTGAAATCCTGTTCTCGACAGATAATTGGCCAGTGTCTTAGGATGGCAGTTTTGTATGCCCTTGAGGCCTCGGAATACTTGGATACGACCACTGGTCTATTCTTGTTGTCCTTAGGTTTAGTGATCAGCGCCTCTTGTCGTGTGATCCTGTCACAACGTTCTTTGGCATGGGCCAAAATGGTTTGAGGGTATCCTCTCTTTGCAAAACGTTCCAGCATGTTGGTAGCTTGTTCCTCATATTTGGTAGTGTCAGATGTGATTCGTTTCACCCGGAGAAGTTGTGAAAATGTCAGATGGTTTTTCAATGGTTTTTGGTGATAAGAGCTATAGTGTAGGGTGTTATTTTTGTCAGTAGTTTTTCTATAAAGATCGGTCACTAGGTGATCTTGAAGCCTTGTCACTCTCACATCCAAAAAGGTGATGGATTGCTGACTCATTTCCGATGTAAATTGAATGCGATTGTTTATTTGATTGAGATCAGTTACTGCTTTGTGTAGGGAGTCATAGTCTCCTCGCCATAGAACAAAAATGTCGTCTATGTAACGCAAGAATGTCATGGCATGTGTAATCCAAGGTGTCTGGTTCAGAATGTTGTTATTCTCAAAGTATATCATGAATGCGTTGGCATAGACAGGTGCCGCACAATTGCCCATGTATTTGTTGTAAGCTTGGCTCGTTTCATTTATTGTTCACGTCTGGGGACATCGGGATCTACTCGTTCCAGTGCACTTTTCTGTTTCACGTTAGACTCACTACTCACTACTATCCGTAAAAACGCATGCATAATCGTTAGAGCACAACTGTATTTTTTAACTTGTTACTCGGTGGATTATACTTAGATTACTTTATTATCATTTCTCTAGGATTCCCCTGACGAAGGACCATGTGTCCGAAATGCATTGGGATATGATTACCTATACAATGAATTTGGATGCATAAATGTATTGGAATTTCGTGGACATTGATGAGATTCATGTGAATTAAACATGAGAAACATGACAACAATTTTGGTGTAATTTTTTGGCGACATTTGGATTATATGATATAGAAACTTCGTTTGTTTCACATAGGTTGTGCTCAGGGAGCTGGCATCTACACTAGGTGTCACCAACCACGAGTTTGATTCCCACACCTTCCTTGTCAGGGGGTGATATCTCTGAAGCACACCACAACCTGTCTACCCTAACTTCACTGAGGAGTGCGTGACCCACACCCGAACAAAGCATCATTTTAGGCTACTTGTATGAAGCTATGATCCATGCAAGAACTTCTGTTTCCTTGGATGTAAAGTTTCACACTTTACTATTTATCTTTTCTATCTTAAAAGGAGCCCCTTTACTTTCTCTGCTTTGAGATTTTACATATTGCCATCTATCCCATCTTGGGCTGTGAAGTGAAAAGGGTAGCCTATGATTTCCTGGTTTGGAGGATTCCAAAATTGTCCCAGGTGCCTCCCAGAGAAGGTGGGGTGTGTAAAGGAAAGGACAGGAACATTTCACACATTGCTGCCAGCTCCTTCTAGAGCTCTAGTACGAGATGGAAGGGAGCGTCAAACATTGCCACCTGTTCTTTACAGAAGAGCTGAAGTTTCAGAGGGAAGAAAACGTTTAATTCCCTGCAAGGTTTAATACATTGCCCCTTCTAGATCTGTGGTGTGAGAGGGAAGAGAGTTCTCTTCATTTCCTGACACATTAAAACATGGCCCTTCTAGAACTGGTGTGAGACAGAAGGGCATGCCTTTGAGAGGCTGCGAAGATTCACATATTGCCACCTGCCCCTTCCAGAAAGTTATGATGTGGGAGAGAGAAGGGAAGTGAGTAATGGAAATTCCTTTGAGTCCCTAGCTGTGTTAGGTTTTTAGGTCTCGCCTGATTCAGCGCATGCGCATGTCTGGCCGAAACACTTAGTAGTTGCTTTTAAAAGTGCTACCTTGCCGGCCACCAGCTTGATATTACGCGCATAAGAGCGCGCGCACAGCCGCCATTTGGTTTCTTTGATGGCGCGGAAGAATGCCCTCGCCTACCCCCTACCCCCTCCCGTCTCTCAATCCCTCCTCGTCAGCTCTTCATTTCTGTTTCAGTTTTGCGCAGCCTTGTCACTTTCACGGCCACGCGGCCATTGCTTGTTATTTTTATTCTGCGTGCTTGCTGTGCCATGCAACTGGTTACACCTTGACCTGGCACTGTGCAGACTTACGAATGCCTATCTTTTCTTGCACTTGCAAGCCACAATGTTGCCGTTGCTAATGCTCTTTATAGTACGGGGTTGTGCCGCAGTCCCACCATGCTTAGTGGCCTCTGGATATGCTGCTGTATAAAACAGTAATTTACAGAACTACAAACATTTCGATCGAGCCGTCCTTCTGTTTTGAGTGGTGGCTCTCAAGCGCTGTAGTTGATGGAAGAAACGTCCTGAGTAATGTAGTGATGAAAGAGCAGGCCTGATGTAAGTCTCCCATACTTGTCACTGCTGCAGCGGAAAGCACTTACAGCTGTACGCTGGTGACCCTGAAACCTAGCAGTTCATGAAAGCTGAGAGCCGGAGCTGTTCAAAAGCCCTGCACAGGATGCAGTTTCTTTGAACTGCGCTCATACCACCACTTACTGAAAGGCAACGAACTCGGCACACATGCATAATTGAACAAAAACAGTATCAATAGATCCTGGGAGGGTGCATGTGCTCAAAGAAGTAAGACTGCTTTTGCTTGCGGTCTCTGCTGTTTGTTTTGTACTTGAAGCGTCAGAAAGATCATTTTTTTTTTAGCAATTTATTGCTCCTCTTTGTGTAACTGTAGCATCTGTCGGCGCCTAAAGAAGATCAGCATCCCCTTTGGTCATGAAGCAGCACTGACTGTTTTTTTTAAATTACTTTTTATTATTTTAAGTCTTGGTTGTGACTTTTATGCACATGCTCTGAATTTCATTTATAGGTGCTTTGACCTTGGCGTGTGTTTTTGCGTAGGAATATAAAATTATTTAAGAGCCAACCCCCCCTTTCTTTATTCCACCCTCCTCCCCGGATTTGTTTCCTTGTCATTTCTGATACATCAGACTGCACACGCAGTTTAGAAGCATCCCCAGCCTCTGGAGCGCGGTCTCCTTTCAGGTGACTGGCGAGGCACAGGTGTGTAGCAGCGCCCCTTTGTGTGCGGAACATGAAGGGGCGTATCACGTACGCGCCACAGGTTACGTCTGTGCGTCTTGCAAAGGCCTGTGCGAATCAGTAGCAGAAAGAGTATCTTCAGAGCCAGAGGACTTGACTTTCAAGCTATATGTTCCGTTTAGTGCAGGTGATATTAGCCTTGCAGCCCGCTGTGCCTAGAAGCAGTCGAGGAGCTGCAATGGCGCAATGAGAGATGTGTGGATGAGCGGAATAACAGTATCTCCCTTTGATGCCCATTGCTCCATGAGCAACTGTCTTGTTCAATAGAAGAAAAGCTTACATTATGGACGAGGCACAACATTTTACAGAGACGCGGACCGTTCAGTGGCATAGCAAGGTCGTCATGGGCTATAATGCAAGTCAGGAAAGCATTCTAGCACCCCTGGTTGAAATTCCAAATCTCCCCTGGCCCAAATGTGCTCTGGGAGGGGGCCCTATGCACAACCAACTCCCCAAATATAGATTAAATACGAGCATTGGCCTAGCCAATAGTTCTCGCCTATGGGACCGTATAAGTATTTACCCATGCAACAGTTTATGTTGTTGCACCAAGGATATTGTGCTGCATAACTAAATACTTATACGGTCCCAAAAGCAAGACCTATTGGCTATGCCAATGATTGTTCACATTGCTACCTACTGCTGCTGGGATAGCGGAGGTGTGAGAGAAAAGGCTCCTGCTTTAATTCTCTGGTGTGAGGGTTTTACTAATTACTGTCCTTTTCGTCTAGAACTTTGGTCCAGGTGGGTGGCAAGCTTCCTGGAGTTGGTGGTTGTCAGGCTTCATGCTCTGCTACATGCCCATTTCAGTGGGACTGTAATGTGAGAATGGAGTTAGCTGCTTTGATATCCTGGCCCCTTCTATGGGAACATAGTGATGAAGAGAACTCCTTTGAGTCCTCAGTAGAGATGTTTCTTTTATTTCCCTTTCTGAAGCCGTATTGTGAGGACGTAAATTCTATTGGGTCCCTAGCTGTGACGTTTCACACATTTTCACTTGCCTGCTCCAGAGAAGCTGTGGTGTGAGAGGGAAGGGAGCTCAATTGATTCTCTGACTTGAACGTTTTACAAATTGATACTAATCCTTTCCAGCGCTGTTGTGTGAAAGTAAGGGTGCGGGGGTTTAAGCCACTGGCTGAGAGGTGTCACATATTTTCAGTTTTCACTTCTATAGCTGTGGTGTATGTGAAGGTTTTTATTATTGAGTCCCAGAATTGTATGGTACACATATTGCCAAATAGCTCTTCATGAGGATCTGGGTTGTGAGCCTCTTTGATTCTCTGACTTGGAGGTTTTAAACATTGACACCTGCCACTTCTAGAACTGTGGTGTAAGACGGAAGTGAGTTGTGTTGAGTCACAGGCTGTGAGACTTCACACAATTTCACCTGCCTGTTCCAGAAGGAATGTTGTATGAGAAGGGAAGACGTCACTTTGATTCCCTGGCAGGAAATTTGCACACATTGCCACTTGCTCCTTCTAGAGTTGTGGTGTAATGGAAGGAAGTTCCATTGAATACCTAGATCTGAAGTTTCATCCATTGCACCAACCATTTCCAGGGCAGTGGGGGTATGGGAAAGAATGGAGCCGCTTTGATTCCTAGATAAAGAGGTTTCACACATTGCGACCTGCTCCTTTTAGAGCTGTGCTTTGATGGTGCCAAAGGGAAGGGACATCCTTTGGTTCCATTGCTGCAAAGTTTCATTATTTCCCCTCTTCCCTAGGAGGGAGGAGAGCTCCTTGATTTCCTGGCAGGGAGGTTTGACACACCTGCCCCTACATGGGATATGATGTAAATGATTTGGTTCTCTGGTTGTGAGGTTTCACACATTGCCACCTGTCTCTTCTAAAAGTGCTGGGATGTAAGCAGGAAAGAAAGGAGCTCTGAGTACCTGGCTGTGTGGTTGCAGACATGCCCCCTATATCATTCTAGCTAGAGCTGTGTTGTGAAGGACAGGAGGTACTTCGGGTCCTCGGCTGTGGATTTCACACATTCCCATCTTTCCCTTCCAGATGAGATGCACTGTGCAATAGAAATAAAGGGGTTTATTTGGGTCCCTGGCAGTAAGGGTTCACACACTGCACAAAACCATTGCAGAGTAGCTGGGTTTACAGAGGAAAGGGTGATCTGGCTTGGGAGTTTTACACAATTCCACCTGCCGTAAGCTTTTTCTAAGGATATGCACTTGCGGAATCCCAGGCTTCACATGCACTTGCGGAATCCCAGGCTTCACAGAGGCCCACCCTGGTGGCGATGTACTCCGATACATCAAAAGAGAAAGCAAGGGGAAAATGGGGAAGGGGAGAAAAGAGACACGGGTTCTCTTAGAGAGGCACAATTGCGATGGTAAAACCTAGACCAGAGCGTTGTTGCTTCTGGCGAATTAAACTGTTCTACATGGTCAATGCAGGTTTCTGTGAGTAAAAGGGCAAACACCAGAATGTAAAAATAAATGGTATTCAGGGCGTTAAGGTTTGCTAGCCAATAGGGATTCAGCTTACTCTGCTCCACAACGGTGGCAGCTGTGTTGAGACCAGAGGCCGACCAGGATTCCAGTCCTGGGCTCCTGGGCACTACACAGCATGCCACTTGTAACAATGCAGTACACAATTAAAAAAAATATTATATATAGCTATTTATTAGTACTGCTTAACAAATGTACATATTACTGACAGTTACATTAATCTATGTTTTTACCATGTATATGTTACTGCATAAATAACTCATTTTTTTAACCATAACTATTTATCTACAGTTGCTTGACTATGGATCTACAAAAAAAATATGAATAAATAAAACTAATTTGTTTCACGCAAGTGGGGGAAGATGACGGATTTACGTCACAACGGTGAGCAGGCACACGGAAGGCTCCCGTACGTGAGGCAGATGGGAGACATAATTGGTATGTTGAGTTGAAGAAACTTGCAGAAAAGAGTCTTAGTTACAGGGAAAAAAAGACTTGCTGTGCATGCTGTTTTCACAGCGTCTGAAGACGAATGCTGGTGGCAATTGCGGGAAGGCTCCTGCCTGCTTCCTGAGTTGCCTGCTGGCTCGTGGAATCAAGCCGCTCGGTCGGCGGCTGGTCGCGACTGCCGTTGGGTCTGGGAACAGGACGAGACATGGATCCACCAAAGACAACAACGAGAGGTGCTTGAGCGGCTCAGGTGTCGGTAAACCCAGGAGGAGGCTCTAATATCAGCAGTGGATTAGAGGGGATACCGGCTGCAGCTCAATAATCAAGCATGCTGCGAGTAGCGTCCAGAGTCGGTATGCCTATGCTGAAATTGCTACAATCAAGCAAGGCGGTGGATCTGCTTTTAGGTGGCAATTTAGCAGAGCAGCAGAATGGAGACAGAATGGTAGATACTTTGCTAGAGGCAATCCCCTCGACTCAATCAAGCAGTGGGCACATTCAAAATGCAGGTTAGTACTCTGGATTAGTGCAGGACCTGACCCAACAAGGGAGAGAGAACTTTACAAATAAAGAAACCGATACAGCTACAGTGAATACACTGGAATTATTGTTTGAGAGCAGAAACAATGTTTCAATTAGACTCGTCCACTGTGTCAATATTCAACAAATGAAACAATTTCAAACTGTTGCAAATTTAAGGGGGGAGAATTCAGCAATGGAGAAGCCGGGTGGGCTGGCTGAAGATTTGATTGGAGAAACATCTACTTTAAGAGCTGATCTTCCATGGCCCCTGGAAAGCGTAGAACCAACAGAGGATATCAATAATCCTTTATCAGCTATACAGAAACAAAGACCTATAAAGAACTAGCCTTTAGCAGTCAACGGCCCAGCAGAAGGGGTCTATGCTGAGGACAATCCTCTTTTCTCATCCGCTGTGTAAAAGGAAAAATTGAAAACAATAAGTGTGCTGAAAATAACACCCGAAAGGCGTTTTTAAGAGGGGTCACTCAGCAATACATTTGGCAGCAGAATAAGGAGCGGGAAACTGTGGTCAGAGTAGCTTTTCAAACTTTGCTCGCTATGGAATTCCAACACGCTGATGCAATTCAACGAAAGGCCAATGACTAAGAGCAACTGTATGTTTTTTGGTGGTAGATACTAAGGCAGCTATGAGTCGTTCATTAAAGGAGAAGACTGCCGTAAAATACAATAAATATAGGGCTTCACAGTATGAGGAGCAAATTGGGAAGGTACGTGCCTATCAGGTAGCGGACAAGAGAGCTAAAACCCGGATAAAAGCCATAAAAGGGACAAATGATGTTCTACAGACAACTCCGCAGGCAATCTTGGAGCAATTTGCTAAGTTCTGTCAGAAACTCCATGCACAACCCATAGTACCAGAGCAGAATAACCTGCAGCTGTATCTGCAAGGTTTTAGTTTATCAGGCTTGAGTGTGGGAGAATTTGCTTTACTGGAGGAGGAAATTACACATGATAAAATAAAGGAGGCCATTTCTTCTCTTCCCTCTGGGCAGGCTGCAGGGGAGGATGGGAAGGTTTTATAAAACCTTTAAGAATCTAATAGTTTTTCCTGGGAGGCGGTTATACAACATATTGAATCTAGTGGCAGGATTCCAGACACTTCGAATATGACAAACGTAGGCTTTTTTATTTTCATTTAAGGATAAACCTCCAGAGGAATGTGGCTCTTATCGGCCAATTACTCATCAATGCAGATGCGAACATTTTTGCAAAAATTTTGGCTACCCTCCTTGCCCAGATAATGCCCGGGCTAGTATCCAACCAACAGCACAGTTTTATACAGGGATGGGATACTGCTATGCATGTTAATACTGCAGTGGGGGCCGTCGATCTTGCTAAAAAGACAACAACAAACCATGGTATGTTATTTTAGACCCCGAGAAGGCCTTCAACAGGGTGGTTTGGGATAACTTATGGGCTTCATTGGCAGCTTTTGGGTTTAGAGGGAAATGTAATCAATGGGTACGGGGTTTATACTGTGAACCTCAGGCAAAATTGCTTTATGCAGATTTACGATCATCCGCCCTTATAATAAGTGGTACTAGACAGGGATGTCCTCTTTCTCCCCTGCTGTTCGCTTTATATATTGAGCCATTTATTCGGGCGCTACAATTTACTATGCAAATCGCACCATTGATATCTGGGACAAGCCAACTTAAGTTAACTGCTTATGCGGACGATATTGCTGTTTTTACTACTGATCGAGCGACAGCAATACGTTTTATTGAAAAAGAGGCAAGTACATTTGGTTGTCTATCGGGCTATAAGCTGAATGTTCAAAAGGCACAAGTAATTCCTAATTTTCGGCCTTACAGACCTGTAACAGGAGTGTGCTCAGTGGCCACATATCTCGGGTTGCTGATATCCGCTCAGAATGAGCGAATACCGACATTGAACTATGAGCCCTTGTTAGAAGCTACAGCTAAGTGACTTAAGACTTGGCACAAGCTCCCAATCGGTGCTAGATGCAACATCATAAAAATGAAGATACTTCCTAAGTTGTTATATTTATTTCGCTCAATCCCTTTCCTTGTTTCTAATGCTTTTTTTAGGAAGCTAGAAGGTATGTTACGTAGCTCTATCTGGGGGTACAAAAGAGCTCAACGGGCTATAGACTTACTGAAAGCTCCATATAGTCAGGGGGGCTTGGCTTTCCAGATTTTAAAACCTATTTTTGGGCAGCATTTGCAGGACATCTCCGTAGCCTTCTAGATCCTGAAAATCAATTTTCTCTTTACCGGCTACAGTTGGGATCTGAATGTCAAATGTTTCTATATAAAACTAATTACCCCAACTATTTCAAAAGGGTTAGGTTTAAGATTATTATACATAGTGTGCATTTATGGCGTGCTATGGCTGCTAAATGTTCAGGATTCAACATCTGGGGCATTTGTATGATAATGGCTTCAACACATTTGAGAATCTGTAGCTTTTGTACAATCTCCCTGCCCAAATGTTGTTTAAGTACTTTCAAATTAGGGATTACTTTGTGAAACATCTAGCATTAAAGGTAGTGTCTAGGTCAGAGATATGGGATTGCTCACATGCAGAAAAACTAAAGTCAATAATTAGCATTATGTATTTATGTCTTAGCAAAATTAGACAGAATGGGTGTGAAAACCTTGCTGCAGGATGGACTAAGATTTTGAGGATAAATAGAACACCCTTAATTACCACTCAGGCTCTAGAAACTGTAGAGGGGTCAATTCATTCTGTTAATTTAAGACTACAGCAATTCCGAACAATATGTATGCTCTATTACACTCCAGGGAAGATTGCTAGCTGGGCTCGACCGGTTCAAAGAGGAGATCGGAAAAAATGTCTCAAGTGCGGGATATATGCTGCAGGCTTAGTACACATGTTTGCTACCTGCCCATAGCTGGAATTGTTTTGGCATAAAGTAGCTCAGGTGATGAAAGAATTTCCCCCTACAGCTATAGAAATTATGCTGGGTTACAGAGAAGAGAATTAAGGGTTGAAGAGGCTTATCGCAATCCTATTAGTGACTGCTCGGCTTACCATTGCTAGGGCTTGGATCTCCCTTAAACCTCCCACCATAGGTGAATGGCGGGTCATGGTAAGAGGGACTTTTGAAATTGAGAAAGCTCTAGCTAGGGCAAGAGGAATTCGCTCTTTGATAAAATTGGAGGCTATTTGGGGACAAATGGCATTAGATACATAAACCCAAGAGTTTAGTTTCAAGTTTATTTTATTTAGCAGAGTTACTTAAAACCATCGCTACAAAATATCTCATTACGTATCGCAGTTATTAAAAATATTAGAAATCCTATTAAAAAACATTATGACCAAATGGTGCTTACAATACATTAAAAGAATGAGCAGTTATTTAGCAGCATCCAACTTTTCCTTGTCCGCTGTATTGCTGTTCTGACTAGGTATTTTCTTCTCCACTTGTCCTAAAAAAAATTTACAAAGCGGCAGTTAAGATGCATGTCCTTGGGTGCAAAACATGCCAGCACAGCCTGTCTCTGTGTACGAATACCTCTCTGATACGTAGTTTTAAAAGCTGTCTCCTTTCCATTGTTAGTTCCTTACATGTACAGAGGAGATGCAGCATATCTTCTTGTGATGTACCACATAAACGACAGTTGGGATCAGATTGGTTTTTCAGCCAATATGGAAAGTGCTTTAAACCCAAGAGATTTGATCAAGGGGTAAATATGTACATTGAAGGGAAAATCCTTTGTAATATGGATACAGATATCTGTTCATTATAAATATTTATGGTACTGCACTGTCCAAGGAATAATTGTTTGTGCTGTGATGTACTCTTAATGTAATGTGATCTATTTATTGCATAGATGTATGTTATGTGAAAGATAATTTGTAACATTGCTCCTTTGCTGACAATAACAAATATTTAAAAAATAGAATAAAAAATATACTCATTTAAAGTACACAACACTTGAAAGCCAGAGTTTACTTAATGCATCTTTAATCTACATATACTACCTTCTTTTATGCATCTATGTATCTATATACCTTCCATGCCTTCCAAGTACTTATGGATCTATAGCTTTATTACTTTTGGATCTATATATTTATTACTTTTACTTTTCCTCTGATTCAGCATTTGAATGCACTACCCCTATTTTTCACTGTATACTGCTCTCAATATAACCTCTACCTCAACTCTTGCCTCATCTCAAACTTCTTTCTACTACTCTATCCAATGCACTACCTTATTTCTCACCCTATGCCTCTATAAATATATCCATTACCTCCACTCTCTCTTTCTTCCCAACCCCCATATCACTACTGTGATCCCCAAAATAACCCTTTCGGGACTCTTTCCTGCGCCACCCCTCCTTGCATCATCTCATACCTCTTTTTACTATTCCAACCCACCAAAACTAGCCTTTCTAAACCCTCCCTCTGACTCTTCCCCCTCCACCTCTCTTTTACTCACCCCTGCACCTATATTTACTCATCCCAAGCCTCCTCCTACTGCTATGAGCTCCAAAACAAAAAAAACAAAAACATTCTAAATCCTTCTTTTCTATCCCTCCACCATCCTTTTCAATCCAAATAAAGGACTAACATGTCCACCACTCAAATTAATTTCATATTTCACTATATTAATTCACCACTAATCCTTTATGGGTTCCGGAGTAGCATGCTACTTGCCAAAAAAGCACTTCAACACCCCATCAAGGGTAGCAAGCGCTATATAGATGCAAACCATTTTCCCTCTTCTCCACTATCCTTCTCAATCCAAATAACTAATATATCCACCACTCAAATGACTTTCATATTTTCACTATACTAATTCACCACTAATCCTTTATGGGTTCTGGAGTAGCGTATTACTTGCCAAAAAAAACGCTTCAAAGCCTCGTCAGAGGTAGTAAGCGCAATATAAATGCAATTACAGTACAATACAAGGACAGACTAACAATTAAAGGCACAACAGCGAGGTAACTCAATGTACAGAAGAGGGTCCCTGAATTCTAAAGATACCAGGAGAGGGATGCAGGGAACAAACTAGTACAAGTACAGAACCTCTCCTAAGTAACACAATGGTACATAGGTAATATATCCTTCATTTAATAAATATCAACATTGTCCCAAAGCGAAGGTTATTTTGTAAACATTATTTTCTTTTATTATATAACAGTAAAAGTATATTCATTAACAACAAGGCAAACTTTACAAGACATCACAGTGATAGTGATACAAAAAAATTACACAAACAACATTACAACAGAAGAAGGTGCTGACGCGAGTTTCGGAGTAGGACCCGTGTCCACAGTTCCTTCGTCAAGGCGCAGTGGATACAATTTTATATAGGCAGAACTTCCCGCAGAGGTTATGAAACAATCAATATAGTACAGCAAAACAGGGGGCTCAATCTTGAGTTTCAATCAAAATGAGTATATCATCTGTAAGGGACAATGGGACATAGTATGTTTGATTACAAACGTTATTTGTACATAGTTCATTACTATAATTATTGTAACTTTCATATTTTCACTATACTTGGCTAAGAAGGGGAGTAAGGAAATGGGGCGCGGGTCTACTTTCTTCAAGATGGGAACAATTTCTATTTCTTATAATGCATTTGGGAACTGCCCCCTGAGTAATGGAGTTTCTCAAGCTCAAGAGGAGGGTCAGGACATGTGAGGAAAGCTTTCCTTAAGATGTGCGGGCCAGCAGTCCGTCGGAGATCCAGATACGACCTTCATTTTTAGGCACAAGAAGACTTTGATGATGGAAGGGAACTGCGCCAGAGAACGAGGGTTCCTGAGTGTGGATGGCTGAGCTTTAAGGGGAGAGTTAGCAGGTATACTAGCTTAATGGTAATAATTTTTTCAATGAAATAAGTATTAAGTGAGTCACACAGTACTTGAGTGGGGGGCAAGTTTCGCCGTGACTCTTGACTTGGATAGCTCGGCAGCAATAGCAAATATTTCCTTAGATTTATGAGTGGAGCTCAATATTTTTGGAGAAATAGGTTACCTTAGTTTGTAAGATGGTATTTTTATACTGTTTAAGGTGGGTTATATATATGTCTTTTTTAATCTAAAGAGTAGTTTCGTCTCCAGTCATGTTTGGCGCGGGTGACATTTTTTTTGAGTTTTAGATCTTCAGAAAATCAACGTTGGGCATTGTGGTGTCTAACTGTATTGACTTTCCTGATGGGGGTGTAGCTATTACTGGCGGCCACTAGCCAAGATTTAATACTTTCTTAATGTCTATTAATCAAGAGCAGTTCAGATGAGGCCGTCGTAGCTAGCAGGTTGCAGAAGTCATAGATGTTGGAGCGGCTCCAATTTCTTGCCATGAGGCTTGCCTTAGCTAAGTACAGGTTGGTGGGGGAGAATTTAATAAAGTAATGGTCTGACCAGGTGCATGGAGAGACCAGCAAATTAGAAACCATCAGGCTTTTATATGGGTGGGAGCTGACACAGTTCAGTCCATTTAATAAGTCAGGCAATTCAACTGAACTAGTGCCGCCCATCGCTTCGTTAGCCCAATAATTGAAGTGCCCAACTATTAGGATTTTGGCATAGTTAATAACTAGGTGGGATAGTTTTTTATCGCAGTTGTTTTGGGGGGTGGGGGGAGTGGCATGTGACAGGGGTTCTGTAGATTAGCACACAGATCAGAGGTGTGTGTGGGGAATCCAGTTTTATGATTAAGCTGTTAATTGAAGGCATGCCTAGAGCAGCGAGGTAAGTGAACTTTAGCCTTTGATGAACTATAGCAGCGAACCCTCACTCCTATCTTCCCGGGGGCCCTATTGGCTTGAATGTAATAATTACTGGGGCTAGTATGTCTGGGGTGGACTCTGCAGAGAGCCAAGTTTCGGTAAGAAGTAGTATGTCCAGTTTGTCAGAATCAAGAAGCTGAAATATCTCTAGTTGGGGTTTTGACCAGAGAGCGGGTATTCAAGTAAGTGAATGAATGTAAGGGTGAGTCCACCTGTGACTATGATCATTGAGAGTGGTATGTTCACTTATGTAGTTGCCTTGCCTGTTGAGGTTATCTGGGCAGAGAGGCCAGAGAATAAGTTCAGGAAGGTGCTCTATGTATTTCATGATTCTAAGACTAATTAGTTTAGAGTGAGTTGTAGGTTTAAGTATATAGTTATTGGAGTGCAAGCACTTCAAGTCATGTGGGAAATAGTGTACAATTTGAGCATAGTATCTGGCCCTGGACAGAGGCGGGCGGGCCCCATGCATCTTATTGGGAATTGCGTCCTAGTTTGAGACTGTAATGAGATCGGAAGGTCAGCTTTTACATTAAAAAGCAATAGTTCTGTTTTGCTGTGGTTTATCTTGTATCCTCCTTTTCTTCAATCTGCGATCGTCTGCATAACTCGGCTGATGTTAACCTGATCAGGCTGAAGATATAAGATAATATCACCTGCGAATTATTTAAGCCTTGCCATCCCTTCTATGGGTGCCCTTATAATGTCTTTCCGTAATTGTTCCGCAAGTTGTTCAGTAAAAAATGAAAATATTATTGGGGAAAGTGGGCATTCTGTGCTGTTTACCCCTTTTGATGGTCACTGAGCCAACCTTCTTAGAATTGACTATCACCTTAGCCTGCCCTCCATTATATAGATTTGAAAGCATTCCAATAAACTGGAAGGGAAAACTAAAATTGTTTAAGACCATAAAACAAGGCATCTCAGTTCACCAGATCAAATGCCTTTTCGGCATCGATCATCATGATTTGGGCTTTTGTTTCATTAGTAGAGAAGTAATCTACTGCCTGAATTAAAAACTGGGTATTAGCCGACATGAACCGGCCCACCTCAAAGCCAATTGGATCTTCAGGAATTAACTGTTGTGCTGCTGGCGTTATATGGGTCGCCCACATTTTCATCAATAATTTATAGTCTGTATTAAGTTGACTGATCGGTCTATATGAATGGGCCGATTTTCGGGTTCTTATCCTTCTTTAAAAATGTGACTATTGTTGAATCTTGGAGGGTTGTAGTTACTCATTAAAGATTTGAAAACAAAGATCTGTCTAGCTGCCATCTGGGTTTATCCCTTTTATTTAAGCCTAGATCCACTACTACAGAGACCAATGAATGGTCCGAAAAAGCAATGGCCCAAAATATCCATTTGCCCTCTGCTCCATGATTTCGACGCTAAAAAGAAATCTATATGTGAGACCATTTAAATCTCTGTGAGAAACATGTATTGTTTGACATATGAGTAATCTTCTCGCCAAGGATCTTGTAACTAATAACTGGACTTCAAAGCTTCCATTATTCTGTTCGTTTTCGGATTTAACTGTATTTTATTCTCATTTGATGTATCTTTGACCAAATCTTGAAAAAAATTTAATTACCCTCCCAAATCAAAGGGCATTCTGCCCCCAGAGACATTTCATAAAGCTGGGTAAGAGAGTTGATATCCTCATTTATAAGGCCATAATAATTGATTACATTTAGACTCCATCCATTGTTTGCTATTATGAACCAAATCCACCTGCCTTATGTATCCCTGGTCACCTCCCCGACCTCCCATTCAATACTATTACCTAGTAATATTGCTACATCCCTTACAGCGGCCTGTGCTGATGGAAAGAACGCATGGGAGTAACTGCGTGGAACTGACAGCTTTAGGTATGGCTCTTTAGATGGGCTTCTTGTAAAAAGAAGACCTCTGGTGAAAAAGAAGATGGCCTCCCCAGCAAACTGCTATATTTACCTTTGCCAGGTATCCTTTAACATTGCACAAAAGGATCTGAACCTTGCATTTCACAGGAAATGACATCATGCTGTACTTGAATCCTTTGCACCTGACACCATCCATTTACCATCATATCACATTTTAATACTAATTCTGTTCTTCAAAACTGCTCTTTTTTCAGTTTGCAAAGGTGCTCTCCTGCCCTCCCCAAGAGCCAACCCTTAAAAACCCTAGTGTCCTCTTAAAAAAAAAAAGCCCCCAAAGGGAAAGCCCGCCTATCACTCTTGTCTATTATTGTGCCCTTTTGATGACTTGATATGGCACTAGAGTTCTCCGCTCCAGTGTTGGGCGCCGTGAGACCACCAGACCCCAAGCCCCTCCTTCATGGATACCACTACTTAACCTGGCCTCCCATTAATCAACTCCTGCAGAATCTCTTTCGCCTGTTGGATTATACTATGGCTGCCTTTGTTCCCTGACTCTCAAACTGATCTAGGATTAATTTAAACTCTCAAGTCTGTTTTTCAGCCGTGGCTGATATGCCAGAAAAAATATTAAAGCAACATTTATCAGATCTGCCGCCGGCAGTCGTTCTCTGGATGCGGGGGACTGCGACGAGGGCAAGGCCAGTGGAGCGAAACTGGCGGGTGGGGGTGTAAAAGCTGAGTTGTCTGTTGAGGTATGCTGGTCCGGTGTTGTGGAGTGCTTTGTGTGCGTGGGCGAGGAGCTTGAAGGTTATCCTCTTGTTGATGGGGAGCCAGTGCATGTCTCTCAGGGGGGGTGTGATGTGGCTGCGGTGGGGGAAGTCGAGGATCAGACGTGCAGAGGCGCTCTGGATGCGTTGCAGCCTTCTCAGGAGTTTGGCCGAAGTTCCCGCGTAGAGAGCATTTCCGTAGTCCAGCCTGCTGCTGAGAAGGGCCTGTGTGACCTTTCTTCTCGTTTCGGTGGGGTTCCACTTGTAGATCCTGCGGAGCACGCAGAGGGTGTTGAAGCAGGAGAAGGAGACAGCGTTGACCTGCTTAGAGGTTGGAGTCGAGGATGACCCCTAGGTTGCGTGCGTGGTTGGTGGGTGTTGGAGCTGATCCCAGTGTGGTCGGCCACCACGAGTCGTCCCAGGCTGAAGTGGTGGAACTGAGGATGAGGACCTCCATCTTGTCCGAGTTCAGCTTCAGTCTGCTGTTCCTCATCCATTTGGCGATGGCCTTCATTCCTTCGTGGAGGTTGGTGCATCTGTTCTTGGCATGTAGGGCTGCTGACATTCATATCTGTGCATAGATCGCCGCCTAGTGTTGGGTCCGGATGATTGCACATTGTTGTCCTGGAAGAGTCTTCGAAGTATCACGAGATAGGTGGCTCCTCCCCTGGACTACAGTGCGCATGGGCATCGCCTCCATCCCCAGATTGTTTTTTTCCGCCATTGGGTTCGGATGTGTTTCGGTTCCCTCTGTCGGAATCGATAGTTGTTTAACTTTCCTTACTTGAGACCAAAAGGTCTTTAGGACTCGCGTCGGTATTGTCCATCGTTCGGGTTGGTTTATTCATCGGCTCCGAACATTTGCTGACCTTCCGCGTGCTGTCGGCGCGGACGGGCCTACACGACGCTCCAGACTATTCAACATGGAACGAACTCCGTTTAAGAGGTGCCCAGTGTGTGCCTCAAAGTATTCACACCTCGACGTGCACCCAGTGTGCAACAGATGCTTGTCGCCGGACCACGACGAGGCCAGGTGTATGGCCTGCTCCAAGTTCCGGTCGAAGAAGACTCTCAAGCTACGTCGGGCCGCAAGACTGCAGGCCCAGTTATCGGCACCCCCACCAACCAACATCTTTGAGGAAGACGTTGAAGACGACGCCGTCCTACAAGTTTCGGACTCTGACCCGGCGTCTGGGGATGAAAACTACGACGCGGGAGATGAGTAGTTCGAGGAAGTCGTCGAGGAGGTAGGGGACGACGACGGGGCCATTGCCACCATGGAGGATAGCTCGGAAGAGGAGCTTCCTCATACTGACTCAAGGGCCGAACCCCAGCATAAGGCCCAGGTCGGGGGATCGCCTTCGGGCCTTACCCAAGACCTTAATATTCGTCCCTCAGCCCCGCCTCCGGGCCCGGCCACGGACATTGGCGATGCGCCACTCCCGGTACAGAAACCGAAAGTGAAACCATCAGGGTCCGCTCCATCTGTATCGAAACCGAAAGTGCAAGTCGCACTGGTGGGTTCAAAGGCTCCAGAGGCCTCGGCGCCGAAGAAATCCAAAATGGCCGCCGAGATCAAGAGCCACGCCAAAATGGCCGACCCGAAGACCACAGTGTCGAAGCCAAAGGCCAAAACGCCCGACGCGGCTGCGTCGGCGCCGAAGCTGGTCGACGCTCTGAAGAGCCGCGTCGACGCCAAAAAGGTCGAGGACCCTAAGAAGGCATCCAAAAAGCGTCAGGATGACCCCAAGGCTCTGGCTGCACCGATCCCGGTCGACAAAACCAAGGGCGGTGCTGTGTCGGCTCCGAAGACTGCGCCTTTGGTCGCCGAACCAAATCCGGACTCGGAGGACTCGCTCGAGCCAGTCCAGCCCTCCCCGTCCTTTACCAAAAAGGTCACCGAGTCCCTTCAACGTATTCGGAAGGAGGACGTGGCTCTCGGGCCGAAGAATGTGGCGACGAAGCCTCCACAGAAGCCGGCGAAGGCGCAGACGCCGATCCACTTCACGCTGCCGCCGAAGACGACGCCAAAGGCTTTCGCTCCGAAAGATGGGGCCGGGGTGCCCTTGAAGCTGGTGTCTACGCCTAAACCATCCTTGGTGGTGCCGAAGCCACGGCACCAACCACTAGCGGAAGAGGAGCGTTGAGAGGTTGTTATCGACGCCAACACAGGCAAGCTCTCTCTTCTTAAAAGGAAGATCACCCCGGAGCCGGTGTTGGAACATTTTCATAATCCACTTAAAAAGAAGTTGGACTCTGCGGGCTGTTCGGCCCCTCAAGAGCCTACATCTCCACAAGGTCTGGGACTCTCACCCACTCACTCTAACGCTGGAGAGGGTGACGAGGACGAGGAGGAGGAGTACAATTATCCAGCGTACTCTGATCCAGAGGAGGTAAATGAGCCATGGTCAGCTGGAGGCGACCCTGCGGACCCTCAGACTGGGCACGAGCTGCAGTTTTTTGCTGCAAAGACTTCACCAACGAAGGACTCTGCAGCCTTCAACGCATTGATTGAAAGAGCTGCGGCCAACCATGATGTCGACCTCCACGCCTACCCAGTGGATGTCGATTTTCTTTTTGACACTTTCTCAGTGGCTGAAAAGACAGTAAAAACATTGCCAATGCTCAAAGGTGTGCTAAAGCATGCGCCAGAGGTCTTCAAGGAGCCCACCCGGGCAAGGGTCATCAATCCTCGCATTGATAAAAAATACAAGGCGGCGCCCACTGACCCAACATACATCAAGGGACAGTTGCCACTGGACTCTTTGGTGGTCTCCAACGCACGTAAAAGAGCCAATTCACAGACCACGGGTGATGCTCCTCCCCCTGACAAAGAATCAAAGGTGTTTGAGGCATCAGGGAGACGTATTGCTGCACAGGCAGCCAATATATGGCGCATATCAAACACGCAGGCGCTACTTGCACGCTACGATAGGGCGCACTATGACACCCTAGAAACACTTCTACAACACTTGCCAGATCCGTATAAGGAGAGTGCAGAGATGCTGATTCAGGAGGGTAAACTCATTACTAATGCCTCCATCAAGTGTGCTCTAGATGTGGCTGATACCGCCTCGCGGGCCATCAATACTAGCGTTCTGCTTCGCCGGCACGCGTGGCTCAGAATATCAGGCTTTAAACCGGACATTCAGACCACCATCCTCAACCAAACAGTGAATCCAGACCACCTGTTTGGACCTGAAGTAGATGCCACACTCGAAAAAATGAAAAAGGACACTGACACAGCTAAATCAATGGGTGCCCTTCAGTCCCAGCAGTTTCGGGGTGGTTCCTTTCGCCGCTCCAATAGCAGGGGCACCTCAAGGGGTCAAGCGGCACAATCCACGCAATTCTATAAAGCTAACACCCAAACCTCATACACCAACAAGGGTAGGGGTGGATACCGTGGCAACAATATCAAAGGCAGAGGACGTGGAAATAACAGCTCCAGGTCCTCCACCGCCAGCAAACAGTGACGCCTTGTTACTGCCCCCCGACCACACAACACCGGTCGGGGGGAAACTCCAGCAGTTCCTGCCCGTGTGGAGGTCCATCACCACGGACAGGTGGGTCAAATCTCTTATTCAGTACGGTTATTGTCTGGAACTCACTTCTATCCCACCAAACATACCTCCAAGAAACCGTCCTATGTCCGGCGAGCACTTGCACTTGTTGCAGCAGGATGTTCAGGTCATGCTGCAAAAAGGGGAAATAGAGCTCGTTCCACTGCAAGAACGAGGAACAGGGGTTTACTCCCTGTACTTTTTAATCCCAAAAAAGGACGGATCTCTCAGGCCCATACTGGACCTCAGACCTCTCAACATGTACATTCTGTCAGAGCACTTTCATATGCTTACTCTGCAACAGGTTCTCCCACTGCTCCAGCAAGGGGACTTCCTGGCAACTCTTGACCTCAAGGATGCATATTTCCACATTCCACTGCATCCTTCGCACAGGAAGTATCTGAGGTTCACTATTCAAGACCAGCACTACCAGTTCAAGGTCCTGCCCTTTGGGGTCACCACAGCGCCCAGGGTCTTCACAAACTGCCTGGCGACGGTGGCGGCGCACCTAAGACGTCAAAACATTCACGTATACCCCTATCTGGACGACTGGCTCATTCAAGCAAAGTCGTACAAACAGTGCGCCAACCACGTGTCCCAAACCATTCACCTTCTGCACGATCTGGGATTCTCACTGAATTACCCAAAGTCCCATCTCCAGCCCGCTCACATACGGCAGTATCTGGGCGCGACCATAGATACTCTGGTGGCTACAGCCCAGCCAAATTCAGTGAGGATCAACAGCATTCTATCGCTGATTCAAAAATTCAGACCTCAACACTCTCTTCCAGCACGAGTGTTCATGCAGTTGATCGGCATGATGGCCTCCTGCATCTCCATTGTCCCGCACGCGAGACTACATATGCGCCCGCTTCAGGAGTGCTTAGCACGTCAGTGGACTCAGGCTCATGGCCAATTAAAAGACCTAGTGTTGGTGAGCGGTCGGGCATACAACTCTCTGCATTGGTGGAATCCACAAAACCTTTGCAAGGGCCGACCGTTCCAAGAGCCTGTGCCACAGATTATCCTGACGACGGACGCTTCTCTCCAGGGTTGGGGAGCGCATGTACTCCACTACACAGTGCAGGGACTATGGACACCACAGCAGAAGAAGATGCACATCAATGTGTTGGAACTGATGGCAATCTTCATGGCCTTAAAGGCGTTCAAAGTACATCTGTGCAACAAGGTCGTGTTGATCCGGACGGACAACATGACAGCCATGTACTACATTCAGAAACAGGGAGGGACACACTCTCCACAGTTGTCTCATCTGGCTCAGAGCATGTGGAAGTGGGCCATTCAGAGGAACATCTTTCTCATGGCAGAACACCTCCCAGGCAAGGACAACCAGATGGCGGACCTGCTCAGCAGGCACAGCCACCAGATGCACGAGTGGGAGATACACCCATCAGTACTCCAGCCGTACTTTCAGACATGGGGTCATCCAGAAATAGACCTGTTCGCCACAAAGGAGAACGCAAAATGCCAAAGCTTCGCCGCCAGGTTCCCACACCCGCAATCGCAGGGCAATGCGATATGGATGAACTGGTCAGGCAAATTTGCGTACGCTTTTCCCCCAGCACCCCTGATACCGCTGGTGGCACGCAAGCTCAGGCAGCACTCCATGACCCTCATCCTGGTTGCTCCAACATGGGCTCGCCAACCATGGTACACCACGTTTCTGGAACTGTCCGTGCTAGCGCATCAAAGGCTTCGCCTCACACCCAGCCTTCTGACGCAGAGCCATGGCGACATTCAGCACCCAGATCCGCAACAGCTCAACCTGGCGATCTGGCTCCTGAAGTCCTAGAGTTTGGCTACCTCAATCTTCCCCCGGATTGCATGGACATCATTCGGGAGGCAAGAAAGCCCACTACTAGAGCCTGTTATGCAGCCAAATGGAAGAGGTTTGTCATTTATTGTGCAAACCACATCATCAATCCACTAGATGCTTCCATTCAGAACATCATTTGTTACCTGTTTCATCTGTACCGGTGTAATTTGGCTTATACTTCCATTCGCATTCACCTGTCTGCGATGGCCGCATACCTGCAAAATAGACAGCACCTTTCACTTTTCAAGGTGCCTGCTATCAAAGCTTTTCTGGAAGGACTCAAAAGGGTCATTCCACCACGGACCCCTCGGGCCCCAGAATGGAACCTCAATGTGGTTCTTACACGGCTGATGGGTCCTCCCTTTGAGCCACTACATTCCTGTGACATTCAATTCTTGACCTGGAAGGTGGCTTTCCTAGTAGCAATTACATCACGGCGGAGGGTGAGTGAGCTGCAGGCCCTCACAATTCAGGAACCTTTCTTCCAGGTCCATGCTAACAGGGTAGTGCTCCGCACTAATCCTAAATTTCTACCCAAGGTTGTGTCTCAATTCCACATGAACCAGACAATTGAGTTGCCAGTGTTTTTCCAAAATCCTGAGTCACTGGCAGAGCGGAGGCTCCACACCCTTGACGTCAAAAGGGCACTAATGTATTACATTGACAGGACCAAAGATTTTAGAAAGACTAAGCAGCTTTTCGTTGCCTTTGCGTCACACCACAAAGGTAACGCTATTTCCAAGGCTGGTATTGCTAGGTGGATAGTGAAGTGTATTCAGATCTGTTACGCAAAAGCTAAACGTACTCTTACAATTCCACCAAGAGCCCACTCCACCAGAAAGTTGGGGGCCTCTATGGCCTTCCTTGGAAACATTCCCTTAGAGGACATATGTAGAGCAGCCACATGGTCTACCACACATACATTTACAAAACATTACTGTGTAGACGTGCACTCTAAACAGCAGGCAGCTGTAGGGCAGGCTGTTCTCAAGACACTTTTCCAAACTGCTGCAGCTGGCACGGGCGGCCGCCGCTAATGGAGGGACTGCTATGTATTCTATGCACAGATATGAATTCAGCAGCCCACATGCCTCGAACTGCAAATGCTACTTACCAGTATGCATCTGTTCTTGGCATGTAGGGCTGCTGACATTCATATCGCCCGCCCTCCTCCCCGGCGCCTGTAGCAGCTGCAGTGTTCAAATATATGCTCATAGCATGGTCATCATTCACATAGTTCACTCCATCTCAGCCACAATGGCTAAAAACAATCTGGGGATGGAGGCGATGCCCATGCGCACTGTAGTCCAGGGGAGGAGCCACCTATCTCGTGATACTTCGAAGACTCTTCCAGGACAACAATGTGCAATCATCCGGACCCAACACTAGGCGGCGATCTATGCACAGATATGAATGTCAGCAGCCCTACATGCCAAGAACAGATGCATACTGGTAAGTAGCATTTGCAGTTTTGGCGGTGTGAGGGTTTTTGGTGAGGGAGAGGATCAGCTGGGTGTCATCGGCGTAGGAGATGATGTTGATGTTGTGCTGTTGGGCGATGTGGGCGAGAGGTGCCATGTAGATGTTGAACAGCGTTGGGCTGAGGGATGGGCCCTGGAGTATGCCGCAGATGATCTTGGTGGCATTGGAGCGGAAGGGGGGAGGCGGACGCTCTGTGTTCTACCGGAGAGGAAGGATGTGGTCCAGTCCAGGGCCTTCTCTTGGATCTCGGCGTCGTGTAGGCGTGTTCCTAGTGTGCCGTGGCAGACCGTGTCGAAGGCGACTGACAGGTCCAGGAGGTTGAGGGCTGCTGTTTCTCTGTTGTCTAGCAGGGTCCTGATGTCATCCGTGGCGGCGATGAGGGCGGTTTCTGTGCTGTGGTTGCTGCGGAACCCGGACTGGGACGGGTCTAGGATGCTGTTCTACTTGAGGTAGCGGGTCAGTTGTTGACTGTTTTCTTGATGTTCTAAGCCGGGAACGGGAGCAGGGAGATGGGCCGGAAGTTCTTGAGGTCCTTGGGGGTCCTCCTTGGGTTTCTTGAGTAAGGCGTTTATCTCGGCGTGCTTCGAGCTTTCCGGGAAGGTTGCTGTCTCGAAGGAGATGTTGATTACTTTCCGCAGATGGGGTGCGATGGCTGTGCTGGCTTTGTTGAAGATGTGGTGTTGGCATGGGTCTAATGGTGATCCGGAGTATATGGTGTTCATAATCTTGCTAGTGTCCTCGTCGTTGATGGTGGTCCAGGAGAGCAGGCGGGTGGTGGTCGTGTGGGCGGAGGTCTCAGTGGTTGTTGGGGCGGTCGTGACATTGAAGCTTTCGTGGATGTCAGCGATCTTGCGGTGGAAGAAGGTGGTCAGCGAGTCGCACAGGTCTTGCGAAGGTGGGATGTCGTTGGTGTTGGTGTTGGTGTTGGAGCTGGTGTTGGAGAGTTCCTTCACGATGTTGAAGAGCTCTTTGCTGTTGTGTGTGTTGTTATCTAGGCGGTCTTTGAGTGAGGCCCTTTTGGCGGATCTGATGAGGTGATGGTGACTGCGGGTGGCGTTCTTGTGGGCTATGTAGCTGTCCGGTGTTTGTTCGCCGATCCAGTTCTTCTCCAGTTTTCGGCATGTTCGTTTGGAGGCCTGGAGGTCTTTGGTGAACCAGGTGGCTTTCTTGCTGGTGTGGCTGTTGGAGGGTTTCTTGAGTGGGGCGAGGGTGTTGGCGCAGTCGTCGATCCACTGTCTGAAGTTGCGGGCGGGGTTGGTGGGGTCGGTGGGTGGGCTCTGGGCGAGGGTGGTGGTTAGCTGGTCTTCGGTCCAAGGTTCTCAAAGAGAACAGGATCACTCAAAGGGCTTCCTAAGTTTCCTTTTTTAGGTCTCCCCTACGCTGCGTGCATGCTCTGCATAGGAGACCTCTTAAAATCGATTCGCTTTTTCGCCCAAAAACGTGCACGCTTTGGATTGCTTTCAATGGCAAAGCGTGCGCGTTTGGCGTTTCCCTTGCGGGAGCGAGCTTTAGCGACATCTGTTTGTAATTAACTTTCAAACAGATGGTGCCCCTGCTCGCTCCCGCAAGGGAAACGCTGTTTGTTTTTGTTTTTCCCTGCTTTCGCTTTTTCCGCATCCCTTAGTGCGATCGGTTTCACTTTCACGGCCGCAAAACAAATAAGAAGTAATCTATCTCCAAGCTTTCAGTGGCCCAATCTGTACTGTGATGTTTGTGCAATATTTGAATAAAACACAAGTAAAAAAAATGTATATATATATTGACTTGTCAGCTGTCTATTTAATTTTACTTTATTGCCTGACCTCCTAAGATGTGTCTGTAAAACAAACTTTTTGTGCTGAATTTCGACCGTTTGCCTTGAATTTTTTCTGTCACAGACCAGAATTTACCTCCATACTGCCTATGCGACAGCAATTTATCAACTTGTCACAGTGCTTTGTTCATTCGGTGCTAAGTCACTTTCTTCTTGAGTCACAAGTTAATTAATCCCCATCTCCTGCACATCAGCTTTGCGAATATTACACTGTATCCCAAGCGAGACGTACTAGCCCAACAAAGTCCACATCCCGGCTGCATGGGATTTTCTTTTTATTCTGCTTGCCAGAAGGAAAGGGTTTAATTGTTTTAAAATTAAAATAATTGTACACAGTGGCTTTCCCGGACACAAGCAGACGGCGGCTGTGCCTTGGGTAATTTTTCTAGCAGATTTTCTTTAATAGATTGTTACACCTACCGAAGAGGCCTGTACCTCTGTTTTGTGTTAGACAATATACTGCAGGACACAGCATACCTCCGTATTTCTAAGAAATAAAAAGGTATTCATGCATTACTTCTAGGAACCAGTACAAAAGGGTTCAGCCTCATTATATTCACAACATCAAAAGTTCGGCTGTAAGGAGGGATCTATGCGCTGGAATGCGCATGCGGTTTTAATTAGGGATGATTCATACCCTGTCGCACAGTAGCACACATTCCAGAAACTGACAGCACCTTTGCAGCTGTCTTAAAAATCCTCTCTAAAATGGTAGAGCCCAATCCACATGTAACCAATGTACAGTGACATGCCGCTTTACTTCCACTTCAAAGTCAACGAGGTCAGGTCTCGTCTGCTGCCAATTGACCCAACCCTGCCGACCTCATTCTGAAGACAGGCTTTCCGTGAGTTGTCTTTGAATCTGAAGTGACCAAATCCTAAAATCCTTCTGTGCTTCATTACTTCCCATTTAATGGCTGCAGTAACAAAGTTTGCCCTCCCAATAAAAGCTATCCTCTTAACCAGAATTGTTTCCTACCTCTTGTTGCACACTTCAACCATCTCAACTCCTTTTTCTTTCCTTCTATCATGAATATTTATAGATTTTCCTAAGGATTACCTACTTACCATCCTCATTTAATATTTACATTCATCAGGTAAGTTCTGATTTTAATGTCGGTTTAGGCATTGACAAAGCAGTCTAACTTTGACCGTGGCAAATTATGGTTTTGTTTGATGGGTCACATGGCATAGCCAATAGGACTCACCTTTGGGACCTTATAAGTGTTTAGCCATGCAACGGTTGATATTGTTGCACCAAGGATAATGTGCTGCATAACTAAATACTTATAAGGTCCCAAAAGCAAGACCTATTGGCTATGCCAATGCTTGTTATGCTCTGCACTGGGTTATTGATCTGGAAATGTAGAAACTCAAATGTTCTGAGTGTGATGGCTACAATTTGGAATTGCCTAATTATAAACCCCAGACTCTGAAGCAGATTTTTTGCAGCACGAGTATGCTCTTGATTGATGACCCTGTCTTAAGACCTGATTAGAATGTATTCTCGATCATTGAACTTCTGCAAGCTCTTGGCACTGAGACCTGTGACATGGCTTCCTGATACCCAAAGATGTTTATAAGCTTCAGAACAATATACAAACTAACTTCTATATTTTCTTTAGTCATACAAATGTAGCTAAGAATTGAGTAGCCAAATGGGGACTACCTTGCTAAGCACTCTTCTTACCTAATTTGATGATGCAGTTTCTTTTTGTAGGTATACCCCTCTAAAGTCAGTCCTTCGTCTAGAAACAAGTGAGAGAAACATGTTGATTAGAAAAAAGGAACCCTTTTCAACCTGGAGAGTCAGTTGAAACCTGAACAATTGCCCACTTGAATGTAAATCCCTGTAATATTTCGACGGCACCGGCGAAATCAGGGTTTCTGGACGGGCTTATTGAATTGGTTTCTTGTACAAAAGGTTATGAAAATCCTTCACTGTTTATTTGACACACAAATCATGATTTGTATGTAACCAAAAGGGATAATCAAGATGAGTGTGTTTCCCAGTGCAGATAGAGGATATAGTGACCACCATACCGCACAGTTTATGTTGATTTAGTCTGTTTTGGAAGTTGCATGAATTCCAACTGTTTGTTTTCTAGTAACAACTCATCTAACTGGATGATTACCCCATTCTTTTGGTAAAGGGTTTGGAATTGCACTGAAAGGTCCTTGGAATGAGCGATTGAAATGGTGACCTTTGCCGATCACCAACAAGCTCACAGCCGGCGAGAGATCTTGAAACCAACTAGGAGGAGTATGTCCAAGAAACCACAGGGCTCATATAAAAACAGACCGGGGGGGGATTTGTGAACCTGACAGTCAGGAGTATATATTAAAATATATCAATGATCTAAGGGGGCCGGGGAGTATACAAAAGTGAGAAAGGAACCAGGAAGAATAAGTACATAGGAAGTGACTAGGTAGGGTATGTGAATGTGGCTATTTAACCCGTTGCGTGCTGCCGTTGGCCGTTGCGAGCACTACCTTCGTAGTGCTGCGCACGTCCAACGGCAGACGCGGCCCCACCCGCGCACGGAAACAAAGGGTTAATAAAAAAATTATAAACTCTCTTCAAAATTAAAAAATGTGTTTTTCTTTAACAAAGACGCTCTGACACTAATAGGCACATTATAGCAATGCATTAAGAAGTACTTATTACAGTGTGTTTTGTACAACTGATAGTCTGAACTTGCATGTCTGGAAGTGCTTTCATACGTGAAAATGAAGACAAAACGAGTTTAACTAGGCAGGGGGCTACCACGAAAGAACCACGGACTGTGTATCAATAGAGAGCCGAAGCTTGTATACATCACAACTAGGAGGAGTATGTCCAAGGAACCACAGAGCTCGTATAACAAGCATTGGCGCAGCCAATAGGTCTCGCATTTGGGACCTTAACAGTTGGGTTGTTGCACCAAGGATATTCTGCTGCATAATTAAATACTTATAGGGTCCAAAAAGCGAGACCTATTGGCTATGCCAATGCTTGTTTGTTTTTTGTTGCGGTTTTGTTTATGTTGCTAGAGCTACAATAGCTGGACATGTTAACAGTTCTTTGCATCAAATTAACTTGTTTTCATTGCTCTGATTGTTTCCATTCTGGTTGTAGGAAGCAGTAATTCCCGGGGGTGTTGGGGCTGCTTAACCCCTTCCATGCTCATGACGGAACGGTTCCGTCATGAGCATAAGGTGGCCTGTGCTTATGACGGAACCGTTCCGTCATGGTTCCATAGGCCCAATGGAACGTTCAGCACCGGGGGAAAATCCGCGCAGCACAGAAGGGATTAACTGTGCGCATGCGGTGAACTTTGCAAATGAGAAAAAGCCTGGTGCAGGCGCAATTTACAAGTGAGGAGTGAGTGAGCCCCAGGCAGCATGACTCACTCACACAGGAGTTAATGCACTGCACCTGCATACTCAGCATGGTTTAAGGAAACTCAACCCATTCCCTCCCAGGCATCTAACACATATTTACCAAGAAACTCTGAGAAGAGCCTGCCTGCTGCACTGACGGCTGGTGGTGTGTGTGCCTGGTGAAAGCGTGCAGTGACGGCTGGTGGTGTGTGCCCGGTGAAAGCGTGCACAGATGGCTGGTGGTGTGTGTGTGCCTGGTGGAAGCGTGCACTGATGGCTGGTGGTGTGTGTGCCTGGTGGAAGCGGGAGCATTCACAGTGATAGAAGACACAAATGAAACTGAGGAGGAGGGGGAGGAGGGGGAGAAGGGAGGGAGAGTGCGAGCAGAGGCGCATGATTCACAGCTAGAAGACACAAATGAAACTGACCAGGAGGGAGGGGGGAAAAGGGAGGGGGTTAGTGCAAGCAGAGGAGCCTGATTACAGCAATAAAAACACAGATGGCAGCTGAGCACGTGAACTCAAGCTGTAGGCCAGCAAAAGCCTCTAGTGGCACTTTTAAAAACCACTTACTAAATGTCTCAAAGACAGAGCATGCGCTGTCTCAGGTGAGACCTAAAAACAGACAGGGGGTATATATAAACCTGGCATCCAGGAGTATATATTAAAAGATATCTATGATCAAAGGGGGCTGGGGAGTATACAAAAGTGAGAAAGGAACCAGGAAGAATAACTACATAGGAAGTGACTAGACGATATGTAAATGTGACAGTGTGGAACCGATATAAATAGAATGGGCTTACGTGCTATTTAATGAAAGTATGATAAACTCTCTTCAAAATTAAAAAACATGTATTTCTTCAACAAAGAAGCTCTGACACCAATAGGCACATTATAGCACTGCATTAAGAAGTACTTATTACAGTGTATTTCTGTACAACTGATAGTCTGAACTTGCATGTCTGGAAGTGCTTTCATAAGTGAAAATGAAGACAAAATGAGTTTTAGTGCAATAAGATATGAGAGGCACGTTAAACCATGACACATTAAATACCCCAAACCATTAAAAACTAAGCAATCCCATTGATTAAGCTCTTTAAAAAAATCAGCAAATACAACAGTTAAAAAAGCTATTTAAAATACACAGAATGGAGAAACACTGTTGCTACTGTATTTTAAACCTTAAAGTAACTTTGAAGATGTGCATGAGCAACTTAGGAGTTTTTCCTTTCACTTCAAAAGAAATTTGCGGATTAAAATTGCAGAAATGTTTGCTTGTACTGAAATAATTTCCTTCTGGCGCATGATGTTTTTTAAATAAATTGAATGCTGAACTTTAACTCAGCCTCCATTTTACGCTTACTGATGGTGTGATTAACAGTCTATACAAAAGGCCACATCAGTATGTGCTATAATCCTGTGAGGTCACTTTAGGGAATAACGCCCCTTATCAGCAGGCATGGGAAAGTAGTGAAACCCTTTTGGAAAAGTAATGTGCTTCCTTCTTAAAAAAACTAAATATAAGGAGCTAAAGTTAGGCTCGACCTAAAAACAGTCATCCTATACACATTAATTTTCCTATGCAACAGACTAATCCAGACCTACATCTCACTTGATATGAGAACTCATCGCGTGACCTCCCCTAGGCGAAGACAGTGAATATGGAACGCTATGTTTCCATCTCCATCCTGCTGCAAATGAAAGCTGAGCACTCTGTTTGGCTCAGCATCTGACTGAACTGGGTTTCGATAATATCAGCTAATGGAATAGTAGAAAAGGACAATGATCAGGCAATACAAAACCAAAAACGTAATTACAAGTTACTACCACTTAACAATACACTGCAGTCTGGGAATTGCAGTCTTTTTCAGCTGAATCAACTGGACAACCCACCCGTTTCAGATAACAAAGCTTGTAAACGGAAAGCCCACGAGTTGTAAATAAGTTCTCTAGTAACCATTACCTGCCTCGAGTCCTGTACTGTTCACGTCTTTGGTCTGTACTCTGTCACACGCCTGCTCCACTGGAGTTTCACTCACCTCTGCAAACTGCAGGAATGACACGATCATGAGCACGGGCCCAACGAAGCCAAAGTAGAGACCATGTCTGTGGGACAGGTGTAGGTCTGTCTCTGTAGCACCTTGAGCAGCGCACTTAGCACCGTGGCTAGACATCACCAAAGCTGTTTTTCACATCTATGAAAGAGGACCGTGGGGTGGGATGGAACGTGCCACCTTAGTGTAGTGTAACACTGTAAACACCCTGTAGTACACTTTTGAGGTACCCTCACCCAACATGACTGCTGGTGGGATTTGGAATTTTTGTAGCTGGGTTGTAGCGACTCTTAAAAATACAACACTGAGTTTGGGCAAGGGGTCCTGCTGTGAGAAACCGACCAGTACAGCAATCACCCGAGTAACACCATACACCTCTCTACAACAGCCAGCTGGTGACGTCAGCAGGGAAGCGAGTCAGTACTGGGCACGATGGAGCATGTAATCCCTGCAGCGCTGGTGCGGCAAAAGAAGCGAGTTGTAAACATATGAGGAACTTATGTCCCGGCAGGCAGGAGTGTGCACGGCACTAAACTGGATGGCAGAGGCAGCTTGGGTGCTTGAAAGCGAGGGGGCAGAAAACACACGCCCTCAGAAAACATCCTCTAACATTTGACTTCAGCCTTTGAGTGCACAGCAATGTAACGAGATAAGAGCATGATTTGCAACCCTGTTTACAGAAACTGATCTCCGAGTGACTGAAAACATCTTGCCCTCTTTCAAATGCTCTTAGAGAAAGGTAAAAGCTCCATTGATTCTCGGGCATCTGTTTTTTGCTGGACTGGGGCATAAGATGGAAAAGCATAATTTTAGGCTACTTGTATGAAGCTATGATCCATGCAAGAACTTCTGTTTCCTTGGATGTAAAGTTTCACACTTTACTATTTATCTTTTCTATCTTAAAAGGAGCCCCTTTACTTTCTCTGCTTTGAGATTTTACATATTGCCATCTATCCCATCTTGGGCTGTGAAGTGAAAAGGGTAGCCTATGATTTCCTGGTTTGGAGGATTCCAAAATTGTCCCAGGTGCCTCCCAGAGAAGGTGGGGTGTGTAAAGGAAAGGACAGGAACATTTCACACATTGCTGCCAGCTCCTTCTAGAGCTCTAGTACGAGATGGAAGGGAGCGTCAAACATTGCCACCTGTTCTTTACAGAAGAGCTGAAGTTTCAGAGGGAAGAAAACGTTTAATTCCCTGCAAGGTTTAATAAATTGCCCCTTCTAGATCTGTGGTGTGAGAGGGAAGAGAGTTCTCTTCATTTCCTGACACATTAAAACATGGCCCTTCTAGAACTGGTGTGAGACAGAAGGGCATGCCTTTGAGAGGCTGCGAAGATTCACATATTGCCACCTGCCCCTTCCAGAAAGTTTTGATGTGGGAGAGAGAAGGGAAGTGAGTAATGGAAATTCCTTTGAGTCCCTAGCTGTGTTAGGTTTTTAGGTCTCGCCTGATTCGGCGCATGCGCATGTCTGGCCGAAACACTTAGTAGTTGCTTTTAAAAGTGCTACCTTGCCGGCCACCAGCTTGATATTACGCGCATAAGAGCGCGCGCACAGCTGCCATTTGGTTTCTTTGATGGCGCGCAAGAATGCCCTCGCCTACCTCCTACCCCCTCCCGTCTCTCAATCCCTCCTCGTCAGCTCTTCATTTTTGTTTCAGTTTTGCGCCGCGCGGCCGTGTCACTTTCACGGCCACGCGGCCATTGCTTGTTATTGTTATTCCGCGTGCTTGCTGTGCCATGCAACTGGTTACACCTTGACCTGGCCCTGTGCAGACTTACGAATGCCTATCTTTTCTTGCACTTGCAAGCCACAATGTTGCCGTTGCTAATGCTCTTTATAGTACGGGGTTGTGCCGCAGTCCCACCATGCTTAGTGGCCTCTGGATATGCTGCTGTATAAAACAATAATTTACAGAACTACAAACATTTCGATCGAGCCGTCCTTCTGTTTTGAGTGGTGGCTCTCAAGCGCTGTAGTTGATGGAAGAAACGTCCTGAGTGATGTAGTGATGAAAGAGCAGGCCTGATGTAAGTCTCCCATACTTGTCACTGCTGCAGCGGAAAGCACTTAAAGCTGTACGCTGGTGACCCTGAAACCTAGCAGCTCATGAAAGCCGAGAGCCGGAGCTGTTCAAAAGCCCCGCACAGGAGGCAGTTTCTTTGAACTGCGCTAATACCACCACTTACTGAAAGGCAACGAACTTGGCGCACATGCATAATTGAACAAAAACAGTATCAATAGATCCTGGGACGGTGCATGTGCTCAAAGAAGTAAGACTGCTTTTGCTTGCGGTCTCTGCTGTTTGTTTTGTGCTTGAAGCGTCAGAAAGATCATTTTTTTTTTTTAGCACTTTATTGCTCCTCTTTGTGTAACTGTAGCATCTGTCGGCGCCTAAAGAAGATCAACATCCCCTTTGGTCATGAAGCAGCACTGACTGTTTTTTTTAAATTACTTTTTATTATTTTAAGTCTTGGTTGTGACTTTTATGCACATGCTCTGAATTTCATTTATAGGTGCTTTGACCTTGGCGTGTGTTTTTGCGTAGGAATATAAAATTATTTAAGAGCCAACCCACCCTTTCTTTATTCCACCCTCCTCCCCGGATTTGTTTCCTTGTCATTTCTGATACATCAGACTGCACACGCACTTTAGAAGCATCCCCAGCCTCTGGAGCGGTCTCCTTTCAGGTGACTGGCGAGGCACAGGTGTGTAGCAGCGCCCCTTTGTGTGCGGAACATGAAGGGGCGTATCACGTACGCGCCACAGCTTACGTCTGTGCGTCTTGCAAAGGCCTGTGCGAATCAGTAGCAGAAAGAGTATCTTCAGAGCCAGAGGACTTGACTTTCAAGCTATATGTTCCGTTTAGTGCAGGTGATATCAGCCTTGCAGCCCGCTGTGCCTAGAAGCAGTCGAGGAGCTGCAATGGCGCAATGAGAGATGTGTGGATGAGCGGAATCACAGTATCTCCCTTTGATGCCCATTGCTCCATGAACAACTGTTTTGTTCAATAGAAGAAAAGCTTACATTATGGAAGAGGCACAACATTTTACAGAGACGCGGACAGTTCAGTGGCATAGCAAGGTCGTCATGGGCTATAATGCAAGTCAGGAAAGCATTCTAGCACCCCTGGTTGAAATTCCAAATCTCCCCTGGCCCAAATGTGCTCTGGGAGGGGGCCCTATGCACAACCAACTCCCCAAATATAGATTAAATACGAGCATTGGCCTAGCCAATAGTTCTCGCCTATGGGACCGTATAAGTATTTAGCCATGCAAACAGTTTATGTTGTTGCACCAAGGATATTGTGATGCATAACTAAATACTTATACGGTCCCAAAAGCGAGACCTATTGGCTATGCCAATGATTGTTCACATTGCTACCTACTGCTGCTGGGATAGCGGAGGTGTGAGAGAAAAGGCTCCTGCTTTAATTCTCTGGTGTGAGGGTTTTACACATTACTGTCCTTTTCGTCTAGAACTTTGGTCCAGGTGGGTGGCAAGCTTCCTGGAGTTGGTGGTTGTCAGGCTTCATGCTCTGCTACGTGCCCATTTCAGTGGGACTGTAATGTGAGAATGGAGTTAGCTGCTTTGATATCCTGGCCCCTTCTATGGGAACATAGTGATGAAGAGAACTCCTTTGAGTCTTCAGCAGAGATGTTTCTTATATTTCCCTTTCTGAAGCCGTATTGTGAGGAAGTAAATTCTATTGGGTCCCTAGCTGTGACGTTTCACACATTTTCACTTGCCTACTCCAGAGAAGCTGTGGTGTGAGAGGGAAGGGAGCTCAATTGATTCTCTGACTTGAACGTTTTACAAATTGCTACTAATCCTTTCCAGCGCTGTTGTGTGAAAGTAAGGGGGGGGGGGTTTAAGCCACTGGCTGAGAGGTGTCACATATTTTCAGTTTTCACTTCTATAGCTGTGGTGTATGTGAAGGTTTTTATTATTGAGTCCCAGAATTGTATGGTACACACATTGCCAAATAGCTCTTCATGAGGATCTGGGTTGTGAGCCTCTTTGATTCTCTGACTTGGAGGTTTTAAACATTGACACCTGCCACTTTTAGAACTGTGGTGTAAGACAGAAGTGAGTTGTGTTGAGTCACAGGCTGTGAGACTTCACACAATTTCACCTGCCTGTTCCAGAAGGAATGTTGTATGAGAAGGGAAGACGTCACTTTGATTCCCTGGCAGGAAATTTGCACACATTGTCACTTGCTCCTTCTAGAGTTGTGGTGTAATGGAAGGAAGTTCCATTGAATACCTAGATCTGAAGTTTCATCCATTGCACCAACCATTTCCAGGGCAGTGGGGGTATGGGAAAGAATGGAGCCGCTTTTATTCCTAGATAAAGAGGTTTCACACATTGCAACCTGCTCCTTTTAGAGCTGTGCTTTGATGGTGCCAAAGGGAAGGGACATCCTTTGGTTCCATTGCTGCAAAGTTTCATTATTTCCCCTCTTCCCTAGGAGGGGGGAGGAGAGCTCCTTGATTTCCTGGCATGGAGGTTTGACACACCTGCCCCTACATGGGATATGATGTAAATGATTTGGTTCTCTGGTTGTGAGGTTTCACACATTGCCACCTGTCTCTTCTAAAAGTGCTGGGATGTAAGCAGGAAAGAAAGGAGCTCCGAGTACCTGGCTGTGTGGTTGCAGACATGCCCCCTATATCATTCTAGCTAGAGCTGTGTTGTGAAGGACAGGAGGTACTTCGGGTCCTTGGCTGTGGATTCCCATCTTTCCCTTCCAGATGAGATGCACTGTGCAATAGAAATAAAGGGGTTTATTTGGGTCCCTGGCAGTAAGGGTTCACACACTGCACAAAACCATTGCAGAGTAGCTGGGTTTACAGAGGAAAGGGTGATCTGGCTTGGGAGTTTTACACAATTCCACCTGCCGTAAGCTTTTTCTAAGGATATGCACTTGCGGAATCCCAGGCTTCACATGCACTTGCGGAATCCCAGGCTTCACAGAGGCCCCCCCTGGTGGCGATGTACTCCGATACATCAAAAGAGAAAGCAAGGGGAAAATGGGGAAGGGGAGAAAAGAGACACGGGTTCTCTTAGAGAGGCACAATTGCGATGGTAAAACCTAGACCAGAGCGTTGTTGCTTCTGGCGAATTAAACTGTTCTACATGGTCAATGCAGGTTTCTTTGAGTAAAAGGGCAAACACCAGAATGTAAAAATAAATGGTATTCAGGGCGTTAAGGTTTGCTAGCCAATAGGGATTGCGCTTACTCTGCTCCACAACGGTGGCAGCTGTGTTGAGACCAGAGGCCGACCAGGATTCCAGTCCTGGGCTCCTGGGCACTACACAGCATGCCACTTGTAACAATGCAGTACACAATTAAAAAAATATTATATATAGCTATTTATTAGTACTGCTTAACAAATGTACATATTACTGACAGTTCCATTAATCTATGTTTTTACCATGTATATGTTACTGCATAAATAACTCATTTTTTTAACCATAACTATTCATCTACAGTTGCTCGACTATGGATCTACAAAAAAAATATGAATAAATAAAACTAATTTGTTTCACGCAAGTGGGGGAAGATGACGGATTGACGTCACAACGGTGAGCAGGCACACGGAAGGCTCCCGTACGTGAGGCAGATGGGAGACATAATTGGTATGTTGAGTTGAAGAAACTTGCAGAAAAGAGTCTTAGTTACAGGGAAAAAAAGACTTGCTGTGCATGCTGTTTTCACAGCGTCTGAAGACGAATGCTGGTGGCAATTGCGGGAAGGCTCCTGCCTGCTTCCTGAGTTGCCTGCTGGCTCGTGGAATCAAGCCGCTCGGTCGGCGGCTGGTCGCGACTGCCGTTGGGACTGGGAACAGGATGAGACATGGACCCACCAAAGACAACAACGAGAGGTGCTTGAGCGGCTCAGGTGTCGGTAAACCCAGGAGGAGGCTCTAATATCAGCAGTGGATTAGAGGGGATACCGGCTGCAGCTCAATAATCAAGCATGCCGCGAGTAGCGTCCAGAGTCGGTATGCCTATGCTGAAATTGCTACAATCAAGCAAGGCGGTGGATCTGCTTTTAGGTGGCAATTTAGCAGAGCAGCAGAATGGAGACAGAATGGTAGATACTTTGCTAGAGGCAATCCCCTCGACTCAATCAAGCAGTGGGCACATTCAAAATGCAGGTCAGTACTCTGGATTAGTGCAGGACCTGACCCAACAAGGGAGAGAGAACTTTACAAATAAAGAAACCGATACAGCTACAGTGAATACACTGGAATTATTGTTTGAGAGCAGAAACAATGTTTCAATTAGACTCGGCCACTGTATCAATATTCAACAAATGAAACAATTTCAAACTGTTGCAAATTTAAAGGGGGAGAATTCAGCAATGGAGAAGCCGGATGGGCTGGCTGAAGAGTTGATTGGAGAAACATCTACTTTAAGAGCTGATCTTCCATGGCCCCTGGAAAGCGTAGAACCAACAGAGGACATCAATAATCCTTTATCAGCTATACAAAAACAAAGACCTATAAAGAACTAGCCTTTAGCAGTCAACGGCCCAGCAGAAGGGGTCTATGCTGAGGACAATCCTCTTGTCTCATCCGCTGTGTAAAAGGAAAAATTGAAAACAATAAGTGTGCTGAAAATAACACCCAAAAGGCGTTTTTAAGAGGGGTCACTCAGCAATACATTTGGCAGCAGAATAAGAAGCGGGAAACTGTGGTCAGAGTAGCTTTTCAAACTTTGCTCACTATGGAATTCCAACACGCTGATGCAATTCAACGAAAGGCCAATGACTAAGAGCAACTGTATGTTTTGGTGGTAGATACTAAGGCAGCTATGAGTCGTTCATTGAAGGAGAAGACTGCCGTAAAATACAATAAATGTAGGGCTTCACAGTATGAGGAGCAAATTGGGAAGGTACGTGCCTATCAGGTAGCAGACAAGAGAGCTAAAACCCGGATAAAAGCCATAAAAGGGACAAATGATGTTCTACAGACAACTCCGCAGGCAATCTTGGAGCAATTTGCTAAGTTCTGTCAAACTCCATGCACAACCCATAGTACCAGAGCAGAATAACCTGCAGCTGTATCTGCAAGGTTTTAGTTTATCAGGCTTGAGTGTGGGAGAATTTGCTTTACTGGAGGAGGAAATTACACATGATAAAATAAAGGAGGCCATTTCTTCTCTTCCCTCTGGGCAGGCTGCAGGGGAGGATGGGAAGGTTTTATAAAACCTTTAAGAATCTAATAGTTTTGCCTGTGGAGGCGGTTATACAACATATTGAATCTAGTGGCAGGATTCCAGACACTTCGAATATGACAAACGTAGGCTTTTTTATTTTCACTTAAAGATAAACCTCCAGAGGAATGTGGCTCTTATCGGCCAATTACTCATCAATGCAGATGCGAACATTTTTGCAAAAATTTTGGCTACCCTCCTTGCCCAGATAATGCCCGGGCTAGTATCCAACCAACAGCACAGTTTTATACAGGGATGGGATACTGCTATGCATGTTAATACTGCAGTGGGGGCCATCGATCTTGCTAAAAAGACAACAACAAACCATGGTATGTTATTTTAGACCCCGAGAAGGCCTTCAACAGGGTGGTTTGGGATAACTTATGGGCTTCATTGGCAGCTTTTGGGTTTAGAGGGAAATGTAATCAATGGGTACGGGGTTTATACTGTGAACCTCAGGCAAAATTGCTTTATACAGATTTACGATCATCCGCCCTTATAATAAGTGGTACTAGACAGGGATGTCCTCTTTCTCCCCTGCTGTTCGCTTTATATATTGAGCCATTTATTCGGGCGCTACAATTTACTATGCAAATCGCACCATTGATATCTGGGACAAGCCAACTTAAGGTAACTGCTTATGCGGACGATATTGCTGTTTTTACTACTCATCGAGCGACAGCAATACGTTTTATTGAAAAAGAGGCAAGTACATTTGGTTGTCTATCGGGCTATAAGCTGAATGTTCAAAAGGCACAAGTAATTCTTAATTTTCGGCCTTACAGACCTGTAACAGGAGTGTGCTCAGTGGCCACCTATCTCGGGTTGCTGATATCCGCTCAGAATGAGCGAATACCGACATTGAACTATGAGCCCTTGTTAGAAGCTACAGCTAAGTGACTTAAGACTTGGCACAAGCTCCCAATCGGTGCTAGATGCAACATCATAAAAATGAAGATACTTCCTAAGTTGTTTTATTTATTTCGCTCAATCCCTCTCCTTGTTTCTAATGCTTTTTTTAGGAAGCTAGAAGGTATGTTACGTAGCTCTATCTGGGGGTACAAAAGAGCTCAACGGGCTATAGACTTACTGAAAGCTCCATATGGTCAGGGGGGGCTTGGCTTTCCGGATTTTAAAACCTATTTTTGGGCAGCATTTGCGGGACGTCTCCGTAGCCTTCTAGATCCTGAAAATCAATTTTCTCTTCACCGGCTACCGGCGGGATCTGAATGTCAAATGTTTCTATATAAAACTAATTACCCCAACTATTTCAAAAGGGTTAGGTTTAAGATTATTATACATAGTGTGTATTTATGGCGTGCTATGGCTGCTAAATGTTCAGGATTCAACATCTGGGGCATTTGTATGATAATGGCTTCAACACATTTGAGAATCTGTAGCTTTTGTACAATCTCCCTGCCCAAATGTTGTTTAAGTACTTTCAAATTAGGGATTACTTTGTGAAACATCTAGCATTAAAGGTAGTGTCTAGGTCAGAGATATGGGATTGCTCACATGCAGAAAAACTAAAGTCAATAATTAGCATTATGTATTTATGTCTTAGCAAAATTAGACAGAATGGGTGTGAAAACCTTGCTGCACGATGGACTAAGATTTTGAGGATAAATAGAACACCCTTAACTACCACTCAGGCTCTAGAAACTGTAGAGGGGCCAATTCATTCTGTTAATTTAAGACTACAGCAATTCCGAACAATATGTATGCTCTATTACACTCCAGGGAAGATTGCTAGCTGGGCTCGACCGGTTCAAAGAGGAGATCGGAAAAAATGTCTCAAGTGCGGGATATATGCTGCAGGCTTAGTACACATGTTTGCTACCTGCCCATAGCTGGAATTGTTTTGGCATAAAGTAGCTCAGGTGATGAAAGAATTTCCCCCTACAGCTATAGAAATTATGCTGGGTTACAGAGAAGAGAATTAAGGGTTGAAGAGGCTTATCGCAATCCTATTAGTGACTGCTCGGCTTACCATTGCTAGGGCTTGGATCTCCCCTAAACCTCCCACCATAGGTGAATGGCGGGTCATGGTAAGAGAGACTTTTGAAATTGAGAAAGCTCTAGCTAGGGCAAGAGGAATTCGCTCTTTGATAAAATTGGAGGCTATTTGGGGACAAATGGCATTAGATAAACCCAAGAGTTTAGTTTCAAGTTTATTTTATTTAGCAGAGTTACTTAAAACCATCGCTACAAAATATCTCATTACGTATCGTCAGTTATTAAAAATATTAAAAATCCAATTAAAAAACATTATGACCAAATGGTGCTTACAATACATTAAAAGAATGAGCAGTTATTTAGCAGCATCCAACTTTTCCTTGTCCGCTGTATTGCTGTTCTGACTAGGTATTTTCTTCTCCACTTGTCCTAAAAAAAATTTACAAAGCGGCAGTTAAGATGCATGTCCTTGGGTGCAAAACATGCCAGCACAGCCTGTCTCTGTGTACGAATACCTCTCTGATACGTAGTTTTAAAAGCTGTCTCCTTTCCATTGTTAGTTCCTTACATGTACAGAGGAGATGCAGCATATCTTCTTGTGATGTACCACATAAACGACAGTTGGGATCAGATTGGTTTTTCAGCCAATATGGAAAGTGCTTTAAACCCAAGAGATTTGATCAAGGGGTAAATATGTACATTGAAGGGAAAATCCTTTGTAATATGGATACAGATATCTGTTCATTATAAATATTTATGGTACTGCACTGTCCAAGGAATAATTGTTTGTGCTGTGATGTACTCCTAATGTAATGTGATCGATTTATTGCATAGATGTATGTTATGTGAAAGATAATTTGTAACATTGCTCCTTTGCTGACAATAACAAATATTTAAAAAATAGAATAAAAAATATACTCATTTAAAGTACACAACACTTGAAAGCCAGAGTTTACTTAATGCATCTTTAATCTACATATACTACCTTCTTTTATGCATCTATGTATCTATATACCTTCCATGCCTTCCAAGTACTTATGGATCTATAGCTTTATTACTTTTGGATCTATATATTTATTACTTTTACTTTTCCTCTGATTCAGCATTTGAATGCACTACCCCTATTTTTCACTGTATACTGCTCTCAATATAACCTCTACCTCAACTCTTGCCTCATCTCAAACTTCTTTCTACTACTCTATCCAATGCACTACCTTATTTCTCACCCTATGCCTCTATAAATATATCCATTACCTCCACTCTCTCTTTCTTCCCAACCCCCATATCACTACTGTGATCCCCAAAATAACCCTTTCGGGACTCTTTCCTGCGCCACCCCTCCTTGCATCATCTCATACCTCTTTTTACTATTCCAACCCACCAAAACTAGCCTTTCTAAACCCTCCCTCTGACTCTTCCCCCTCCACCTCTCTTTTACTCACCCCCTGCACCTACCTTTACTCATCCCAAGCCTCCTCCTCCTACTGCTATGAGCTCCAAAACAAAAAAATTCTAAATCCTTCACTTCTATCCCTCCACCATTCCATTTCAATCCAAATAAAGGACTAACATGTCCACCACTCAAATTAATTTCATATTTCACTATATTAATTCACCACTAATCCTTTATGGGTTCCGGAGTAGCATGCTACTCGCCAAAAAAGCACTTCAACACCCCATCAAGGGTAGCAAGCGCTATATAGATGCAAACCATTTTCCCTCTTCTCCACTATCCTTCTCAATCCAAATAACTAATATATCCACCACTCAAATGACTTTCATATTTTCACTATACTAATTCACCACTAATCCTTTATGGGTTCTGGATTAGCGTATTACTCGCCAAAAAAACCCTTCAAAGCCTCGTCAGAGGTAGTAAGCGCAATATAAATGCAATTACAGTACAATACAAGGACAGACTAACAATTAAAGGCACAACAGCGAGGTAACTCAATGTACAGAAGAGGGTCCCTGAATTCTAAAGATACCAGGAGAGGGAGGCAGGGAACAAACTAGTACAAGTACAGAACCTCTCCTAGGTAACACAATGGTACATAGGTAATATATCCTTCATTTAATAAATATCAACATTGTCCCAAAGCGAAGGTTATTTTGTAAACATTATTTTCTTTTATTATATAACAGTAAAAGTATATTCATTAACAAGGCAAACTTTACAAGACATCACAGTGATAGTGATACAACAAATGACACAAACAACATTACAACAGGAGAAGGCGCTGACGCCAGTTTCGGAGTAGGACCCGTGTCCACAGTTCCTTCGTCAAGGCGCAGTGGATACAATTTTATATAGGCAGAACTTCCCGTAGAGGTTATGAAACAATCAATATAGTACAGCAAAACAGGGGGCTCAATCTTGAGTTTCAATCAAAATGAGTATATCATCTGTAAGGGACAATGGGACATAGTATGTTTGATTACAAACGTTATTTGTACATAGTTCATTACTATAATTATTGTAACTTTCATATTTTCACTATACTTGGCTAAGAAGGGGAGTAAGGAAATGGGGCGCGGGTCTACTTTCTTCAAGATGGGAACAATTTCTATTTCTTGTAATGCGTTTGGGAACTGCCCCCTGAGTAATGGAGTTTCTCAAGCTCAAGAGGAGGGTCAGGACATGTGAGGAAAGCTTTCCTTAAGATGTGCGGGCCAGCAGTCCGTCGGAGATCCAGATACGACCTTCATTTTTAGGCACAAGAAGACTTCTCTGATGATGGAAGGGAACTGCGCCAGAGAACGAGGGTTCCTGAGTGTGGATGGCTGAGCTTTAAGGGGAGAGTTAGCAGGTATACTAGCTTAATGGTAATAATTTTTTTTCAATGAAATAAGTATTAAGTGAGTCACACAGTACTTGAGTGGGGGGCAAGTTTCGCCGTGACCCTTGACTTGGATAGCTCGGCAGCAATAGCAAATATTTCCTTAGATTTATGAGTGGAGCTCAATATTTTTGGAGAAATAGGTTACCTTAGTTTGTAAGATGGTATTTTTATACTGTTTAAGGTGGGTTATATATAGGTCTTTTTTAATCTAAAGAGTAGTTTTGTCTCCAGTCATGTTTGGCGCGGGTGACATTTTTTTTGAGTTTTAGATCTTCAGAAAACCAAAGTTGGGCATTGTGGTGTCTAAATGTATTGACTTTCCTGATGGGGGTGTAGCTATTACTGTCGGCCACTAGCCAAGATTTAATACTTTCTTAATGTCTATTAATCAAGAGCAGTTCAGATGGGGCCGTAGTAGCTAGCAGGTTGCAGAAGCCATAGATGTTGGAGCGGCTCCAATTTCTTGCCATGAGGCTTGCCTTATCTAAGTACAGGTTGGTGGGGGAGAATTTAATAAAGTAATGGTCTGACCAGGTGCATGGAGAGACCAGCAAATTAGAAACCGTCAGGTTGGATGTCCAGACTTAGTCAAGGGTGTTGTCTTTTATATGGGTGGGAGCTGACACAGTTCAGTCCATTTAATAAGTTAGGCAATTCAACTGAACTAGTGCCGCCCATTGCTTCGTTAGCCCAATAATTGAAGTGCCCAACTATTAGGATTTTGGCATGGTTAATAACTAGGTGGGATAGTTTTTTATCGCAGTTGTTTTGGGGGGGGGGGGGGGGGGGAAGTGGCATGTGACAGGGGTTCTGTAGATTAGCACACAGATCAGAGGTGTGTGTGGGGAATCCAGTTTTATGATTAAGCTGTTAATTGAAGGCATGCCTAGAGCAGCGAGGTAAGTGAACTTTAGCCTTTGATGAACTATAGCAGCGAACTCTCACTCCTATCTTCCCGGGGCCCCTATTGGCTTGAATGGAATAATTACTGGGGCTAGTATATCTGGGGTGGACTCTGCAGAGAGCCAAGTTTCGGTAAGAAGTAGTATGTCCGGTTTGTCAGAATCAAGAAGCTGAAATATCTCTAGTTGGGGTTTTGACCAGAGAGCGGGTATTCAAGTAAGTGAATGAATGTAAGGGTGAGTCCACCTGTGACTATGATCATTGAGAGTGGTATGTTCTCTTATGTAGTTGCTTTGCCTGTTGAGGTTATCTGGGCAGAGAGGCCAGAGAATAAGTTCAGGAAGGTGCTCTATGTATTTCATGATTCTAAGACTAATTAGTTTAGAGTGAGTTGTAGGTTTAAGTATATAGTTATTGGAGTGCAAGCACTTCAAGTCATGTGGGAAATAGCGTACAATTTGAGCATAGTATCTGGCCCTGGACAGAGGCGGGCGGGCCCCATGCATCTTATTGGGAATTGCGTCCTAGTTTGAGACTGGAATGAGATCGGAAGGTCAGCTTTTACATTAAAAAGCAATAGTTCTGTTTTGCTGTGGTTTATCTTGTATCCTCCTTTTCTTCAATCTGCGATCGTCTGCATAACTCGGCTGATGTTAACCTGATCAGGCTGAAGATATAAGATAATATCACCTGCGAATAAATTAAGCCTTGCCATCCCTTCTATGGGTGCCCTTATAATGTCTTTCCGTAATTGTTCCGCAAGTCGTTCAGTAAAAAATGAAAATATTATGGGGGAAAGTGGGCATTCTGTGCTGTTTACCCCTTTTGATGGTCACTGAGCCAACCTTCTTAGAATTGACTATCACCTTAGCCTGCCCTCCATTATATAGATTTGAAAGCATTCCAATAAACTGGAAGGGAAAACGAAATTGTTTAAGACCATAAAACAAGGTATCTCAGTTCACCAGATCAAATGCCTTTTCGGCATCGATCATCATGATTAGGGCTTTTGTATCATTAGTAGAGAAGTAATCTACTGCCTGAATTAAAAACTGGGTATTAGCCGACATGAACCGGCCCACCTCAAAGCCAATTTGATCTTCAGGAATTAACTGTTGTGCTGTTGGCGTTATATGGGTCGCCCACATTTTCATCAATAATTTATAGTCTGTATTAAGTTGACTATCGGTCTATATGAATGGGCCGATTTTCGGGTTCTTATCCTTCTTTAAAAATTTGACTATTGTTGAATCTTGGAGGGTTGTAGTTACTCATTAAAGATTTGAAAACAAAGATCTGTCTAGCTGCCATCTGGGTTTATCCCTTTTATTTAAGCCTAGATCCACTACTAGAGAGACCAATGAATGGTCAGAAAAAGCATTGGCCCAAAATATCCATTTGCCCTCTGCTCCATGATTTCGACGCTAAAGAGAAATCTATATGTGAGACCGTTTAAATCTCTGTGAGAAACATGTATTGTTTGACATATGAGTAATCTTCTCTCCAAGGATCTTGTAACTAATAACTGGACTTCAAAGCTTTCATTATTCTGTTTGTTTTCGGATTTAACTGTATTTTATTCTCATTTGTGTATCTTTGACCAAATCTTGAATAAAATTTAATTACCCTCCCAAATCAAAGGGCATACTGCCACCAGAGACATTTCATAAAGCTGGGGAAGAGAGTTGATATCCTCATTTATAAGGCCATAATAATTGATTACATTTAGACTCCATCCATTGTTTGCTATTATGACCCAAATCCACCTGCCTTATGTATCCCTGGTCACCTCCCCGACCTCCCATTCAATACTATTACCTAGTAATATTGCTACATCCCTTACAGCGGCCTGTGCTGATGCAAAGAACGCATGGGAGTAACTGCGTGGAACTGACAGCTTTAGGTATGGCTCTTTAGATGGGCTTCTTGTAAAAAGAAGTCCTCTGGTGAAAAAGAAGATGGCCACCCCAGCAAACTGCTATATTTACCTTTGCCAGGTATCCTTTAACATTGCACAGAAGGATCTGAACCTTGCATTTCACAGGAAATGACATCATGCTGTACTTGAATCCTTTGCACCTGACACCATCCATTTACCATCATATCACATTTTAATACTAATTCTGTTCTTCAAAACTGCTCTTTTTTCAGTTTGCAAAAGTGCTCTCCTGCCCTCCCCAAGAGCCAACCCTTAAAAACCCTAGTGTCCTCTTAAAAAAAAAAAAGCCCCCAAAGGGAAAGCCCGCCTATCACTCTTGTCTATTATTGTGCCCTTTTGATGACTTGATATGGCACTAGAGTTCTCCGCTCCAGTGTTGGGCGCCGTGAGACCACCAGACCCCAAGCCCCTCCTTCATGGATACCACTACTTAACCTCGCCTCCCATTAATCGACTCCTGCAGAATCTCTTTCGCCTGCTGGATTATACTATGGCTGCCTTTTGTTCCCTGACTCTCAAACTGATCTAGGATTAATTTAAACACTCAAGTCTGTTTTTCTGCCGTGGCTGATATGCCAGAAAAAATATTAAAGCAACATTTATCAGATGTCTGATAGCCTCTTGCCTTAATGGCTGCTGTAATGATTTATTCCTTGATTCAAAAGTCCCCAAAGTTTACGAGAAATGCCTTTGGATATTTTGCGTTAGTCTGTTGATGGAATGAGACTCATGAGCCCTCATGATCGAATGGCAGTCTTAACCGGGCCCCTTCCCTGGGAAAACCTATTTCTGAACAAGGTCTGAGATAAATTGAATGGCGCCTTGACCCGCTTCCTGCCATTCTGCCATTCTGGGATACCCACAAAACGTAAATGTGACCACCTGGATTGATTCTCAAACTCGTCAAGCTTTATCCAGTTGTCTTCCAGCTCCTGGCTATACTTTGTTTGAAATAACTTGTGATTTTTCTGAGCTTCTTCGAGATCGGAGATATGCTGCTCTGCAAGAGTTAGCCTTTGATTTCATTGTAAAATGTTGTCATTGACAGTGCTGAGCTGGCATTTTATTTCCCGGTGGGTCTTCTTTTGGGCGTGTTTTAGCTCCGTAATTTCCTCCAGAATTGCTTGCAAAATATCTTCCCTGATGTCTGATCCTGGCTCAGTTCGATTGACCGCTTGTGATTGAAAGTTGCGTTCAATTGGGGCAATTTGGGATGTTATCATCCTGTTACAGATGTTCATCACTGCTAGTTCAGAGGCAGGATTAATATCTTCAAAGGAAGCTGGAATCTCTGGTGTTGAGTGCCCCTCCTATCTCGGACCTGATCTCTTCTCTGATAGACACTGGATATCTTCCCATGTTGCCTTTGCTCCTTTGTGCCCAAACAATGGATATGAGGGTTTTTGCTCAGGATCATTATCTTTTGGTGCTCCTGGCACAGCATCTTGTAGTTTGTTTAGCGTGCAATCTTGTTGCAATTCTGGTTCTATAGAGGGGGGCTCACCCTGATAGATTGGATTTTTTAGGTCTCGACTATTCTGTCCTGCAGGGATAAATAGACGAGAGTAATGTAGTTGAAACAAACTCTCTGACCAAGAGGATTCCAAGCCGTATTCCTCCCAATGCATGTTGTCTACTGAAGCGTGAAGCTTCGCCAGGCGTGCTATTGGCCTGCTCATTCCCTCCCACTCGCTCCCCCGCCCCCCACGCCACGCACCAGACTACCATTTGTCGCACTCATCAGACTTTCACGACCCGCACCTTTTTCACTTTCGCGGCAAACAGCCTGCCCATTTGATGCGCCGCTAACAGCTACAGTAATGAGCCGCTGTGCCGGTCTCCAACTTGCCCCCCTTCCCTCCTCCCCTACAGCAGCTGATCAGCAGCATAAACCGCTGCTTCAGATTTACATTTATTTTCTGTTTACTTCCCTTCGCTCCCCCCACGCATGTATACTTTCCGTTCTTCAATGTTTTCAAGAATATGTGAGTTAAAGTGCAGTGTTTTCTTTGTTTCCGCCTGGGGCATACTTTGCACACGGTGCTTTATATGACGTGCTTTTATTTGTATTGCTTCTTCTCCTTCCTACATTGGATGCATTTTTACAAACAATGTTAATTTTATAGCAAAACTTTAATCATGGTTACTCCTATTTAAAAAAAAAACGGGGGGGAGGGAAACGTGTTATGTTATACATTTCTGAACATAAAATAAAGCCCTAACACTTATCAGTTGTGTGCCCGTCCTCCTCCATCTGGCTGCGCTCCATGCAGCATCAGCAGACCTGCGTCTACCATCAGCTCTTCCTCCCCACCCTGTGTTTCTGAGTGTTGAAATCTACCATTAATTTATCTTGAATGGTTGTTCAGCGCACGGGAAGATACATTTATTATTTATGTGCATGGTAACCTTACTCCATCACAGCAACATACAACTCGAAGCCCTGGTACATGAAATCTACCCTTGTGCTGTACTACCACTGTACATGCACTCGTTCTCTCTTCTCTTTTCTCTGTCAACATTTCTCCTCCTTCTGGGTATCTTTCTATTCCATTGCTCTCCTCAAATACTAACTAGCTCTGTCTTTGTCGCATATTTATTTATTTGCCCCTACACAGACACTCTTACCTTGCTGTTTAATTCTCTAACTCTGACCTCAGTACTTCTATATATATATATATATATATATATTACATTATATTGATTTCGCACTCTGTCCACACAGTTTATGATATATGCCCCTTAACACAAATTCAGTCTGACCTCAGAATATTTCTTAAACAACGAGGGGTTGGGCAATATCTACGCCCAAACAGCACCTCCACAGCATCACTCGGCACCACCACAGCATTACTCAGCACACAACAATATCGTTCAGGGCCACCACAGCATCACTCAGCAACACCACAGCAATACTCAGCAACATCACAGCATCACTCAGCACCACCACAGGATCACTCAGCACCACCACAGGATCACTCAGCACTACCACTGCACCACCACAGTACCACCACAGCATCACTCAGCACCACCACAGCATCACTCAGCACCACCTCAGCATCACTCAGCACCACCTCAGCATCACTCAGCACCACCTCAGCACCACTCAGCACCACCTCAGCTTCACTCAGCACCACCTCAGCATCACTCAGCACCACCTCAGCATCACTCAGCACCACCTCAGCATCACTCAGCAACACCACTGCATCTCTCAGCACCACCACAGCATCACTCAGCACCACCACAGCATCACTCAGCACCACCACAGCATCACTCAGCACCACCACAGCTTCACTCGGCACCACCACAGCATCACTCGGCACTACCACAGCATCACTCGGCACCACCTCAGCTTCACTCGGCACCACCTCAGCTTCACTCGGCGCCACCTCAGCTTCACTCGGCGCCACCTCAGCTTCACTCGGCGCCACCACAGCATCACTCGTCGCCTCCACATCATCACTCGGCGACCCCACAGCTTCACTCGGCGCCACCACAGCATCACTCGGCGCCACCACAGCATCACTGGGCGCCACCACAGCATCACTGGGCAGCATCACTGGGCGCCACCACAGCATCACTGGGCGCCACCACAGCATCACTGGGCGCCACCACAGCATCACTGGGCGCCACCACAGCATCACTGGGCGCCACCACAGCATCACTGGGCGCCACCTCAGCTTCACTCGGCGCCACCACAGCATCACTCGGCGCCACCACAGCATCACTCGGCGCCACCACAGCTTCTTGGAAAGCATCCTTAGTTTTACTACTTCGGGCACTCCTCTTTGAGAGAACCCTTCCCCACCTTTTTCAGCCCACTTAATGCATTTCCTGCTAGAAAACTCACCTGATGTCTGCTTATTGTACAGAGTGCGTGCACCAAGGAAGTGCTTTATGTGGGAGAATTGGGTGCTCCATAAACTGCGGTACACATTACAGGTAAAAAGAACCGTTGTTGGCTCCTGGTTGCAACTAAGGGAGTGGAGGGTCTCAGACAGGCCCATGGTAATCCAGCCCAACTATAAAGTAGTTGCCTGCAAAGGCTGCCTCGTGCTCATCTGCTGTGTAGAATCATGCCGTTTTGGAACTGTGCTATTGCTTGGTTCTAGGTGCGTGCTGGAGCAAGGCCGCACCCCACACACACCAAGTGTATTCTGCGCCCTCTCCAAAGCTTTTTGTGCAGACCATACTGCAGTGCGCACGCGGCCCCCCAAACACACTTTAAAACAATTTGTTTAACCACGGGTGCATCATTTTTAAAAAAAAGAAGTAGCTCCCAGGCGGGGGCAGTGTCAGGGGGACTGTTGTGCATATGGGCACTTATTGTCTCTGCCTCTTCCAACTCACCCCACGGAGAGCACAGAGACCTGCATGAGAGGACAGTTCCTGTCCTTCTCTCCTACATTTGTGAAACGTCCAAAACCTGCTGTGAAAGGCCCCACGCCAAAAAGCAGGTATTTCTCTGTTGATCGGATCCCCAGTGAGTGTTTAAAGACATTCAAAATAATATATTGATTTCCCAATCAAAAGTTTTAGGATCCCAGAATGTAGCAGTGACACTGAGGCCCTCCGTCTACAATATTGGTTTTATAAACGAGTAAGCTCCAGACTTAGTCATTCTTTTACCACCCCTTCCTTCTCTTTTGCTCTCCACTTGTTCCACTTTCTGAAACCTGTTTCTGACAGTTGGCTTCTACCCATGTCTTTTTCTGTCTCACTTGTTACTTTTCCTTAGATTCACTGCTTCCAGTCATTCTTTAAGCCTAACTTATTCTCCTCTTCGTTATCTTAGCCAATCATTCTCTTGTTCAATATTTTTTTTTGTTTTCGCCCTTGTTCAATCCTGCTTTCTGCCCTCTCCATTCTTCCCTTCCTTTCCCTTCGTTTATCGTTCTGCTGCAGCTTCCTGTTCAGCTTCCTTACCTTGACCTCTTTTTACTATATCCCACTTCTGACACTCTACTTTCTTCTTTTCCAGCGTAAGGGCTCATAGGTGCAAAGATGAGCATCCCTTTGATACGCCTTGGCACACCCAATGTTTTCCGCTCCCCACCCAATGTTTTCCCCAATGTTTCTTTCTCCGCACTCGCTTTATTACAAAAAACACTTTTGCGCTTTCTTTCTTTTCAAGGGGCTCTCTGCAGAGCACCATTCATTGTTGAACATTATTCGATATATTTCAGGCTTTACAGTGACACTTCCAATGGAACCTTTATCCATGGTTTAGTCACAAGGTCTCTTTGGCATAGTATCAATCTTTTAAGTGCGAGTAATCATATTAATACTCCGGTGTTCAACAAATGCCTAACCCTACCCTTTGATAAGCATAAACTGCTTGTACATACTACCACAAACAAGCATTGGCATAGTCAATAGGTCTCGCCTTTGGGACCTTATAAGTGTTTAGCCAAGCAACAGTTGGTGTTGTTGCACCAAGGATATTGTGCTGCATAACTAAATACTTATAAGGTCCCAAAAGCGAGACCTATTGGCTATGCCAATGCTTGTTAGGACTTGTGCCCTGCGTGTGATGCTTCATCTGGCATAGAAAATTATTTTTTACACTTTTTAACCTTCCTCCTAAATGCTGTCAATTCGAGCCCTTGCTTTCTTTACGATATACTCCCTTACCCCCTTGATCGCCCTTCCCCAGATGACTCGCCTACCGTCTATTCAGTAGACGGTAGGAGAGTAGCTCGATAAATCAATCGGAATGTAGTAGCTCGATAAATCAATCAGCCGTTTGGAATATCCTTCCAATAGTTTTAGACTTCTCTGCGGTGTCTCTCTCACCGCGTCTCTAGTGGTGTCTCTGCGCTGTGACAGCTACCTCTGCCCTCACGTTCGTCATGGCTGGAATCTGAAAAGCCACAGCGGGGAGGTGGCAAGCCCTGTGCCTTCCCTTACTGAAAAAATATCAGCGAAAGCTGCGGACAGAGCCCCCATACCTGTACTACAAGCCGGATTGGGACTCCAAGGCACGTCTCTCCATTGCACCGCACAGCAACCTCAACTGAAACCTGGATGTGTCCTAGTCGAGGAGCATGGTGGGACTTCCCTGGACCACCACACAAGACTGATCATATGCAAAAAATAATGAAAGCAGTCCAACTTAAATGGATTTAAAAGCACAGCCGTTTTGTTTACCACAGCTCAACAAAATGCGTAGTTCTTCAATCTTTGAAGTGCATAAGATTGAAGAACTATGCATTTTGTTGAGCTTCAAAAGATACCAAAGAGAGAAGCCAGCTTAGTAACAACTTGTGACTTGAATACTCTTGCACTTTCGAGTTCTGCCTAGCAGTTATCTACACTTGAAGTCGCTAAATAAAGTATAAGCCCTGAAGAAGTCCCCTGCGTGGGATGAAACGCGTCGGCTGTATGGTGCTCCATTTTCACGCATGAAATAAAGATTTGAAATTCAAGGAATATCATTGTACGCGACTCATTGCAGAATTGATACTGTCAATTATAATTTGTGGTGCACCTTTGCTGTTGTAAAAGAGAAATAAAGATGCCTTTAAATCTTGCTATCTCGTAACGTTTGCTCGGCTTTCAGAGACAGAGGTCAAAAGTCAATTTGTCTTCCTAAATTTACTTTTCTTTCTATGATTTGGAGGATTTTGTAAAGTGAACTGTGTGACAATCGCGTTGAGACCAGTTCGCGGGTCAAGTACATTAGTTAGATTGAGTAGATTATTTAAGTTACTAGACCTGCAGGTCGAGTAAAATTTTTAGGATTTTTCAATCCCTGGGTGTAGCGCGAAACCTTTGGGTTGGAATAAGGGGTTAGCCATTAAGATTTAGGGCTTTCAGGACATTTTTTAAAAGTGAAGCAGAGGTGCCACAAATTGAAGTGGTCATAAGTCAAAAAAAGTAGGTAGGGTTGGGTTGTGAAAATTCTCTTAATTACTAGCAAGTGCAGAGGATAAGATTGGCACCTCACCACCACCTTCTCAGAATATTTCTGAAACTGGGAAAAGTACACCTGCGGAGAAGAATGGACGGAAGAAGTCTCAAAGACAAATGAAAATACACATCAACGGCGAACCTCTCAACCTCGCACCCAGTTCCAAATAGCATGGCATGGTGCACTTCTAGCCCGAAATCAGCCGTTGTGTGATATTACTGCGAAGCAGAACGATACTTAGAAGGAAAACATTGAATGGTGCACCCATAAACTAATAGAACGAGTCTTCAAGTCCATTCATTTAAAAAAGTCTTGCTTTATTCAATTCTAATTTTTTAAATTGTGAGATCCAAAGATTAAAACATCCAGCCTACCGTTTCGTTCAAGTTCTATTGAACTTGGTCAGGGCTTTTCCTTCTAGCTTGTATCGCATCAGTCTATGGTATCCATGGAGAACTGAATTTTGCCTAATCAAGTTGTGTTTATTAAGCAGCAAGGGGCCACCCCTTCCAATTTAGATACTACGTTTCCTATGGCAACACCATCTTTATTTAAAGCGGTCTTTGCCTTTAGTACATTCCTCTTTGTTTTACTAGGTCAAATGAAGGTTGGGTGGCAAGGGAGCCTTTATAATGCTTCATCCTCCCTTCTTGTTTCCTTTCCTGCATCATAGAATCCGAAAGCAGACCACACTTGTAAATGCTTTCTTGCAATCTAACTTTATTTTACGTTTACTCAAGCACAGGGCTATACAGGGATGAGAGCTTTAATTTCAGACTGGTTTATGTTTCTTAGATTTGCCTTGTTTTAATGAGCTAATTGTGTATGTATTGACTTACCAATGTTTGCAGAATGTATTTTATCCTAGCCCATTGTATATTTATATCTGCTACTAAAATCCTTGATGTTTTTAGAAATAAAGAAAATATTGTACGTTGATGACACTGAGTGTTCATTTATTGGGCTATTCTGGTTCTGAGTTTTTAACCCTATCCACTGTCTTGGAACACTCTCCAGAGGAATTGCAGTTTTCTGTGGGTGCAGAGCATTTAGATAAACCCAGAATAACTTACTATAAGTATTGTGGACTGGCACACATTTGGCAAACGATAGTACCCACACAGAATACTGACATATTATTTCCAGCAGCCTTGTTAGCAAGTAACCAGTTGCATGATGATTGTAGATCATTTAGGAGCAGACACGATTATTACTTGGTTATGCTAGTGACAAATTAATAAATATACACTGTATGCACAACCATAACAGAGAAACAAAAATGATATGAATTTATGCTTTAACAGTAGGACGAGGGATGGTTATTATCAGTTATTCTCATTCCCAGTTGAAGCTTACCATTTTTGGCAGTAGGTTAATCTTCAATAACAATACATTTCTTTATATTGTGCAAGCTGGAAATATGACTTATTTCTTCTAAATTGCACACTATCAGTTTTCCGATTTCTTCAAATCAATCTGATTAGCCCAGGATGATTGCTATCTGCTGTCCTAAATTCTGAGTGCTTGATTAAAGTAACCATAAGTGACTGGTGCTTGCCATGCTCACCTGTCCAAAGATTTAATGTTTTTAGAAAAGCAAAAATAAGTGGTTTGCGGGCAGCAGTGAACAGATTTGAGGTTGTGGCTAGAAGAGTGAATGTTCTTTTCTCCTTATATCCACAATTGATCCTGAAAGATTTGTCTATTTTAATTCCTAAAAAATGGTAAGTGAAGGAAATGTATACTCAAGCATGTGCTTGTTTCATCCCTCTTTACAGAAATCTCAATGCCGGTCGGTCCTGAGCGCAAGGAATCTGAGGACATGGAGGCCGAAGGTGACTCTGCTGCTGAGATGAATGGGGAGGAAGATGAGAGTGAGGATGATCACACTGGGAGCCAGTCAGACACTGAAGAAGAGAGCTCAGGTGAGTGCCCTTGCATATAGACCTCACCCACCTTAAGCAGTAGGGGATGAAAGTACACCCTTTGTAGCTTGTGAGTAGTCAGGCCTTTTCCTTCTATGAATGTTAAGATTACTGCTTTCTCTTTGTTTTCCCCATACAATACCTTTCTAAATCTGAAAAAAATTTAAAGTGAGTTATATTTCTTTATCCTTTTTCCGGAGAGAACAACATAAGTACCAGTTTTTCTATGTAATAAGTCTGATGGTTTGTGATAGGTTTCCTTGAAGGTACACAGTTTGATAAATAGGTTTTGTTTCAATCCCTTATTAGTATTTTTAAGAAGAATTCCTCAGTTTTTGATCAGTTTGGTGTTGCATGTTTGAAGGCTTCTTTTCTTAAAACTTGAATTGCGAAGCATCCACAGTTATAATAATTGTTAGCAGTGTATAGCTTATGTATATTGAGTTAACACCCCTTTAGGCCTGAGAATATTTCACTTGCAGAACTTGTTTATGCAGTCCTGTTTTTTTTATTTTTAAGATAGTTCACATTGGCTTTGGAGACCTGCTTCATTCGCAATGTGAATTTTGAATTAGAATTGTTATTAATAGTAACTTCCATTTGTCATGCTAATTGATGAAGACCAGGGTTATTTTTGATAATAAGACAACTGTATACGTTAGATTGATTATCCTTATGGCAATACGTTTTATGTATTGGAAAAGTGTAGGTGATTATCAAAATCCCATCCACTTAAAAATAGTTTGGTTGCCTGTCAGGAGTTGATATAAAAATACGTCATTGAGCTAAGAGAGACAGAGACTGAGATAATGGGACACTGTCAAATAATTTATTGAAATTATTCTAAAACACAAGTTTGTTATTATTGCTTTTCCTTTTTTGATACGTTTTGTATCCAATGAGTTTATTCCCAAAATTTCAAGAGTGACTCCCTGCAATTATTGTCAAATGCTTGTCTTCTAGCCGATGGCTTCCAAACTTTCTTGGTTTGAAGAAATTGCCTACTGCCTCCAATAGCATCCTCAAACTCAGATGTTTTAGAAAAAAAATCCTCAGGATTGCTTTTTAAAGGTAATAGTGTAGAAGAAACAGGAAAAAACTGGAGATCCGAAAAACTGGAGACCAGACAAAACCTTCCAGCTACTTCAGGCCAATCAACAACAAGTTAAAAGCTGAAACATGAGAAGAAAACCAAAAGAGCACATTGAGTGAGCAGCAAGCATAGTTGCAACGCAACATGAACACAGTTTAGTATCTATGTGTGTAATATTACACAGTGGCCTTCATCAGTGTGCAGTTATAGTTAAGTCAGCACTTCCACTGTGGCACCATTTAACAAATCTGCACCATGCTTTCCAAAAAAAGGTTCATCCACCTGTATTCCTCCCTGGAAGTTTTTACTGCATCAGTCCTTCAAATTAGGGGTCAAGAAATAGGTGTCCCAAAACATTGATTTCCCATGTTTATTCTCATCAAAAAATTTGCTCGCAAATGCATAAAAAGCAGTTGAACGGAATGACACAATATTTATACGTGCCTTTTCTAAACTGGTGTAAAGCTATTCAGCATTTTCATAACATTTGCATTTAAAAAGGTGTTTTGATTGGGCTTGAAGGGGTTAAAACGTTGGGTATATATGAACGGTTAGCCGTGTGGGAGTCGAGTAGTCCAACTAGTCAGCAACAAGCATAGTTGCAACTCCGCGTGAACCCCGTTCAGCATAATAATGCGGGACAAAGGACATATTAAATATTTTACTTTGTAAAATACGAATTGGAATATTCAAGGACACCCTTGTATGCAAACAAAAAAAATATTAAAAATATCCAGAACTATTTGAAGTACTAACAGTTTTTCAGAGGGGCCGCAAATACTGAATTATCAGATATTCCCCTGCATGCAATGTTACATAGATGTTGCATGCAATGGGAAATACTGGTTCATCCCTAGCAGCAGCAGGTTGCATTCGAGCTAGAGAGGAAATACAAACATGACTTGCATGAAACTCCATCTGTGCCCACCCAGAGAGATATAAAACACTCAGAAGCTGCAGCGGCTGCTAGCGGTAAGCAATCAGTCTTGTTACCACCTTTGTAACAGTTTCACTGGTAATGGTCCTCCACCATTACCATTCTAGATCAAGGATAAAGTGATTGAGCATTGGCTACAGCACAGTAAAGCTTTGCTCGTTGTACATTATGCAACCCCTTTACTTCTACAAAGAGCAGTTTGGAATGGGGTAAACAAAATATGCACACATGTATGGAGGCATAGGCAATGCCTCAAAATATGACTGCATGTAGGAAAGTGCCCCGTTTTGCATGGTTGCCCCCCACTTTTTACCTGATGTTGATGCTCTTTGACTAAGTGTGCCCTGGGTTCCTGCCAACCAGGTACCCAGGGCCTATGTTCTTTCCCTAAATCTGTACTGTTGCACACCCAATTGGCATTTGTTTGGCCACATGTTTGTCCTTTTTAAAAGGTACCATGGGTACCAAGGGCCCTGCGACCAGGGAAGGCAGAGGTGCCAAGCCTCCTTCTCCAGGATGGGCAGGGTCCACAAAGGCGAAGTACAAATCTCAGACCCGGACATCTTGAAGATGGGGGGACCCAAACAACCAAACAACCAGAGTGCGACTTATACACCCTTCCCACTGGAGGGTGGCGTAATAGGGGTGTACCCACCCCAAGGAAGTGAGCCATTGCTCCCAACCTTTATGTACCTAAAACGTCCCTAAATTTAGTATTTAGGGGCAACCCTGAACCTTGCCTCCTCAGACAATAAGTAACAATAAGAAGACGTACCAAAGAGCTGTGCTGAAGGAAGACAGGGAGGACACCAACTGACTTTTTACATCCTTACCAGCCTGTCCCAACCTACTCCAGCGGAATTCGTGTGTCCTGCAGGCAGTAGCCCCCCAGAACCTGGAGGACCTGCCCTGCCTTCCACAACCAGACTTTGTCTCCCGTGAGCACTGGATTTGCTCACCAACAGACTCTGACCAAATCTGCGAGTCTTCACCACCCTGCACCTGACGCCCACGGCACGAGTTCGAGTGGCCCAACACGATGAGGAGGTCTCCCTGGCGACCCTGATTAGGGATCCGGTGTTCCCTGACCTGCCTCAAGTCTCCTGATGATGCCTGCAGCCCCTTTCTGGAGCATCTCTGCAACCGGTGCCAGTAAGAAAAACCAGACGCAAAAAGACACCCCTGCACCCCTGGCCTTGGGTGGCCCAACCAATGGTGTCCCAGCATCCTGCTAAATCTCAACTTACCTCTCCAACCGGTGGTCGCCTCTAGAAGATCTTCGTTCCTGAGCCTGCAGTAGCATTGGCTACCTGTTTCTAGCAGAATTAGGTTTAAAATCCTTACGTTGGCGTTCAAAGCCCTCCACTCTGTTGGTCCCAACTACATTAGGAAGCGCATTGCCTTCTATGTTCCGCGGAGGACGTTGTGGTCAGCTGACTTGGCCAAAACGAAGGTGCCTGAGGCCAAACGAGTCCGGATGGGAGGTCGGTCTTTTCAATATGTGGCAGCTCGTTTTTGGAATGAGCTCCCTCTCTCCCTCCGCAAGGCTAACAATCTTTTAGCTTTCAGGAAGGAGCTGAAGACCGTGCTCTTCTCCATGTAATCACTGCGACTCCAGTGCTGTCTGCCTTTGTGTTTTTAGGTTTCTCAGGCCTCTTTGCTAAATCGCCGGGACACCCTGCTGGGGTAGCCGTGCGCTCAAAAAGTACGGCCATAACATAACCGTGTTTGTTGAAACCGGAGAATCCCCTTTGAAAGTAACATGGCTCCCGACTCCAAAACAGCATCCTGAATCCGGCCGCCCTAGTGTCGCTGTTAATTAATTAATTAATTAATTGTGGGTTTGTAATGCGCTAGAATAGACTCCCGAAGGAGTATCTCTGCGCAGTAGACCGCTGGGGAACCCGTCCTGGCTTTCCCTGTGAGATGGTCCCTACTCGGTATCTCCAAGGTGAAACCAGGCATCCCCGGCGTATGTGGGGGGCCGTTGTGGAGATGAGGCAAGCTAATGCCCAGAGTTGTCGAGTGTGATCCCTGGTTAGAGTAGGCACCGAGATGAGAATTATCGAGTCCGCTGACCCTGGTCCACAACCCTGCCGCGTCGGGAATTGAACCCTGGTCCCAGGCCGTCCTCTGCTCTCGGGTCTGCTGCCTCTAACCAGTGAGCCACACCACTCCTGTTGGTGCAGCTTGGGTGCTAACTTGAACCCCCCTTTGCCCTTTGCCCTGTGCTTAATCCAGGAGCTTTGCTCCCTCAACCCTGTGGCCTGCTAGTGAGCAGTCACCAACCGGAGGCCCCCTATTCCCATTGGATAACAGTGGGCCTCAGCACTCTGCACCCGGCCACCCTAGTGCCGCTGAGGGTGCTCTTGGAGTGCATCCTTGACCCTTGGGGAACCCTTGTTCTAACATCAGAAACCCAACTCCCAAAACCAAGTACTTGCCTGTAAACAGATTTCCTCCCAGAGGATTGCACTGACTGCTTTTCTGTTAAAAAAAGTTCTAAGTGTGGAGTTAGAAATTCTATGAAAAACCATACAAGTGTGTTTCGATGACAAATTGCATTACTTACCTTTATCTAGGTAATGTCCCAGTGTGGTATCTAGGTATACCACACTGAGTAAGTAAAATAATCTGAAAAGTAACTAAAAAGTAATTTCAACTGTTTATGAACAAGTGACTTACCAGTAACCAATACACTTTTCATTCAACTGCATTCAAACTGTATTCAACTGCATTATTTTTGCAAAGTACTATTACACTTACATGTACCAGGCCTGGCTTGGTTCTAGAAATAAAATACAATGAAATAATATTTTTGCACAAAGCAAATTGGTCCAAGTTCAGTCTTTGAGTGTGTGAAACCATTTCTTCCCTGAGTGTGTATAAATAAATGCCTAACACTACCGTATGATAAAGCCTTACTGCTCGCCCACACTGCAACAAATAGAGTTTAAGGTATTATCTACTTTTACCTCTGCCTTCCTTTGGGGATCCACTGGACTCTGTGCACTCTATACCTAACTTTGGTATAATATATACAGAGCCAGCTTCCTACTCTGCACTATATACAGTTTAAACATAAGAAGAACCTAGATGCTGTCCTCAGAAGTCATACTGGGCATTCAGACTTGCTAGTATAGGTCCAGGAGTCTGTGGAATGTGCAGAAGGATGAAATTATAAGAATTCAATCCCCAAATGTATAAAACAAGTATAGAATATCAGCTGTTAGATTAAGATTCTTCGACACATTTGTATAAAATGCTTATTTTATACAAATGTGCAGAAGAATCTTAATCTAACCGCTGATATTCTAGACTTGTTTTATACATTTGGGGATTGAATCCTTATAATTTTATCCTTCTGCACATTCCACAGACTCTTGGACCTATACTAGCAACTCTGAATGCCCTGTAAGACTTCTGAGGACATTTGTCTCTTTACTTTGTTTACCAATCTAACATTTACCCTGTCGTTTTTAGGGCTCGCCTGCTGTGCGCATGCGCACAGCTGGAAGCTCTATAGGGGCTTATCCAGTGTTTAACCACCACTGGCGATTCCTTTGAGTGCATGTGCTTTTTAGGTCATTGCGCAAGCGCAAGCCCTAAAAAGCGCGTGCACAATGCCACCAGCCGCCTGCCTTGCATTACCACATCAAAGGCAGCCCTCCCAGCGCATTTGTCACCCCCTAATTATTCACGGCCTGCTGGCCGTACTTTCAGTTTCGTCTCCTAATCTTCCCGTCCCTTGCTGCAACAACTGTTTATGCTCTGCTTGAAAAGAAACATGGAATGCATGCTGTATCCTTTTCTGTAAAGATAAATGCCGCTCTGTCAGTAAAACCATTTTTTGGGTGAATCAGTGTGCCGTCTTTTGGGAACACATCTCCCCCAAAAATGTGCATCAATAACTTAGGACCACGAATTCCATGCTTCTTAAGAGGGCTTTTCGGAGTTTTGGTTTAAGTACTGAGTGCACTGTGTAGTAGCTAGCTAAGGCGCAGTTATGTTGCCACTGGAACCCCCTCCCTCTCTCCATCAAAACCTCATCCTCTCTTTTGAATTTAGGAAAGTACTCAAAACTCACCTCTTCCCTCCCCTTTGTTAGACCCCCGCTACTTTGCTTTCCCCTCACTCACTCTGTCTCTTAGCGCCAGGAAGCTTCGGCGTTAGTGCGCTCTACAAATGACACCTAAGATAAGATAAGATGTGCTGTTGCCGTGCCCAGACAACATTCATATATATTTTCTTTCCTTTCTGCACACATTGTTGCGATTTATTTTGCCCTGCTACTTAACATTTTCTAAGCAGGCCTTTAAAATTCGTCATTCCTTAAAATATAGTGTAGCTTCGGTATTAATTAAACACCGACTGGTTTAACAAAACCTTCTCCCAATGCAGATGTTAACAAACAAACCTCTCTCATTTACGGTTCGTACTCTTTTCTTTTCTGTGATTTAGTTTTCCTTCCAGAATAACGTCCTACATATTTTTCTGCATGTATCTGTTGGAACAGTAGCAAGCACTTGTCATAATTTATCCAGCATCGTTAAAGGATAGATTTTTTTTGTTTTGAGAGTTGCAATTTCCGTTAAGGCTCCCACCACACAGCTTCACATACACAGCTCCACCAAGGCACCCACCACACAGCTCCACCGATGCACCCACCACACACCTCCACCGATGAACACACCTCCACCGATGCACCCACCACACACCTCCACCGATGCACCCACCACACACCTCCACCGATGCACCCACCACACACCTCCACCGATGCACCCACCACACACCTCCACCGATGCACCCACCACACATGCCCCCACTACACATGCCCCCACCACACAGCCCACAGATGCCCCCACCACACAGCTCCACCGATGCACCCACCACACAGCTCCACCGATGCAGCCACCACACAGCTCCACCGATGCACCCACCACACAGCTCCACCGATGCACCCACCACACAGCTCCACCGATGCACCCACCACACAGCTCCACCGATGCACCCACCACACAGCTTCACCGATGCACCCACCACACAGCTCCACCGATGCACCCACCACACAGCTCCACCGATGCATCCACCACACAGCTCCACCGATGCACCCACCACACAGCTCCACCGACACAGCTCCACCGATGCACCCACCACACAGCTTCACTTACACAGCTCCACCGATGCACCCACCACACAGCTCCACCGATGCACCCACCACACAGCTCCACCGATGCATCCACCACACAGCTCCACCGATGCACCCACCACACAGCTTCACCGACACAGCTCCACCGATGCACCCACCACACAGCTTCACTTACACAGCTCCACCGAGGCACCCGCCACACAGCTCCACTGATGCACCCACCACACAGCTCCACCGATGCACCCACCACACAGCTCCACTGATGCAACCACCACACAGCTCCACTGATGCAACCACCACACAGCTCCACCGATGCAACCACCACACAGCTCCACTGATGCAACCACCACATTGCTCCACTGATGTAACCACCACACAGCTCCACCGATGCAACCACCAAGGCACCCACCACACAGCTCCACCAAGGCACCCACCACACAGCTCCACCGAGGCACCCACCACACAGCTCCACCGATGCACCCCCTACACACCTCCACCGATGCACCCACCACACACCTCCACCGATGCACCCACCACACACCTCCACCGATGCACCCACCACACACATCCACCGATGCACCCACCACACACCTCCACCGATGCACCCACCACACACCTCCACCGATGCACCCACCACACATGCTCCCACTACACATGCCCCCACCACACAGCTCCACAGATGCCCCACCACACAGCTCCACCGATGCACCCACCACACAGCTCCACCGATGCACCCACCACACAGCTCCATCGATGCACCCACCACACAGCTCCACCGATGCAGCCACCACACAGCTCCACCGATGCAGCCACCACACAGCTCCACCGATGCAGCCACCACACAGCTCCACCGATGCAGCCACCACACAGCTCCACCGATGCACCCACTACACAGCTCCACCGATGCACCCACCACACACCTCCACCGATGCACCCACCACACACCTCCACCGATGCACCCACCACACATGCACCCACCACACATGCCCCCACTATACATGCCCCCACCTCACAGCTCCACAGATGCCCCACCACACACCTCCACCGATGCACACACCTCCACCGATGCACCCACCACACATGCCCCCACTACACATGCCCCCACCACACAGCTCCACAGATGCCCCACCACACAGCTCCACCGATGCACCCACCACACAGCTCCACCGATGCACCCACCACACAGCTCCACCGATGCACCCACCACACAGCTCCACCGATGCACCCACCACACAGCTCCACCGATGCACCCACCACACAGCTCCACCGATGCAGCCACCACACAGCTCCACCGATGCACCCACTACACAGCTCCACCGATGCACCCACCATACAGCTCCGCCGTTGCACCCACCATACAGCTCCGCCGTTGCACCCACCACACAGCTCCGCCGAGGCACCCACCACACAGCTTCGCCGAGGCACCCACCACACAGCTTCGCCGAGGCACCCACCACACAGCTTCGCCGAGGCACCCACCACACAGCTTCGCCGAGGCACCCACCACACAGCTTCGCCGAGGCACCCACCACACAGCTCCGCCGAGGCACCCACCACACAGCTCCGCCGAGGCACCCACCACACAGCTCCGCCGAGGCACCCACCACACATCTCCGCCGATGCACCCACCACACAGCTCCACCGATGCACCCACCACACAGATCCACCAATGCACCCACCTCCACAGATGCACCCACCACCCAGCTCCACAGATGCACCCAGCTCCACAGATGCACCCACCACCCAGCTTCATCGATGCTCCAACTAAGCTCCACCAACGCACCCACCACACAGCTCCACCAATGTATCCACTAAGCTTCACCGATGCACCCACCACACAGCTCCACCGATGCACCTACCACACAGCTCCACCGATGCACCCACCACACAGCTTCACCTACACAGCTCCACCGAGGCACCCGCCACACAGCTCCACCGATGCACCCACCACACAGCTCCACCGATGCACCCACCACACAGCTCCACCGATGCACCCACCACACAGCTCCACCGATGCACCCACCACACAGCTCCACCAATGTATCCACTAAGCTTCACCGATGCACCCACCACACAGCTCCACCGATGCACCTACCACACAGCTCCACCGATGCACCCACCACACAGCTTCACCTACACAGCTCCACCGAGGCACCCGCCACACAGCTCCACCGATGCACCCACCACACAGCTCCACCGATGCACCCACCACACAGCTCCACCGATGCACCCACCACACAGCTCCACCGATGCACCCACCACACAGCTCCACCGACACAGCTCCACCGACGCACCCACCACACAGCTCCACCTACACAGCTCCACTGATGCACCCACCACACAGCTCCACTGATGCACCCACCACACAGCTCCACCGACACAGCTCCACCGATGCACCCACCACACAGCTCCACCGACACAGCTCCACCGATGCACCCACCACACAGATCTACCTACACAGCTCCACTGATGCAACCACCACACAGCTCCACGGATGCAACCACCACACAGCTCCACTGATGCAACCACCACACAGCTCCACTGATGCAACCACCACACAGCTCCACTGATGCAACCACCACACAGCTCCACTGATGCAACCACCACACAGCTCCACCGAGGCACCCACCACACAGCTCCACCGAGGCACCCACCACACAGCTCTACCGAGGCACCCACCACACAGCTCCACAGCTGCACCCACCACACAGCTCCACAGCTGCACCCACCACACAGCTCCACAGCTGCACCCACCACACAGCTCCACCGATGCACCCACCACACAGCTCCACCGATGCACCCACCACACAGCTCCACAGATGCACCCACCACACAGCTCCACAGATGCACCCACCACACAGCTCCACAGATGCACCCACCACACAGCTCCACAGATGCACCCACCACACAGCTCCACCAATGCACCCACCACACAGCTCCACCCACCACACAGCTCCACCCACCACACAGCTCCACCAATGCACCCACCACACAGCTCCACCGATGCACCCACCATACAGCTCCACCGATGCACCCACCATACAGCTCCACCGATGCACCCACCATACAGCTCCACCGATGCACCCACCACACAGCTCCACCTACCCAGCTCCACCGATGCACCCACCACACAGCTCCACCGATGCACCCACCATACAGCTTCAACTACACAGCTCCACCGATGCACCCACCACACAGCTCCACCTTCACAGCTCCACCGATGCACCCACCACCCAACTCCACCGATGCACCCACCACACAGTTACACCGACACAGCTCCACCGATGCACCCACCATACAGATCTACCTACACAGCTCCACTGATGCAACCACCACACAGCTCCACCGATGCAACCACCACACAGCTCCACCGATGCAACCACCACACAGCTCCACCGATGCAACCACCACACAGCTCCACCGATGCAACCACCACACAGCTCCACCGATGCAAACACCACACAGCTCCACCGATGCAACCACCACACAGCTCCACCGATGCAACCACCACACAGCTCCACGGATGCAACCACCTCACAGCTCCACGGATGCAACCACCTCACAGCTCCACCGAGGCACCCACCACACAGCTCCACCGAGGCACCCACCACACAGCTCCACCGAGGCACCCACCACACAGCTCCACCGAGGCACCCACCACACTGCTCCACGAGGCACCCACCACACAGCTCCACAGATGCACCCACCACACAGCTCCACAGATGCACCCACCACACAGCTCCACCGATGCACCCACCACACAGCTCCACCGATGCACCCACCACACAGCTCCACCGATGCACCCACCACACAGCTCCACCGATGCACCCACCACACAGCTCCACCGATGCACCCACCACACAGCTCCACCGAGGCACCCACCACACAGCTTCACCGAGGCACCCACCACACAGCTCCACCGAGGCACCCACCACACAGCTCCACCGAGGCACCCACCACACAGCTCCACCGAGGCACCCACCACACAGCTCCACCGAGGCACCCACCACTCAGCTCCACCGAGGCACCCACCACACAGCTCCACAGATGCACCCACCACACAGCTCCACAGCTGCACCCACCACACAGCTCCACCAATGCACCCACCACACAGCTCCACCGCCACACAGCTCCACCGATGCACCCACCACACAGCTCCACCGATGCGCCCACCACACAGCTCCACCGATGCACCCACCACACAGCTCCACCGATGCACCCACCACACAGCTCCACCGATGCACCCACCACACAGCTCCACCGATGCACCCACCACACAGCTCCACCGATGCACCCACAACACACCTCCACCAATGCACCCACCACACATGCCCCCACCACACATGCCCCCACCACACAGCTCCACCGATGCACCCACCACACAGCTCCACCGACACAGCTCCACCGACGCACCCACCACACAGCTCCACCTACACAGCTCCACTGATGCACCCACCACACAGCTCCACTGATGCACCCACCACACAGCTCCACCGACACAGCTCCACCGATGCACCCACCACACAGCTCCACCGACACAGCTCCACCGATGCACCCACCACACAGATCTACCTACACAGCTCCACTGATGCAACCACCACACAGCTCCACGGATGCAACCACCACACAGCTCCACTGATGCAACCACCACACAGCTCCACTGATGCAACCACCACACAGCTCCACTGATGCAACCACCACACAGCTCCACTGATGCAACCACCACACAGCTCCACCGAGGCACCCACCACACAGCTCCACCGAGGCACCCACCACACAGCTCCACCGAGGCACCCACCACACAGCTCCACAGCTGCACCCACCACACAGCTCCACAGCTGCACCCACCACACAGCTCCACCGATGCACCCACCACACAGCTCCACCGATGCACCCACCACACAGCTCCACCGATGCACCCACCACACAGCTCCACCGATGCACCCACCACACAGCTCCACAGATGCACCCACCACACAGCTCCACAGATGCACCCACCACACAGCTCCACAGATGCACCCACCACACAGCTCCACAGATGCACCCACCACACAGCTCCACCAATGCACCCACCACTCAGCTCCACCCACCACACAGCTCCACCAATGCACCCACCACACAGCTCCACCGATGCACCCACCATACAGCTCCACCGATGCACCCACCATACAGCTCCACCGATGCACCCACCATACAGCTCCACCGATGCACCCACCACACAGCTCCACCTACCCAGCTCCACCGATGCACCCACCACACAGCTCCACCGATGCACCCACCATACAGCTTCAACTACACAGCTCCACCGATGCACCCACCACACAGCTCCACCTTCACAGCTCCACCGATGCACCCACCACACAGCTCCACCTTCACAGCTCCACCGATGCACCCACCACCCAACTCCACCGATGCACCCACCACACAGTTACACCGACACAGCTCCACCGATGCACCCACCATACAGATCTACCTACACAGCTCCACTGATGCAACCACCACACAGCTCCACCGATGCAACCACCACACAGCTCCACCGATGCAACCACCACACAGCTCCACCGATGCAACCACCACACAGCTCCACCGATGCAACCACCACACAGCTCCACCGATGCAACCACCACACAGCTCCACGGATGCAACCACCTCACAGCTCCACTGATGCAACCACCACACAGCTCCACTGATGCAACCACCACACAGCTCCACCGAGGCACCCACCACACAGCTTCACCGAGGCACCCACCACACAGCTCCACGAGGCACCCACCACACAGCTCCACAGATGCACCCACCACACAGCTCCACTGCTGCACCCACCACACAGCTCCACTGCTGCACCCACCACACAGCTCCACTGCTGCATCCACCACACAGCTCCACCGATGCACCCACCACACAGCTCCACCGATGCACCCACCACACAGCTCCACCGATGCACCCACCACACAGCTCCACCGATGCACCCACCACACAGCTCCACCGATGCACCCACCACACAGCTCCACCGATGCACCCACCACACAGCTCCACCGATGCACCCACCACACAGCTCCACGGATGCACCCACAACACACCTCCACCAATGCACCCACCACACATGCCCCCACCACACATGCCCCCACCACACAGCTCCACAGATGCCCCACCACACAGCTCCACCGATGCACCCACCACACAGCTCCACCGATGCACCCACCACACAGCTCCACCGATGCACCCACCACACAGCTCCACCGATGCACCCACCACACAGCTCCACCGATGCACCCACCACACAGCTCCACCTACACAGCTCCACCAATGCACCTACCACACAGCTCCACCGATGCACCCACCATACATCTCCAACTACACAGCTCCACCGATGCACCCACCACACAGCTCCACCGATGCACCCACCACACAGCTCCACCTACACAGTTCCAGCGATGCACCCACCACACAGCTCCACCTACACAGCTCCACCGATGCAGCCTCCACCCAACTCCACCGATGGACCCACCACACAGCTCCACCGACACAGCTCCACCGACACAGCTCCACCGATGCACCCACCACACAGCTCCACCTACACAGCTCCACCGATGCACCCACCACACAGCTCCACTGATGCACCCACCACACAGCTCCACCGACACAGCTCCACCGATGCACCCACCACACCGCTCCACCTACACAGCTCCAGCGATGCACCCATCACACAGCTCCAGCGATGCAGCCACCACACAGCTCCACCGACACAGCTCCACCGATGCACCCACCACACAGCTCCACCGATGCACCCACCACACAGCTCAGCCGATGCACCCACCACACAGCTCCGCCGAGGCACCCACCACACAGCTCCGCCGAGGCACCCACCACACAGCTCCGCCGAGGCACCCACCACACAGCTCCGCCGAGGCACCCACCACACAGCTCCGCCGAGGCACCCACCACACAGCTCCGCCGAGGCACCCACCACACAGCTCCGCCGAGGCACCCACCACACAGCTCCGCCGAGGCACCCACCACACAGCTCCGCCGAGGCACCCACCACACAGCGCCACCGATGCAACCACCACACAGCGCCACCGATGCAACCACCACACAGCTCCACCGATGCAACCACCACACAGCTCCACCGATGCAACCACCACACAGCTCCACGGATGCAACCACCACACAGCTCCACCGAGGCACCCACCACACAGCTCCACCGAGGCACCCACCACACAGCTCCACCGAGGCACCCACCACACAGCTCCACCGAGGCACCCACCACACAGCTCCACCGAGGCACCCACCACACAGCTCCACCGAGGCACCCACCACACAGCTCCACCGAGGCACCCACCACACAGCTCCACCGAGGCACCCACCACACAGCTCCACCGAGGCACCCACCACACAGCTCCACAGATGCACCCACCACACAGCTCCACAGCTGCACCCACCACACAGCTCCACCGAGGCACCCACCACACAGCTCCACAGATGCACACAGCTCCACAGATGCACCCACCACACAGCTGCACCCACCACACAGCTCCACCGATGCACCCACCACACAGCTCCACCGATGCACCCACCACACAGCTCCACCGATGCACCCACCACACAGCTCCACCGATGCACCCACCACACACCTCCATCGATGCACCCACCACACACCTCCACCGATGCACCCACAACACACCTCCACCGATGCACCCACCACACACCTCCACCGATGCACCCACCACACGTGCCCCCACCACACAGCTCCACAGATTCCCCACCACACAGCTCCACCGATGCACCCACCACAACTCCACCGATGCACCCACCCCACAGCTCCACCGATGCACCCACCATACAGCTCCACCGATGCACCGACCACACAGCTCCACCGATGCACCCACCACACAGCTCCACCGATGCACCCACCACACAGCTCCACCTACACAGCTCCACCAATGCACCTACCACACAGCTCCACCGATGCACCCACCATACAGCTCCAACTACACCGCTCCACCGATGCATCCACCACACAGCTCCACCGATGCACCCACCACACAGCTCCACCTACACAGTTCCAGCGATGCACCCACCACACAGCTCCACCTACACCGCTCCACCGATGCAGCCTCCACCGAATTCCACCGATGCACCCACCACAAAGCTCCACCGACACAGCTCCACCGATGCACCCACCACACAGCTCCACCTACACAGCTCCAACGATGCACCCACCACACAGCTCCACTGATGCACCCACCACACAGCTCCACCGACACAGCTCCACCGATACACCCACCACACCGCTCCACCTACACAGCTCCAGCAATGCACCCATCACACAGCTCCAGCGATGCAGCCACCACACAGCTCCACCGACACAGCTCCGCCGATGCACCCACCACACAGCTCTGCCGATGCACCCACCACACAGCTCCGCCGAGGCACCCACCACACAGCTCCGCCGAGCCACCCACCACACAGCTCCGCCGAGGCACCCACCACACAGCTCCGCCGAGGCACCCACCACACAGCTCTGCCGATGCACCCACCACACAGCTCCGCCGATGCACCCACCACACAGCTCCACCGATGCACCCACCACACAGCTCCACCGATGCACCCACCACACAGCTCCACCGATGCACCCACCACACAGCTCCACCGATGCACCCACCACACAGCTCCACCGATGCACCCACCACACAGCTCCACCTACACAGCTCCACCAATGCACCTACCACACAGCTCCACCGATGCACCCACCATACAGCTCCAACTACACAGCTCCACCGATGCACCCACCACACAGCTCCACCGATGCACCCACCACACAGCTCCACCTACACAGTTCCACCGATGCACCCACCACACTGCTCCGCCGATGCACCCACCACACAGCTCCGCCGATGCACCCACCACAGCTCCGCCGATGCTCCAACTAAGCTCCACCAATGCACCCACCACACAGCTCCACCAATGCAACCACCACACAGCTCCACCGAGGCACCCACCACACAGCTCCACCGAGGCACCCACCACACAGCTCCACCGATGCACCCACCACACAGCTCCACCGATGCACCCACCACACAGCTCCACCGATGCACCCACCACACAGCTCCACCGATGCACCCACCACACAGCTCCACCTACACAGTTCCACCGATGCACCCACCACACAGCTCCGCCGAGGCACCCACCACACAGCTCCGCCGAGGCACCCACCACACAGCTCTGCCGATGCTCCAACTAAGCTCCACCAATGCACCCACCACACAGCTCCACCAATGCAACCACCACACAGCTCCACCGAGGCACCCACCACACAGCTCCACCGAGGCACCCACCACACAGCTCCACCGATGCACCCACCACACAGCTCCACCGATGCACCCACCACACAGCTCCACCGATGCACCCACCACACAGCTCCACCGATGCACCCACCACACAGCTCCACCGATGCACCCACCACACAGCTCCACCGATGCACCCACCACACAGCTCCACCGATGCACCCACCACACAGCTCCACCGATGCACCCACCACACAGCTCACAGATGCACCAACCACACAGCTCCACCGATGCACCCACCACACAGCTCCACCTACACAGCTCCACCAATGCACCTACCACACAGCTCCACCGATGCACCCACCATACAGCTCCAACTACACAGCTCCACCGATGCACCCACCACACAGCTCCACCGATGCACCCACCACACAGCTCCACCTACACAGTTCCACCGATGCACCCACCACACAGCTCCGCCGATGCACCCACCACACAGCTCCGCCGATGCACCCACCACAGCTCCGCCGATGCACCCACCACACAGCTCCGCCGATGCACCCACCACACAGCTCCGCCGATGCACCCACCACACAGCTCCGCCGATGCACCCACCACACAGCTCCGCCGATGCACCCACCACACAGCTCCGCCGAGGCACCCACCACACAGCTCCACCGAGGCACCCACCACACAGCTCTGCCGATGCTCCAACTAAGCTCCACCAATGCACCCACCACACAGCTCCACCAATGCAACCACCACACAGCTCAGCCGTGGCACCCACCACACAGCTCTGCCGTGGCACCCACCATACAGCTCCACCGATGCTCCAACTAAGCTCCACCAATGCACCCACCAAACAGCTACACCGATGCACACACCACTCAGCGCAACCACAGCATCACTGGTTCAAATATGTTCTTTCAATTTTTCAAGCTTCCACGCTTTATTACAAATCACAAAAAGATGGTAATATTTCACTTCTGTTCTTGGATTTTCGTCACAATAAAAAACACTCAACATAATCTTCACAAATGTTATTTACAAAAGTTTAAGCTATTGCCATTACAAATTAAATACATTATTTAAGTATTAATTATTTTAAAAAATTAAAAGCCATTGTTATTTGTAATATCAATACATCTAAGTCACGTAAATACAAAACATGTTGCATTGCAAATGCTATAGGTGTCACATTTGCGAAAGTTATAACTATTGGCATTGTAAATGATAAAGCTATTAATTTAGCTATTTAAAAAAAACCCACGTAAATAAAAATAATTCATTTATAACACCAATAGCTCAAACTTTCCTAATGCGAGCCCTATTGCATTTCCAATGCTTGTTCTGAATGGTTGATGAACAACCCATCATGAGCCAAAGCTGATGAGTGTTGGAGCACCTTACGAAAGGACATTTGCCAATAAATATGCACTTTGGCTTCATTACATTTTGTTGAGGATAAATTACAATTTTGAACCATTCTTTGAGGTAGTTCATGTAGAGGATATCTAAATCAAAAACATTATGGTGGGGGCGTTCAGGCCTATACTCTTCCCATTCTTTAGGAGGAAAAGCCCTTCTCAATAAAGCTACCGCTTTTTTCACCCATTGCCATTTAACTCCCAGTTCGCATGAGCAAGGAGATCCAGACTGTAGTTCAGCAGAGTTGCATTTAATTTCACCCGAATTCCAAGCCATTTGTGGTGTGTAGATCCTGATATTTGTTTGTTTATTTCTTGTTATATTGTCACATTGAAAGGTTCCTAATTAATCTTTCAAAAGTAGCAGCTGGGTATAGTGTCATAATGTTTGACCTGCAGAATCTGGAAAGAACTAAAATGGACTTTCAGATTGCTCTAAGTGAGACAAAAAAGATCTAAACTAGAGGTGTGGTCATTTTCTCTTCCAACATTGCTGTTACAATTCATATTCGGTTGTATTGTGCCAGAATTGGAGTGCAGTCCAATTATTGTTATTATCAAGCCGCAGCATGGCTGCCTGCAGAGGAATCGAGTTGAGAGGACTGATGCCGGCACACAAGAGGAAGACTGTCTCCCCTTTAAAACCAAAATCACTCTGAACCTCATAACATAGCACGACTCTTCATCTAACCTCATCAGCTGTAAAACATCAATCACTTTAGTCAGTGCTGATCTAGAAGCTGGATTGAAGAAAGGTATGCAGTCTTTGTGGAGTATAGTAAAGCCATTTTGTGAAGATGGGAAATGTACATGTACTTTCTTCTATAGGTCTGTATATTGACACCATTATGTGAAATGTATATTGCCTCAAATGTACACATGGAAGTTTCCAAGTGGCAAGAATAAAAACAAAAAAAACATAAGATGCAGTTTTTGCACCTTGTGAATTTGGACAGCTTGGAACGTGTAGTCTGGAAGAGGTGTAGCGCAGCGGCCAGGGCAGCTGACTCCGGAACACCGGGGCTCAAGGTTCGATCACCGGCGGGAAGGTTAGCCCAGCACCATGTGACTCTGGGCAATAGCTCGCTTAATCTTCCCGACGGCTCACAGCGCCTTGACCCTTACGGGTAATTGTTCGCGCTTTACAAATACCGGATTATTGTATGTACATTTTATTTCATAATAGCAAGTGAAAAGCCTTCTTAGATATATAAAAGCTTTTTGTTACTTAGAATACATTCTGAAGTCCTCTCCGCAGTAATACCACTATTGTGAGATATTAAAGTAGCCTCTTACGAAAAAGATAACGGTGAAGATCTGTGCTCATCAAACTGGATATTTTAATCGTTCATGCCAGAAATCTAGAAACAAACAACATATTGGTGGTTGCTTTCTTTGAGCTGCATAGTTATTGTAAAGATTAGGTACAAGGGTTTAAATGCACTTTTTTTATTTAGGAAATCCGGTCTGATTGAACCACCCCCCCGTCGTGCGGGGGCCGCGCGTGGTGCTGCTGTGCTTGTGACCAGCTCAGCTCATCATGAGGCACAGTGCAACTGCACTCATGACGAGCGGAGCTCGTCACAACCACACCTGTTTTTCGAACGTTCAGCACAGCGGGGTAATTATCCCCGTGTGCGAACGTTCCAACGGTCATGACGAGCTCAGCTCGTCATGAGTGCAGCTCAGCCTTGCCTCATGACGAGCTGAGCACGTCATGAGCATGGAAGAGGTTAAGGTGGACTTGACACATAAGGAAAGTCATTTTTTAATGTATAGTACTATAGATTGAAACGCTTGAAGTGACCACCATTTTCCTTTCTGCAGAAATGGATGATGAGGACTGTGAAAGGAGGCGGACCGAGTGCTTAGATGAGATGTCTGATCTGGAGAAGCAGTTTGCGGAACTGAAGGACAAGTAAGTAGTGCAACCTCTGGATTTGAGAGATTGGGTGGGCGAGGCGAGTGTTGCTGTACCAAACTGAAGTTGCTTAGAAGTGGCGAGCAGACTGTGACAGTATGATGACAGAATAGGATGCCATCTCCATATGGGGAGAAGGCAGGGCTTTGACTCCTTTAATTAAATGCATGCTTCAAGGTTACTGACTGCGTTTGTTCACCAGTGACCAGATCCATTAACTTTCTCAGCCCTTTGCTAACCTTTACAAGAGCGACTTTACCTTTGTTACATTTTCTTTGGCATTTGCATGCTTTAATCTCTGATATGTCACTTTATCTCCTTGGGCTAAGGATTCTGATTTGCGGTCTGACTTTGAGGCCAGAGCTGTGGCTCTGTGACAGTGCTCTTTGGATGATTGAGACTTCTGTCAGCTGGGATCTCTAGGCCTAGGGGAGGAAATCTGATAAAAGGGGATGTATGGGTGGGTGGAGGCAGTTGGACCTTTCTTGTTCAACATAGTCCACATAGATTCCTTGAGAGTGCAGCAGTTTCTACTGGCATCAGTGGCATTACCAGGCACTTGTTGCTATTTGACAACGTTCATTAGCCTTTGGCGGGTGGGGTCTGCTGACTGTTTTTGCATGGGTGTTTATGCAACTCAGTAAACCCCCTAGTAGTTTCACCCTCTAGAGTGATGAGAGTGATGGAATTTGGATGGCAGCCCAAACGTTTTGCTGCAAGTTATTCATTGGGGAAGTATTGGGAATCTGTATGAAAACCTACCATGCTGTGCATGAACTCCCCCAAGGGTCCAGACTACCTCTGGTTCTCCCCACAGACCTTGTAGACGCCTCCCTCGGCTCGCCCGAGGTGCCTCCACGTCGCGGGACAGGACGTGGCGTCTCCGTGTAAGTGGGTAAGGAAATGGACTGTTTCTGACAGAAGGGGTTCTTGGAATTGCAGCAAGGGAGGAGGAGGGGGTAAAAGTGCTATTGAAAACCTAAGTAAGGGGCTGTTTGGCGAGGGGGAAAGAGGCTGCCCATATAAGTTGACCTAGGAAATTGGCAGGTAAATGACCGTTCTTAAAAGTACATTGAAATAAGTCTTTGGGAAAGTCCTCAGCTTAAGGGGCCCTAGTGTGAATGCAAGGTTGAGGAAATAGAGAAGTTTAGAAGTTGACAGTGAATCCGGGCTGCAGTAGCCTGTTCCATCCTGTGTTAATATGCAAGTATTAGGTGGCCTCCTGCTTTGTTTCTTTCACAAATCTGTTGCTCCTCTGTGTTCTGTATTTTATTCTGTTCTTCTCCTGACAGATTGTTCAATACATCACCTCTGTGAAAAAATAGCTAATTTTGTAGTTCTGACCTTCCTTCTCCATTAAACATAACCTTCATTTTTAGAAGCCTCATTCTCCTATCACTATAAATATGTTTTTCTTTTTTGTAATGCATTTATTTTCTCTCTTCTTTCCTGCAGTCCTCTCTGTGATTGACATTTGGTTTGTTGCACCCCACCGCAACTCTTGGCGGTCCTGAGGGTTCGATCTTCCTACCCACCACCTCTGTGTTTATCTGACGTTACAAACAACTTGACTCTGACCTATACTAATGGATTCCTCATATTTATTAGAGCCTTTGGCTGTGCTGAACCATGCAAAAAAGTAGGGCCTTCACCATTGTCCCCAGGGAGGCACTCCATTGGTTGAAAAGTCAGCATGCTTTGTTCCCCTTAATAAAGCAAGTTCATAAAATGAGCACATGGAAGGAGCATGATGGAGCTGGGTTTGAAGATCATGCTGGGGGTGGGTTAGCCAGTCACATTCCCTTACCTATTGTGGTGATGTATCTTCATTTATTTAGACTTTTGGACTGGTGTAAAGTGGAGACAGCTGACCACTGAAGTCAGGTGGTTGTACTGGACATCTGCAAGAACGGAGTTGTCATTGTCGTGGATGGTGGATTTGTTGTATGATGTAGGGAGTTCTCGTTTGATTTATGCTGGGGTGAGATTTCATGCTATGCAGTTAGTATCTTCTCTGTGATGTGGGTTTTTAAAGGAGAGGTCATTTTTTAATTATGAAGCTTACAAAACCTAGTTTGGGACTTTGTCAGTGCGGTGTGTGACATGGATCAATTCTGTGTTGTTCAGATTCAATTTAAGATAGGTGCTTGACAGAGGATGTATTCAGTCGGGCAATGCGTGTAACTGATGAGATGTTAGAATCGCTTTTGATCACTTTTTTTTGGCTTTTTGGTGTCATAGGTGTCCTGACCGATATGGATGTAGTGGGTGGCTAAAAGTGCTTTTAGAGGATCAATGTCGACGACTAAAATTGAAGAGAGGATTGTTCCTTGCTGTACTTCGTTGGTCACATGCTATCATGTCTGGTGGGTTGCATTGGAAGCAAGTATTGCAAATTGCAGATGATGGAGGAGAACCACTGCAATATAAGCAGTCAGTGAATCCCACAACAATTATCAGGATGTTCAATAAGGGCTGTTGATTTATAATATCGAGTGCTAGTGAAAGGTCAAGGCTTACCAGATGGCGACTGCTGTTCTTTGTTATGAGAAGGGCATTGTTGACAACAATATTTTCTTAGATTGTTCTCCTCCATGATGTGAAGGCTGAGCAAGGTGTCATCAATAGACTTTTGCGGTTAAATGGGGGCTCCTTCATAATGATCTTGTCAAGAAGTGTTTATTTAAAAGACCACTACTTAAACCAATAGCAGAGTTCTTTCTCCCCTTGCTTGCTGGCCAGGGACAAGATAGACGATTCAAGTACACTAATAAAACCATTGCTTTTAAGCGGTAGTGCTTCAGAGTCTTACTAGTTACAGCACTACGCCTGAGCAAGCAGCAAGATTGCTAGAGCCTGTGTCCACTAATGTACTCTGCAGGTGCTGTGTAATGATATAAACCATGTCCCCAAGTTATTACTTGCTTTTGCCTCCTGTCTCTAAGCCACTTCATAAATCATTAACCAACTATCACCATTACAAGTTTACCATCTTAGCTGACTGTGAGGTACAATATTAAAATCCATTCGGAAATGTAGATGCTTCGGAGGCACCACTCTCTCTCAACCAAACCCTTTATTTGTCCCTTTGAAAACTGAGGGATGTCTCATTGTTATTGCACTGGAGAATAGGATGCCACGCTGGGGAATACAGTGTGCTACAATTTATGTAAGCCACTGGTTTAATGGTATTCTGCATTTCTTTTCGTTCGAAGGTGGTTCCGTACATTGCCTTGCGACTGAGGACCTGCTGGCACTTCTATGATTGCCACATTCCTCTCTGTTCCTTTGTTTGCAAAATGTGAATCCTTAATCCTTTCTCTGTCCCTTCAGACCTTTCCAGTGTTTAGAGTGATGAGGGAACTCGAGTTTTGAGGCTGAAAAGAAGTGAGGGCGGAACTCGAAGGGGAAGAAGGAAAACACTTTGCATATCAGAATGGATTGCAGTGTCAGTGGGCAGAATTGTAGTGCCACATCATGGAAGAGAAGGGAAAGGGGCAGAGCAATATGATGGGTGATTCTATTATGGGGATAAGAGCCTCCTAGGGAAAGTATGGCAAGATGGGGACGGAGACCATCTCCGAAGAGAATTGAGTGTGAGTCCTTGTCATTTTAGAAATTGGGAGGAAGTTCTCACTGGAGAATATTAGCTGGCTGCACCAAGCTTCAGGGAAGGTCATTATAAAAGGTCACATTAAAGGCTGATGCCAAATTATTGAAAGAGTGAATGAGCCAATGAGGGAACAAATGGGGAAAAGTGCAACTAATGGTAAGAAACAGAAAGGCCTCATTAAAGAGGTTGGGAAGGGAATGAGGTGGTGGAGAAAAGTAGAAAAGGGCTGGTGTGTGGGTTGGAGAGAGCAATTGAACGCAAGAAAGAGAACTCCTAAAGGTTGTGATGGGGTATTTAACTGATAGTGAGTAAGGGGACTTGATATTAAACATTTTTATTGGCATTTTCAAGTGTCACAGACATCATCGTGTCATTTGTGAGTAAGGGGACTTATTGGGCACCTAAGAAAGGAAGTTACAACTAGCTAAGAAATACCCTGTAGGGGACTAGGAAGAGAAGTTTAGTTATAATACTTAAACGAAAGCTCTATGCTGTTGGGAGGTAAAATAGACTTTTCAAGGTGGTTTTGAAAGCATTGCAAAGTTCATATTGAAACTTGTGCTTCTATTTGTGGTTTACAGTGAGGTGGTGCCCTTCTTAGGGGATAGCAAGTGTAGAGGACAATGCTGTACAGAGAATTTGGAAATGTCATAAACACAGTCTATGGCAAGATGAGGGACACAGCTAGGAATGGAGGCAACTTGCACAGAGGATGGGAATGACAGCAATGCTTTGAAGAGTTGACTAATTTGTGGAGAGTCCTCATGAAGTCAATCACCAAACATTTTCTCCTATTTTCAGGCTATTTAAGGAAAGATTACAGCAGGTGAAAGCTAAACTTGAAGAAGTAGCGGCTGGAAAGGCTGCAGAGTACATTGACCCTCTGGCTGTGCTTCAGAAAAATATGAAGATCCGCATTGAGGTGGCTGGTAAGTTGGGCAAATGAGATTCTCAGACAGGGATTAGGTTTGTGGAAGAGTGAATTGTTACATGTATGGGTCCCTGATTGCTCAGTAGGTTGAAAATAAAGGTCGGTGTGTGTATCCACTCTTATTCTTCAGTTTTCAGATACTTATCACTCCACTGTTTAAATTGCTTTAATCTCCTTATATGAAAGGAGAGCATGGCAGGAAAAATCTGGCTATTCTTTATTTGTTTTTAAGAACGCTTTATATTTACTAGATGTGCAGGTTTGCTTTTAGAATGCTTCTTTGAAGTGCCATCTTGGAAGTTATAGACCTGGCAGTTAAACTGTTTTCCTCCTTGTTTTATTTTTTTGAGTTTTTTTATATTGTGTTGCCTTGCTATCTCTTATGGTTACTATATTGCATTCACATATGCACCTTGAATTAGTAATCTCTTAGGATAGAGAAGAACACAGTACTGCTTAACATTAGGAAACTTTTGTCTACATAAAGGATACCTACTAGTGTGAAGTTAGTTGGGCTGGTGGACTGGGAAATGTGAGTGTTGCTCAGCACTGAAAGTGAACACGAATTGGGCTAAGGCTCAGTAGTCAAGGTAGCACTGCAGACGGTGCTGGTTCAGGAGTGGTGTGGCTCACTGGTTAGAGGCGGCAGACCCGGGAACAGAGAAAGGCCCGGGACCAGGGTTCAATTCCTGACGCAGCAGGGTCGTGGACCAGGGTCAGCTGACTCGATAATTCTCACCTCGGTGCCCACTCTAACCAGGGATCACACTCGGCAACTCTGGGCATTGCTTGCCTCATCTCCACAACGGCCCCCCACATACGCCGGGGATGCCTGGTTTCACCTTGGAGATACCCAGTAGGGACCATCTCACAGGGAAAGCCAGGACAGGTTCCCCAGCGGTCTATTGCGCAGAGATACTCCTTCGGGAGTCGATTCTAGCGCGTTAAAAACCCGCAATTAATTAATTAACAGGGAATTACTAAAGATTAAGGAGTCAAGGTAGCACTGCAGGCAATGCTAGTTCAGTGAAACAGGAAATAGCTACAGCTCAGGAACCATGGAGTCAAGAGAGCACTGCAAGCAGTGCAAACCAGGAACAAGAAATAGCTGAAGCCCAGGAACAGGAACACAGAATAACTATAGCTCAGGAACTCAGGAAACAAGGTAGCACTGCAGGCAGTGCTAATTCAGGTACAAGAAATAGTTATAGCTCAGGAATCCAGGATAAACTAGCTCAGGAAACACTGGAAACAAGGATCTGTCTCACCGGTATACCGCTACAATGACCAACCTTGGCCTGAAGGGAGCTGGGGCTCAAAAGAGCTCACAGTAATCATATGCATCAATTGTGAGCATGCTAGCACCAGCCAGCTACAGGTGAGCTGAATTCCTCCACCCATCCTTGGCCTGCAGGATGGATGGGTTATTACAGACCTGTCTAGGAGAGATTAATGTGGATTTACAGACATTATAGGGGTGAAACACGCGACTCAAGGGTGTGTTTTATTCAAAGGTCTGTTTGAGAGACCCAACAGGCTGACACTGGGCATTACAGACCTTTAAGAAGGCAGATCGCAGGGTGATAAACCCACAGGTCTTTCTAAGTCTCAGTGGGGGGGGGGCTGTTGTATTATCCATCTGTGCTGTGGACAGCCAGGTGGGCAGCCATATTCCGAGAGGACACGAGATTCCGACAGAACAGTGAAGATTCAAATCTCTCTTAGAAGGCTATCAAGACATGGGGCATTGTCGGTGGGTAACACATGAGAGCTGAAGTGGGTGGATATAAATAACCTGTCTTCCCACATGCCTGGAAAACGCCAGACCGCTAAGTCACAACTAAAAAATATTTTTCTTTTTCTAGCTCCTAAACACAGCACTGGACCAAATATATTTCTGGAAATGCATACATGCACGTGAAACAGGTTCAGATTATTCACTAAGGGTTCGCTTCTGTGCTTCCCTCCAATCCCGGTTTCCTTTCCCCTATAACATTTGGTCACGGAAGCACCTACAACAAAGTAAACGTACTGTGCATCAAAAAACAGACTCGCTCACATGGTCAATCAATTAATCTGTTTTCTGACACAATTATGGAATATCGCAGGCTGTTCAGTATTTGAATTAAAGCCTAGCCATTCGGGACAGCTTAAAAGCCAACTAAGCCAAAAAAATTGAACCACATGGCAAGCAAAACACATGCCAAGTGTACAGCTTGCCTGAAAAGCGTCTGTGGCAGGGTAAGACACAAAAAAGCTATTTGCATTCATACTTTGTCTTAAGTGGTAGGCTTTAAAAAGCAAAAACATAACGAAGGCAGAAAAACCTACGACAGAACACTTTTTAGGAAGTTAAGAGGAAGAGAAACTCGTTTTAATTCAGCGTATTTGAGTCAAACTTGCCTCAACAACAGAAGTGTATGAATTACTAGTTTTTGTAGGAATCTGGGATAAGGTGTAAACAACAGTTTTAAGGAAAGAGACACAACTAGCATGCAATGAGAGCCATGCTATGCCTTTAAACGACTGTAGTTAAAAACATCAGTTGAAAGTGCTCTCAACCTCAAATTCCAAAGCATATTCAGAACGAAAACCGCTCATTCTGACACCTCTCCAGAGCTCCACCGGACAAACTTATCAGAGCCAGCCTGCCTGCCTTCCTTGGTGTACCGTACCTTTTGACCCAATTCTTGTGTTAAGTAGATGTTTCACTCTGCATCCTTTCGTGCTCAATTAATTTAAAGGGCCACTTTTACGTTAGGCTGCAGTCTAGCAAAGGGCCTTGGGACACGTGGTCTGTAAACAATTAGTGAGGGTGGGGTGCGGAAGATCAGGCCTGGCCTCGTTCACAGATGCAAACCAGGAGCTACAATTAGAGGGAATGTATAAGTGGGAGGGGGTACACCCTGTATGTATACAGAAGACTATATGCCCTAAAGGGGCGCTGCTGTGTGCGCAGGTTAGAGCTCACAAAAGGAGTGACAGTCCCCTGCCTTGAGAAGGGTCCAGCATAGGACCCTAAACTCACGTGTAGGAACGGAGGGTAAGCTGTCCAGAGGCATGCAATGTGTGGTGAGCACAGAGGGCTGTACTAAGGGGGAAGTGCTCCACGCGTGCTGCCTGAGCAGGACCTCGTGCGCTCACAGGAAAGTCATAGGAGTAGGCACACTCGGAGCAGTAGACGCGGTCTCCGGTTTTGGGCACGCGCATGAGGGGCATGTGGGGACCAGCAGCTCCCCCAGGTCCACGGCCATTATCGTGCGCCCATGTGTCCCGGGACCTGCAGAGACAACTGGCCTGGGAATTTGCTGTGGCTTGAGGTGAGCAGAAGTCGTATGGCGAACCCCTGTGGGGAAATTACAGTGCGAGAGGTGCCAGGAGCCCTGGGGAGAGTGGCCGAAGTGCAAGCGCTGCCCCCAGCTGAACTGAGCTTAACTCCTGGGGCTTCCATGGGAGGACCTGAAGCACGTCATCTAATTTTGGCCGCCTGACTTCCCTGCTGTGAGTGAGCCTGTAATTGCCGTCCTGGGAAGAGCTGGTGTGGTCGAGTGGACAAGAGGACAGATGGGTGTGGGAGAGAGTAGGAGGGCGCCGGGAGAGGGTCATAGAATAAGTGTGAACGCTGTATGAGACATCGGAGAAACAAGAAAGTAGAAAATGTGGGGAAATGATTAGAGTTGCCGCCTTTAGAACTGGGCAGCGTTGAAATCTCGGCATAGGCTCGACAATATGTGATCATCATGTGATTCTGGATGCATGTAACGACTGCTTGATTTGGCAACCATGATATTTTAACTTGAACACAAAATTTTTTGAAGTCTTCTGATGAAGTCAAATTAAAACAGCTCATTGTTAGAAATCCGTTTCTTTTACAGTGCCAAAGAAGCTGACAGGCCACTTTATGGGGGAACAAACAAAAGGGCCATCAGTGGGAAGCCTTCAGATCCCACAAGAGTGACATACCAGAGATGCGGCTCGGTTTATGCGATGTCACGCTGACTTCAGAGGGGCGGGGAAGCCGCCACCCCTGCCTCCTCCTGCACTTTTAAGCGACTCTCTGGGAACCGCAGAGCAGCCTGTGTGAGAAAGCAAGTGGGAAGTGGGAGGGGTGAGGGAGTGCACGCGCGCCGGCAAAACACACATTGCAGATGGCGCCTCGAACGCAGAAAGCTGGCAGCTGTGCACGTTCACGCGAATGCAAGCATTAGGCCACATGCATGCAAGCTTTAGGCCAGGGTCGAACTTCCAAAAGGCCCCTTACTAAATTTCGCATGCGCTGCTGTAGGCTCGACCTAACAAGGCTCAGCTACATTCGGCATTCGGAGTGTATTCATTCAATGCATCTATCTGTTGTCCATCCAGGGTACCCAATCCCATGGCATTTCAGAAAGGTAAAAACCCTGTACCGTTTCGTGTAGGAGCCTAAACCTCTGACATTGCAAGTCAGCAACCTATATCACCCGCTATCATCAAAGCATGAGGTCCCACAGAGTCCCCCTGACTCCACCCATCCCGCTATCAAATCCAGCCGCTGCTGCAACAAAGACACAAACCAGAAAGAACAAGTCCCCGCCCCCTGCCCACTGACAACTTAGGGCAACAAGATTGTGTTGAACTTTAGAAAGATTCTGGGAAATCCTTTATATTTCTACACCTTACTTTTGCTGCTTTTACCTTGGTAGTTGGATTGTTTGTGCTTTGACTGCTCAGAGAGTTTTGTTTGATTTGTACCAACAGATTCAATTTAAGGGAACTTTACATTTTATTTTGGCCCTCGCCCTGAGTGAGTAGGGCGGGATTTAAAGTTAGATTATCTGTTTTCTGCACATCTCTAAAAAGAACAATTGATAGACAGAATGCTGAACAATGTCAAACATTCACCCCAGTACAGAGATCTGGGACTAAATCCATAGTTTTGTTGCTCCCCATGCTATACCAATTTAAACCTAGCCACTGGATTCCAGATAGCCTGGCTCGTGAAGGGCGATACCCTGACATCTGTCCCAGGATGCTTGTGTCTGGTACAGGGAGGACCTGGCCTGGCAGTTCGGGCTGGCCTGGTCCCATGAGGAGCAGGGTCAAGGCTGGTTTGCATATGTCTGGGTCCAAATTGAGGTGGCATAGTGAGCAAAAGAATGATGGATTAAAACCAGATCTATGACTGGGGATGAGTGGTTGGAAAGTTTCAGCACTCCGTCCATCATCTTGTTGTGTTTGCACATCTTCGACCTCCATTTGGTTGCGTAATTCTACCATTGTTGCGTCTCAGAATTTTGGCTTAGGTAGTATTGTGACACTCCAGACATGTTGCAGTTCGGGCCAAATCAACCTCACTTGGTGGTTGATTTGCATGAGCAGAAGGATCTTTTGAAGCATAACAAATTGACGGTTAGTGCCATTCGTCACAGTATAGTTGGGGATTGGAAGGTGTTTGCGTCTGATTAGAAGATGATGTAATAGATTTATAAAATGTGCTTCTTTTTTATTACAGACCAATTAATGACAATACTGTCCACCAGTAATGCGAAAATGACATAGCAACTCTAATAACTTATCACAGTTGATTTGTGACATTGCAATGCCTCTGCTAGCGCCAGCAGACCGCATGAAAGGCAAGTCATGGAGTACCATTAAGGTGGTGTTTAAACAATTAAAGGGATAACTTTAGTCTATTTAGGAGTCATGTGTTTACAAGTTTATAATCTTTAGGGAATAATTTCTTAAAACATGGTATTGTTAATTATTCATCTGCCCGATGCAAACTTGGATATAGTATGTTACGTGCAGCACATCATCCCTAGACATAGAATGAGGTTGTAAGTTATCCACCTGTTGGGGATTTGATATGGACTCCTATATATATATTATTATTTTTTTTTGCTAATGGTCCATCACTTGTTTTTGCATGGCATAACCGTTTCAGGAGCATATCTACATTAGTTTCACTTCTAAAAGTGGTGACTGGTTCCTTTGACTTTTTAGTAACATTATTGACCAAGTAGAACACCCTCTGCCTCCTTTGCGTGATTTATTTGAGTTAAAAATAAAATCGTAAATCATGCGTTCTTATATAGCGCCTTTCACCGTAAGCTCTCAAGGCGCTGGCTTTGGGAACCCGTCCTGGCTTTTCCCTGCGAGATAACCCCTACTGGGCATCCCCAAGGTGAAAGCCAGGCATCCCATCGTGGTGGGGCTGTAGTGGAGATTAAGCAAGCTATTGCCCAGAGTTGCAGAGTGTGAGCCCATGATTCGAGTAGGCACCGAGGCGAGAATTGTCGAGTCCGTGGATATTTTGAGCTCATGACCCTGCCGCGTCGGGGATTGAACCCTGGTCCCGGGTCTGAACTCTGTCTCCTCTAACCGGTGAGCCACACTTCTCCTGTATGAACTTCAGAGTGAGTTTCTATTTCTGTATTTGAGTAGTGCCAAAAGCATTTCCAGGTTGCAAACTGAAAATTGCCAGGTCGCAGTGGTGTAGGTTTTAACAATCATTGGTCTTTTAGCTCAGGCGTTTCATGTTAATAAGGCAGTCACCTTTTTTTGTTGACATTTACTTTGCTTTGCACTGTAACAATGCTGTCAGGTACCGTCTGTTTTCTCACTTAATTTTTGCCTTTTAAGTTAGTCAGCCGTTTTAGACTGCTTGCCTGCTATGGTCCCGTTAGTCATAAGCTATGTGGCAACAAAAGAAGACAAAATGATGGACTGGGTGCTATGAGGAATTCCTGACCATCGAGAAAAGATAATTTACATGATACAGGACTGTTGCCCTGTTTGATTACATACTCTAGAATCCCGGTACATCAGTTTTTATTTATGTGATTTGAATAGGTTAAGCCTGCTCAGCATCTTGTTTTGTAGGATGTATGTCCTGGTTTATTTAAGACAGTGAGTTATTGTTGGGACAAAGTCTCTCTGCATGCCTTAGGAAAGTTATGGCCCCCGTTCTGTTTGCTTTTTTTCTGCCCTGCCATGTTCTTTCTTTGTTTACTCAACAACCTGCGATCCCACTGAACAGTCTTCGTTTCCACTCTGCTGTTCTTGAGTAGAGCTAGGCGTTGCTGACGGTTGCCCAAAGTGAACCCCCAATGTACATCGATAATGGCCACAGTCACTCAATGTAGGCTCTGGGGAGACTGGCGGAGGTGGCAGTGATTCTATTTTGGAGATGCAGACCTTTATACCTACACACATAGTGGGAAGACTCCTGACCTGATCTCTGCTCATTCCCACACAAGTGGAGCTTCTTAGCCTGTCCCCAAGTACAGGAAATGTGTATGATGTGCTCAAGTATTTCTGCTTTAAGAGTCTAAGGGAGTTCACTTTTAGGTCTCGCCTATCCCTTTCCGCAAGGAATGGATAGTCGAGAATTCTAGAAGGCAAATAAATTCTCAAACCATCGGGCGGATTTCAAACAGTTCACGTGAACACAAGCACGCGCATTTCCCCACATCAAAACCATCAGCCTCCTTCCCACAGGCTTCCCCAGCGTGCGCAGTGCCCGCTGGCCTCAATTCTCCCCCCCCCCCCCCCCCCCCCTAATTGCTTTCACTTTCACGGCCACTTCAAAGGGATCCTTTCTCGGCCGCTTTTTTTTTCTTTCAGTTTTATAACGTGCATATGGCGGCCGCGCAACTTTATTATCGTGCTCACGGGCAAAATGCTTTTCTTTTTAAATGTATTTTGTTTTTATAAAGTGTGGAATGCCAAGCTTAGTATTCATGGTTATGTTATGTTATGTTATGTTACTGTGGGTTTTGTAGAGCGCTCAGCTGCTCCGAAGAGCGTCCCGGCGCTATAGATCATCACACCAATACCAGCAACTAACAAGGCAGCCAAAGCGGCACCAAAAATCCACAAGAACAACTTACAGGGCAAAGAGATAAGTCTTAAGTCCCTTTCTAAAGACAGACAGATTGGAGCATGTTCGCAACTTCAGGGGCAGCGTGTTCCAAAGACGGGGGGCGAGGTAACTAAAGGAGCGACCTCCACAACGAACACGTTTCACTGCCGGCACGATGGCATTGGCCTGGGCTGCAGACCTCAAGGGTCTAGATGGAAGATAGAAATTGACCCTTCTCTGCAGATAGCCAGCGCCAAAATTGTGGAGCGCCTTAAAAGCTGTGGTTAAGGTCTTAAAGGAGATGCGCTTACGAATCGGCAGCCAATGCAGAGTAACAAGGAGGTTGCTAGCCCTCGCTCTTCTGGTTAGACCAAAGATTGCCCTGGCTGCTGAATTTTGGACTATCTGCAGGCGGGTCAGCAGATATTCAGGAAGACCCAGATAAAGGATGTTGGCATAGTCTAGGCGTGAGCCTATCAGGGCCTGCACCGTAATCTTCTTGTGCTCCAAATATAGGTACGGCAGAAACTTTCTCAACATCCTTAAGATGGCGAAGCACTTCCCCGTCAAGCCAGCAACCTGGGCTTTGAAGGAAAGGGTGTTATCGACCAACATGCCCAGATTCTTAGCTGTAACGGAATCGCTGGCAGGGGGGAACATGGCCGAAGGCCACCAGTGCTTCCATCTCGGGTCGGCAGGACAACCAAAAAACAATATCTCGGATTTGTCTGAGTTGCATTTGAGGCCGCTTTTCCCGAACCAATCAAACACAAACTCCAGACACTTCCGGATAGCCGCTCCGTCGAAGTCACAGCCCCTGTCACAAGTGAACAGGAGCTGTGTATCATCCGCATAGGATACGATCTGAGCCCCTAGCTCCTCCACCCGTGCCGCCAGAGGTGGCAGGAAGATGTTAAAAAGGGAGGGGCTGAGTACGGAGCCCTGCGGGACCCCCACCTCAAGCTGCGGCATAGGGGCGGAGAAAGGGGGGGCCCAGATTGTTTGTCTGCGGTCGGCCAAAAAAGATTGGAACCATGCGAACACCGTTCCCCTCAGGCCAATCTCCCAGTCTTGTTAGGAGAAGGTCGTGGGGAACGGTGTCGAAGGCCGCCGACAGATCGAGCATGATGAGCAAGGCCTTTCCACCCCTGTCCAGAGTTTCCTTCACAGCCTCGGTTACCTCGAGTAAAGCGGTTTCTGTGCTCAGGTTGGATCTAAACCCGGACTGTGACTGATGTAATAAGGAGTTAGCCTCTAGAAAGTTGGTTAAGGTGGTATGTACATGCTTTTCCGTAACCTTGGCCAAAGCAGGCAGCAACGAGATTGGCCTATAGTTGGAATGCAATTTGGCATCTGCGTTTGGCTTTTTAATAAGAGGAAGGACTAGGGCCTACTTCCAAGATAAGGGGACTTTGCCCGAGCTCAAAGATGAATTGATAATAGGGTGGATGATCGGGTTGAGAGCAAGCGCCAAGGTCGCAAGACACTTGGCGGGGCAAGGGTCAAGTGGAGAGCCAGATTTCAAGTTAGACAAGAGGTCGAGCTAGGCCGCTTTTTTTTTCTTTCGGTTTTATAATGTGCATATGGCGGCCGCGCAACTTTATTATCGTGCTCGCGGGCAAAATGCTTTTCTTTTTAAATGTATTTTGTTTTTATAAAGAGTGGAATGCCAAGCTTAGTATTCATGGTGGCCGCACACCTATCTCTTCCCTTCTACCCCAGCCACGGCTGATACAGAGGCGGGCAAGCGAGGCATACGAACTTCTCCAGCTGCCTGTTCTACCATTCGCAATGGCCCGATAGCGACACATGATTCACTCCCAGCAACCATGTGACCTTGTTTACAAGATTGCTGGGAGCGATGCCGCCGGCATTGATTGAAAGCGTGGAGGGCTGCAGGGGGCATGAGCAGCTGCTAAGCATGCTGCTAGACGAGGGAGCCGCGGGGCAGGGATGGCACACGGACGCATCAGCAGCCAGGCCATCTCCGGGGGGCCAGTAATCCACGTTTCAACATGATTTACAATTGTTATACTTATTTTTTGTGCAGTTTCTATTCCTCAATTACCTTTCTTTATTACAATTGAAATGTAGCCTTTGTTGTTGGCCAGGACTTTTGTGACCTATTACTGCTTGCCGTAGCCGTTTTTAAACGCCTGCCTCTAAGCTGAAGTTTCTCCTCGTACAGTGAAGGTTTTGCACTGCCAATGCATCCTCTTCTCTTAGGCCAAAGAAGGGCAGCGGCTGCTCTGTGATGACTCACTTTTTTATGCACTACTAAGCCTCTCCAGCATGTGAAATTTCCTGCTGGTGCTACCCCTTAATTACATTTTCATTCTTGTTTGCTTTTCCTTAAACCTGGGTCTCTTGCACACCACTGTCCCTAAGTGGATGTGCCCCTGGTCTCACTCCTTTGCCTTGTGATTCCAAATGTGTTTAACTCTCTTTCAAACTAGATTGAGCCTTTGCAGCAACCATTTATTCTTCTTATTGTTTTCCATTAATTGTTTCTTCAGGCCTTGCCAGTCAGTGATTTACTCTGATTCATTGCCTGAATCGGTAAGCCGTGGATAGTCTGATATAATTGGAATTTATCTGTCTGTGTCTCTTCATTACCCTATCATTTTTGCTTACCCAGAAACCCCATTAACTTCACAAATTGGCTATGGTATTCCTTTATTTCATACTTGAGGTACGTCTCCTTCTTAACTGGACCCAACTCCAATAGTTCACACACCCCCGAATACTTTCACTCATGCCTTCTTTCTTATTTTATAGGGTTGCTAATTTTAAAATGTTGTTGGCACCATCCTGATAATGACCCCCTATAAATCATAATGTTGGGATCAACACATCAACATCTTAATTTGGACTGTTTTAACTTCCACCTGTTTATTTCATCTTGAGGCATATAACTGAATTGGCAATTCATTATATGCCCTTGTAGTCACTTTGACTGCCACTGCTGTTTTAAATGAGCTGCACTTGTATTACAATAGCACTATTTCTTGCACATTTGACTCGCGCCATGACTGAGTAATACTTTGTAGATCATATGGGCCAAACTTGTTTCACCCTAAATAATTAAACAGCTTGCTACTTGTGATACCCAACAGAACCAATGTACTCCTCCGTGAATATATACTCATTCCCAGATTCCCAAGATTGTTGGATTAGCCCTTTCATTTTTTTCCAGGTTGGGAGAGGGGGAGGCACTGACAATCACATCTTACACAATGTCGACAACATGATTTGCTTACCCTGGTAACCAAGGTGGACCTAGCAAAGCTTGCTAGAATTTCGGGAAATTCTGGATCTTTCCGAAGAGGAGTCTTGGTCATTTTGGACAAATACATCAGTGTTCCCATGCTGAAGGGTGACCCTAGCTACTCATTGGTAATTAAAATTGCAGGTCCAAATAGATATTTTAAAATATCTGGGTGTGGATTCCACAACATATTCTCAGTAATGTTGGGAACATAATATGCCCCTCCCCTTGTAGAGACTGTATTTTAAAAAAGCAGACTTTTTATACAATTCCCCTTACAGTCCCTGGTACCAGCCTTTAATCTAAATGGCCATGCACACAAGAATAAACTACACACTCCAGAATTATCTGGAACATAATGCTGCATTCATTTGCATTCTGGGAGTACGAGGAGGGCCTGTCTGGAATATGTTATGGATCTTAAACCCAAAGGCCGGTATAATATCCCTGAGGTGGGGTTTCAAACTGGGTTACACATGAGATGCTTGTTGTGCCCTTCTGCCCTCTGTTAGACTCGTTTTTGTGCCTTTCTGCCCCCTGTTAGACTCGTTTTTTGTGCCCTTCTGCCCTCAGACTCATTTTTCCCTTGTTTTTGTGCCCTTCTGCCCTCTGCATCACCACAGGCATCACTCAGCGCTACCCCAGCATCACTCAGCACCACCACATTATCACTCAGCACCACCACATTAATACTCAGCACCACCACAGCACCACTCGGCACCACCACAGCACCACCACATTATCACTCAGCACCACCACAGCACCACTCAGCGCCACTCAGCGCCACCACAGCATCACTCAGCGCCACCACAGCATCACTCAGCGCCACCACAGCATCACTCAGCGCCACCACAGCATCACTCAGCGCCACCACAGCATCACTCAGCGCCACCACAGCATCACTCAGCGCCACCACAGCATCACTCAGCGCCACCACAGCATCACTCAGCGCCACCACAGCATCACTCAGCGCCACCACAGCATCACTCAGCGCCACCACAGATTCACTCAGCGCCACCACAGCATCACTCAGCGCCACCACAGCATCACTCAGCGCCACCACAGCATCACTCAGCGCCACCACAGCATCACTCAGCGCCACCACAGCATCACTCAGCGCCACCACAGCATCACTCAGCGCCACCACAGCATCACTCAGCGCCACCACAGCATCACTCAGCGCCACCACAGCATCACTCAGCGCCACCACAGCATCACTCAGCGCCACCACAGCATCACTCAGCGCCACCACAGCACCACTCAGCGCCACCACAGCACCACTCAGCGCCACCACAGCACCACTCAGCGCCACCACAGCACCACTCAGCGCCACCACAGCATCACTCAGCGCCACCACAGCATCACTCAGCACCACCACAGCATCACTCAGCACCACCACAGCATCACTCAGCACCACCCCAGCATCACTCCAGCATCACTCAGCACCACCCCACCATCACTCATCACCACCACATCATCACTCATTACTCATCACTACCCCAGCATCACTTAGCACCACCCCAGCATCAATCAGCACTACCTCAGCACCACCCCAGCATCACTCAGCACCATCCCAGCACCATCCCAGTATCACTCAGCACCACTCAGCGCCACCCCAGCATCAATCTGCGCAACCATTCAACAACAACTGGTTCAAATATGTTCTCTCAATGTTTCAAGTTTTATTACAAATGTCACAAAAATATGTTACTATTTCACTTCTGTTCTTGGATTTTCGTCACAATAAAATACACTGAAAGTAATCTTCACAAAAGTTATTTACAAAAGTTTAAGCTATTGCCATTATAAATTAAAATCACTTTTATTTAAGTATTAATTATTTAAAAAAAATTAAGCCATTGTAATTTGTAATATCAATACATCTAAGTCACGTAAATACAAAACATGTTGCATTACAAATGCTATAGGTGTCACATTTGCGAAAGTTATCACTATTGGCATTGAAAATGAGGAAGATATTAATTTAGCTATTTTCAAAACCAACACATAAATAAATAAATTGTCATTTGCAAGACCAATAGCTCAAACTTTCCTAATGCGAGACCTATTGCATTGCAAATGCTTGTTGACTCATGTGCTTGGTTGTGCAAGGTGGAGGACTTACTGCAGGCAGTTATTTACCATGAAGAACATAACCACTTGTAATTCATTTTGGGAGGATTCCTTCTTTTAATTTACTGAAGTGCCATAGCACAGGATAACATTTATCTTAGAGCCAGTTATAAAGAACGTCTAGCATGTAAAGGCTTAAATAAATGTTTAGGGTCCTATCTCTGGCTTAAATCTGTATCACAATCGTACCTGTTAATTTTAGTTATCTGTAAATAGGCTCATTCTATTGAAGATATAGCACTGACTAAACATTGAGTTTTAATGTTTGTTATATTTAAGGTTTGAACCAGTTCCATCAGTAAGAATAAGCCTTGGTTGGTGGACTTATGGAGGGTCAAGTGGTCTATGAAAATAACATGGTTGATAAACTCTAGTACCTGGTCAAGGGACTTGATCCCTGTTTTTTAGCTAACCTCCATCAAGATCCCAGAGCCTCTGTTAGGCTATCCCAGGCTGGCGACTGTACCAGATCTTTTAAATCGGACAGGGGCATACAGCAGGGGTGCATTTTGGCACCCCTGCTCTTCACTCTTTATGTGAATGATCTGGACAAATCGCTAGTAGAGGCTGCTTTGGACATTCTGCGAGTGGGAGGGTGCCATGTCCCTGTCCTCCTTTTTCGGACGATGCGGTTCTTTTGGCCCGTACGGCAGTAGGACTACAATGTCTCTTAGATGCTTTTGGGGCATTGATGATCTCACTGGATCTGGTTGTGAATAATGGAAAGTCGCACTCCATGACAGTAGGTCATCGACCTAGAAAGACTGCTTATTGTAACGGTTTGGAGGTTTCTTCTGTGTCCTCCTTTACTTATTTGGGAGTTCTTTTTGATGACAGGTCATCCTGGGTCCAACAACAAAAAGCCAAAAAGAATGCAGTTATACGAGCTTCCTCATCCCTGTTAGGATTTGCGCAGCGTCTGGGCGCCAGACCGATAGAGGCTATCCTAAAGGTCTATAAAGCCAATTGTTTGGCTATTGCGGCCTATGGATCTGCCATATGGGGATATAAAGATCAGGCTGGTATCCAGATAGCGGAAAACACATTTTTAAGGAGTCTTCTGTCCGTCCCACAATCGAGCCCATAATTATGCTATACATCCGGATTTAGGGATGGGCTATGTCACTGATATATTGAGAACAGCTCCGTTGCTTTGCTGGCTCAAAACTTGGCTGAACCCCGAACTAACCCTGAATCATTTGATCTTACGAGATTCTATAGCACTGGACAAGTCTGTAAAAATCAAATGGGTGGCGTACGTAAAAAGTATGTTATTTAAACTAGGACGGCCAGAGCTCTATGAGGATCCTGACAAGATTCGGAACAATGACGCGTTGTGGGTGAAATTGAACTCTAAGAATCTCTTGTCGGTGGAGCGAGAAGAACAGGAGCTATGTAAACCCTTAGTTAGGGCCCATTACCTGTTAAAAACATCTTGCCTTCCCTTTAGAATGTCAAGCATCATCCTGTGTGCTGTGTTCTAGAAGTGGAAGGAGACTATTCCTTTGGTGGCAGTTGCTGGGAGTTATGATGTGGATAGGACGTATTATCTCCTACTTAACTTAATATATTAAATAAACAAGACTATATCTAATGTACCAGTGTACTTTTTACACTAGCGACCAGGATGGCTCTGAGAGATTCAATAGAGAGTGAATGAAAAAAAAATACTCAAGGAAGGCATCATTGTAAAAACAGAGGCAAGTGATTGGTTAGCTCCAGTGGTTCTTGCCCGAAAGTCCTCAGGCGAGGTAAGGCTCTGTGTTGATCTGCGCTCTATCAATCGCACAGTTGTACCGGATAGGTATCCTCTCCCCAACATTGCAGAGATGGTGACTCAACTTGCTGGTGCTGAAATATTTTCCACACTTGATCTCCGGGCCGCGTACCACCAAATTAAGATCGATCAAGAATCACAAAATCCCACAGCTTTCATAACACCGTTTGGTACGTACAAGTTTACTAGACTTCTGTTTGGTCTTAATTCGTCAGCCTCTGTATTTCAAAGAGCTATGGAGGATGTCTTGCAGGGGCTGCCTGGTGTAAAGGTATACCAAGACGATGTGTTAGTTCACGGCCCTTCTCAAAATATCCATGATGTAAGGCTCAAGGCTGTACTGGATAGTTTTAAATCACGTGGTTTGACACTACGTGAGAGTAAGTGTAAATTCAACCTTAGTGAGACTGACTATTTAGGTCAGAAGCTCTCTAAGAAGGGGGTCAAACCTAAAGAGAAGTTAGTAAAAACCATTACTGATCTTCCTGCACCTCAAAGCAGAGTCTAACTTGTCACTTTTTTTGGAATGGCAGAGTATTATAACAAATTTGTTCCAAGATTTGCCTCCCGTACCTACACTTTCAGAACACTTCTTAAAAAGGGAGCAAAGTTTAGTTGGTCAGAGAATTGTCAGGATGAATTTGATGATGTGAAGTGAGCCTTGAGTGATGCTCCCTAACTTCACAGCTTCGATAAGTCTGCACCTTCTATACTTGTTACAGATGCTAGCTCTAAAGGTCTTGGCGCTGTTCTTAAACAAATCAGAGGTGATCATGAAACAACAATTGTTTTTGTCAAGAGCCATCAGGACCTGAACTACAATATTCTGTAATTGAAAAAGAGACACTTCTTATTTTGGCCAATTAAGAAACTTAAAAAGTTCCTGTGGGGAAGCTCCTTTACGGTTCAATCTGACCACAAACCGTTGAAGGACTTATTTACAAAGAAGAGTCTTGATGCTGTGTTTTCAAGAATCACAAAGTGGATTGTAGCCTTACAGGACTATGATTTTGTTGTACATCACATACCTGGTACTCAAAACAAAGTTTCTGATTGTTTGTCCCGTCTTGTGAGGAATGACCCGGGTGACAAATGCAATGATGCAGGTGCTGAATGTGGGTTTGATGATTACAAAGTTTGTGAAGTGACTGACGGTGTTTTGACCGAGGATGAGTGGAAGACTTCTATGACAAATGATCCGATCATTCTTGAGGTTTGTGAGTTGGTGACTGTAGGTTGGAAAGGTATAAAAAGTCTAGATGAAAAGACCAGGAAATTCTGGAACATGCGACATGAGTTGTCTGTCTCCTCAGAGTTACTTCGGAGAGGCACTAGACTTGTTCCACCTATTTCACTTAGAGAGAAAATCGCTCAACAAGCGAGAATTTGTTTGTACTACTGGTGGCCCGGAATTGATCTGTTAGTTGAACGAATGGTGAGAGACTGTCAGGATTGCAACCCTTCTGATAAAATATATAAAACTAGAGTACAACCTATGGCTGTTTGTAAACCTTCCACTTGTTGCTGGCAAGAAGTAGCTCTGTATATTCTGGGCCCAATTTCTGGTAACTCTGGTTAGTCTTTTGTTCTAGTTTTAATTGACCTGTTCTCGCGATGGCCGGAGATTAAGATTTGTCATAGTACTGAGACTAAGGATGTCATTGCATTCCTAGATGAAGTTTTTCTCGTGAAGGTTTCCCTGATAGTCTACTATCTGATAACGGAGTCAAACTTGTTTCGAAAGAGATAGAGATCTATCTTGCAGGGAAAGGGATCAGACACAAACATTGTGCCCTCTATCATCCAGAGACTAACGAAATGGTAGAGAGTTTCAACCGTGTACTTAGATTCTATTCAGCTGGCTAGGTCTCAGAACAAAGATTGGAAAGCTGCCATCCGAGAAAGAGTGATGTTATACCGTCTTACTTCCCATTCAACAACCTCTTTAGTTCCCTTTGAACTTTGTCGTGGTAGAAAACCTAACACTCTTATGTTTCAATCTTGGATGAGAGAGGAGAGTTTAAGTTAAAGTTTGAGTGATGAGACGAATTCGACTTCTAATTCTAAAAAAAAGTTTGATGACAACAGTACGGCCCCTGGTTCAATTTCTTGGCAAGCCAGTTCAAGACTTGAAAATCGCTAAGAGGAAAGCATATTTTGACTCCAGGCATGTTGTTTCACATACTCGTGTGGGTGACAGAGTGAGAGTTTGTCTTCCTCAAAGAACCTCTGGAATTTCAACATTTTCCTCGCCTTGTGTGGTCAAGAAATTATTTTTAAACGCTGTCAAATTAAGTGATGGTCGTATCTGGAACCTCAACAGAATTGCTCCTGCACCTAACATGCTTGTCACTCGCAATGATTCTTCTGTTGCTTCGTCAAAACCAAGAAAGAGTGTGCGTGTTGGGAAGCTTCCAGCGAGATTTCTTGACTTTGTTTTACATTGATGTCTTGTTATTTATTTTAGTTTTTTTTGTTATTTTTGTCGCTCTGTATATGTCTTCTCCTCTTTCTCCTTTCACTCTCAACTCTTTTCTTTCTTTTGTTGAAAGGGGGAAGATGTGTAATGATCTTGTATCCCTTTAGAATGTCAAGCATCTTCCTGTGTTCTGTGTTCTAGAAGTGGAAGGAGACTGTATTCCTTTGGTGGCAGTTGCTGGGAGTTAAGATGTGGATAGGACGTATTATCTCCTACTTAACTTAATATATCAAATAAACAAGACTATCTCCAATGTACCAGTGTACTTACTTTTTTACACATCTATTAACATTGAACTTTATCTGTTAATTGTTAAGAAGTCGTACCTTCGATGGCTTCTAACGAGGCTCAGTTTTAATTTGATCGATCTAACATTGGGGGATTATCATGGATGGTGTAAACCTGAAGATGCTGAATCTTGCCAATGTGATGATTTTTCGCCCTAGGACACATTACATTTTTCATGATGTTTTGCAACTTTTTCACCAATATTCGCAGAAGATATCTGTTACCTATACTGAGAGGAAGGGGTTTCACGCAGGCTAGACCAGTGCTAGTTTTTCTTCAAGCTCTGTGTAACCCTGATGAAATGTTTAATCTTGCATCCTTTTTGGTAGCAGCAGTGAGGATTAAGAGTAAGAGAACTTTGAGGATGAGTTCATCCTAAGGTACTGCCTATTAGCTATTGCCTAATTCTAGTTTAAGGGATCTGAATATGTGTTAGGTTTCCATAATGAATTGTAATATCGCCTATGTATTTTTAATGTTATGTTTAAAGATTTGTAGTATTGTCTGTGTTTGTTTTATTTTTTGTACTTTTATGATTTTAAGTAATCGAATAAAGTGGATTGACTGAGTGACTGACTAGTACCTGGTCATGGTGGCGCTGGAGTGGCAGTGGTAAAAACATGCAGGGTGCAAAGGATTTTGGCCTGGTTGCAGGAGAGCTCATTGCTGTTCCAGAGGAAATTACTGTTGCCATATTTTTCTGATTCCAGATTCCACCCTGACATGTACTAATAGGTATTTGCAATTTTACATTCTGGTTTGGAGGCAAGTAGTCCTTCGGTTGTTCATTGGTTTTTCATAAGGAGGTTGTCCGGTCGAGCCTTAGCGCTTTGGTGTTTGCGTGCGTCTTCCTTAAAAGACAGCACACAATTGGGTAAAGGCGGGTGCATGTCCCGCCTTTCCCAGCAAATTTAGCCGCCCATGGCCCAAGGCTTGCGGTTACGCGCACAGCGTCATCTGTTTATAATTACAACCATCTGTTTCTAAATAGCGCGTTCCCCATGCTGCCGCGCTCACTCGCCTCCGCTCATCTCTCGTTAAACCTGCCTGCAGATTCATTGTTGTGTGCTCTCGGTTAATTGGCACGTTGTTTAATATTCTGTTTATTGCTGTCTTCGTGGCTGGCTCTGTTTTCTTTGCTTGCTGCTCTGCTTCGTGATGGGTGTTCTATTCGATCTGGGTGTCCTGCTCAGTGCTGAGCAGACTGTTCAATGCTGGGTGCTGTGACAAAACTGCCTTCTCTCTATGGGTCTTAGTTTGTTGGTGGGGCTGCTGCATACAGGGCTGAGTGTTCTGTTCCCTGGTTGCTCTGCCTGGAACTGAATTCTCTACTTTTTCACTGTGCTCTCTTCAGCGCTGGGTGTTTAGGTTGCTCAGTTCAGTGGTTGCTGCTCTGTTGTTCGCTATTTGATCTTTCATTGTTGGGTTCTCAGTTCAGTGCTGCTGCTCTGTTTAGTGGTTTGTTTGTTTTTCAGTCCATGTGATCTGTTGAGTGCTGGGTTCTGATCCGCACTGGTAATGACAAGATTATTTCCCTGTACTGTGTTCAGTGGGTGCGCACCTGTGGGAGAAGGTGACCACTCTACACCGACCTCGTTAGCGCTAGTCACACTCTTTGCCTGCTTAATAGAATTTTAAAATCCCGTTTTGTATTTAATTTTACTTTGTGTTTATTCTACCTTGTTCTTAATTGTAGCGCCCCCCCTGGCCTCATTTCTTGCACCTTAAAACCCCCCCTGGGGACCATCACCACTGCCTTTGGCGGGTCCGGGATCACGGGGTACCGGGGACTAATCGGAGCGCCATCTTGGATCGGGCTGGGGCACTCTCGCGCATTCTCGCGAGATTTCGGCCTGCAGAGCCTATTTCAGGCAGCGAGTGACGGTCGGTCAGCCTGGAGAAGGTGACCACTGTACACCGACCTCGTTAGCGCTAGTCGCGCTCTTTGCCTGCTCAATAGAATTTTAAAATCCCGTTTTGTATTTAATTTTACTTTGTGTTTATTCTACCTTGTTCTTAATTGTAGCGCCCCCCCTGGCCTCATTTCTTGCACCTTAAAACCCCCTCTGGGGACCATCACCACTGCCTTTGGCGGGTCCGGGATCACGGGGTACCGGGGACTAATCGGAGCGCCATCTTGGATCGGGCTGGGGCACTCTTGCGCATTCTCGCGAGATTTCGGCCCGCAGAGCCTATTTCAGGCAGCGAGTGATGGTCGGTCAGCCTGGAGAAGGTGACCACTCTACACCGACCTCGTTAGCGCTAGTCGCGCTCTTTGCCTGCTCAATAGAATTTTAAAATCCCGTTTTGTATTTAATTTTACTTTGTGTTTATTCTACCTTGTTCTGAATTGTGCGCCCCCCCCTGGCCTCATTTCTTGCACCTTAAAACCCCCCCTGGGGACCATCACCACTGCCTTTGGCGGGTCCGGGATCACGGGGTACCGGGGACTAATCGGAGCGCCATCTTGGATCGGGCTGGGGCACTCTCGCGCATTCTCGCGAGATTTCGGCCTGCAAAGCCTATTTCAGCCTTCTATGGGCCCGCAGCAGTAACGCGCAGCGGGAGCGCCTTCATCGCGCCTGAGTCCAGCCAGAGTCCTGCCCGTCTGCGCTCGTCCGCGCTAGGCAGGGCCAGGCAGGGCTCTCTGGCGTTCCAGGATGATATCTTCTGCTGATTTACGCTCGTTGCGACGAGGGGTAAGTGGATGCCGCCATGGCACTTTGGATCCTCTCGGCGGTCCTTATCAGTGTCCTATCTGTTCTTTCAATCTTCCGGCTCCACAACCCATCTTGCGTTTTCAACCTAAATCCCCTAGAGCTCGCATCTCTGGCTCTGTACGGGGCTCAGGTATCAGTTCGCCTCTTAAAATATTTCTTTTGAATGCAAGGTCATTGGCTTGCCACTCGCAAGAAGTTTTCTCACTGATTGCTGATGAAAATCCAGACATTTTCTTTTTTACCGAAACGTGGCTTCATGACAATTCTATGGCTGTGGTTAACTTAGCCCTACCAGCAGGCTATACCATGCACTCATCCCATCGTAATAGTAGAGGTGGAGGCATCGCAGTCGCGGTAAAAACTTGCTATTCGTGTGCCTGGTCTCCCACCACTATAGCTGGATGCGAGAGTGCGCACTTCAACATCACTGTAAGTCCCCATTTCACCTTTGCGGGACTCTTAATCTATAGGCCTCCTGGTCCCGATGGAGCGTTCCGTGTCAGTCTTCCGGAAGTGGTCTCCTCTTTAGTTTTGAAAACCAATAATTTTACGATCATTGGTGATCTTAATCTTCATATGGATGCTCCACTTTCCAATTCAGTCCAAAGCTTGCTCTCTGATCTTGAGGCATTTCAATTAGTCCAACTGGTTGATCTCCCGACCCATATCGGCGGACACCTGTTGGATCCTTTTCTGACGAACATCTCCTCTAATATTGAAGTGCTCCAGCCAAAGCCTATGGCCTGGACTCATCACTATCTGATCGAAACGCACATTACTATCAATATCCCTCCAGCCAATAATAACTTGCCTAAGATTCTCAAGCGTCCTTGGAGAAAATTGAACCTAGAGCACTTTCACCATCTTTTGCTGCAGCATCATCCCCAACCTCCTGAGGAAGTTTCCCGTGGTTATGACGACTTTTGCAAGTGGCTTGAGCAGTCTCTGGATACCCTTATACCAGCTAGGTGGAGCAAGGCCAGGTCTAGCTCCCCCAGTCCCTGGTATGATGAATCCCTTAGGTTATTGAAATCATCTTGTAAAAAAGCCAACGTGCTTGGCGCAGAAACTATGATACTGATCTTAAAGCAGCCTACAGATTCTGCACCAGGACGTACCATAGGGCCATATGTTCAGCCAGGGCGGCTTTTTATTCACAGGAGATAAAAAATAGTACGAACCCTACCAAGACCATCTTTAGGGTGTGCAAAGACCTCACTAATAAAAGAACTGCCTCCACGTTCATTGCTTCCATGACACACTGCGAAGATCTGGCCTCGTTCTTCGTTGAAAAAGTGGAGGCCATATACAGGTCGTTTGCTCTGCCTTTTGTCAGGGAAATTAATAGTGTCCCTCTGGTTTCCAAATCCCTGTTAGCCATTCCAGGTCCCACCCAAGAGGAGTTTCTAACTCTGACGATCAAAGTTAAATCTGGTTCTCCGGATGACCCTATGAGACCCATACAATTCCGTGATCTCGCCGATTGCTGTTACCTGGCGATGCAGAGCTTAATTGATCTTTCTTTCAGAACTGGTAGTGTTCCCACTGCTTGGAAGCAGGCTACTATTATACCTATTGTTAAAAAACCTTCTCTTGACCCTTCCAAATCAGAGCATTACCGACCTATTTCCCTCCTTCCTTGGATGGCTAAAATAGCCGAAGCTCACGCCAATAGAATTTTATCCTCCCACCTGCAAGAAGCAAACCTACTGGACAACTCCCAGAATGGGTTTCGAGCCGGCCATAGTACCGAGACCGCCATCTTGGCGGTGGTGGAACACATCAGGAAAATATTAGACCAAGGTCAGACGGCGGCACTGATCCTATTGGATCTAAGTGCCGCCTTCGACACGGTCTCTCACCAGATCCTTTTACACCGCCTCGTGGAGGCAGGAGTTGGAGGACAAGCACTTGAATGGTTTCGATCATTTCTTACGGATCGAACCTTTAAAGTTTCTACACCTCCCTATATTTCTGCCCCACGCCCCATTCTGCAGGGAGTCCCACAGGGTTCGGCTCTTAGCCCCACCCTTTTTAATTTGTATGTTGCACCGCTGGCGCAGGTAGCTGCCAGTTTTGGTCTTACAATGGTGTCATACGCCGATGACACACAATTGGCTGTGTCACTTAATGGCGACTCCAATATGAACCCCCCCACCTTTCAGGCAGCCCTCAAAGCTGTGGCCGGCTGGATGGCGAATAATCGTTTACAACTTAACGCCACCAAGACGGAGGTCATTATCTTCGGTAGGGACAGCGGGCTCTGGGGAGACCAATGGTGGCCTTCTGAATTGGGTCCTGTTCCCACCCCTGTAGCCGAAGTCAGAAATCTGGGCGTATGGCTTGATGATCAACTGTCTTTTATTCCTCACATCAAGCGAGTCGCTGGAACTTGTTTTGGCGCTCTACAGTGCCTACGGCCTATTTTTAAATTCTTTGACGCGGACACCAGGCAGATCATAGTCCAAGCTCTGGTGTTGACCAGATTGGACTATGCCAGTTCCCTGTTTCTGGGTGTGAATCAAGCTGAGCTAGCCCGCCTTCAGCGGGTACAAAACGCGGCGGCCAGGATGCTGGTCGGCCTCCCTAAATTTGTTTCTGCTCGCCGCACTATCTACGACCTCCACTGGCTCCCAGTAGGCCAAAGAATTAAGTTCAAGGCTTTGTGCCTTACTTTCAAAATTCTCAATTTGGCCTCCCCTCCTATTCTCACCCAGACTATTCTCCACTATGTCCCCTCAAAAGCCCTTCGGTCTGCAGGGTCTAATTTAGCCATTATTCCTCGCTTTAAAAAATCCAGAATGGGTGGACGTTCCTTTTCGGTGATGGCGGCTACACTATGGAACTCTTTGCCTGCATCACTTCGTTCCATCCCTGATTTGTTTCAGTTCAGGAAACTTCTAAAAACTCATTTATTCTCCTCTGCTTAGCTTCAGTGTTACCTGGTCCTCTCTGTTGTGTTGCGTGTTTCATCTCCAAAGCGCCGGGACGCCTCTTGGCTGCGGCATCTGTGCGCTATACAAAATAAAATAACATAACATAACATAACATATCTGAAAGAGACACGTTAGTGATAGATTCCTTACCTTAGAATATCCCCAGGCGTCGGACTGGGTCCGTAAATTTTTACGTAGCAGTACCCTTGCGCGTCGGTAGGCGTCGTCTGCGGCTCCGCGTCCGTCGTGGGCGCCGTGATGACGTCGTCTGAGTACTTAGACGCCGCCTCCGCGTGCTGAGGTCAGTTCTTCTTTTTTCCGTGCCAGCAATCGCAGATCTGGAAAAAGCAGTACTTTAGTCACTTTTTAACTAGTCTTTTTGATCTCTTTTGATCATTTTTTCTCGAGTCTTCGACTCCGGACGGTGCCTAGGGATGCCTGGTTTCAAGCCCTGTGAGGATTGCGCCCGACTGATGTCGGTCACGGATCCTCACCGTCGGTGTCTCCACTGTCTCGGCGTCGACCACGACGACAAGACCTGCCTCGACTGCCGGGCCCTTACTTCAAAAGCTAGACGGGAGCGGTCCCGCAAGCGACTCTAACTCTGGCAGTCGGCCCCGCGCAGAGAGAGGTCCCGGTCCCGCAGGAGGTCGAGGGACAGGTCACAGGGCCGGAGCCATCATAGCTCCGAGAGTCAACATCACTCCTCCGGGTCGGAGTCGTCGTCCGGTAAGAAACACAAGAAGTCGAAGAGACGTCATCGCTCTTCCGACCCCCCGACGCTCGCGCGACTCGGCCAGGGGTTCAGGTGACACTGCCCACGCGGCTCCGCCGGAGTCGCGGGCGTCGCGGCCTGCTCCACACCCTCCGGTCCCCGGGCACGACGCGACGCCGGGGGAGATCGAGCGATTCCTCATGGCCATGAGGAACCTCTCTTCCCCGACGGGTTCCGCGCCGCCTTCGGGTCCAGCGGACCCGTCTGGGGCTCCTAGCGCGTCGGGTGCTTCGGGCCCGGCGGCACCGGCGCCTTCGGGCCCGGCGCCGCAGGACCTCACTGGATCCGCTTCGGGATCAGGGTCGTCACCAGTTGACCTAACGACCTCACCGGCGCCGGTCCCACAGGTGTCACCTCCGGCGCCGTCCTCGGGCGGCGCCGTCCCCGATGCCTCCCTCGCTCTGGTTCCGGCGTCGGAACGGCGCCGCTGGGTGCCGCTTTAGCCACCGCTTGGGGGGTTTAGCTTCTATGAACCGGCCTCATCGTTTGACAACCCTGACTATCAGGGGATGGGCGAAGAGGAGTATTGGGAGGGGTTTGAGGACCCTCTGACCCGAGAGTGTCAGTCTCAAGAGGACTGGACAGGTGGACTTGGGGATGCCAGTGGTCTGGACACATCGCCAGACACTGGCTTTGTCTCACCTCCTACCGTGGCTACGGAGGAGGTGGCAACCTACAGTGTGGTGTTGATGAGGGCAGCCAAGGCCTTGGGCCTTGAGCTCCCCGTCGCGGCCGTGAGGACTAACCTCCTCACTGAGGTCCTTAAACCGCAGTCAAGCTCGGCCAAGCCTCTGCTGCCCTTTCATGAGGCCTTGACCGACGTTCTTTTGAGCACTTGGTCCAGGCCCGCTACGGGTTCGCCCGTAGATAGGAACGTGGCCAGACGCCACCGCCCGGCCCCGGGAGACCCATGTTTCCTGTCCACCCACCCCACCACAGAGAGCCTGGTCATCCAGGCATCTAATTCCCAGACCGCATTCCCGTCGGCTCCGCCGGACAGGGAATCCAAGAGGTATGAGCAATACGGCAAAAAGGTATTCTCCTCCCTTAGTCTGGGACTGCGGTCTTCCAACACCGCATGCCTTTTGGAGCGGCCCAACTGCGAGACAGCTGCAGTGGTGGCTCACGGACCGTGATTGGGTCAGCGGCAGATCCCTCTCCCTTCCCCAACCGGAGCACGTAGTTGTGACGGACGCGTCCCTCCAGGGCTGGGGAGGCCACATGGGAGAGGCGGAGATCAGAGGCCTCTGGTCTCCGGCGGAGTCCCGGCTCCATATCAACCTTTTGGAGCTGTGGGCGATTCATCTAGCACTGAAGGCATTCCTCCCCTCTGTCTGGGGGAGTGTAGTGCAGGTGTTCACGGACAACACCACAGCCATGTGGTACTGCAACAAACAGGGCGGGGTGGGGTTGTGGACCCTCTGCCAAGAGGCTCTGCGCCTTTGGCAGTGGCTGGAACATCAGGGTGTGACCCTGGTGGTTCAACACCTGGCAGGTTCTCTGAACGCCAGGGCGGACGAACTCAGCCGCCGGTGCATGATGGATCACGAATGGCGTCTGAACTCGGACGTGGCGCAAGGCCTCTTTCAGCAGTGGGGAGAGCCTTGGTTAGATCTATTCGCCACCGAAGAGAACGCGCAATGTCATCAGTTCTGCGCGTTATAATTTCCAAGGCGGCACTCGCTCGGAGATGCTTTTCGTTGCGAGTGGAGTTGCGGTCTGTTGTACGTCTTTCCGCCTATACCACTTCTGCCCAGAGTGCTGAAGAAGAACAAGCGCGACAGGGCACAAGTCATCCTTGTGGCTCCGGACTGGGCACGAAGGTACTGGTATCCCGAGCTACTCAGTATGTCAGTCGATCCCCCGGTTCGCCTGCCTCTTCAGGAGGACCTTCTGTCGCAGCAGCAGGGGACGGTCCTCCACCCGAACCTGTCCAGTCTCCACCTCCATGCTTGGAGATTGAGCGGCGACAGTTGAGGCTATTTGACTTGCCTCCTGAAATCTGTAACATCATTCTGGCAGCCAGGCGTCCCTCCACAAAGTCTGTATACGCCTGCAGGTGGAACAGATTTGTGGCATGGTGCACAGCAAAGGATGTGGATCCTCTCTCTGCCCCTCTTTCTGAGGTTCTTCTCTTCCTTCTTTCTCTTGCCCAGCAGGGCTCTGCTCTGGGCACTATCAAGGGCTACCTTTCTGCCCTTTCAGCCTTTCTGAGGCTCTGATCAACCTTCTTTGTTCAAGTCCCCTATTGTTAATTGTTTCCTGAAAGGCATCACACATACGTTTCCACCTGTTCCCTTCGGAATGCCTCAGTGGGACTTAAACCTGGTTCTTACATTTCTGATGTGCGCTCCCTTTGAGCCACTTCACAACTGTCCTATCCGTCTTCTTACATGACTGCCTTCCTGGTTGCCATCACCTCTGCCAGGAGAGTGAGTGAGCTCCAGGCTCTATCCTCTAAACCTCCTTTTCTTTCGGTCCATCCGGACAAGGTTGTATTGCGGACAAGGCCCTCTTTTCTGCCCAAGGTAGTCACCGCCTTCCACATCGGGCAGTCCATCACCTTGCCCACCTTCTTTCCGCCTCCGCATCCCTCAAAGGAGGAAGAGCGGCTCCACCGTCTGGACCCAAAACGTGCGCTCTCTTTCTGTTTAGATCGCACACGCCAGTTCCGGGTGGATGACCAACTCTTTGTTGGGTTACGTGGGCGCTAAGAAGGGAAAGGCGGTGCACAAGCGTACCATCTCACGGTGGATCATCTTGTGTATCCAGGCGTGCTACTCCTTGGCTAAGAAGGAACCCCCTGTTGGGCTTAGGGCTCATTCCACTCGGGCCATGGCGACTACAACTGCCATGGACCGCGGAGTGCCCTTGCAGGACATTTGCCAGGCAGCTACGTGGGCCTCGCTGCACACGTTTGCAAGACACTATTGCCTGGACAGCCAAGTCCGGAGGGATGGCTTCTTTGGCCGTTCTGTCCTCCAGGACTTTCTGGTGTGATTATTGGTTCGCAGACCCACCACCGGGGTTGGTATTGCTGGGGTATCTATTCTAAGGTAAGAAATCTATCACTAACGTGTCTCTTTCAGATGCACAAGTTACTACTTGTGTAACGATATATCTGTAAGAGACATTAGTTAGTGATAGATTCCTTACCGACCCACCCATACTCGCAGTTCTGTGAACCGATATCTAGGGTTAAGGTAATCCCCTTTCAGGGCCCTAGTTTCAATGGCACCAGTGTTGGTTTTTAGCATAGCTCTGCGTTTCTGGCGCGGAAAAGCTGTGGCTAAGAACTGACGTCAGCACGCGGAAGCGGCGTCTAAGTACTCCGACGACGTCATCACGGCGCCCACGACGGACGCGGAGCCGCAGACGACGCCTACCGACGCGCAAGGGTACTGCTACGCAAAAATTTCCGGGTCCAGTCTGACGCCTGGGGATATTCTAAGGTAAGGAATCTATCACTAACTAATGTCTCTTACAGATATATTGTTACACAAGTAGTAACTTGTGCGTTGGCACGAGCAGTGATTGGGTGTTTACCCCGATCAGTGTACAGCACTTGGTTTAGTTGCAGCGCCACTGTGTGGCGGCACTCAGTGCTCGCCTGCAGCGCTCCCTCGTGCCTCACTCTTGTTCACAGGAAGCAAGCAGGGTGTGTGTGTTTCGGGAGGAGGGATCCCAGCCCAGGAAACCAGGTGGTGGTGTTCCGAGTGAAGATCTTTAATCCTTCATGCATAGGCGCTTGGCGGGATAGTGAGAAAAAACAACCGGTACTGACCATTACGTAACTGATCAGTTGCCCAAATGGTTCATGTTACTACTGACCTGTACTCCGGGCTTTAGTGGGATGAAATAACTGGAGGATCTCTCAAAGGGGCGTGGCCAATGTAATTTCAAGAATACACAAAATCACTGCACAATCAATTCTGGATCGCATAGATGCATTATATACAGAAATGCGTTTGTTTTTCAGGGCAGCATGCCTTTTAATATTTTAATCATGACTTCTTGCACATTTTCATTCTCAGTGTCTTACACCTGCCTCTTTCTCTCACTTTATTCTTCTGCTGACTTGATCACTTACTAAATCGCTCCTGTCTCTCTCACCCCCTCCCTCTGTCTAGTAGTATCTATCTATCTATCTATCTATCTATCTATCTATCTATCTATCTATCTATCTATCTATCTATCTATCTATCTATCTACCGTTTTTAGTACTTAAAGATGGCAGTCCACAAACAAGCACTGGCATAGCCAATAGGTCTCGCCTTTGGGACCTTATAAGTGTTTAGCTATGCAACAGTTGATGTTGTTGCACCAAGGATATTGTGCTGCATTACTAAATACTTATAAGGCCCAAAGGTGGGACCTATTGGCTATGCCAATGCTTTTTTGGTATTTTCTTCTTCCTTTAGGCATTAGCCTAGTAACCCTCACACTGCAACATCAGAATGCCCCAGCTGCAAAAGAGAAATATCCTGGGATTTAGCAGTTTCCTACATTTATGATAAGTAATTCATCATTACTTGATAAACTCCTATGATTCAGCTCAGTCTTAATCCTTTCAACATGTGATCTTTCACCTCCTAGAGGTCAACGGGCTTCTTTCTCAGTTGTATCCTAAAGTGCTCCCAATTGACTTAAATATTCTAAAATCGAAAATAAACAATTCTATAACATCTGTACATTGACTGGATTGTCCCAGTATGGCTGTAAGAATTGAAACCATCCATTCCTCAGAGCAGGATCACTATCTTAATAAAAAAATGCTTGCTTTTTATTTGAACCATTCTTTCTACCCTGGCATGTGATGTGCCTTCTAAGCAAGGCTAATGCTAGACTGTTTGCTTATAACATATTATGAAGTATGTATGTCTGTCTCTTTCCTTTGTGCCAATTGTGGTCAAACTAATGTAAAGCATTAATATGTAATGCGTTACTGTACGTATCCAAGCGCTTTAGTCCAGGTTCCTACCTCTTCAATTCCCTTACTGGTAAATACTGAAAGGGTGCCAGAACTAATCAATCTTCTGATTGTAGGATTGTGCTATGTATTCATCACTTCTGATGGATACATCTGCCTGTGGATTCCTCGCCTTTTGAATTACCCCATGCGCAGCATTCCACAGTAACTTTTCTCCATAACTCTCTCACGTTGACAAGGACTTCACAATGGAAAGGCTCCACAAGCAACTCCGCGTAACGTCATCAGAGCCCTAAGAAGACCACTTCGGCGTGTTGACGTCTGTTCCCTTTTTTTCTGCATCGTTGATGCGTAATGATTTTTTTCCAGGGCTCTCCATTACTGGAGTTTCATTGTTGCAGGTTCTTCCTGAAATTTTAGCAGTGACATGGCTGCCCAGAAGAAGACTGGGTTTAAGCCTTGGAGGGAATGTAGGGGTCAAATGTCTATAACTGACACCCATGAGGATTGTCTTTGGTGCCACTCTGCCGGACCACGACGTTGAGGTGTGTTCGTCATGCAGGCACATGAATCTGAAGGCCTTGAAAGAGAGGGAGGCCAAGATGTTTATGGCCATGGCGAAGAAAACGAAAAGGGGCCAGAGAAGACAAGATCCAAGTCACCGACTTCGCATCCTCTAAGTCGTCTAAGAAGCACAAGAAGAAGCAACGTCATGGATCCAGACATCCTTCGTCTAAAGATAAATCACCGAAGTCAGGGTCTCTGGTACTCTGGCGTCACCGCAAGGATAAAGTCTCACCTTTCCCTTCTCTTCAGGTGACTACGGCACACTCTTCGGCTCCTAGAGTCTCTCCAGCGTCCAGGGAAGCGACGCCTTTGCCTCCTGCCTCTCCATCCCCGACTATAGTGCATCCGGAGCCGCAACCGGAGCTACGTCTGACTGTCTCCAAGAACTGTCTCTGTACCGGCGGTACCAGAGCCATACCCACCCTTCCTGGCTCCAGGTACGGTTCCTTTGCATTTCGTGAATGGGATTAGATATAGCTGTGAAGGGGTTTTAAGGATTTCAGAAGGTGAGGGCGCTCTACCTAAATCAACGTTAAATAGTCACTGAAAAAAGGGGTCGGGGAGTGGTGCGTGAAGAGCGAACGGAGAAGCCCTTAACCGTTCATAAAGAAAATCAGAAGACTTTCACAACATATATAACAGCAATGCTCTCGCAACCACAATTAGTGTAACCACAAAGTTTCAAATATAATACGATAAAATCTTTGTAACAAATAAACAGATGCAGATCCTTGTGTTTTTTCTTTGTAGATAGGTTGTTTAATTCCACATTCAGCCGACACGTGCTTCGTCGTGTTTAGGTAGAGTCAACACGACTCTTCAGGGCTGATAAAATAGAAAACAACGTGTATGTAGGTTTTGTCACATATTACACATATTAACATTCATATGTTACGTGACAATAGTGGTTTCCATGTGCACTTCTGTGGTACCTTTATCTCCCACAAGTTGTGCTTGTGACTGGTGTACGTGCTTATATTTCTGAGCATGCTTATTCAAGATTCTATTCGGCATACTGAGGCACTGGTGAGCCCTCTATATATAATCTCTCCTTTTAGTTACAGGGCTAACGCAGCACTTTGCGCGTTTTCTCATGCCTCCTCCTTTTTATTAAACAGAATCTTCTAGGCGCTACTCAACCATTTATCAATTCGACCCACTGCGATATGGGTCGTACCACAAGGTATGCATTTCCCTAACCCTCTCTAGACAATGCGACTTACTTATAGACTGACTTTCACTAGTAGTATATGCATTGTCACGTTATTAGATTGTCACAGGTGTATATACACTCCTCACAACAATTAGTAGTGGCACCCGTTTACTTTGAGTCCTTCTGTCGCAGGATAGTCGTGAGCACTGCACTTGTCATGGCACCATCAGCTAGGGGCACTTCACTGAATGTGTTTTCACCAATACACTATGTGCCTCAGTATGCAGAATAGAATCTTGAATAAGCATGCTCAGAAATATAAGCACTTACACCAGTCACAAGCACATTATAGTATTATATTTGAAACTTTGTGGTTACACTAATTGTGGTTGCGAGAGCATTGCTGTTATATATTTCGTGAATGGGATGTTCGGTACGCCTACCAGGGTGGCTAACCCTGCTAGGTGCGCCTGTTGGCCCTATGGGACCACTTTCCTACAACCTTGGAGGTTTCCCACCTCATGTTGCCCAGGTACCATTCATGCCAATGTCCCGGGGAGTTGGCCTCTCCCTGAACCTGTGGTTCTCAATGCTAGTGCAATCCCTGGAGGGAAGCGTGCAGTTGGAGTTTTCTACGGCGCCATGTCGCTCTGGCGCCGACTCAGCCTCGCCCGGCGCCTCAACTAATCCTGTGGAGCCTCCATTGACACCGGTCCCAAAGTAACCTGCCCACAGCGCATGGCGCTGCCGACGCCAGTACCCATGGATGAGATCCATAAGGGAGGCACAGAGGCTGCTGGAGGAGGAAGAATATCCGGAGCAGCAAGAAGAGGCTGAAGAAAGGAAAATGATTGACCCTAAGTAGGAATTTGAGGGACTGCATGAGGCTAGTGGTTTGGACACCTCTCCTGATTGGGAGCTCTTCTCTCCAAAAGGACTACCATCGCGGGAGGTCTCCTCTTACCATTCTGTAATAAGAAAGGCAGCTAATCTACTGGACTTGCCATTACCTACTGCAGAGCTTAAGTCCAATATTTTAACAGGAGTTCTTCATTCTCCTTCTTCTGTATCGAAACCTCTGCTTCCCTTTCATGAGGTTTTAACTGATTCCATTTTTGAGGTATGGCAGAAGACAGTGATTGCCCTTGCAGTGTCCTGAACGGTTGCAAGGAGATATAAGGTAGCGCCTGGAGACCCAGCTTTCCTTTCCACACACCCATCTCCTGAGAGCTTAGTAGTCCAAGCATCATGCTCTACTAAGCTGTCTGCAAGCTCTTTCCCATCCATGCCTGGAGATGGAGGATATAAGAGGAGGGAGCAATCTGCTAAAAAGGTGTTTTCTTCAGCCAGTATGGCTCTAAGATCCACAAATGCGACATGCCTGCTGGGTCGCTATATCCATGCTCTGATGGATTCTGCAAAAGAGGTGCCCACAAGCTGTATGTTAGCTGAATTAAAGAAAGCTTATGCTGCAGAGTGGGCGAGTAATGGGAGTATGTGTCCATTTGCTTGTGAATCAGTGAAGGGCCCAGGCCTTGAAATATTGGGCAAATATTTAGCCAATTTTCAGGTCGAAGCGTAGCACATGCGCAGTCTCGCTGGCGAGATTTTGTGTTATCAGAGAGATTTCACTAGCGGGCTTTAAGCCCCGTCCCTCTTTCCCATTGGCCGGCGTCACCGTTCATGCTAAACGGTGTCCAGCCATTGGGAAAGAGGTGTTCGTGATGTACAAGAGAAAAGTCTCTGATGTCTTCACAACTACAGTTCGCTATCACTACAATCACCTGGTTCCCTGGCTCCCAGCAGACTTCTGACAGAGGTGGATTTGAACCTTCCGCAGGTTCTTTCCCAGCTTTGACCCCAGAGTCCTTACTGTTGTTGCTGCCGCCATGATGTCGGGACAACCTCTCGCTCGACTCTCGTCTATCTTCGACTTCTATATAAAACATGTCCGTTGTCTATTTTGATTGCAGTATCACAGTACCGTTTCACTGCGACATTGCACTACGGGGCTGTGTAAAGTTTACTTCTTGACTACTGACCGATTCGCTTTGTGCTAAAACTATAGGGTATTCGTGCCCCTGGATTAAAATTTATGTCCACGGGGTATTTTGCGATTTCAACGAGTTCATCCCATAACAAAATGGCCGCCGTATGCAAACGGCTGAATTCTTCAATGTCTAAGCCACATCGGTAAACTCTGAGTTGGATTGCTTTTGTATGACGTCGCTCGCAGTGTGTTGTGGGCGAAAACAAAACCTGGGAGATCGAAGTGTTCTTGGTTTTTGATTGTTGGCTACTTAATATTGTCGCCAACATGCCGGAAAGAGTCAGATAAGTGTGCAGTTAGGAACAGGGGTGAATGGGCGTGGAGGGTAGCGCGGTTAAGAGTACTGAGCATTTTCAGTTCTTTTTCCCTCTGGTGGTCCATTTTTGTAAACCAGGTTTGAGTCTTTACGGTTCATTTTGGGTTGCCACCTTTGGTGACATCTTTGACTACTAAGCGCTCAAGATTTTAAATAATGTAATTTTGTGATGACTATTAAAAACGGCTGGTATAATCCAAACCTACTACATATGTAGATGCCAGATTATCAAATTTACTTGTGACACATTTCCAAGGTTTCAGGTTGCTTATTGTGCCATATCAATGCTTTTTGTGTGCCAATGTGTGATACTTTATTGTAAGTAGATGAAGACAGTATTGTCAGAAATGTCTCTATTGGGTAATGTAGTTGTCTAGAAATTACATTAAAACAACTGCAATACCCCTCAAGTGGTTAAACGAGGTCACCAACTTCCCTGGATTCAGACTTGCCTTTGCTAAAAAGTTAGGACTCGCTGAACGAGTTACTTACTAAGACACTGGTCACCCTTCAACTACATCTTGGGCTTAACTCCTAACTCCCCACCCGCAAAAAAACAGGGCTCCTGTACATTCCGCTCTCGCCTACGCATACCAGTTGAGTTGGGTCAAGTATTTGTGTTACCTTCTACGGTACAGATTTGACTTTGTGATATGCTTGAGCGCGTTTTTAGATCGAAGCCTAGCTTAAGACTGCACAGTCTCGCTGGCGAGATTTAGTGTTATCAGGGAGATTTCACTAGCTGGCTTTAAGCCTGCCCCTCTTTCCCATTGGCCGGCGTCACCGTTCATGCTAAACGGTGGCCAGCCATTGGGAAACAGGTGTTTGTGACATACACTTTTCTCTTTGTCGGACGGCCCACTTGACGGGCTCGTCCGACTTACTTCTGCTGTAAAAGGTTTCTAATCTTTATGGGGCTGTGTGTGTGGCTCTGTGTGTGTGTGGCTCTGTGTGTGTGTGGCTCTGTGTGTGTGTGGCTCTGTGTGTGTGTGGCTCTGTGTGTGTGTGGCTCTGTGTGTGTGTGGCTCTGTGTGTGTGTGGCTCTGTGTGTGTGTGGCTCTGTGTGTGTGTGTGGCTCTGTGTGTGTGTGTGGCTCTGTGTGTGTGTGTGGCTCTGTGTGTGTGTGGCTCTGTGTGTGTGTGGCTCTGTGTGTGTGTGTGGCTCTGTGTGTGTGTGTGGCTCTGTGTGTGTGTGTGGCTCTGTGTGTGTGTGTGGCTGTGTGTGTGGGGATCTGTGTGTGTGTTTGTGGCTCTGTGTGTGGCTCTGTGTGTGTGTGGCTCTGTGTGTGTGGCTGTGTCTGTCTGTGGGGGGGCTCTGTGTGTGTGTGTGGCTCTTTGTGTGTGTGTGTGGCTCTTTGTGTGTGTGTGGCTCTGTGTGTGGCGCTGTGTGTGTGTGTGGCGCTGTGTGTGTGTGTGGCGCTGTGTGTGTGTGTGGCTCTGTGTGTGTGGCTCTGTGTGTGTGGCGCTCTGTGTGTGTGTGTGTGTGTGTGTAAATGCAATAGGTCTTGCATATGCAAGAGATTAAGCTAGTGGCACTTTATTCGATTAGTTAAAATCATAAAAGTATTCTACACATATATCAGACAATTCAGACACGTTAAAATCAATTAATACAGTATTAAACATGAAGTAGATTTTAAAAAAACGGTTTAAAAAAGTTTAAAAAAAAAGAAAACCACCTCCAGGGCTGGCACACTGTAGGGCTCGCACTACCACCTTTCTGGCTCTTACTTTCCTTTGTGTGTCACACTGGGTTCCACTAGGGAGCATCTCCCCTACCTGCAATGGAACTTGAGAGCAAGGTAGCAACCTCGGGTTTATGAGGCTCTGCTTGATTTTGGAAAATTCAGAGCCGGTCAATGGCACCGCCACTTCAACCCCCGGCATCACTAGAGACTGGCATTCCTCTTCATGTCCACCACTCAGCAGTCTCTTGGAACTGAGCTGGGGCAACCAAGAAAGTTGATCATCTTGGTGCATGGCTCAAATGCTGCTGTGTAACATTTTGTATTCAGTTGCTGTATGATATGGGTGCAAGGAAAAACATTGGATTTTTTCACAGATTTTAAAGAATTGTATTTCACAACACAAAAACCAGTAACTAATTTGGTCTCGGGGGAAGTCTGAAGAATGATAAATTGGGATGTTGAGAGTCAGTGTCCACATCTGTAAGGCCACTCGAGATGTTAGTGTCTTTCATTGCGGCACTGTTCAATACTGGTGTATGAAATGTGCAGAGATAATTCTTGCTTTGTTGCCCTGCATTACTAGTTGTTTTTAACCTGTCAAATGTGGTCCTTAATAATTTTATTGTTTCAAGAAATTATTGACTTGACTATGTTGGGCTCGTTCATCATTTTATGATTTTAAATAGTTGAAAGTGATCCAGTTTACTTACACAGTTAACTTATTTACTAACCTTTAGCTGCCAATATCGGTAGAGTAAGTAGAGACTGAACCCACTGGGTTGGGAAAACATGAACTGAAGGCAGCAAGAAAGGTTACTTAAATATAGACCTATAAAATATGCTAGCCTATTTCTTTGCTGAAGACCATAAATACCTATTTGAACTGTTAAAATGCACGCCATTTAAATGTTTAACACTGCACTGATGGGGGGGGCGTGGCCGAGCGCGGAGCGAGATGGCCGCCTAGTCCGCGAGCTCCGCTCGCCACGGCATTTATCCTGTCAATATCCTGCTCTTCCCCGGGTCGCCCAGGCTCGGGCAGTGCTCACGGGACGTCGGAAGATGTGTGGATCGGCGGGCGGCAACTCCGGCGCTCGTAGGTGACTGGTGACCCATCCATCCACCCTTTCTCGCTAGATGCCGTGGCGGCGTCCGACTGCTGGCCGAGAGACCGGATGTTGGTGCCGGTCGCGGATGCCACTGGAGGTCGCTGCTTTGCGGGCCACGAAGCCCATATCTCCTAGCTGCGGGAGAGACACTGCGCCAACCCGGACGGACGTGGGAACTTGGCGCCACCACAGACACGGGCATACACGCCGGAGGTCTGATCCTTTGCCTGATACGACCGTTCCTTTGTTATCTGCGCTGTTTGTAGATCTACTGGACGAGCTGAGACCGCCATTTTGAAACGGGAGCAACGTTGCTGGCGCTGGCTGACCTGGGGCAGACCGGTGCATCTTTTCAGACCTCGAAGGTATGGAGGTTGGCGCTCCTGCGCACAGTTGGTGGGTCTGCCCCTGCTATTGAGACTCTGTGCTATATAACGTCGACGCTGCCCGCGCTTCTTATGGGACATCCTGTAACTGAGTGTACTGTTTATTGGCAAGGTGTAATGGCGGATCGACCGTAACAGCTGGAGGTGGCGCCGGCCCCTGCTCCGGTGACTTTTACACTACCTATTTGGCTGGGCGGTTTGGCGGGGGACACTGACATTGGCCGAGGTAAAAGATACCCTGAGAGCGAGTGATTTTATGCCGGCTAAGCACCATGGAACCTACGGCTCGCGACCTTATTGCTGCTCTGAGCTCCCTGCGCTTTACCTGTTTGGATGGGGCCGGGGACCTTGCACGGCGCCTGGACGCAATTATCACCCAGCCGTGGGAAGAAGGCTCCGGCGATCCCGTTAGAAGTAATGTTGCGGGCGGATCTTTGCCGCCATTAGATGTGCCTGCTACATGCCTACTGATGGTGCCATGGAGGGCCCTGGACGATGTTGGTCACAGATCCCACCTGCCTAGTCGCTTGAATGTGCCATCGAGGCCTAGTGCTACAAAAAGTGCGGATTCCCCTCATGGGCCTGTTTCACCACCCGGCCATCTTGTGATGCCACTACCGGGTCGCAACCTGAGGGATTTGCTTGGAGCTTTGTTCCTGTGTCTACATGTTCTCAGGAGACTACTTTTCAGTCCCCTGCCTCTGAGATCTCTCGCTGAATTGCTTTTGTTCTACCCGCCTGGCCGTCCTGTTCATTCGGGGCGGTGCCCCATTGCAAACTTTCAGTGGCTACGTATTGATGGAAGGGTAAAGTTGGGACAGGGGTGAACTCTTCCTTTTTGCATCGCAGGACTGATCCCCGGTCACTCATTATGATGTGGACGCTTTGCTGAACTGTACTACGACGCCGCCATTGATTGTCGACCTGCTGGTCTGTTTTTGAGATCGCGCCTGAGCTGCTTTGTGCGAATGGGGTGGGGCGGGAGTCTGATTGTGTTGACTTCCCCCGTCTTTTCCCTTATGTGGGTACTCTTGGGGCGACAGGCACGTTAGTAGGGGGGGGGGGGCGTAGCCTCTTCGACGTGCAGGGTGGGGGGGTTGGGGCTTGACTTTCGTTTTCCTTTTGTTTCTATGGCCTTTCTTCTTGTTCTTTCTCTTGTTTCCTTCTTCTTCTTTCGTATCTCGGGTCAGATGGGGGTTGGGTTTAGTTCTTTCTGGGACGGATTCTCGTGCTTTGCGTCTGTGTTACTGTCGCAAGGTTTATTGATTCACGACCATATATCGACTTTAATGCATAGTTACTGAATGATTACAAATCCTGCTCTTCCTTCCCTCTTATACTGCTGTTTGAGGGCGCATTCTCTGCTGCTAATTTTCCCTTGTGATAAGTGCCTTACTGCATGTCGTAGGATCCTTTCATCGTTGTCATATAATGATCCCTCTTATATCCTACTATACAGTAAACCAGCTTGAATGCAACTCCTTATGTGACACATTGACTGGGCGGGCGCTAACTGGGGTTATATGTATTTCGATGCTTGTTTATCCTTATTGTGCTGATTTACGCCAGTTTCTCGATAATGATGTTTAACTTGTGTATATCCCTTTATTTGGTCCGCCCTTTCGGCCACCCGATCTGACTTTAGGACGATTCGTCTAAATTACAAAATGAAACCCTCCCTATCCTCCTCCCGTGGCTCCTTGCCAGTCTACCGTAGTGTTGATATTTGTGATTTTTTTTTTTTTTTATCCTTTATCTGCAGTGCAAGGTACCTTGGAAGGCTAATTATTGTCATAGCGGCCGGCCCGCAGTGGTTGTAGGCAGACGCTGTGTACTATGTTTCTGATAAATAAAGGTTTTCAAAAAAAAAAAAAAAAAAAAAAAAAAAAACACTGCACTGATGAGTGGTAGGCAGTTCACTGTAAGGCACGTCAAAGATGTATTCATTTTCCAGTTTTGCTGTCCACCCCATAAGAATCCAGTTTGCCTAGTCATACAATACTGTTAACTCGGGTGGTTAAGCTACGCACTCATACTGCTGTAGTGCATAGTTTGCCTGTTCTTGCCTCTACAACTCAGTAAGGATCTTGTAGGTCACTATCTGACAGTGCCATCACCCAGTGCTATCACTGTACTGGTAACAAAAGCTTTAAGGTAAGTATCCTTCCCTTTGAGAATATCAAAACATTCTCCTATACTCTCCCTTAACTCTTGCACATGCACTGGGTTTTTAAAGTGGTATTCATGAAGCCACCATTTCTGCATATAGTCTTTAGCCAACCACCCCCTGACTTCACTAAAATGCAATCCGCAGCAGCCAACCATGTGTCTCCTATTTCTAGACATTTTATTCTCCCTAGCATCACCCGGACAGCAAAGATAATTAAACCTTGTGTGAGTTCTATGTACTTAAACCCTTTCAGAAATATTTAAGTATCTCCATTCATCAAGGAATCCTAGATCGTCCTTTGCCTCCCATATCTTTTTGCTGCCTGCTCTAGCTGGTTAGCCCCCTTTTTTAGGTCTCGACCTACAACATTGCTTTAGCATTGCTTGTTTGTCGAGATGATAGTGAGGCTTTCAAAAGTCTACCCAAACTGCTGTGGATCGGGTACAGTTTATGTGAGCCAGACGCGTGCACATCACACACCCACACCATTGCCAGCCACATCCCACACCATTTGTCTGAGCCTCGGCATCAGACTTCAAAGGAATCCGCTCCCCCCTCTCCCCCGCCCCCCCCCCCCACGCAATGCTGAGAGATTATTTTAAGTAGCGCGGCACGTCATTCTTTGTCCTATGTTTTTTTTTAAACAGTGCTGTGTGTCGCACCATATATTATATCTATTTTAAGCATTGTGGCATGCTTCAGCTTCAACAATGGCAGCTGCGCCATTCTTTTCTTCTGCGTGGCTCGCCCAACTCCATCCCACCACGGAGACACTCATTAGTATGGCTCAACAAAGTAAGTGTGGCATGCCACAGTTTATCTATACGCTGCACACAACCTAATATATAATTTTATAAGTAGCATAGCATACCGTGCTCTTTCTTATGTTTTTTTTGTAAACAGCGCGGCACGCCTCACTTTATATTATGTTTATTTTAAGTATTGAGGTATGCTTCAGCTTCAAGGATGGCGGCCGTGCCTTTCTTTTCTTCTGCGCAGCTCACCCACCTCCATGCCACCAGAGACAGTCATTAGCATGGCTTAGCAAAATAAATGCCTCCACTAATCATCAGTAGCTCTCATGAAGCTGTTCTGATTCTGCACACAACCTAATATTGTTTTTTTTTAAACAGCGCATCACCGTGATTTAGCTAAAAAAAAATCAAACAATGCGGCACGCCGCACTTCAGCTTCAACAATGGCGGCGTGCCTTTCTTTTCTTCTGCGCGGCTCCCCAAACTCTATCTTAGCCCTTAACTCACTCATCCCGACTCCTCTCCCATGCCACAGCCCCCCATCTCTCCATATCTGACCCCATCCCGCTCCACTAGACTGACCCCCACCCATGCACTAATCATGACACCTTGAGGAGGTCGCCTGCTGGCACAGGCTTTTCGGCCCTCTCCACTCTCACTCACCATGGCAAGGCTGGTATGGCAGGCAAGCTCCACGCCGTGCTTCAGCTTCAACAACGGCGACCGCACATTTCTATTCTTCTGTACGGCTTGCCCAGCTCCATGCCACCACGGAGACAGTAATTTGCATGGCTCAAGCAAGTAAGTGCGTCCGCTGGTCATCGATAGATCTCATGCAGCTGTTGTGATTACTGGCGGGGTTTACTCAAGCAGACTGCATTTTGCGTGTGTTTTTGTGTGTGTTCACTCAGTCATCTGTTTGTCATACCCTATATGTACTGTGTGCATACGCGCCTTTTGTGACTGCCGTACATACAGTCTCCTTTGTGTGTGTTTATGCGCCGTCTGCTCTGGATGCATGCCACAATCTTTATGTTTTGTACTCTGCGTTATCCGTTGGCATGATGCCTCTATGCCCAGAGTAGGGGAACAGGGCGATCTCTGTATGCTGTTTGCACACTCCATGTGTGCTATGTCTGTAAACTTGTTTTTTCTAGATGTGACGTGGTGTGTATGCGCGGTTCCCCTTTCTTTAGAGGCGGAGAACATCCCTGGGACTCGGGTAAGATGGTCATTCCCCAGTATAATAGCTGTAGATAGGGGTTAAACGTGTGTGGTTAATTAGCACGTTTGTTTTCAGCTGATCCTCGTTAATTGATTCAACGTACTAGGATCGCCTGAAAACACAAGCACTTGTTTTCATTTGTCATTAAGTATTCTCGCACCACTGCATCCACCCCCTTTTAAATCATACAAAGGCACTAATAAATAGCAGGGTTTCGCTGTTTTTTTTACAAAACGTTTAATACAGGACATGTCTGCATTTTTTTATAGGGAAGGCACAGAGTGCACTGAGACTCGAACCACATTCACAACTTTGCATGTTATGCCACACCGTCTCGCCATCAGTATCAACTATGTTTATAGGTGTTAATCGCCGTTTCCCTGAGCACTGTGCCAGCATAGGCAAGGGTATTCACTTAAATTATGCAGAGCTTCGCCTCCAGAGTCTCTCTTCTGGGCCCCTCCCTGCCAGACCTCACAATATCCCCAGGCCGCATAGTTTATCTCCCTCATAGGGCCATAAATCTGATCAGGTTACTCATTTGGTTCGCTCTCACGTCCTCTCTCCGTTGCCCCTGTGATGCAAATGCTTGTTATTTAAAATGCAAATGAGTATTTGTTTTTAAATTTACCCGGGAGGATTCCTTCAACCCTTTTCATTTAAACCAACCCTCGCCATTTACCTTTTAAATTGAACCCTTTCCTTACTCTATAGTTACCTTCAGCATTGTCATTGTTCCTTTAAACCATGTACTCCTCACGATTTTGCTCACCAGTATATTTTGTTTCCTATTCATGAGATATTTGTTTCCAGATTGTTTTTTTAGTCAAACAAAAACATGGCGCTAGCAGTGCACCATATAAGAAGGGGATTTTCAGTTTCTGCACAGTGGGTGCATTAACCATCCTTCAGTCGTGTGCTAGGAATTTTTCACTCCCTGTGATGTCTTTCGTACAATAGCTTACTTTAGCCCTTGTAACAAGTTGCCAAGAGAGAAATACACCCAAGATTCGGGGTTTCTCAGGTCCCAGAATTATCCACTCTGGATCTGATAAACCAGACAAGGGGTCTAATGCAGCTGACATGCCTTACCCCAGCCCGTCCGCCTGCATACAGCAACATGTAAGGAGCAGGAAAAAGCTTCCCTCAACTGAAGTAAAAAGCTCTTTTCCCCCTTCTGCCCCTATCATCCTTCGACTTCCCCAGCAATTAAAACAGGCTTTAGCAAACACCACCAGCCGTCCGTGCACGCTTTCACCGGGCACAAACACCACCAGCCGTCAGTGCACGCTTTCACCGGGCACAAACACCACCAGCCGTCAGTGCACGTTTCCACCAGGCACACACCACCAGACGTCAATGCACGCTTTCACCAGGCGCACACACACACCGCCAGCCGTCAGTGCGCGCTTTCACCAGGCACACACACACACACACACACATACACACACCACCAGCCGTCAGTGCACGCTTTCACCAGGCACACACACACCACCAGCCGTCAGTGCACGCTTTCACCAGGCACACACACACCACCAGCCGTCAGTGCACTCTTTCACCAGGCACACACACACCACCAGCCGTCAGTGCACGCTTTCACCAGGTGCACACACCACCAGCCGTCAGTGCATGCTTCTACCAGGCACACACACCACCAGCCGGCAGTGCACACTTCCACCAGCCTCACACACCACCAGCCATCAGTGCACAATTTCTACAGGCACACACACCACCAGCCATCAGTGCACAATATCTACTGGCACACACACCACCAGCCATCCGTGCACACTTCAATTGTTAGCGCGTCCACAATTCACTATTGTAGTAATCGCAGTATGGCACACTTTACTTTTAAAAATATTCATCTAAAGCGCAGCATACCATCATTGGTACAAAAATACTTTTTTGGCCTACAATTTATAGACTTTTGTTGCAATTGGTGTTGCAATATTTAGCAGTGCCAATAGCTCAAACTTAATTAATGTGAGATTCCCTCAATAGCAGGACAGTGACAGGCACAATTACAGGGCAGATCCGAGGGAAGATGTCTCCGTTAGCTTGATACCCTTTGGGGGTTTCACCACTATGACACATGCTTATCACACAATCATAGCTAGAACATCCTAGGAATCCAGTACTTGTAGAAGAAGACTACCTTTTTAAAGATATAAACTCTTTATAAAACAGCGTGTACAACCCATTCTGATGGCTACTTCTAACTGCAGATTTCTCACCGTAAAATATTCCATCAGGCTTCAGACTGGAGCCATAGATTTATTTTGCCGTGCTCCCGCATACTACCTGGTTGTGTGTGGCTGCAGGTTGACTCTCTACCTCTAAAAGTGATGGTGTGGAGCCGCTTAGAAGTGCCACTCTTGTGCCCTGTATATGGTTCCTTCCTTTCCGTGTCATTTGGTGTGGATTTGGAACTCCGCTCCAGAATTTGTCGGTTTCCATAGGATTTCTAAACTTCCAAATGGTGTGCTAGCGAACCATGTACCCTCTGAAAATGGCAGAATTCAAGGCTTGCTGGAATGCAGACAGCAGAGTTCCATCACAGGTCTTCACGTGGTGTGTCTATGTTACCTGGGCTCGAGAGATGACTTGTGATAAATGCACCTTTATGCACCAAATGGTGATTCGAGACCAGGAGGCGAAGCTGTATGTTGCCGAGCACAATAAGTAGTCATGGCTTTTGCATAGGTCCTGGTGCAAGTAGCATGTCGTGGCCGCAGTGCCAATCCTGCGACAGTTCCACTTCACCACTTTGTCTTGAAGCACGGCAAGACTTGACCCCATCCTGCTACTTAGACATTAGGAAAAAGATAAAAGAGTGGTAAGATGCAAGTCTCACTCCATCGAGGTCACTGAGGGGATTCCTTAGTGGGTCATGACGCACTCCGAATTTCATGGCGGTCATCAACCCTGCAGCAGATCAAGGTCTTCCAACAGGCCATTCTGCAGATATTGCGCTTCAGACTCCCTCATGCGCGCGTTCGGGCCTCAAGGTTCCTTAGGGCCCTTTAGTCTTGTTACAGCCTAAGGTCCCAAAAGGGGGTGGTGGTGGACGGAGCATCTGAATCAATCAAACACTCACACCCAGTCAAAAGATCTGGGTTTAATCCATCACCGTTCTTTAGCCCACTCTGCCACCCCAGTCCAGACATGGCTATATGCAAATCAGTCTGACCCTGTGCCTCATGGGAACAGTCCAGCCCGAACCGCCAAGCCATGTCTTCCCTGGACCGGAAACAAGCTTCTGAGGACCGGTTTCTGGCATTCCAGCCGTCTTCAGCCCGGCTTGCTTGAATCCAGTGGCAAAGTGAGCAAGGGACTCACGTTTGAGCATACCCTGCCACACTTATGGCGGCCAAAAACGCTACAAAAGGGGGTGGTGATGGACGGAGCATCTGAATCAATCAAACACTCACACCCAGTCAAAAGATCTGGGTTTAATCCATCACCGTTCTTTAGCCCACTCTGCCACCCCAGTTCAGACATGGCTATATGCAAATCAGTCTGACCCTGTGCCTCATGGGAACAGTCCAGCCCGAACCGCCAAGCCACGTCTTCCCTGGACCGGAAACAAGCTTCCGAGGACCGGTTTCTGGCATTCCAGCCGTCTTCAGCCCGGCTTGCTTGAATCCAGTGGCAAAGTGAGCAAGGGACTCACGTCTGAGCATACCCTGCCACACTTATGGCGGCCAAAAATGGTACAAAAGGGGGTGGTGATGGACGGAGCATCTGAATCAATCAAACACTCACACCCAGTCAAAAGATCTGGGTTTAATCCATCACCGTTCTTTAGCCCACTCTGCCACCCTAGTTCAGACATGGCTATATGCAAATCAGTCTGACCCTGTGCCTCATGGGAACAGTCCAGCCCGAACCGCCAAGCCATGTCTTCCCTGGACCGGAAACACGCTTCAGAGGACCGGTTTCTGGCATTCCAGCCGTCTTCAGCCCGGCTTGCTTGAATCCAGTGGCAAAGTGAGCAAGGGGCTCACGTCTGAGCATACCCTGCCACACTTATGGCGGCCTAAGGTCCCTCCCCGTCCCATCTGTCCTATTGCGACCTACTGCTGCGTCCGTACCAAATCTGGTACAGACTTCAACACTGGACCCTAGTTTCTGCATCCTGATGCCGGAAAATGACTGGTGTCAACGTATACATCAGATCCTGAACCTACGTCGTCGGCTTGAGCTCAACCGATGTCACTCTGAAAAATTACAATAGCGCAACTGTTTTCATGCAGCCCGATTCTAATCCTGTGCATCTCTCATGTCACAGCTACCAGTAGTTTTGGATCTGACTCTGATTCAATCCCAGAGCAGGATGCACTACAGGATGTGGATGATGAGTGGTAGGGCTTGCATGATTGCCCCTCCCCCCCATTCTGATTGATTTTCCTTGCACTTACAAAATGCCAGTGGGCTTGTCAACCTCACCAGAAACAACATTTGACTTGCCACTTGGGCCAGCAATGGAAAGCCTGCCTCATTTGCAGTGGTGGTTTGAAGGGCAGCTGAAGGTACAGTTGTCCTCCTCTGAGGCTAGGAAACATGTTTTGGCAGATATTTTGAAGCCAGGGCTAGCAACATCTGAGTCCTTGCTTCTTTTTAATGATACATTTGATGGTTACCTTGTTAAAACCATGTTCTTACGTGCCTGTGAACAGGCTATTGGGCAGATGTCATAGACCGGAGGCAGGTAATTCCGATTTTCTCGCCAAGCATCCATTTCCAGAGTTTTATTGTGCAGGCCCCAACCATTAACATGAATCCTAATTTTCCCCCAACGAATCCTCCAAGTAGGAATCTAAACAAGCATTTGCAATGCACTCGGTCTCGCATTTACGCAAGTTTAAGCTATTGGAATTGTAAATGACAATGCCTTTTCTTTGTTTTAAAAACGAAAACAAAAATAAAAGGCATCGTTATTTGCAATGTCAATAGCTCAACCTTGCGTAAATGCATGACCTATTGCATTGCAAATGCTTGTTAAGCCTTTGTCTGCTAACCTACAGACAGAAGAGTTGCATTGAGAACTCCACCCCAGCTGCTAAAGCGGGGTTTCAAAACGCCCTTGCCAAAAATCATAGAAAGTTAAAGGGGAGGATCTTTGTGGATTGTCGATATATATTCTGTTAATAGGGATGCTGGGAAATTATTTTTTGTATTTCATATGGGCTTCTTAACTCTTAACTTAAACTTTATGAACTATTTAACCGTTTTGTATCTCTTGAATATGTTTAGTTTCAATGTTGTATTTTTTTTCTTTAGATCCTGGTTTTATGAAATATACGTCCAAAATTTAAATGTTTATTTTTATTTAATATTTCTCTTATGGATTACATTTTTTATGTTTTATCCGTGGCCGCGAAACAAATAAAGAATTTTTTTTTCTGAAACGTATCACAAACGGAAATATGCGAATTTCTCCGGGGAGGACAATCCTAATTAAGGTTGCAGCTCTCGAACCAGAGTTCAGACGAATTAAATGTTGGAATCCTCCAAACTTTAATTCTGAGACCAACTTGTTTTCCTTCCTTTTCACGTTTTTAAAGGCGTTCTGTTTCCTGGATTGAAGCCAGCTAAAGAGGTTTCTTAAAGGGGCAGGCACGGTTTTAGTTTCCTATCAGAAGTCCTAGTGGAATGAATAAATCTTCTTGGGAACACCACACACAATTCAGTTGCGCAGGAATGCGCCATGACGTGGGGTTACATTAGGCAGTCAGTGGGGCCCTCACGGAAACATTGTAGGATGGAGTACCACCCCACATTGCAGCGTGCACTGCAGCAAGTGACCAGAGTGCTGAAGTGTACTCCAGGCTGCTGACTGCAGCAGGGCTGCATTCCTTATCTGCCGTCCTCTATGAACACTTCTCCGCCCTCTTTACGTGCTTGCAGATTTTCACGTAAGTCAATTGTAATGTTTTTAAACACAGAAACAGGTACTAATCTCCCAAAACATTAGTTTGGAAAGGCGAATGCATCCAAAAGTAGTATGCGCTGCTTTTAAATTAAGATTTCCAAAGTTGGAGCCCCAGAAGCATTTTTAGGACTCGCCTATTATATCCCGCAGGGATTAATAGGCAAGACTATAGGGGCTAAACTAAGAGCTAAACTAAGCTCTCAAAAAGCGGATTTCCAGAAGTGCATGTGCTCTTGCACGCGCTTGCCCGAGCCTTCTGCGTGCCTCCTGCCTTCACTTCAAAGGGATCCGCTCCCCCGCCCCCTGCTTCACACTTTTCACGCCCGCCAGGCCGTGTCTCGCATTTCTCCTCCCCCCTAATTATTTACTTTCACGGCCGCCAGGCCGTGTCTCGTTATCCCTTGTTTCTCTTTATTTTTGCTGCATAGGCTTGGAATACATTATAAAAACTAAGCAATGCACTAGCTTGCCATGGTCAGACTTTTTGTCTTAAAAAATTCTTGTTTCGTTTTCCTTCTCCCTGCTGTCTTCATCCTCTTCTCTGCCCCTCAGGCCGTGTCTCGCATTTCTCCCCCCCCCCCCCCCCCCCCCCCCCCCAACAGCAATGCCAAGAGCTTGTTACAGCTGTCGTCACAGACCACAACACCCAATCGAACACAATTGTGCCAGGCTTGGTGTCTCGATGGACTACTGCATCTACTCCGGGAATTACCTCATGGTCACAGATTCGAATCCTGGCGCGTCCACTTAGTTTTCATCATTCAAGGGGCGATAAAATAAGTACAACCAAGTTGAATCACAATAAACGCCTGTTATTCAGTGAACGTACGTTTACAAATTCTGCAACAAGAGGATATGTTTTTAATTCGCCTCCAGTTCTAGGATTTGTAATGCCTAACTGTACAACATTTCAAAATAACAGAAAGTAAAGAAAAATGGTCTTCATATGTTCCACGAACCAATGCAATAGCTCATGCTACTGGTATTCGGGCACAAAGCCAGTGTTGGCACTCCCTGAACCTGATGCACACATCACATGTCCGCACGGCTGATAGATGACTCTAACAAAGACAAGTAAAATCTATTTTTGGACTGCGAGTCATATCCTTGCATCTACTAATTTTTAACCAGCTTGCATGAAACCATTCCTAGATTTACACAACACCGATCTGCAAATAAAGGCTGCTGCTGCGACTCTGCGATCTATTTTGTATATAAAGCCATTGAAAACAAATCCTCAGCCCCGCCCCCCCTCCGCCACGGGAGCGGTCAGAAGACCTTCAGATAAAATCTTATTTTGAAACCCCATTTAAGATTTGCAGAGGTGATATTAAGCGCTGCTAAACCGACAAGGCTGCGTTTCAGCGTGTCGCTTCTGCATGTCAGCATGCTTCGGCTAGATTTCAAACTGTGCTGCAGGTACCGTGGTCAAAGGCACCTCAACATTTCAGAGCACCTCACGCTTTTCTATACCAAAGATTGCACGCTCTTTCGAATGCACACTGCAGAGCCCTTCATATAAGGTGTGGGTCAGAGACTTGTATTCTTTGTGAGAAACATTGGTGGGCTAATGAGATTGTTAAAGGGGGTACTTGTGTAAACTGCAGGGCACAAGTTACAACACTGGCATAACAAGCAACCAAAGTTGTTATAGCGCTGTGCACGAGGCCCAGCTACATTACACACGGACACATTCAATATTATTTTAGGCACGGGAAGACTAACTGATTTGTACAGAATCTCTGGATGTTGAGCTGACGCCGAGATTATATTCTTCAATTCCAACGTCGGCAGCTCTGGGCAATGTTTGCCACCTTTAAAAGGGTTGGGTCTGAATGTAAAGGATCCTTTTGTCTGCTGTTTCCATTAATTAGTTTGTTGTATTATTATGTGGAAACCATCCCTTTCACTTGACCCGATAACATTAGCAATTATCTGATAAGAAAGTTACTTAAACACGTGATGCGGATACATCTGCAGCGCAAAATAAAGCCACACTGGTTTCGGTAATTTGTTCAACATATTTTAACAAGAATGCTCATCGTGTCAGTCAGGCCAACTGTTAAGACATGTACTGATGTGAAAGTTGTAAGCAGTGAGTGTTTCTGTATGCAGGACCCACCCTCATCTCTGCTGGTGCACACCTACTCTCCGAGCCTCGCTCTCTTTAATCCCCCTCTTTATCCAGGGTCGGATCTCCGCCAATCAGGCGCCCTGCCAATGGGCTGACAAGACTGTGGGGTCGGCATTTCGGCTGTTTTATTTTGCACTGGGTCGGTTTTTACTTCTGAATACCCCAATATTACTGCAGCATAAAGGAGGAGGTGTCTGTCACACACAACCATGAAGGTGCTCAGTCATTTTTCCCTTGTTTAACTTATCCCATCCCCTTACTGTTTCTTCTACCCTGTCCCTGTTTTTCCTGCCACCTCCTCTCCGTGCCCCACCCCCCTCCCCCACTACAGAGCGCCCAAAGCAAAGAACCATTTGCCACCCCCTCCCTGCTGCTGCTCTTCCCAGCGCGTGCACAACACCCCCTTCTCCCAACGCTCTCAGCTCCTTGGCGCAGGTCACGGCTGAGCACACAAGCAACAGACCCTCTGTATTGTCCGTTTGATGCTGGCCTCTGGCTTTCCGTCTCACTTGTTATGTTTCATTGCCTGCTTACTCCTGTTTCATTAATCTTTTAAGCTCTCTACACTCCTGCTACATTAACCTTTTAAATTACAAATTAAAGCTTCCCCCGTGCGTTTTAACCTCTATAGAATCAGAAAGATTTGCCTGCCTGTTTCTTTTATGTTTTCACCTACCTCTCTGTTTATTAAATATCCTCCTTCCCCACGTGGTTTCGCAGGTTTGCTGTTAATATAGTTTTACATCATAAATATTTGCTTTCCCGTCTTGGTTCATTTGTGTCCTCCGCCATAAAACCTTTGTCTGTATGTTTCTCTTTAATTTCCACTGCAGCCATGTAATTTCTCATGTTTCCTGTTGATTTAAACTTTTACATTATAAACATTGTATTTCCGGTTACATGTCCTCCTCCACACAGTACCAAAGCTGTGCCTGCATCTTTTCTTAACTTTGAAACCTTTGCTGCATCTTTTGCTATTGTTTGTACTGCTCTCTGGGCTCTTCAGCCACCAATGTGCGCCTCTTTTGTTTATCACGTCATTTGTGCCCTACATATTCATTAAAGATGGACATACCTGCTATGTCGTATGTCCGTTTACTCCTAAACATAACACATTATAAATCACAGCCCTTGCCGCCCGGTTTCCACTCCATCCATCCACCCCCCCACTCCATCCATCCCCCCACTCCATCCATCCATCCCCCCACTCCATCCATCCATCCCCCCACTCCATCCATCCCCCCACTCCATCCATCCCCCCACTCCATCCATCCATCCATCCCCCTACTCCATCCATCCATCCCCCCACTCCATCCATCCCCCTACTCCATCCGTCCCCCTACTCCATCCGTCCCCCTACTCCATCCGTCCCCCTACTCCATCCATCCCCCCACTCCATCCATCCATCCCCCCACTCCATCCATCCATCCCCCCACTCCATCCATCCATCCCCCCACTCCATCCATCCATCCCCCCACTCCATCCATCCATCCCCCCATCCATCCCCCCACTCCATCCATCCATCCCCCCACTCCAACCATCCATCCCCCCACTCCAACCATCCATCCCCCCCACTCCATCCATCCATCCCCCCACTCCATCCATCCATCCCCCCACTCCATCCATCCATTCCCCCACTCCATCCATCCATTCCCCCACTCCATCCATCCCCCCACTCCATCCATCCATCCCACTCCATCCATCCCACTCCATCCATCCCACTCCATCCATCCCACTCCATCCATCCATCCCCCCACTCCATCCCCCACTCCATCCCCCACTCCATCCATCCCCCACTCCATCCATCCCCCACTCCATCCATCCACCACTCCATCCATCCATCCATCCCACTCCATCCATCCATCCATCCCCCACTCCATCCATCCATCCCCCACTCCATCCATCCATCCCCCACTCCATCCATCCCCCCACTCCATCCATCCATCCCCCCACTCCATCCATCCATCCCCCCACTCCATCCATCCATCCCCCCACTCCATCCATCCATCCCCCCACTCCATCCATCCATCCCCCCACTCCATCCATCCATCCCCCAATCCATCCCCCCACTCCATCCATCCATCCCCCCACTCCATCCATCCATCCCCCCACTCCATCCATCCATCCCCCCACTCCATCCATCCATCCCCCCACTCCATCCATCCCTCCATCCCACTCCATTCATCCATCCCCCCACTCCATTCATCCATCCCCCCACTCCATCCATTCCCCCGACTCAATCCCTCCCGCCCCACACTCCATCCCTCCCCTGCCCCACACTCCATCCCTCGCCCTGCCTCTCTCTCGCCCTCCCTCTATCTATCGCCTTCACTATCCATCGCATCACCACAGCATCACTCGGGGGCACCACAACATCACTATGCTCTACCACAGCATCACTGAACGCCACAGCATCACTTGTCGCCGCCACATCATTCAGAGCCACCACAGCATCAATCTGTGCAACCATTCAACAACAACGGATTCAAATATGTTCTCTCAATGTTTCAAACTTTATTACAAATGTCACAAAAAAAATTTAATATTTCACTTTTGTTCTTGTATTTTCATCACAATAAAATCCACTAAACATAATCTTCCAAAAAGTTATTTCCAAAAGTTTAAGCTATTGCCATTATAAATTACAATAACTTTTATTTAAGTATTAATTATTGAAAAAAATACAACCCATTGTTATTTTTAATAAGACTACATCTAAGTCATGTAAATACAACACATATTGCATTACAAATGCTATAGGAGTCACGTTTGTAAAAGTTAACACTATTGGCATTGTAAATGACAGTTCTTAATTTCCCTATTTTCAAAACAAAAACATAAATAAAAAATGTGTCATTTACAATACTAATACCTCTAACTTTACTAATGCGAGACCTATTGCATTGCAAATGCTTGTTAAACCAGCGGAAGTCCATCTGTTTCTAATTAGCTTGGCAGCACTAAGGCATTGCTAATTAGAAACAAATGGCCCCCCCTAAAGATAAGAAAGTGCTTCACGACAGCCGTGAAGCACACAAACCTGTCCGAATGGGCCGTCTGAAAAGAAGGGCAGCATAAAAAAAAAACTTTTCCAATGGCAGGCCACCGTTTAGCATAAACGGTGACGCAAGCCAATGGAAATGAGGGGCGGGGCTTCGAGCCCTCTTCTAAAATCTCCTCTCTAACTATAGGTCTCGCGAGCAGCGCATGCGCTGCAAAGCTAGGCGAGACCTGAAAATGTACTCCTTTGGAAAATGGCGGTTTTCTTCAGTCAGCGTTGAGGTACGTCATCTAATTCTGTCTGTCTGGGCCATTAACACTGATGCCCTCAGGTACATGGCCAGTGAAATCATACTGGCGGTTCTGAAGAGCTTCAGACCTCCTATGGTACACGATGAGCACTAGGCGGCATGATCTGTTATCCATGCAGCCTTTGATAACACGGATTATGTTACCAGAGCAGTTGAGACCAGTATGCTTCTTAGTCGACATACCTGGATACGGTCCACTGGGTTCTCTGGCAATGTGCTGGCTTCGCTGATGCATATGCTGGTTGATGATTCCCGCCTCTTCAGTGAGAAGGCCGACTCCACTTTGGAACCTTTTCAAGATAGCAGAATTACAGCACACTCCCTGTGGCAATTTGCACAACACTTTCGGAAGTTTAGATGCTGCTCTAGAGGGCTGATGTATAGATGAAGCCTTTGCAACTAGTAATGCAGCAGGCAACCCAGTTCTTTTGGGGTTACGGGCTTGGAACCAGCAGAGAATGTGCAGGTTAGCAGGAGGACTAATCTTCAAGCTCATTTCCCACTGCTACACTGGCAAACAAACTGCAATAGTTTGCCCTCAGAAGCTCATGCCCACACAGTAGGAGGCAGGATCTGACATTTCCTCCAGAGTTAGCGATCCATCACATTCGACAGATGGGTATTTTAAACTATTTAAAGTGGCTATACCCTGCCTTTTCTTTCCTCCCCACCCAATATTTCACCAAAGCAGAACAGATTTCAGCGGAACATTTGTGAATACTCCTACAGGAGGTGTACATCAAAAGGGGATATGGAGAAGGTGCCAGACTTGTAAAATAGGCAGGAATTTTTAGTCTCAATAGTTCCTCGTCCTAGAAAAGGATGAGGGACTCAGGCCTATCCTTCACCTCTGTCTCTCAATGCCTTCCAGACAGATGCAAGATGCTCATGTTGGTCCAGCTTTTGACTGGTGACTGGATGTTTTGTTCCTGGATTTGCAGGACATGTGTTTTCATATACTTATCCTTCGGTCTCACAGGGGTTACCTGTAGTTCAAGGTGGGCACTAAGAAATTTTCAGTTTAACATGCTCAGCTTAGACCGCACCAGGGCCCCGCTGGTGTTCTTGTAAGTGATTGCAGAGGTCACTACCCATCAAATTGTTTTATTCCTGTACCTTGATGGCTGGCTGCTGAAGCCTAGCTCACTGCATTTAGTCGTGGACCAGTTCTGAATGACGGTGAAACTCCTGATATCATTAGTTTCACCATTAGCGAGCCAAAGTCTCTCCTGTTACCTTTTCAGATACTTCCAGTTATTGGGGGCAATCATATATTCGATTGAGTTCTGGATTTTCCCTCCCCTGCCATGGATGCATGACATTCAGGCTCTGATCTCAGTGTTTGTCTTGTTCCTAGATCAGGTGGGGCTAGTTCAGAGGCTTCTTTGCCTCTTAGCCTCATGTATCCTCATTGTCAACCACACCAGATGGCACATGCAAGCTCTGCAGCAGAACTTTAAGTCTCAGTGAACTGAGCACCAAGGCCTCCTGTTTAACAACACCATCCAGATCTCAGAAGAAATAGGTCAAGCTATGCAGTGGTGAATGACTAAACAGTTTGTCTGGCTCCAGTCCATACTCTCCTCCACCTGGAGCGGCCATTGGTGATGGACTCATTGCTGCTCGGTTGGAAGGGTTAACCTGGGGAGGAGTTGATCAAATGACTTTGGTCTCCAGTAAAGGACTACCTCCACATCAGTTTTCTGAAGCCTCAAGCCATTTGTCTGTCTCTGGAGGCCTACCTGATGTCTATCAAGGGGAGGCTTGTGCAGGTTCTCACTGACAACCCACTGTTGTGGTACTGCAACAAGACGTGCAGGATTGGATCCTGGGTTCTCTGCCAAGAGGCTTTGCATCCCTGGATGTTGTTGGAGTGCAAAGGAGTTTTCCTGGTCACCAATCACCTGGTGGGGGGGTCTCCGAATGCCAGAACGAACAAACTGATGATCTGGCAGGTCACAAGTGGTACCCTGAGCTTGCTCATGACCTCTTTCATCAGTGGGAAAACCCTGGCTAGATCTGCCCTTATTCATACTGCTCTGAGAAGTGTCCCTTAGTTTACGGATAAGGGTAGTGGCATTCCTATTGGCACCTAGTTTAGTTCTCCTTTCTCTCTCTCTCTATCTTTCCTAACTGATCCCAATGCTCATTATTTCACTATCACTGTACAAGACAATGTTTATGGGAATTTGGCAAGAGGCCAAGGCATTTACCTGGAGATTAAGGGTAACCGGTGTCCCTGCACATGAGGAACCTGGAGTTCCAGGCAGAAATCCTAGGCACTGGTGAGGCCTTGGCTGAACACAGTAAACTGAAATTTTCCCAGTGGCCTTCGGGAAGTTGTGGCTTGCTTCCAGATCCAGGAATCTTGTTGCACGAGTAACTTGATGTCCACAACTTCCATAATCTCAATTGGGTGGTAGATTGATGACCGTGTTATGGTACAGGTGTAGGTGAGCTTGTAGGTACAGTTTCCAAAGTACAACATTGTCACCAGTTAAAGCTGACTCCTAAGCATTGCAGTCAGCAAACTTCATTTACCACTTCTGATGCCCATCTTTTTCCAGGAAGGCCACAATGTGATTTGTACATTTGCATATCATCTGTAGACCAAAATATTGTATGGCTAATTTTATGCCATAGAAAAAGACCGTACATGGCTTGGAGATGAAGGGGCAAATGTCTTTGTTCCTAAACCTCACTGTGTGGGCGGACATTCAAGCACTACAAGCACAAGGCGAACAATTTTTACATAAAATTCTGTTCAATATATCTGCTTTTGTTTGCAAGTCAACACTTTAAGGGACGGAGGACTGCTTTTCAGTCCATGCAGCATCTGACCTGCCGCAACAAATGCTGTAAATGGGAATTGTTTGTGCTGTAACAATTGTTTTTCAGCTTGTACTGCTGTAGATAGATAAGCAACCTGCCTTTTGCCCCGATGACAGAACACAAACATAATAATGCTTGCTTTCCATTTCCACACTAACACTTTCCTAAAAGGGAAGTCTGTGTCCCAGTGCAATGTGCGTTTCAAGGAATGTTTCACAAGTTACATTGAAGCTACTACTTCCAAGAAAAACAAGGTAAAACATCTGAACCCAACACTAAGTAACAGGTGTGTATATAATGTGAATCTACAACACTACTAGCCGCATACCGATTATTATAGTTGTATAACAATTTCCTCCCAAATCACAGCAATAGGATAGCAGGCACAGGAAACAAATCAAGGGAATTCTTCCAAATTGTAAAATACGTTATGTACCTGGAGGCTTGTGCCAGATTCCAATATCCTTCAGTGGATTGGTGTGATCATCATGCTTCTTATGTTCAAAATAAGATCCTAATCATCCAAGCTAGCCTGTCCTCAAACATTCGGTTAGAAGAGGGTTTAATGGACATAATGCAATCTAGCACAACCAATGCAACTAAAACTACACTTTCAAGCTATCAGCACATCCCCTTGGAGGGCTACTTAGCAGCCATACGCAATATTAAATTTAGATCTTTATTAGATCCTTGCCCTCCCAACCTGTTCGCATTAGGGGCGCTCACCATCAGCCCTTTGGCCAATAAGGTATTTAACACTTTGCTGTCAACAGCAACAGTACCCCTCTCCTGGTAACAGGCTGAAATCTTGCCCCTGCAAAAAAAAAAAACAACCCTAGGCGGACCAAATAGTGCAATCCAACTATAGGCATATATCTTTACTACCTGCCCTATCGAAAGTACTGAAAAGGCATGTAAATCTGCAGTTTTCCCTGAAATCAATGACATGCTCCACCCCAGCAAGTCCGGCTTTAGACCCAACTTCAGTACGGAGACCTCATTAATGGAGGTGGCAGAATATATCAAAGGCACCCTGAATTCTAGTGGTAAGGCAATGCGGATCATGTTCGATCTGTCAGTGCCCTTTGACACCGTCTCCGACTACAGACTGCTGTCACATCTCCAATCTATTGGTATAGTTGGACAACCCTTAGCCTGGCTCGCCTCCTTCTTGGAGTGTAAAGGACATGAGGTATGGATCCCCCTTTCTCCTCCGATCCTGTGAGTTGACTGTGGAAGTTCCCCAGGGCTCGACCCTGAGCCCAACACTATTTAACGTGTATCTCACGCCACTAGCCCAGATGGCGGAAGCCTTGGGGGCAAAAGTGATATCATATGCTGATACTCTGCTGCTGTTCTCTTGTCGGAGGGTAGAAGAGATCACGGGCGAATCCATCAAAGCCTGCCTTACAGCTGTATTCCACTGATGCCCATTCACCAACTAAAATATAACGCAGACAAAACCGAAATACTATTCGTCTGTAATAATCCCCTGTAAACGTGCCCCACCCCCAAGGCCCTCAGGAGGGAACAGTTAAGAATTTGGGTGTCAGATTCGATAATTGTCTAACCTTCCAGTCACAAATTAAATCTGTGGTAGGCACATGTTTTGGGTTACTATACACTCTAAAAAATGTCTTGCATTTTCTTTCATATTCTGCAAGAAAATCAGTCGTCCAAGCACTTATAACATTGAAACTGGACTATGAAATGCCTTATGTCTTGGACTTCCCTAATACCTGATCAACAAACTTAAGGTGGCCCATATCATGGCAGCTCAGGTTTTTCTTAACCTGCCTCCAAGAACGCATGTGTCCCCGCACGTACGACCCCTCCACTGACTCCTAATAAGGAAGAGAATCTTCTTCAAAACATTAGTTTTGGTCCACAATGCACTTTCTCATACAGGCGCAGGCTGCCTCAGGGCAAGAAACCTAGCTTTTTAAGCAGGAGGAGACTATCCGACAATTACTCTGTAAAGTGGCCAACAAGCAAAGCTCTGTGACACTCATTGGAGTAGTCGTGCGCTATAGAGGTGTAATTTCATTCATTGCCCTGATTGTTGAATTTGTATTGTCAATAAAAATATTGCTTTAATTTTATATAGGTGTAAAATATTTACGATAAAAGTATGCTTCCATTTACATTGAACAGTTTCTCAACATATTAAAGTTCGAAAGTAATATTTAGACAAAAGTATCCTTATGTAGTCAGTGTGCAAATAGACATTTTCCCAAAGCATAAGCTACATAGGGATACTCCCATCTTCCAGAAAAATGCAGTTGCTTCCAAATTAGTTTTTAACCATATTTTGTGTACACTGCAAGCAGAAAAAAGCAAGGAACAATCTACTAAATAAATATAGGGGTGTAAATTTAAATCTCATTGCTCACATATTGGAACCCCATGATAAGCTAAAATTGCTACCATGAAACTTTTGTATTGACATGAGGAATTTACTCCAGTCCACGATCTAAAAAGTTTATCCCCCATTTTAGTGCAAGAAAGTTCTTCGAGGGAACTCCACAATGAAAGATGTCCTTAAAGATCTCTTGTAATCCTCGCAAATACTGTCATATATGTACAATCTAATGAAGAGCTTGTATTTTCCTAAATATAATATTATGAACAAAGATCTTCCATTGGATCACAATAAAATAATGGGTTATGTTACAGATTTAGTATATCTAGCAATTGCGGAGTGTTCAGATTTCTTTTCATTATGCTTCAATGCCACTAAATTAACACCTGCTAGTTTATCAAAAAATGAGGCCTAGCAAAGAATTTTCATCTAGCACGTCAGCCTGCAAGTTGCAAAAAATGTCTGATTTTAGCCTTACTGCTTGAATGAATTCAGTAAAGAAATGGCTGCCTTTAAGATTTTAGCTTCCAGATTATTTTAAGTGTTGCCTTCACCTCACTTCTATACAAAACTGCAGGCAGAATTTTACCCTTCACAGCCTTCAACCAAGATTAAAAACCCTAACCTCTATTTGGGTGGCTAAATGTTTTCTGACTTGCTAACATATAATTGGCTTTTAATTCATTTTTTTTCAAAATTTCAAGCTTGGTCTTATTTTCTTTTCAGATACATTAGAACCTTTTTAGGTCTCGCCTATTCCCTTCCGCAAGGAATGAATATGCGAGTCTAATGCAGCTAAACAACTACTTAAAGCAAAGGCTCACCAAAGGCTCTTCCAAGGCTCTCAAAAGACTCTCAAGCGGATTTTCAACAGTTCACGCGAATCACGTGACCACACAAGCACGCGCATTTCCCCTACAGGCTTCCCCAGCGTCCTTAATTGCATCAGACCCATTTGCTCCTGGGCTTCCCCGCCCACTGCGGTCGTGACTCGCATTTGTGCCTTTCTTCTTGGCCAGCTCCCCCTTCACTGCCCACTGCTTCACATTCACGGCCAACAGGCCGTGACTCGCATTAACCCCAGCCTGTCCGTGCCAGGCCCTTACTCCCATTTCTGCCTTCTTTGCATTTCTGCCTTTCTTCGTGCACAGCCCCCCTTCCCTGCCCACTGCTTCGCATTAACCCCAGCCTGTCCATGCCAGGCCCTTTTCACGGCTGACAGGCCGTGACTCGCATTAACCCCAGCCTGTCCGTGCCAGGCCCTCCCATTTGTGCCTTTCTTCTTGGCCAGCCCCCTCTTCCCTGCCCACTGCTTCACATTCACGGCCAACAGGCCGTGACTCGCATTAACCCCAGCCTGTCCGTGCCAGGCCCTTACTCCCATTTCTGCCTTCCTTGCATTTCTGCCTTTCTTCGTGCACAGCCCCCCTTCCCTGCCCACTGCTTCACATTCACGGCCGACAGGCCGTGACTCGCATTAACCCCAGCCTGTCCGTGCCAGGCCCTATTCACGGCTGACAGGCCGTGACTCGCATTAACCCCAGCCTGTCCGTGTACTCCATCTGCACCCCAGCCTGTCCGTGTACTCCAGCTACACCCCAGCCTGTCCGTATACTCCAGCTACACCCCAGCCTGTCCGTATACTCCAGCTGCACCCCAGCCTGTCCGTATACTCCAGCTGCACCCCAGCCTGTCCGTGTACTACAGCTACACCCCAGCCTGTCCGTCTACTCCAGCTACACCCCAGCCTGTCCGTGTACTCCCTCCAGCTACACCCCAGCCTGTCTGTGTACTCCATCTGCACCCCAGCCTGTCCGTGTACTCCAGCACACAGACAGGCTGGATTTGAAGCGAGGGCAGGTGAAATAGACAGGCTGCTTGAGAAGGTGTGCACACGGGCAAGCTGGATGAGGGCAGGTGAAATGGACAGGCTGGTTGAGAAGGTGAGAACTACACTAGCTAACAATCACATAACTAACGCATAATACGTTCATTATTAACACCTTTAGGTAACACTCACAAAACTAAAAATGCTGCGCTCCCTCCAAGACATCTGCGGGGTGTTGGGACTTATAGCCACGGAAGAAGATGGAGCGACACCCACATGGAGGCGCTCAGAGAGACGGGGCCGGCGGAGATCGGCGAGGAGACAGTCTACCATCAGGGCGGATATGGCGGAAGCCCTGAGAACGGCGGCCAGGAACTTGCCTGACTCCAACGGCGTGGCCTTGACGGCCTAACTTCACTCCGGGGGGAGAGATTCTTAGCCTCTACGATGCTGGGTTGGGGCTGGGGGTTGGGAGGAACGGTTGGAGGTGAGTGGCTGAACGTCCACTGGATTGGTTTCTACAGGCTTGCCCGTTTGGGCTGGACTGAGACAATGGGGTGTTTTTTCTTGTTCGTAGTTTTGGCCCGTTGCCATGGGTTGGTTCTGGGAGGGCTTAGGGGTTGTTCTGTTGTTGGTGGGGTCCCGTTCAATATTGCCCAAGCATACGCGTGGCCGGTCTCGGCCTTCCCTGCGCGCCTGCCCAGCGCGCCCCCCCCCGCTGTTCCCTCGCTTCCTACACAGCGCTTCGATCCCCTGGGGGAGATACCATCCCTGAAGGTAGTGACCCTTAATGTTAAGGGTCTGAACAACCCAGTAAAGCGCAGGGCGATCCTATCCCTGCTAGAGGGGACGCAAGCGGACATATGCCTTTTGCAGGAAACTCATCTGCTATCCAAAGATTGCCATAGGCTGCGCTCTGCCAAGTTCCCCACCCAATTCTTCTCTTCGGCAGCGACCAAGACTGCGGGCGTAGCCATTCTTTTAGCTAGCTCCTTCAGGGGCGAGGTATTGTACAAATATGCCGAACAAAAGGGGAGGCTCCTAGCGTATCGCATGCGACTTGGGGGCATTGCCTTCACGATTTGCTCCGTTTACAGCCCGAATGACCACCAGGATCGTTTCCTGGAGTCAGTGTTGGTGGACGTCACTGCCTCGCCCGATCGCCATGTTATCTTGGGGGGAGACCTGAACATTGTCTTCGACTCGGCTATGGATAGGTCTGCCCAGCGCTCCCCACAGACGGGGGAGCTTTCCCGCGCAGTGCAGGACCGGATTGCAGAGATGGATCTGCATGACCTCTGGCGTGCTATGCACCCCACCGATAGGGACTATTCCTATTTCTCCCACGCGCACCGCACCTATTCGCGGTTGGACTACCTCCTGGTGAGTGGACCGCTACGCACGGCCGCCACGGCGGCGGACATTGGGGTCCTATCCCTGTCCGATCATGCACCGGTCTCCGGCGTCTTTACATGACCGGCGGCCTCCCCTTCCAGAGGGATGTGGCGGCTTCGAGATACTCTGCTACATAAGAAATCGGTGGTGAAGCGAGTGGAGGAGGTCATTCAGGATTATCTGGTCCACAATGGCAACTCCGACACGTCTCAAGCGACGCAGTGGGCAGCCTTGAAGGCGGTCCTAAGGGGGGAATTTATCTCCATCTCCTCGGCCGAGAACAGGGAGCGACAATGCAAGAGGGACGAACTGACTGCGCAGGTCAGGGAACTTGAGCAGGTTCACCGCCGAACAGGGGCTCCTCGAGTTTGGAGGCAGCTGAAAGCGGCGAGGAAACTCCTTTCTGCGCTGGACCTAGATCGGGCGGAATATGCAGCGTTGCGTCTGAAGCATGCCTTTTACACGGGCGGAGACAGATGTGGTAGGCTCCTGGCCCATCGGCTCAGGGCTGCGCAGCAACGCAATGTGGTGAAGGAGCTAGTGGGTGCAGACGGGGTTTCTGTTTCCGGTGACGCGGAGGTGGCGGACTCCTTTCGTAGCTTCTACGAGGCGCTATATACCGCGGAGCCCACCTCGCCGGGGGACGCTGAGGACTATTTGGAGTCTGTGACCCTCCCGATGCTAGAGCCCGCCCAAGCGGACCACCTAGAGAGGGACATCCATGTGGAGGAAGTCATCTCCGCTATAGCACGATTGAAACACGGTAAAGCCCCGGGCCCGGACGGCTACACGGCCTTGTTCTACAAAACCTTTTGCTCCACTGTGGCGCCAATCCTGGCTCGCCTATTCAACTCCTTCTCCGAACCGGGGGCTATCCCGCCGGACCTTCTTTCGGCGACTCTGTCGGTTATTCCGAAACCCGGGAAGGACCGGACCCTGCGTGGTTCGTATAGGCCTATCTCGCTTCTGAATGTCGATCTTAAACTCTATACGGGGATCCTAGCGGCCAGACTTGGGCTGCACCTACCAGGTCTGGTGGAAGCGGACCAGGCTGGCTTTGTACCCGGTAGACAGACAGTCGACAACACCAAGAGGGTAACACACATATTGGAGAAGGCCTCGCGCGTCCCGGGAGAACGGATGTTACTGTCGGTCGATGCGGAGAAGGCCTTTGATAGAGTTCATTGGCCGTACCTTGAGCTGGTTCTCGGGAAACTAGGAATCGGCGAAAAGTTCCGCACCATGGTCTTCAATTGTTATAAGCGACCATCAGCATCGGTACGGGTAAACGGGCACAGCTCTAGTAGTTTTGTTATTGAGCGTGGCACGAGACAGGGCTGCCCCCTCTCGCCGCTCTTGTTTGCCCTCTACATGGAGCCGTTTGCCCAGAGGATTCGCGATAATCCGGACGCTATTGGGGTTAAGATGGGTCAGTATACCCATACTGTTAGCTTGTATGCGGACGACGTCCTGCTGACCCTGGATGACCCCAGGCGGTCACTCCCTGCTTGCGTCCAGGAACTGAACGCCTTTGCACGCGTAGCCGGCTTTAAAATGAATATGGCCAAATCGGCTGCCCTGGACGTGTCACTTGCCGCTGACACCAGAAGAGACCTTCAACGTCTCTTCCCCATGCAGTGGTCCTCGTCCGCGGTGCCATACCTGGGGATTCTGCTGGCGCCTTCGCTGCCTGACATGGTCAAAGCTAATTATTCCTCCCTTAGCAAGAAGATTAAGGAGGAACTCGGCCGATGGAACAAGGGCCTGCTCTCGTGGCTGGGTCGTATCGCAGCGGTGAAGATGACGGTGCTGCCTCAGATCCTGTACCTTTTTCGCGCTCTTCCTCTCCAGCCCCCTGTGGGCTGGATACAGCAGGCGCAAGCTGACATCTCCCGTTTCGTGTGGCAAGGCCGCAAGCCTCGGATGAAGAGGGTTCTCACCACGCTTGCTCCGGAGGCGGGGGGCCTTGGTGTCCCGGATCTCCGGAAGTATTTTCAAGCGGCGCAACTCCGATATTTGGTGGAAGGGAGCAGGTGGGAATCCGACAAGCACTGGCTCTTTCAGGATCAGGCGGTGGCGGGACGCACTCTTCAAGAGGTTCCATTCCTGCGGCGCGCACATCGCCCGGCTAATCTCTACGCCTCCTTTGTTACCCGGGTTCCCCTGCGAGTGTGGGATGCGGTTTGCGAGCTCCGCGAGCTAACCACCTTCCCATCACCGTTTACACCCATAGTTGGTAACCCGGACTTTACTCCGGGCTTGGAACCAGGAGCTTTTTCCCACTGGGTGAGCGCGGGTTGCAGGGTGCTTTTTCAGATTTACGGGCCGGAGGGTGTACTTCCTTTCCAGCAACTCCGACAGGAATTTGGTCTGACGGAGGTAGACAGATTGCGCTACATGCAGGTCCGCCACTGGGCTCTCCAACCCCAAGTGCGCGACGTCGCAGCCCGTCAAATCACACCTTACGAACGGTGGCTAGTGACCCGGACCTCGGATGCCAAGCTTATCACTGATCTGTATAAATTTCTTCAACCCCCGCCGTTTCATTACCATAATCCGGGGAGGGAGCGCTGGCACAGAGAGTTAGGCAGGACCCTGAGCCACAAGGAGTGGGACAAGATCGCATATCGGGCGAGGCACTCTGCGTACCACACTGGGCTGACGGAGACCTTTACCAAGGTGTCCACCTACTGGTATTACACCCCGGAAAGGCTCTATGAGATGCACAAACTCACTGACAAGGGATGTTGGCGGGGCTGCGGACAGGAGGGTACTCTATCGCACATTCTTTGGGATTGCCCGGTACTGACTGCTTACTGGAAAGAGGTCTTGGATGAGGTGGATAGACACTTTGAGATTGAACTCCCGCGCTTCCCGGCATATGTCTTGTTAAGCCTTCCCAACGACCTGATGTACCCGCTGAAGTCCCGCAGGGGTAGACAGATTGCTATTGCGCTAGGCTCAGCGGTCCAAAATATCCTTGTCCATTGGCGCACCTCCACTGCCCCCTCCATTACTGGTTGGCTACATAGACTCTGGCAGGTGCTGGGTATGGAGAAAATGTCGCTTACAGTGGCTGGAAATGTAGACCAGTTCGAGGAGCTCTGGCACCCCTTCCTGGCACTACTGTCCACGGAATTCCGGGAGCTCACATGTCCGAGGTACCTGCGCCGCCTTAGGCTAACGCCACCGGCAGCCCCAGCGGATTAGGAGGGACGGGGCTGGGGGGATTGGGGGATGGGGGTAGGCTGTTTGGGGCGGATGTTTCTATTACGGGCTATTGGACGGGATGTTGGGGTATTGTTTCTTTCCTTTTTCTTTTCCTGGGGACGGGGGGCCTGGAAGGACTGTGTTGTATTTGGCTATGTTGCAGGAAGTTACTTTCGCTTAGCTTTGGTTGGGAGGTTGGGGAATGTAGGAGGGCTGTGTGCACTGCCTTATTACCTTAGTTTATGCCTTCCCTTCCCCTCCTGAACCACCGACCTCCCCCCTTTAACCAGCACTGCTGCAACATGTCTCTTTTTCTTTTCATTGTACTGTATGTAACCTTGACCTCCTACTTCCCTGCCCCATGTTCTTTTGTTTAAATAAAAATGCTTTAAACCTAAAAGGCATTCGCAAAAGTATACATTTACACACCTTCATATAAACACTCTGCCTCCTATTATTTTAACGATTCAGAAAAGGGGGTGGTGATGAACAGAGTGTCTGAATTAAGCAGACCACTCTTACCCAGTCCAAAGATCAGGGCTTGATCCATCACCATTATTTATCTCACTGCACCATCCCAGCTCAGAACCTGGCTATATGCAAATCAGTCTGTCCCTGGCCCAGTGCATCATGGGAACAGGGCAGACTAAACTACCAAGCCAATTCTTCACCAGAAAGGAGACAAGCTACCGGGGACCGGTTTCTGGCATTTCAGCCGTCTTCGGCCCGGCTTGCTTGAATCCTGATGGAGCAGTGAGAAAGGGACTCATGTCTGAGTATACCCTGCCACACCTATAGTGGCCAAAAACGATTCAGAAAAGGGGGTGGTGATGAACAGAGTGTCTGAATTAAGCAGACCACTCTTACCCAGTCCAAAGATCAGGGCTTGATCCATCACCGTTATTTATCTCACTGCACCATCCCAGCTCAGAACCTGGCTATATGCAAATCAGTCTGTCCCTGGCCCAGTGCATCATGGGAACAGGGCAGACTAAACTACCAAGCCAATTCTTCACCAGAAAGATGACAAGCTACCGGGGACCGGTTTCTGGCATTTCAGCCGTCTTCGGCCCGGCTTGCTTGAATCCTGATGGAGCAGTGAGAAAGGGACTCATGTCTGAGTATACCCTGCCACACCTATAGTGGCCAAAACCTTGCTCATTGCACCATCAGGATTCAAGCAAGCCGGGCCGAAGACGGCTGAAATGCCAGAAACCGGTCCCCGGAAGCTTGTTTCCTTCCCAGTATAAGAATTGGCTTGGTAGTTTGGTCTGCCCTGTTCCCATGATGCACTGGGCCAGGGTCAGACTAATTTGCATATAGCCAGGTTCTGAGCTGGGATGGTGCAGTGAGCTAAAAAACGGTGATGGATCAAGCCCTGATCTTTGGACTGGGTAAGAGTGGTCTGCTTAATTCAGACACTCTGTTCATCACCACCCCCTTTTCTGAATCCTATTATTTTAAAACATTGTCAAGTATTTACACCACAATAACAAATTAATTACATACGCTGAATAAAAAAAATCACGATATGTATTACATACTATAACAAATTATAATACATTGTAAACAAATACAAATAAAATCATTAAAACATAGCACATCCGATTATTACATAAATATACTCTAAGTACATACCCCTTCTAAGTGAAAATACAGTTCATGTACGTAAAAATACGAACACGACCAATAAATACATTAAATTACAGTTGTCACAAACATATACATTATATATCAACTTTAAAAACAGTTAATTAACTTTATTTTAAGTAAATACCAAAAAACTAATACAGTCGCGAACAAAATATGTAAATTTTTATAGAAAAAAACTCATAATCATTACTTAATTTATACATACTATCAATAGTACATTCAATTAAATAAAAAAACTCTTAGAAATAAACTCTTACCTGTCAAACGACGCAACAACAGCACAGGAACAAGAACACGCCTTCCGCGCCCCGCGATTCTCGATCTTCTGGGGAATTCCACCGTTGACGCACGCCAATCGAAACGCAACGTCAAAAACGTAGCGCTCCGATTGGCTGAAAAAAAAGTCAATCAAAACTGGTACACTGGCAATAGGAAAACAAAAAAAAACTAGACCGCTGACCTACTAAACCTAGGTAGCGTCAAGGGGACGCATTGCGTCCGCCATTTTGTTTTCTAAATACATACATAAACATCAAAAACGGCACTCAACACAACTATTACACACACAACACACAATACATATTAATAAACACAAACAAACAAAAAAAATATTTAGATACACATTACATTTATTACATAATGCTAAAAAACACTTACACAACATCACATCTACAAATATACACATCACACACTAAACATAGCAACACTACAATACACTCATACAGCACCAGCAAAGCATCAATAACAAACACCACAACACAACTAAACAACAACACAATACCACTCCACAGGAATACAGCATCACTATACATCAAAGGCTCCAACAACACATCAATCTACAACACCACAGCATCAAAACACACAACACATGCATCACTAAGTGCAACAACAACATCATTCATCCCAACACATGCAACACTCAACACAACACAGGAAAACTACGCATAACACTTGCATCGCTCAGCACAACACTTGCAACACTCAACAAAACTAATGCTTAAATAAGAAAAAAAAAAATCACCACAATTCACAGCATCACTTTGTACTTATAAAAGACCTCCACTAAATGTATTTTATTATCACACTAGGCGGACAAACAGGAATGAATATTCACCCGCATGTTTGCAAAATATATATATATTAACAGATATATGGAACAAAATAACACTAACTTGTAAACGCTCAATGTACGGGATAAATAACTCTCTAAAAAAAAAGAAACCACCATCACGCACACACTCTACTTACCTCACTCTACAACTCTAACGCACTCACTCTACCACCCTCACGCCTTCACTCTACCTTCCTAACTCTAACACTCTACTGCCTTTCCTATGCCACCCTCACTCTACCACTCTACCGCCCTCACTCTACCACTCTACCGCCCTCACCCGCTACCGCCATCATTCTACCGCCCTCACCCGCTACCGCCATCATTCTACCGCCATCATTCTACCGCCATCATTCTACCGCCATCATTCTACCGCCATCATTCTACCGCCATCATTCTACCGCCATCATTCTACCGCCATCATTCTACCGCCATCATTCTACCGCCATCATTCTACCGCCCTCACTCTAACGCCCTCACTCACTCTGCCGCCCTCACTCACTGTACCACCCTCAATCACTCTATTCCACTCACACACTCTTATCACTCAGTCACTCCACCGTCCTCCCTCACTCTACCGTCCTCCCTCACTCTACCGTCCTCCCTCACTCTACCGCCCTCCCTCACTCTACCGCCCTCCCTCACTCTACCGCCCTCCATCACTCTATCGCACAACATCACTCTATCCCCCTCCCTCCATCTATCGCACTCCCTCCCTCTATCGCCCTCCCTCTATGATTCACCCTCCCTCTATCTATCTATCTCACTCACTCTATCTATTCAATCACCATAGCATCACTCAGCACCACCACAGCATCACTCAGGGGCACAACAACATCACTATGCGCTACAACAGCAACACTGAACGCCACTGCATCACTTGTCGCTAAAACAACATCACTCTGCGCCACCACAGCATCAATCTGTTAAACTACAAATGCATCAAAACATTTCTGTCAATGTATCTAAATTTATTAAAAAATACATAAAAAATGTTAAATATTTTCAATTATGTTCTTGATAAAACATTGTAATTTGTCAGAACAATACATAGAAGACGGAAAAACTAAAAATGTGCCTTTACTAATGCTATTGATGTAACATTTGCTAAATTTAGAACTATTGCCATTTGTATTACAAAAAATATTACTTTAATCTTTTTAAAAAGATAAACAAATATTACAAACATTTACATTTTACACACCAAAAGCTCAAACTTGTCTATTGCGAGACCTATTGCATTTCCAATGCTTGTTTTTTCTCTATATATATTGTTCGTTTTTTTGGTCTATATTTATGAAGGAACTCAATTTTTGGCGAGTATGATTTGTTTACAGCAATGCAACATAAAAGGTCAAGCACAAACAATAAAAACATGCATGTGTCGATTAGCAGCCTTGTCCTAATCCAGTCTTAATGGTGACCCTCCCCCCATAAATTGCTATCCGTTGGTACTTAAAAATGAGCCCTGTTATTCTGTAGCAGTGATTGAGTGGTTGATAAAAACCCTGTCAGAATATCCCAGACTGATAGCTTTGCTACAGAGGCTGGTTCTATCTACTGTATTAAGGTCCAGAAAAGAGCAATGACACTCATGTCCTGCCTTTCTGTGAACCTCAGGTTGACCTCCAACAACCCAGCAGTGTTCAGAGGTAGAGCAGATCATCAGAACTCCGTTTTGATCCCTTGGGAATAATAATCAATGCGCTTTCCTCTTCTGGAATTGAAGCAAACTCCACTTTACAAAGTTCTTTGGTATTATGTCTATTAATGATTTAAACCTATAAACTGAAGGTGAGGAATGCAATTCTATGTTTAACAATGGTTTAATTATTATTATCCTCTGTAATTCCAGAATTTCTCATTCAAAGTTCTATGCAAAGTATAAGCACAACTTAATTGGCTACCATTTGGGAATGAATCCCAAACGCATATGTTGGTACATTATCAGGACGTGCTGCTCTTCAACGATTCAACATTTTTCTTCATAGCGCAATGTTCTTCACTGAAAATGATTACAATAATTCCTTATTGACAGATTTAAATTTATATTTAAGTTGTTGCTGTGCTGTTAGCAAAGTCGGAAAATGGGCACTTTTAATCAGGCATAAAATATGCTGTGGCATTTTTGTTAACACTGTTAAGGACATGGAGTTAAGTATATGCATTTCACTCTTCATTTATTTTTTCAGCAACCATGTGTAAAACATCAATAACAAAACATCTGGGACTACAAACCAACCCTATAATCCCAGAAATAAAGTCCCATCCAGTCAAAATTCTAGGACTCCATTTTGTTCCCCAAGGCTCCTGCTAAGAAACCTTCAATCCCTTTAAGCAGCGGCTGAAGGTGGGGGCAGGTGGCAAATATATGAATACTATCTGCCGCCAACTAGTTGCATCAGGGGCAGTTAATCCCAGCTGTCCCTCCCCACTGAACTTTTCGCGCTGGAGTAAAGTAGAGTGCATAGAGCGTTTTGTAGTGTTGAGATTGGAGAGGGGCAGAACATAGCACTGAGCATCCTAATTTCAAAGAGACTTGAAAATAGCTTACATCTGTTTCCAGTTTCAAAGCCCATTTGGCAGCTTGCTTCCCAAGATCATCCGACTTAGTAGCTACCAGAGCAGCATACAGACTAAGAATAGAACAATCCCCCCCTCTCTCTATTGCTTCTAATATATCGATTTTGCCAAATCCAGCCGCCCCCCCCCCCCCCAATTTTATTTCTAAGAAAACTCCTCACCTGAAGGTACTTGAAAAAACTTCCCCTATTAATATGAAACTTTGTCTCTAAAGATGAAAATTGCATAATCCCCCCATCTGGCCCCAATAAATCTCCTATTTTAGCTATCCCCTTCCTAATCCATTCAACCATAGTTGTATCTGCAAAGATCAAAGGTGGTAAGGAACGGTTCCTATACAATCTAACATAGCTATTAAACCTCCCCAAACTCATTTTCTTTGCAAACGCCGACCAGACATTATAGGCTGCCTTAATAGTTTTAAATCGCGTCCTCTTAAAATAGGAGGAATCAGTGCAACTCAGGAAGGCATTCTCTGTACTGGATCCCAGAGTGAATTCATAAATCCTGGTAGATAATGCCATTATTTTAGGATCGGCGCCGCCGCCTCCAATTAGGCCCTGCATATACTGCAACACAGCTGCCCAATAATAAAGCCTAAAGTCAGGTGCCCCCCATCCGCCCCTCTCCCTGGGTAGTGACATAAACCTATACGCCCGCCTGGTCTTTCCATATGCCCAAATGAATTTATTCAAAATTGATTCTAGTTTTTTAAACCAGTGCGCTTCAAAAAATAGGGGGATTGCCCCCAAAAAATATAAAAACTTGGGGAGTACTAACATTTTGATTACGTTTGTACGGCCTACCAGGGACAGCCGGAGGTTGTTCATCCTTGTCAAATCTGAGCTTACTTTATTAATTAATTATGTCAGATTACTCTCCACCACCGTCTCTAAATCAGCAGTAATGTCAACGACCAAATATATTGCTGCGCTAACCACCCTTGGGTAATTGCAAATGGCGTGGTGATTCTTCACAATTTGGGTCTTGTTGCTGTTAAGCTTATACCCCGAGATTCTCCCAAAACTATGTGCCTCGGTCTCTATTTCTGTTATTGCCAGGGAAGGATTAGGGGTTATTATCGCGACATCATCCGCATTAAGCTAACACTTTAGCCTGCGTACCTAATGTAGTTAAGGCTGGGATATTGGGATTAACGGACAGTCTACTCAAGAAGGGGTCCAAATAGATTGCAAACAGAAGGGGAGGTGAAGGGCACCCTTGCCGCGTACCTCTTCTTATCTGCACTTCCGTAGTAAGCCCCCTATTGATCCTAATTTTGGCTGTAGGAGCTGTATATAGCGCTTGAACTGCTCTGATGTATCCTTCACTGTTTTTCTACTACCTGCACCAGGAAGTTTGTGGAGCGCGGCGGTCCTTCTGCCCAGCGGACGCTTCCTTTCATCAAGCCCACGACTCGCCGGACCCGCTTCGCGGGTCCCGCAGCGCGTCGTTCGCCAGAAGGCTGCACCAAGGAGTCAAGGAGGAGCGCGGGGTCAGGCAAGTGATCCAGCGGGGCTGCGAGCAAGGCAGGGGACTCCAGTGACCAGGAGCCCCTGCGCGCCCAACCAGCAACACCTGGGCTGCTCTCCCCGCTGGCCACGCCCCCCCGCCAACGGAGCTAAAAGCCATCTCCGCTCCAGTGCCTGTGGGACACCCTTCACTGTTTTTCTACTACCTGCACCAGGACGTTTGTGGAGCGCGGCGGTCCTTCTGCCCAGCGGACGCTTCCTTTCATCAAGCCCACGACTCGCCGGACCCGCTTCGCGGGTCCCGCAGCGCGTCGTTCGCCAGAAGGCTGCACCAAGGAGTCAAGGAGGAGCGCGGGGTCAGGCAAGTGATCCAGCGGGGCTGCGAGCAAGGCAGGGGACTCCAGTGACCAGGAGCCCCTGCGCGCCCAACCAGCAACACCTGGGCTGCTCTCCCCGCTGGCCACGCCCCCCCGCCAACGGAGCTAAAAGCCATCTCAGCTCCAGTGCCTGTGGGACACCCTTCACTGTTTTTCTACTACCTGCACCAGGACGTTTGTGGAGCGCGGCGGTCCTTCTGCCCAGCGGACGCTTCCTTTCATCAAGCCCACGACTCGCCGGACCCGCTTCGCGGGTCCTGCAGCGCGTCGTTCGCCAGAAGGCTGCACCAAGGAGTCAAGGAGGAGCGTGGGGTCAGGCAAGTGATCCAGCGGGGCTGCGAGCAAGGCAGGGGACTCCAGTGACCAGGAGCCCCTGCGCGCCCAACCAGCAACACCTGGGCTGCTCTCCCCGCTGGCCACGCCCCCCGCCTATCACCAAATGGAAACATAGCAGTAGTATCTTAAGGAGTACAGTATCCCCGCTTCGCGGGAGCGACCGGGAGAAGCCCGGGACAAGGGCGGGGCCGTCTAAGGCCGTCCAAGGTCGAACAAGGTCGGTCGGGGCTACCACCCTTTCACCAGTGATCCCAGATTTCCAATCTTTTATTTTTAACTGTCTAGTCACAAGTTTCTGCCCTACAAGTTGTGCCATTATCCATAATTCTCATGATGACCTTGCGCTCAGGGAAGGGCAGACAGATCACCGTAAAAACGAACAATGGCAAAGCCACTGGAACTTTGGACAACTTTATAAGCCGGGCAACTGGAATTCTAGAAATGGAAATTGCCCTTACAGAAAAGCGTTTGTCACTTGATTTAATTACAGGAAAACGCTCATCATTGGGAGATATTGCATCGAAAACTACCCCCAATAAACTACCTACTCCTGAGCAAAGTGTAGCTTGTTCTGATAGTAACTTGGAGGCTAGCCCAAATCTAGTGATAATTTCTGATTCACAGACAGCTTTGATAGCAGATTCAGGGGATTCCCAAGTCGAAGCACCTATTCTCACTCCCATACCTATTTCACCAGATATTACGGGGGAAAATGCGGTAGATAGCAACCTGAGTAAATTAAGCAATAACGGGCCTATCCTCACACAAGACCAGATAGTGGTTTCTGAGCGGGAACCTCACAACCCAAATAAACGCAAGAGAGGTGGCACCCATAGGAAAGGAGCAAGATCTAAGTTAGCGAAGTCAGCACCATCTAAAACCCTGACAATTCCTACTAAGCAAAAGGGCCCCCAACCAGCTGATGTGGGACAGAAAATTTTCTCCTTCAATACCAACAATAATGACCGCTTCCTGGGGGAAATTGAGAAATTAGTCCAGATGCTCTTGTTACCTGTCCTAGAGAAAATACAGATTGTCAATCTAAAATTAGATCAATTGGAACACATCATTTCCCTTAATACCAAATCTCTTGAAACTCTAGCAACTAAGAATAAATCACCTGAAGAGGGGGGTATAAATAATAAGAATAAAAATGGTAATATTAACAACAGTGATCCAAAAAAGGGGGGAGAGAACAAAAATACGAATAAAAATACCAAAACACCTACAACTAGTAACCCTAAGGTGGTACCGGTCCCTCTAGTTCGAACAAAACCTATACCACAACCTCGTTCTAAACCTGCTGTGGTGGATACTGCAGGGACCTCTAGCCAAAAAACGGGTAATGTAGCACCAACGACAGAAGCTGCTACCCTTAAACAGGGAACTACACAAGAGTCCAAACAAACATGTTTACAGGGGCCCGCAAAAAATGCAAAAAGCAATGATAACGAGAGAGCATATAGAAAGAAACTACCACCTTTGAACTTGCCCCCAGACTCAGCCCCTTTTATGGTAATACTTACTGGAGTACCCCCACTTCTTCCCAATAAAACGGAATCAACTCAGGAACTAAGAAACAAAATAACACATTGGCTCAATATTAACAGACCACTTCCTCCTGATTCTAAAACAAACATACTTAGTGTACGCAGAGTTCCCTGGGTGGGCCCGAGTGAGAAGGATCTTGAGGGGGATTGTATCTTGATTAACTTCAGTAACACCTGGGTAAAAGATATTATCTGTAGTAAACCGAGATTTGCTAGAGTTGGGGATATCCAGTGTATAGGTCTGGAATATTTCTACCCAAGCTTGAACTTTGTACCCCAAATTCCCCCTTATAAGAACGTTAGGCAGGTATTTAACAATGAAATGTATCCTGTGTGGGCCCGCAGAAATAGGGCCATATGGCCAAACCAAAATAACTGGGGACCCCCGCAACAGAGTGATGCCTTCTCTTGGGGTCCAATTCATAGCAACAATTACTCTTTGCAAACTTGGCATAATGACCTAAGACCAAGATATCTGGGGGAGGATTATGTAGGATGGCCCCCAAACAATGTTCCTTTAAGAAATCGCTCCGATCCACTTGTAGGCATGGAAGAGATAGATTGACCATCACAAGATCCTCCTAGTATCATTGATAATCTAGTAATAGGAGAGCCCAGCCAGATGGAGAAGGGGGATAGTGGTAACGACAACTCATGGGAGATTGCTTCCACTGGTGATGATTGTACTTTTGATGCCCAAGTTCTTAAGGTATCTCCCACTAAAGAATGCGATTTAAGCCCAATCCTTTTTAGGCATAACCTGGAAGTTTTACCTGAACCAGACAGGAAAAATAAAAATGATCAAAGGATGGGTTTAATTTCTTGGAACATTGCTGGACTCGCATCAAGACTGGAGGATGAGGCATGGCTGGACTTTGTGGGAGATTGTGACATCCTGTGCCTGCAGGAAACATGGAGCCGAACCGCCCAGAGTATGGAGGGCTTTCAAGCCTTTAACACCTTAGCAACACCCTCACAAATGGGTAGGGCAAAAGGTGGCCTAATGACAGCAACCTCCCTAAAATTATGCAAACTTGCAACTTCTATAATAGTTGACTCACCATGGTTTCAAGTGTTAATGTTGGACAATCTGTTTCCTGAACCATTGTTGTTGATTAACTGGTACTACAACATCTTTGACAACAATGAGATAACTGTAATTTTAGAATTGGAAAAGGCCATAGCCAGGGCACGCCAAGAACAACCCCAACTATTTGTCATCTGGTTGGGAGATTTTAACTGCTCACTATGCGCCCATGGGGATTCAAAGGTGTGTGGTTTGACAGATTCACACGATCAACCACTGTTACATTTTAAACACACACCCCAAGGGGATGCGTTAAATAACATCATTATTTTAAATGATCTACGCATAGTGGAGCCCTGGGTTGGTCCAAATTCCGCTCCTATACCGACGTTTCAGGGAACCAGGGGTACTATGAGTTTTATTGACTTTGTAATTGTCTCTAGCGGGCACTTTTACTATGTTGACAAGTTGGAAGTAATTCCTAATGCTGCCAGTGACCACAATCCTCTAATTTTAACCTTGTCTTGTCCTGTTAAACCCAAACATTCTGTTTGGGAGCAACCGGTAAAGTATAGTAGAAATCAAGGTATTACCCTTAAATGGGGCAAAATAGATGCGGTGGGTCTTGAGGCAGAGATCCTAAATGGATATAGAGCTGAATATGAGGCATGTCTCACACCTACAACCAGCCCAGATGAGGTTATAGGTAACTTTGAATCTCTATGTGGGCATGTAGCAGAACGCCTCATAAAACCAATTGGGAAAAATAAAAAGTTAGGCCCCAGATGGTTTGATGCTGCATGTTCAGCAACGCATAGATCGCTGAAAGCAGCATTAAAACAAAAACCTAGGGACATAGAATCGGTTAGAGCAGCTAGACTGGCCTATAAAGAAGCTATTAAATCAAGGAAGTTGGACTTAAAAAATCAAGCCTGGGAAGATCTAGAAAAGTCCACGGAATTAAAGGATAGTAGGCTTTTTTGGGAAGTCATCAATCGCCCCCTTTTTGTAAATAATGGTATGGACAATATTGTGATGGAGATTGATTGTGAATCATGGGAAACTCATTTTGGGAATATTTTTAACCCACAAAAAATCCAATCGAATGAGTTATTGTCAGGAGATGCGAGGGTATCTGTGGTTTCCCAATCTTCCCTTTCCCTGAGTTTATCGCTGACCCTGCAAGAAGTGGAGGATGCTCTATTGAAGGGCACACCACTAAAAGCACCCGGCCCCGATCGAGTACCCTTGGACTTTTTTTAAACACAAAGTCAAGGTCTGGGCTCCTGTGCTGTTGAATGTTTTTAAAGCAGTTGTCACTAGCCATATCCCGGCATCATGGAAGGAGGCAGTGGTGGTGCCAATTTTTAAGAAGGGCGATAGATCAGACCCCCGATGCTATCGCCCAATTTCATTAATTGATGCATCATGCAAGATTTTGGGCAGGGTTATTTTAGCAAGACTAGAATCATGGGCGGACTCAGTGGGCCTCATTGTGAATTCCCAATATGGATTCAGAAAAGGCAAAGGCACTGTTGAACAGTGCCTCAACCTGGCCCTAATTATTGGGAAATACACGAAGGCAAGAAAATCTTCAATCCATCTTGCTTTTATGGATCTCTCAAGTGCATTCGACACTGTGTGTCGTAGCAAATTGTGGCAAATGATGGAGGTCATGGGTTTCGAGGAACCCTTGGTCACTCTGCTTCGCAGACTTCACGAATCTACTACTGTGGCCATAAGGTTTGGGCCGGGGGGAGAGAAAACTAAGTCTATTCCCTCGACTGAGGGCGTCCGACAAGGATGCATATTAGCTCCTTTTTTATTCCTTGTATACACAAATGGCTTGGAAAAATACCTGTTGGACCACTGTTACGATTTTCCAAAAGTCAACGGCAGAAGCATTCCAATGCTTTCCTATGCCGATGATACGGTACTCATGACACTTACAGCAAACAGTATGCAGCACTGCCTCGATGCCTTTCATAAATTTATGTTGGACCTAGACCTTAAGGTAAATTTTGCTAAATCCTTTATCATGGTCTGTGGCCCTAAGGGCACCAAGAGCAGAAAGTTTGTAGTAAGTAACTCCGTCATTGACAAGGTTGAAAATTTTAATTATTTGGGAAACCTTTTTAATCACAAACTAAGTTGGGCCCCGTTAATGAAGACACGAGTTCAGAGTGCCAGCCGCTCAATAGAGGGACTGTTCCGTTTTTGTGGCAAATTAGGCCAAAAACCTATCATACATTTAAAAACTGTATAAAGCTAAATGTTTGTCGATTGCTACCTACGGGGCAGGGGTTTGGGGGACAGATAGCCCTGACACGATACAGATTATGGAAAACAAATTTCGAAAAAGTGTATTGGCCATTCCATCAGGCTCCTCAAATAGATTTGCCCACAATGAAATAGGTCTAAGCTATGTGAGTGACATTATTCGTCTTTCACCTTTATTGCTATGGGGCAAAATATGGCTGTCGGAGGATCTCCAGCTCACTAAAGACATCCTCCAGGACTGTCTAAAATTGTCAAACATGAATCAAATCCCCTGGCTATCCTATGTAAACGAAATGTTCCATAAAATAGGCTTGGGTGATACCTTTGACAATCCTGAAAATATACAGGGAGATATTAAAAATGTAATTAAATCAAATTATTGGAAATCATCGATTGTAAACTCCCTGGACAGCCCCTATGCCCCTATGCCCCTAAGGCTGCCTTACAGCACCAGTTTTACCTGACCTTTACAAATCATGTACAATGGCGTTTTTATTTAACAAGATTTAGGCTACACACTTTGCATTTTCTTTTTGCATTTCCTACACAGAGGGGCTGGTGTGAGAAACTGCCCCCTTGTACTTGTAACAACAAAGATAGCCAAAACACAATGCATCTTGTTCTTTTTTGTTCCTTATATAAAGACCCGAGAATCAGGTTTATTAAACCGATTCTCAAGGAAAAACAACTATGCCATTATAAAGAGGGCTATGATTTCTTATTATCTCTGTCATCCCCTGCAGTCTGTTGTGCAATGTTGAATTTTATACGAGTGTCACTTCTGATCAGAAAACGGTATGGTTAAATCTTGCCCCAAGTAACTGACCACTTGACATGTACACTTTATACTGCTGCATCGTGATCTTCTTTATTACTTATTTTACTTGTTTTTAAAACACCCTAGCACAATGAATTATGTACCACCCCGAATTAATTAATGGAAAGTAAAAATATGGTTTTGTGACTTCACCTGCTAATGAATTTTATAGTGTCATAAACTGTAAAACTCTTTCAAAACGAATTTTAAACTGTGTTTGTAAATGTACTTTTACTTTTATGATTCTCTGTATTGAATCGAATAAAGTTTTGAAATGAATGAATGAAATGTATCCTTCTCCCAAACCAAACCATATCATCACTTCCCACAGATAATCCCAGGAGACCCTATCGAACGCCTTCTCAGCGTCCAGGAATAACGCAGCGATAGGATCTCCTGGGATCTCCGTAGCATCGAACATGGTGATGACCTGCCTAATGTGTTAGGTGGTTCCCCTGCCTGGAATAAATCCATGCTGTTCTGGGATGACCAACCCCTCTATTACCTTAGCCAGTCTTTTCGCAAGAATTTTAGAGAAGAGTTTAGCGTCTGAATTCATTAGAGTGATAGGCCTATATGACCCTGGGGCTATAGGTGACTTGCCCTTTTTTAATAACACAATGACTTCTGCCCCTCCCCAGGATGATGGGATTGAGAGCCCCTGTTGAGCCTGAAGAAATGTGTCTAATAAATCAGACACAAAAGCCTCCTTAAATGTCTTATAGAACTCCAGAGGAATCTGGTCTGGGCGTGCAGCTTTTGCTGAGGGGAGTTCAGCCAATGCCACACATACTTCTTCAAGGCTAATGGGCAGATCGAGTCTTTCCCTCTCCTCCACGGGCAGACCATTTGTAATAACTTGATTGAGGTACTCCTTAATGTCTGTACTTTCTCCTCCCTGCTCACTTTCATACATATCTGAATAAAATTCCCTGAAGACCTCTCTAATACCCACAGGATCTACAATCGTGCCTACTTGCTTATCTTTTATGCACTTAATATCCCCTGCAGCTATCTTCTGTCTTGTCCTGACCGCCAGGATATGGCCCACCCTCTCGCTCATTTCAAACGCTTCCTCCTTTTTAGCCAAATATTTAGCCGCAGCTTTACTAGCTAGGCCCTCTACTCCATCCGTCTTTAATACCATCATCTTCAATAAATGTTGTCTCAAAGGGCTACCCGCTTGTATCAGCCGTGTCAGCTCTTCCTCTGCCTCCATTAAGGTCTTAAACAATTCCTCCACCTTCAATTTTTCATCCCTTTGTCTATGCAGAGAGTAGCTAAGTGTCTCCCCGCAGACCCCTGCTTTGAACGTGTCCCAAACATTGCCCGATGACGTGCTCCCTCTATTGATCCTCAAAAAATCTTTGATCCAATTGTTCATATAGCTTACATATGCCCTATCTTTAAGAAGGGCCCTCTCAAATGTCCAGCAATATGGATTAACGACTACCCCTCCTAGTTCTATTGTCAACACCAGAGGGTTATGGTCCGAGACTAAACGGGGGAACTTTGCTATTTGTGATCTAGTAAGTAAGGAGTGAGATATCAAAAAATAATCCAGTCTTACCGTAATCTTATGCGGGCCGAGAAGTATGTTGTGCCATCAGACTGTGGGCATACATTTGCCCATAGGTCTATTAAAGAATTATGCTGTGCCATGTCCACTAGGGCTCTATGTGATCTTTTTTTCCTCCCTCTATACCCCTGTCTCTTCTGAATCTCCCTATCCGAGGGACTATTAATATTAAAATCACTACAGCATATGACTGGCTCAGGCCAGTTCGCCATTTCTAAATCAAGAAATGTAAATAAATCTGGGTCGTCCCCTGTGGAGCCATAGATAGAGATCAGTGTAAACTTCTCCCCCTTAAACCATATTTCGACTATCACCCACCTCCCCCATTGATCCTCAAGCTTTCTCCCTACTCTACATTCCCTATCACGGCCCAAAATTGCCACCCCTCTAGTCTTGACCCCTTGTTTGGTATGGGCTAACACGGAAAACCCTACCTGTTCAAGTAAATAACCCTTCCCTCCCTCCACATGCGTTTCCTGCAAACACACCAGCTCCGACTTCATTATCTTCAGAAATGCTGTAACTCTGATCCTTTTTTGTGCATCATTTAGCCCACAGACGTTAAGACTCTATTCTACAACACATTAGAAGACTACGAAAGGTTGATCCAACTTCTCAACAAATCTCACAAAGTACAAAATGCTAAAATCAAAGTGCTCCTGCGTGTGCTGTGTGTGCCCCTTTACCCCACTCCCCCATCCCCCCCTACTGACCCCCCCCCCCTTATCCCTCCCCCCCCCCTACAGCCAAATAGGCCTCCCATGGCCTATGTGTGGACGCTTGGAAATGCAGTGGTCGCCTCCACCTCCCCCCTCTCATACTGGTTCCAAAATCTACTAGAAAGAGTGCATACCCATCCCAGGACATTATCCCAAACTAAGCCCCAAACTTCACCCTCCTTTGAACCCCAATACTTCCACCATATACTTCTTGGCCTTAATCTCCGAGAAGAATATTTTCACCACCCCTTTAGTGACCACTTTCAGTTTTGCTGTGTACAGTAAAAAAGCTTCCGACCCCAGAGCTTGTATGGGGGCAATTAGCTGTCTGAGCCTCCATCTGCGCTCCACGGTGACGTGGCAGAAGTCAGGCTTGGCAAAAAAGGTTATGTTACTAAAGGAGCGCTTAGACTCAGGCTTGGCTCTTTCCAGAATTAACTCCCTTAACAGAAAGTTTGCCAACGTAAATCAAGATGGCTCTTGGCCTGCCCTCTTGATGCCCTGCTTGGCCTTTCCTAAGCACAAAGGAGAAGCGATGTGCCCTCTGGATTTCTACCTCCCATTGCCATGTGGCTAGCTCGGGAAATTCCTCCTTTAATAGGTTCACCACAAAGAGTCTAATGTAATCCCCTTCCAAGCCCTCCGCCACTCCCAGCAGTCTAATGTTATTCCGCCGCTGGCGATTTTCATAGTCCTCGAGCTTCCAGAGAACATCATCCGCCACTTTCTGCTGATCCTGTTTGAGTGTCTTGAGATTGTTTATGTCATCCTCGAGCTTCCCAGTCCTTTCCTCGACTTGGGTAACTCTCTCATCTACCTCGTCAAACCGTTTGTTCATTTTTCTTAGAGTATTCTGGATTTTCCTTGACTCTTGCCTTGCCCTCCGACTCTAAACTCTTGCCTCGCTCTGCATGGTTTTCAATGTACTGAATAATAGCTCCAGAGAAACAGGCTGGGGTGAAGCTTGTGCATCGGGCAAGGGGGCGGCGCCATCCTGCTCCAGGTAGGTCTGTGACGTAGCTGAATAATCCCAGTCTAATTTCTTTGAGAGGTCTGAGGGGCTATCTGCGGGGGTGGGTCTTCTCCTGGACAAACGTTTTTTTTTAGTACTTCTTTGAGCTGAAGTTCTACTTTCCGCGTCTGTAAGTTCCCCTGAGCTGTCCTCCACACTACCCACAGATTGAGAATCTTCATTGACTGAGTAAAAGCGGTCTGGAGATGTAGCACCGCTAGCCCCCCTCTCACTGAGGCTGCCCTGATATATACTTAACTCTGCAGCATTTTCCGTAAGCGGACAGTTTCCCCAGTCCCCTGGAGCATCAACCACCTCTTCTCCCCCCTCAGCCCCCCTGCCCTCGTTATGTCCTAATGACTGTACTGTGGCCCATCCTCCTGTGCTTTCTACGTTTTCTCCCCCAAAGTTTGAGTCATGAATCATATCCTCGAGGCCAGGGGTACTTATGGGTTTGCCGGCATGAATTTCACCTGAGGCTGCTGCACGAGCTTCTACGCCACTCTCTGGTTCCTGCCTTTGCTCTGCTACCGCCGTCGCTGGTTGCTTAGCAACAACAGCGTCGGCGTCCACGAGGACGTTCAGCCCGCTGTTCAGACCAGCCGAGCCCTCGCCTCGCTTCAACTTCCCGGTTACCGCTTCTCCCATGGAAATGTTAGCGAGGCTTTCCACCATCGTGGGCTGGCGCAGGTTAGTTTCTTTAGACCTTTGTTTGGGTGGCATGGGTTTACTGGAAATGTGTGCGCTTGATGTGAGTGATGCCTCGCAGCCTGCTTTCCTGCACGAGAGTTTCCCAGCTGCAGCCTTCTGTGTCCCGGCTCCAGCCAGTGCTTTCGGGTCATTTCTTTTTTTCTCTTTTTCGTTCTCTTTTCTCGGCTCTTTCGGGACTGTTGCCTCCTTGCCCCCATCCTTTGTTTCACTGCCTTTTACGATCCGTGGAGGCATCCTGTGATTTTATTAATGCGAATCCAGCCGTAAGCTTCCTGTGACCCGGAGTAATACTAGTAGGACAATATCCCTGGCGTAAGTCTTAATGCTCCGTATGCTCGTCAAGCGGCTGGCTTTACTGCTTTGTGCCTCCCGACCTAGAGACCAGACACCCGCTTTCATCTCCTGGGGGGGTCACGCTCTGTCCATCTGCACATCGAGGGGAGGTGGTGGAGTAGGATGCGACTCGTTACTGCAATCCCTCGGCGGCCATCTTGCCTCCGTCGTTGATCAGCATCAGAAGGAAAACATTTATAATATTTACCTGAAAATCCTCCTGGAGTGTAGGCAACACTATGGAAGACTCTTGATGGAGAAAAAAACACCAAATCTTTGTATATACTGTAAGGAATTTCCTCTCCTGCTACCCGCACTTCTCTTGAAGCCTTGATTCGCCATGGGAGCAGCCCCTAGATGAGTTGGCCTTTGACATTCTTGGGTCTTGAAACCTTTTTCATTGAGTACTGTCCCTTTCTAAAGACATGAAGGCAGCCACAAATGTTCCATGTTCCTTCAAGAACAGATTCCAGTATAGACAGCCATGTTCAACCAGTCCTGCCTCTGACTTTGCTACGTCCCTTAAAGCTAATGTTCGGGATCCGCCTTTATTAGAAGCGATGGAGATGCTCCATATGCAACACACAGTTGGTTTGCGGGGTAGGCAAATGGCTCTTTGGACCCACCTGAATTAGATCTCTAGTGCAATAAACTTCCCAGAGGCATTGGCCTCCTCCCATATCCAGGAACATCGTGAGAGGGCCTAGGACATCCAAAAGTTTATATTGGCATGTTCATCAGGACTGATCTATCCTCTTTTTAGGGGCTTGATTGAATTTGGCCAGAGATGTTGCCATTCATACATAGGTCTCTGGAGTAAGAAAGGACGTTTTTACTATTGAGGGAGGGGTCAAGGGCACTCTCTTCTTACTGTTCAGGGAGGGGTTAAGAGAAGTATTTATTTTCTTATCAAATGGTTTCCAGAACTTGCACTCCACGTAGGCCGCAACTTTGGGATCCGTTCTGAAAATCTGTAGTTGTATAAATCTTTGGATTCAAACATCCATCAAACATATCTGATGAGCCACCTTTGGGTTCCCCTTCTCCCTCTGAACTGCTTTGGGTCCAGAATAGGGCACCAAAGCCTGGTGGGCTCAGCTTCATCAAGTGATGCATTGGCAGAGTCTCTGTCCTCCATTTCCTAATCAGGTGCGGGTGCCCGTTGATCTCCCCTCTCCCCCTAAAGGGAGACATGCATTTGGGGGCAACTTTAGTGCCAGTGACCATGGGAATAGCAGCTCCCCAGCAGAGTATCTGCCATTCAGACCACTAACGTCGGAGGAAAGCTTTCTCAGGTTGTAAAAATGCCTCTAGATGGCTAGGAGGGTCCTTTTTTGTCTTTGACAATACGTGACCAACAGACTCCTATCGCTCCAAGGAGTTTGAAGACATAATTTCCTTGTAATTCTTTGTCCCTGTGGAGGATAGGATTATGGGTGGCCAGCTGTCAGTAGTACCAGTTGATGGCCTAAGGACTTCTGGGCCCCATGGACTGATGAATCTATGGCCACTGTGCCCTCCAGACACATAGGGAAAAGGGTGTTCCATTCATCTACCAGTCGCTATTGGTCACTTAATAGAATGTTTACCATTAGATTGCCTAGTGCCTTCACTTATTCAAAGAAAGAAATTTCTTGCCAATTTGGTTTGAATTTAGATTTTCAATTTCCTCTCACTAGATCAGGTTTAGGTGGGCACAGCTCCCTCTGTTGAAGTAGAGCAGCGACTCCGTATTGAAGAAGGTAGGAGAGTACTGACTGCCGGAAGCAGCATTATGTGAGTTGCAGCATGGGTGTGATCAGTGCCCTCAAAATGATTGCTGGAACTCCCAAAGAGACTAATTGCATTGAGAAAGAACCTTAGCAGTTACAAGATCCATCCAACCTGGCAAGTACTTTAATTTCATAGTGTCGGTGCCAGCAGAAAAAGGACTACTGTTCCTAAGCATAGTGCCTTTTAAAAGCAGAGTGTGGGACCCACACTCTGTACTTCGGTCTTCGCTGACGCCTTTGTCCTGTTGCCTTCAGATGAGATTCTGCACCAGAAGGGGAAAAACAAACCCCAACCATGGGCATAAGAAAATTTCAATAAGGACGGTACTCTGGAAATTAGTTAGAGCTTCGCCCCCACTTATTTGAATTCTTGCTTGAATGAAAGGTTGGGAATTGGTAGAGGATAGGATCAGGCTTTGAAGGGAAATGCACTACCCCACAGAAGGAAATTCACTTATCTGGCTGCTGACCAGCGAAGAAAGAGGAGGTGTTTTTTTTTTCTCCTGACGGTTTATGTAAAGCACCCTAGTATTCTAATTGGATGTGGCTTGGTTTCAGGACAGATGGAATTTGTAGTTCAGAAAGATTTGTTAAATTTTTCTTGCGGCTATTGTGGGAAATGCATAATTCTGGCATCCAGTGCTCCTTAAAATTAGTTTTATAACATCACTTGGAGAGGTAAGAATACAGTGATTATCAAACCAACCATGCCATTCTGCATGTGTCTTCTGCATCCACATTTAGGACATGCTGGAATTGAGAGCACAGCAATATGTTCTTTTCACCCAGTATCTTCTATGGTACCATTTTGAAGAAAGATATCTAAGGAAATCTGGGTGAATTTTGATAGAAATGTCCTTGGGAATGGGAGCTTGTCTCACTGCACTGAGTATAGAGTAGATGGCTGTTAGAAGTTGACTATTTTTATGGTTCCTGGCAGCTCAGAATCTTTGCAATATGAAACCCCCTTTTCCACGCAGCTGACCCCTTTCAATGGCTCGCCTGAGACATCGCATGTGCTGTTTGCCAGTCATTTTGTTTACTTTCAGGGGCTTGAAGCCCACCCATTGCTTACCATTGGTTTGTTTCATTGTCTCTCATTTCCTTGCTTCCCTTTGGTTAGCACGTGCCTACTTCACTTGCTGTTCATGTGTTTGTCCTGCTACTGGAGCTTGGGCCAAGTACTCTTTCCTTGCCTGTGTCCCTCCACTGCTCGTGCTTTTAAAGCTCATTTTTATTTTAGTGCAGCACTCCAAAGGAGTGCCTATTTTTGCTTGTGGTATTGCTTCTGCCCCCCCACCTGGATTGTTTGCCTCCACACACCCTGCCCACTGTCTGTGTTGCTTTGCCCCCACCCTCCCTGTCTGCCACCCTTGTTGCTTTACATCAACTCTCCCTCCCTTCTGTCCTTGTTGCTTTTCCTCAAACCCTCAATTCCTGCTTCCAAGTTCCTTTGCCCCCACCCTCTGTGCCTGCCGCCCATGTTGCTTTGCCCCCACTCGCCCGCGTTGCTCCCAGGATACTCCATAAAAAACTCTTTGACACTTATCTCACCATATATCTGTAAAGTGTTGCAGGAATGAATTATCAGTTGACAAGTTGTTTGCACCAGATTAAGCTGCGTTCAGTAAAGCTGGCTACTTTGGTGATGATAAGTAAAGATAAAATGGAAAATAGATATGTGGACTTTCGGCTATGAGTCGGAACTCCATGCTAAGTGTAATGTTGCGCAAACTTGTTAAATACCTAGTCATTAGGAAAGATGGTGGTATATCTATTGATGTAGGTTATTCTTTCATTCTTAATTACATCCTTCAAATAGATGGGTTCAACGCATGCCGTTGATAACCTGGAAGTTGCCCTATTTTCATCATGCCACGCTTTCCAGCTCTAGATCTTTGATGCCCTGTTGTAACGGTCTTGGCACTCGCTGCCTCACTTTTGGTCAGATGCTCCCCTGGACCCTAAGCGATGATGCTTCAGCAGCTCAGGGAGCAGATGTAGCAGAAATAAGCTGCATAGAGAAATCCCTACACCCAGGGTCTGCAGTAACTGGCAGCAGGATGCCCTCAACCTCATAGTGGGGCAGGGCTGCATAGGGTAACACCGTTGCAGGAACTGTGGTTTCAGGTAGAGTGCTGGATTAACACCACCATTCCTGGTTACGAACGCAATGCTCGAAGCACACAATACAGCCACATACTGATTAGCTGCTTGACTAGGAATAAACAAGCATTGGCAAAGCCAGATGGTATTGTGAGAGCTGTGGGCTTTGTCTATGTTGGCACACATCACGTTTTGCCCTTACAAGAGGTGTTGCAACAATTATTGGCTAATCCTTGGGCAAAACCAGAGAAACCAGGGAATTAGTGAGTGGTATAGTGTACTCTGCTGAGTCAGCCATCCTTACTCGTTCTGCTGGTTTGGAACCTAAGGATTCATAATTTGATAGAAAACCACTAAGCTACATAGGGCTCTTAAGGTAAGGTCCTGCCTCTTAGCATAAGAGAAAGCCACAACATTTATTTGAAAAATAGCTTTGGTTATCGTCTTTGAATCAAGCAGCCTGAAGCAATCGAACAAAGTTGTGTTCTTGGCTTTTGTTGTGAATGTCTTGAGTGCCTAAGGAGGCTTTACGCTGCAGACAGTGACACATCATTGTGAGTATTTGGCAAGTTCCGGAGGGCTAGCAGAGTTAAAAGGGCATGTTTAAATTCACTACAAGCTTGGAAATCCGGAGAATTTGAATTCTAGACCCCTACATTTAGGGCTTTAACCTTATAAAGAACCCTTCAATTGTTGACTCCGTATTATGCATATTGAACTTTTTGTGTCCTCTAACGAATACTGCCAGGCGAGGGAGTAAGAGGATTGTGATTGTATGTGTCTGTAACCCACAGTGCTTTCTTTGCTATTCATTTTCTATATCTGTGCTTTAGCTGACAAGTAGGTGGCTGAGGTATCCACTTTTGTTACTTTCAGATAAATAACCCACTTCCTTATTTATGTTGGCTTTCAATTCCCTCCAGCAACATCACACCCACCTGCCATTCATATATTGTCCACATAATTGCAACAAGAGACTCTTTCCATTATGTGATGGGCAGACTGATGCCAAGGTATCTTGATTAAGGACTGTTTACTTCTCAGGTATCTACAGAGGACTGTGCCTGGAGGTGATCAAGAACCGACACGACTGTGAGCTACAGGGAGCTAAGCAGCACCTTGAGGTAATTAATTTCTCCTCAATGGAACCAAATTTAATTGTACGCCTAACCCCCTTGCAGCATTTAAGATTGTTTCAAAATTTTCCAACTTGTAAATTTTTTTGTTTTAACTTTTAGTTTTAACTTTTATTTTAAATATATGTGTAAATGATTTTTAGGAAACCTAAAATAAGATCAAAACACCACATGTAAACAGATAAGTGTTAAAACAATTTTCGCTTCTCTTTATTCATAAACTCGCAATAAATTCTGCGTTGAAGATGGTCACTGTACTGTTGGAGTCTCCAATTAAATATCCACTTTAATATTGTGAGATTTGACTGCATTTTTAAAAATATTTCTGTGCAAGCTAATTTGGCGTTCAAGAGATGCAATTCCAAATTGTTGCTTTGCTTCCTAATAATTGTGTCTCATGAATCTTGAAAAGGTGGTGTGTCAACATCCAGGAGTCTTTGGAGAAAGTGAACTTTTCCCTGTCACTCCCAGTTGAGTCTTCATTGTATCTTACTGAAACAGATAACTTCTCTGCATCAAGCCAAAGTCAATTTTTGTTTGTTTATAGACACTTGAGATTGCCACTGCCACATTAAAGGTAATGATATAGAATTTTGGAACGTGCTTACTGGTCTATCGTCAGAAATCTAGGAGATGCTTTCTCCCTCCAAAAAATCTGACAGCTTTCAGAAAGTATTGTAGGTATAATACCAGTGTGAGAGTTCTAAATGCTGAGGAGTATCTATGCTTTTTGTTGAGATTTTCAGAATTAGGGAAAGATTGGTCTAATCTGGACAATCTACACCAGAAAAAATGTTCCTATTCCTTATCCTCTTCCTTCATCCACAGCTCCCCCTTCACACTCATCAGAAGATATTCAACCATGTGTAGTCACCATGTCCACAGTAATGAGCGACTTGAAATTGAATTATAGTTTTAGAAATGCTAATTGTTTCTTAAGAGTCTTTTAAAACATGTGAAGACGTAGTATTTCCATGTTTTCATAACTCTATAGTGTTTGCCGACCATACATTTGTAGACCATACTTTAACTGCCGGATTATTGGTGTAAACATGTAGTCAAAGTTATAAACAATCGGTATATTCACTAATATGTTCCTGAATTGCTGCTCAAATTAACTGCCTGGTAGAGGCTTTGTGCAACCATTGTGCAAAACATAACCATTTATAAATGTTATACAAATGCTGCAGAATGACTAGAGATTAAATAAAAAATGTGGGGACTGAGAACTCCACATCTACTCTTAATATGCCTTCTGAGACCTTTTGGACTGCCTTGATTAGCCCTGTATATTTTATTTATCTCCTAGAGTGAGAAGTTGCTGTTGTACGATAACATGCAGAGCCAACTGCTGGAGAGGATTCAGAGACTGGAAGAAGATCGACAGAGTATTGACATTACTTCAGGTGAGCCAACAACTCTTCCTGGTAAAGCAAAAATAGCATTTTAAGGGATTGCCTTCTCGAGAAATGCACCTCATAGTTTGCCCAGAAGGAAGGGCCTAGACACAAACTAAGTATAGCCTAAGATAAACATCTTGGAGCTGACCAGTTTTACTGCTGATGGGGCTTTCAATTCACAAACCCTTCATGCAATGTGATTGCGATTAAAAAAAAAAAAAAAAAAAGCTGGTCAGTGAGCTACTGTTAGGAAGCGATTTGCTTCAGGTAGGAGTACTTCGCTAATGCTTAAGTGAATGTGTTTTTGCAGTATTCATGGAAGTTTCTAGAATTGTGTTGTGGTGGAAAAAAATAATAGGCTTTTTGTAGGATATTATGATGTAAATAAAGTTGTAATTAAGAGTATAAAAAAGATCGTTAATAGGATGGATAGGATAGGTACAACCAGATCAAGTTCCTCCAGCAGAATGCTCCCAGAACAGTTTCAGAAGCATTCCAAACAGAATTTCTAACTGAGTAGCAAGTGCCACAATTAAAAATATACTGTCTGTTAAAGGGGCAATATACAAGAAAAGGATAAAAGAATTAAAAGGGAAATAGTAATAAGAAAGAAATAATGACAGTACAACACATTTCTTCCCTAAGGAAAATTAAGAACAATTATTTGCACATTTAGCAACGCGTCTGACATTCCATACCTTTCCGTCTTATGTAACAATAATATTGCGATTAATCTTGACAATTTTAATAAGCTTGCCAAATTTATATTCTCCTTTGGTAATATATCCAGGTTTCCGTATCCTTACCCATTCTCCAACTGTAAAAGAAGGCACTTTGACTTTCATGCGAATATCATAATTGCATTTACTTTTGTTTTGCTTAATTTCAATTTTCTGAGCTTGTTTATCAATAAGAACTTCCGATTGACAATTCTTCACAGCTTTCTTGAACAACCATGGACACAATTTGGAAATAAGATCTCTACCTCTCAACAAACGTAAAGGTGAAACTTCAGTAGTGACATGAGGTGTTATACGATACAACCAGAGCCTCTCCCTTAATTTCTCCTTCCATTGAATACCAAAATTACGTGCCCACAGTATGTCTTGTTTGAGTACTCTATTCTATCTTTCCACCTGTCCATTCCCTTGTGGTTCATACAATGCTGTAGTCATGTGCCTTATATTGCAAAACTTAAGAAACTCTAACATTTCATTGGACTTGCACTGCACACCATTGTCAGAAATAAGAACTTCTGGATAACCTTCTTGGGCAAATATTTCTTTGAGAAACAGCATTACACTCTCAGTATTGGGATGAGGTACTAACTTGACTTCCGGCCATTTCGAATGATAATCTACTGCCACTAAAGCACACCTACAATCTTGTGGTAAAAAATTGAAAGGTCCTGCAACATCCAAACCCACTTTCTGCCATGGTTGATCCGGCCATTTCACTGGAATTAGGGGAGCAGGATCACATCTACTCATTTTATCACTCCTGATACAATCAGGACATTCTCTGACGACTTTGTCAACAAACCTATTCATTCCAGGCCACCAAAAAACGGACCTAATCAATCTCTTCATTGAAGACACACCTAAATGACTTTCATGACTCGTAGACAAAATGTGATTACGAAGAGGAAGGAGGAATGCACTTCCCTTCCCTCAAGATCAAATCAGCTTCTGTGACAAGTTCACTCGATGCATTCCAATGCAGAATAATTTCAACCGTAATATCACTCTTAGATGGCCTACCTGTCCTGATGTAATCAATAACTTTTCCCAAAACCTCATCTTCACTCATACTCTTCCTCCACATTTCTTCAGAAATAAAACTAAACTTTTCCGAAACTACTTCAGTAATGCCAGCAACTATTTCCTCTTCTTCACACATATCTTCATTAGTACATGGACGTCTCGAGAGACAATCAGCAGTCACATTAATTTTCCCTGGAACATATTCAATGTCAAAACTGTGTTCTTGCAACCGTGACATCAGTCTGGCAATGCGAGCTGTAGCTTTCAGACCACCAAAGGTTTATGATCTGTCCTTAACATAAATCTGGCACCCCAAATATAAATGCGGAAATGCTCGACTCCACAAACACATGTCAACCACTCCTTTTCAATTACTGCATAGCATCTCTCAGCTACACTGAGAGTACGGGAAGCAAATGCCACATTCCATTCTTCCTGTCTTGCACGCTGTGACAACACACACCCCAATCCATAAAGACTCGCATCAACCGTGAAAATGCATAATTTGTTCATACAATATGGTTTAAGTGTTGGTGCGGCTATCATCTCAGCTTTAATATTGTCAAAGGCTTCTTGTTGTTTACTTCCCCAAACAAATTCTAAATTTTTCCTAGACTGTTCCCTCGATGATTCCATTTTTGTAGCAAAGTTTTGGATAAACTTGCTGTAATACTCCCAAAGTCCTGAAAAAGAAAGCAGTTTAGCCTTACAATCTGGAGCAGGTGCTTTTAAAATTGAATCTAACTCTGATTTTTTTTGGGGACTCGCCATCCTTGGGCACAGTGTGTCCCAAATATTATACAGAATCCTGGTATAACATGCATTTCTTACTTTTGAGAGTAAGCACATATTCGAAACATTACACACATTTTTAAGGTGTTCAGCATGAATCTTTGTTACCAGAAAAAAATCAGAATATCGTCCTGAAAACACTTGACATAATGTTGCATGTCCTTAAAGATATGGCACATTGACTTCTGAAAGAGTGATGCCTCTGATGCTAGTCTAAGTGTCATCCTCTTAAATTGAAACAGACCTTGGGGTGTAATAAAAGCTGTCAAATGTCATGATTCTTCTGCCAATTCCACCTGGTGATATGCTGATCTAAGATCAAGTGTAGAGAACACCGTAGCACCTCTCAACATACTCACAACATCGTTTATATTAGGTAGTGGATGACAATCAACCAGTATATTTGCATTAAGAACCCTCAAGTCGATACAGAGTCTCAAAGATTTATCCAGATTCCGTGCAAGAACCACTGGAGAAACCCATTCTGAGGATTCTATTTCCTCAATAACTCCAGTGCTTAACATTTCCTTCAACGCCTCACCCAACTCTTCTCTGACGTTGATGGGAACATTCCTTAGTTTTAGTTTGGCAGGTGAAGCATTTTGTTTAAGTTTAATAACATGAGTGAACCCTTTAAGCTTACCTAGTTTTGCAGAGAAAACATTTGGAAATTCGTTTCCTGAGTCTGTTTTTCCTACACCCTCTTCAATAACCATTACCGGTTCCCTGTTGTGAGGATTCAAGATCATTCCCAACTTCCATTGGTCTCTCCAACCTAATACATTAATTCCTTTGTTAGCAACATACAATTTGATGAAAGCAGACCTTCCTTTAAAATGAATTAAGGAAGGAATGTGCCTAATAAAATCAATGGCAGAACCATCAAACCCTTGAGCAACAATATATGGCGGACACAGTCCTGAATAGATTTTTTCCTACCAAACTTCTCATAGAAATAACTCTCCGTTGCAATGGTCCAAGGGGAACCAGAATCCGCCATGAGCTTACGATCTTCATCCAAAAATCTGACCATGCACTTAGGAGAACTTAATGTTTCCACTTCAATTGCATTTATGTTCACTAATAAAACCACAATTCCACTTTCTTTATGAGAATCATCACCAGATGAATGTTCACATTTGGCACATGTACCCTCGCTGACTTGATTATACCTCACACAAGACACATCACTGTTCTTATTATTATAACTCCTATTCTTGTCAAACATCTTCCTTTTGTCTACTCTACAAGCTTTAGAGAATTGTCCAATTCTCCCACATGTATTACATTCCTTTCCTATAGCAGGACAGAATCTGAATGAAGCAACGTGATTATTGCTCCCACACCTGTAACATATTACATTCCTACTAGAGACTCTTGCCGACTGAGGATGTTTTACAACATTATTCATAGCACATACTTCAGCACAAGTTTTATCACCTTTCTCACCATTTGTACCAACATCTTGTACTTTTTTCATCCGTTTGTCCGATTGTTCAAATGCTTTCTCAGTGGAAATAGTATCATGCAAACTGGGATTACCTAATATCCATAGCTGTTCTTGTGTTTACTTGCTCCTAACATTTACTATGATTTGATCTCTAATCATCTCATCTGTTATAGCTCCAAAATTGCATGAAATAACAAGTGATCTTAGTGCAGTCAAAAAGTCATCAAATGATTCAGACTCTTTGCGCACGGGTGTAAAACTTGTACCGGTTAAAAGCTATACTAGTCATAAGCTTGAACCTAGTCTCAACACGTAACATTGCCTCGTCAAATACTCCCAAATCTCCTGACTTAACAGGAAGAGTCCTAAACACTGCTTGTCTCTCTGACCCCAAACAGTGACGAAAAATATTTTTCTTCCTCTCATTACCCATTCTTTCTCCATCAATAGCTTTTAAGTTAGTCAATCCCATCCTCGTCGCCAAAAATTTGTAAGATTTTATGATGTAAATAAAGTTGTAATCAAGAGTATAAAGAAGATCTTCAATAGGATGAGGCACAGTACAACCAGATCAAGTTCCTCCAGCAGAATGCTCCCAGAACAGTTTCAGAAGCGATCCAAACAGAATTTCTAACTGAGTGCAAGTGCCACAATTAAAAATATGCAGTCTGTTAAAGGGGCAATATACAAGAAAAGGATAAAAGAAATAAAAGAGAAATAGTAATAAGAAAGAAATAATGACAATGCAGCACATTTCTTTTTAGTCTCAGTTGGAAGGTGTCTTTTGCCCACTGTAATTTGCAGGATGTATTGAAGTTACATTTTAAAGGAACTTTATAAGAAATTAAGGGTAGTTTGTTTTTAATTTCTGTCTGTATTTAGAGTACGTTTTACCTACAGGATGGGGTAGCTATATTCAATGCAACACATAGTAGGACACTAAGCAAAAGGGAGAGAAGAGTCAGCATTTTTCAGGCTAATAAGGACAACAAAAGCTGTGACAGATGCCAGTTCACATTTTTACTGAAAGAGCTAAGTCAGTCGAACATAAAATGAATTATTCTTTAAATCATTTACCCCTATGCCTCTGTAGCAGCTGTTATCCAAGTAGATCTAATAGGACTTTCTTTCATATATACACCAAATATGCAGCTATTCGAAAATTTATTGAAAATACATTTTAGACCACAACTGATTTATTTTGTTAATTTGGAGCACCCCAGCTCAATTCTGTTGAGTATAGTCACAAGCCAAGGCATAGCGAGCATACCCGAAAATTGGGAAGTCAGTATCCTTGAAACATACTTTGTGATCTTCTGAATGGTATGAGATTAGAGACAGGAGAGCTGGTGCTTCGTGCTAGCACTTTGTGTTAAGAACAAACAAGGTAATACACCTTTCTCCCTAATCTTGAGTGGGGCATGATGAAGTTAATAATATTTGCACAGCCAAGATGGGAAAGCCTCATGTGATAAAATGGCTAGCAAGTGTTGGTTGGAAATCCCAGCACTCTGAAATTGTTGAATTAATTGTATAGATGCCAAGTGACATTGTCCCAAAAAGCAATGTTGAGCCAACAAATGGATCACTTGCTCTCTTTTGACTCCACACAACCATCCTTAATCGAGAGTATAACGTCCACCCTGAGGAGAGAGATCAGGAGGATACAGGATTTCCCATACTTTTCACATCAGTTTGGCAAGTTTCACATATTTGTGTACTGGATGTATGTGACTGAATGCCTGAAAAACTTTGCTTTGTTTAGTACTTTTACTTTCAGAAAGGATTTGTTTCCGAAGAGAATTTCTCCTTCGTGCATCTTAAACTACACTTTAGTATACTCCTGAGGGTTGTGGTTACATTGTTTGGCGCAAGGGAACATTTATTGGTAAAATCTAATAGGAACGTGGCCGATCCCTCAGCAAACGACAAATCTCTCTTCCTGCCTTGTAATGCTAACTGTTTGAGGAAGCTCTGCTTTCATGATTCTGTTGAGTAATACTGCATGTACTTTGAGGCATTCATGTACTATGAGGGATGCATGTACTGCCTTCATCTCGCTCATAAACCGTAAGCCTTCAAGATTAGTTGTTTGTGATGATCCTGAAAGACAGAGGGTAGACAATAGCCCGAAAATAAAAGGCTGAATGACGATTGTATGTGCTACTCTCTCACAAAATAGTCTCATAAAAGTTAGCATTCAGATTAAAATTATAAAGGGACAGAAGGGTGAGCGTGTGCTGACTGATCCTAGCTGCTTACTTGTAACCTAGACTCTCCACTTCCAGTAGCAACAGGGACTTTGCCTTCCTACAAGATGGCTAAACCATCTTTTTATAGAATGAGCTGTGATACTGCAAAGGACTGCAGGAGAGAACAGAGTAACCTATTACCAATGCTGCTAGTTGGACAGTGGATTAAATATTTTGCAGCGAAGGCTTTCCCCCTCTAGGATGTGAAGCCCTTTTTGATCTATTCCATAAATACCTCTTCTAACCTTTCCAACTCTCCTTCCTCCTTGTCTACAGAGTGGTGGGATGATGAACTGAGAACCAAGAGGAACCGGAAGAAATGGGATCCCTTCAAACCAGAGAAGAAGAAGAAGCCTCCTCTCATCTCTGATATCCTTTGCAGAGTCATCTTTCGTGAGGGGGTTCTAGAGCCAAAGAGACCGCCCTCTCTAGTGATGCATCAATGGCATATACTAACTCTTCATGGATGGGAAGCAGTGAGTGCTCCTCCTCCATAGACTCCCAATATGCATCAAACTCACCTGCCATGATTGTTCTGAGGAAAACCAGAGGTCAGAAGAGTATGGTATCTGAGGGCAAAGCAAGAAAAAATCCCTGAAAACACTGCCTAGACACCCTAAATAGGATTGCTTTAGCCAATGCTTAGTGTTGAACCTCAATCGCCCTCTAAATACAATGGCCTTGAGCAAGAAATGCTCCGCTGTCAATCTGCTTTTCTGGAGAAAGTCAGTTGGGGGGAAACTCTGCCTCGCTGACTCCAGCGCTCTCACCAAAATGACGGGCCCGTCTCCACAACTGAAGCTTGTATGTGAGAAATTTGTAAAGGAGGGTTGTATTTCCTCTCAAGAGTGACGCGCGCCCTCCACTGCCCCTTCTAAGCCGCTGGAGCACCATGCGTCTCGCTGCTGGGAGATGTGGTCTCGCGTCTGTATTTCAGTGTAGGGGCTTTCACTAGGGAATACCCCCCGCCTGAGCCTCTTTTGCTTGGGAGGTGTGTCAGGAGTGCAAGGGAGACAGCACAAGGCCCGCGTGAGGCCTGTTACTAAGGCACCCTGTCAACGCACAAGGTGCAATATTATGAAGACCTCAAGGGGCTTTAACAAATACGGCGCCGGAAGGTGGTTTCAATATCTAAAGTGGCAGTAATACCCTAGAACAATACACACAACAGTACATAGCAAAATTAAGGAAAGCACTTATCTGGCTGCTGAGCAGCGAAGAAAGAGGAAGTGCTAATCCTTGATGTTGCTTACATGGGACTGACTGTATGGTGGTTCTGTTTATTGTTTCAAAGACTCATGGGATTTGTAGTCTTTGAATAAAACATGTTGTTTAAGGCTGCTGAGCGTATTAAATGAGAGAGCAAAGCATACTTTGAGCCCCCAGTCCTCACATAGAATTTAGAAATGTACCTACTTTTTAGAGCGGTATAGCTTTTTGGGCTCAACCATGGGTTTCACACTTGTTTCCAGCGGAAACTGCAAGCAAGCTGGAGCATCAAAATTAGGTTAAATGGACTACCTCGTAGAAAAATGTAAGAAGTATAGCAAAAAATAGTTTTTTTTGATGCAACTCTGCTTTTGCCTGAAAGCTGGGAAGATGGTGAACCTAGAATAGCAAACCTTTTGTTGTCATGTTTAGATAAAAAAAAATGTACTGTTTTTTCCCCCATTCCCCTCCCCCCAAAACAAATGCAATTCAGTTATATTTAAGCTATTTACTCATTGCTCTGGAGGGGAATCCACAAATTCTGGGTACCTTGAAAATTCGCAGGATGTTGGAAAAAAGGACGCAAATTTAGCTTGGAGACCATGTTAGGATTTTTTTTTCTGAAGGCGTAAGCTTAAAGTACCGAACATATGAAAAAGGGGCTCCATGCCATGTGTAAAAAAGCTCCAGCAGTTAAGGAGTTCATTTTGGCACATGTAGCACACAATCTGCTAACTCCTTGCTCAATTCTGATGGAACGTTTATAGAAGTTACATTTGTGGCATTTCATCATCCTGGGTTGGGTGTGCAGGATAGACCTGACAAATGTTTAAAGAATATTCAGCTCAAGCAACTAAGTACTGAAAAAGCAGCATTTTAATAAGCACACTCCACACTAGAACAGCCTATGCCACCTGTTCACAGTGAGTTCTGTCATTGCTTAAGAATTCTTAACATTTTTAATTCTACATTCCCATTCTGTCCTCGCCCTTTCTTCCTCTGTTTATTTGGTTTTGTAAACATCCCATGCTGACCACTGTGGCTCAAAATTGGTTTGCATTTGTTGTTTTGCTTTTTAAACTTCTCTACAGCCGCTAGGGGCCTAGGTCACACCATGTAAATACGCAGAATAAAAGAAACAGGAACCAGTGTTTTGTCTGTTAGTAAGCGCTTCCATTTTTGGTAGTACATGAATATAGGTGCTTGCCAAGAATTGTATGATTTGCTTGAATAGGGAAGCCAGGATTATATCTAGCATTTCCCAGTTCCACAGGTGACTTAAACAGATCACTATTTCAGAAACTAATAATCAATTTATGGAGCTGTCTCAAGTTTTAGCAGCTACATTTGGATAAACGAAAATACCAAGTTTGATTCTTTGTTTACATAAAACTTTAGTGTTGGAGGTCGGGAGGCAGTCTGAACTGTGAGAAGGCTATATTTGAACACTGTCAAGCACTGAATTTTGCACCTGATGTTTCTAATATTTGATAGACTTTAGAGTTTTGGTGTACAGGCTTCTTAACAATCCTGCACGTCCATACATCGTGTACATGCTGAGCGACCTGGACATCTTGGAGGACTGGACAGCAATCAAGAAGGTAGGAGAAAGTGTGAAGAAGCATACGTGCTGCCCATTAAAGCCATGCCGGAGAGCTTCAAGTGGATGCGAGTCCCTCTATCAGGTGACTATGAGTTTAGGGCAGTGAATGGTAGGAGCTTAGAGTGGTGGTTTGTATTTAATGGTTTGCCATTGAGAAAAGGAAATATTTTCTCTTCTGCCTCGATTCAGAGTATAGACTTTAGTTGGCTTAGAATAAAAGGGTGAGGGCGTCTAGTTGTAAAGAATGTCATGTTATTAAGGAAAGAATAATCACTTAATGCTTCAGATAACAGGGTCATGTATTTAAAATGACATATTTAAGAGAATAAGCCTATTTTTGAATTGTAGGATCTTCTTTGATAGTCATAAGCAATTAAGTAATTTCCCGTTGTGTGCATGGCCTCGAGAACATCTTTATATAACTCACGTATATGGGTATGGCATCAATGAATGTTTTTGTCCGTGAATCTTCTCTATAAATCTTTTGAATGGAAGCCGACTGAACTTTTCATTGTTCATGATTTTTCAAAAGAGTTCTCAAAATTTTTATTCATAGAACTGTATTGTAGCATCTTTCAGTAGAAAACAGAATAATACGCCTTTTAGCGAAGGGCAAGATGCGTACATTTAACAGAGAGCAAACAATTGAGTCCATTGGTTTAAGTACCTGGGCGGCACCTCTTATGCCTTGTACTGGCCGTTGCCTTGGCGACTCAGTTCTTTTTACCCGGCTTGTGAGAGAAGTTTTTTTACCTTGACTTAATCATTTTTCTACATTGAAAAGTAATTGAATCTACTTTACTCAATGTCTTTAACATCTCCTGTTGAGTTTCTGACTGGATTTTCAGTCAAAATGCAATCAATCTTTTCCAAATATCCTTCCTGTGAGAAACAGAAGGCTCTGACTGATTGCCCTTCTTGTGATGTGATTGTAGAATGCTTTTATGATTTTTAACTAAATCGAATAAAGTGGTTTTGACTTGATGCACATAAAGCATGCATTGTATGTGTACCTGCCTCTCACTCTGTTACTGATATCTGAAAAAAGATGTCCAAAAGAGCATTGAGAGATGAAGAAGGCATAAGGTTTAGAGGCATGTTTGAAGACAGGAGGGCAGAAGAGGAGAGAAAGAAGTAGAGGAAGCTGGATAGAGCTCCTTCTCAACCAGTCTGTCTCTTTCCCATTCTCTTGAAGTGACCATCACAATATTAGATCAAAGAAGAAGAAATAACATCCTTCTTGTCATCGGATGATGATGTTGAGATCGCAGGCGACGCAGTCTAGGCCACCATCAATGCCAGCTTGCTCATCTTCGAGGCAAGAATCTATGACATCACAGCATCGCCACTTGAGTTGGTGTCAAATGCAATGGTATCATTCTTCTTTTTCGATGTTGAGAAGACCATGATCACCAGCACACATTGCAGTCGTTGACACATTATATGCCGTCGACTGCATCACTGTTGAAGAGAAGTTTGCAGTCGACCACTTCACTGTCTATATCGAAGAGACAAAATATTTCTACTACGATATAATAATTCTTTATGTGATCCAATAAATATGATCTTAAAAGCACAGATAGAAATGACAAAAACCTACATTAAAATCACAATTCATCTAACATAAAATCCATATCTAGTGTTTCATATCACGTCATTAAGATTTATTTTTTAACAGATCCTGAAAATGGGGATGGTCTAAAAGAGAAACAAAGGTATATTGTACAAGATTAGACGCATGATATAAATATAAAATTTCATTTTTATCTGTGATAGGTCATAAATCAATTCAGTAAATAGATACAAGGTTAAAACCACTACATTCTTCAGCCCCACTACTTCCTCTTTATTTGTACAGGTCCAAAAAAAGTAGTTACAGATCAGCAAGCTAGAAGGTCAGAAAATAAGTAAAAGGTTAAAAGACACTACATTCTTCAGCCCCACTGCCTTCTTTTTTATACAGGGCCATAAAAGTTTTGCTACCGAGAAGCAGACTAAAGGGTCAGGCAAAGATTTTAAAAAATAGAGGGCGTCCCAACATTATTTAAAAGTTTACCATTTTAAAATCGGGACAATGTAGTCAGTCCTTTCTTTCTTATACAGCCTGCAGAAAAAAAAACTAGATGCAGATCAGATTGTAGGGAAAGGTTGTCACAAGGACATGAGCTTAGATCTGAATGCTTAAAAACTTGTTTCGGATGAGCTAGCATCAAAGATGTCAAATTCATTCAGAATCTCAATAATATAAATTTATGTAACGCGCTGTTCCTGGGTATCGATAAAATCCAGATAAAAAAATACAATTGTTACAGAATGCTGCAGCACGACTACTCTTGAATCTTCCCGAAGGGCCACTCTACGTCACAGGGTATAAGGGCATTACACTGGCTCCCTATACAGCAGCAAATAGAATTCGAGGCGCTCTGCTTGGTGCACAAGGCACGTTATGGAGGGGGCTCAGATGACAGCCAGGAAATGTTCAGGCTTTACACCCCCTCACGAAACCTCCTATCTGCCAGCCTTGGCTTGATCTGTACCCCCAAGTTTCGAAGAGCTAGATGTGTATGGGGGGGTGTCTTTGTCTAGTTGTGCTGCAAAACTATGGAACAAACTGCCAGTGACTTTCAGACTATAATCCAATCTGTTACTTTTCAGGAAAGCTCTGAAAACTCGGCCGTTTACATCCGAGTAGACCCAGCTTAGTCTTAGCTCTTCGCTTACACACACCAGAGCCAAGACGCCTCGGCATTCGAGCTCTTAATAGGCTCCATATCATCATCATGTTGTGCTCTACTGACATTTACTAAAGAAAAATAGCCCCCTCTATTACTAACGGATTTAGTGATAAGCAAGAACCGCCTGTTTGTCTTGATTGTTTTCTCGCCGTTTGTATTCTGCCCTCAGCATAAACATGTTAATTAGCTTTTGTTCCAGAACCTTACTACATGCTGTTGGATCTGCAAATAATTCAGGTGATCCAGCATCAGTCAGCTCTGACTCAACATATTTGAGCCATGTGATCCTCCTGTAGTTTTCCAGTTTGAAGCAATTACTTATTATCTTTTGTGTTAGGGTCACCGTGTCCCTCTTCCAAATGGAAAGCCACAGTAGGATCGCGGCTTACCTAATTACATCTTGGATATAAGGCAAGGCCAATTCAGTGTGTAAGTTGTGGTTGGAACAGGAAGACGTAGAAACACTAGGGACTAAAAAAACTATTTTCAATGGTTGCCGTGAGTCTATCGGGTCCATGCCCCAGACGCCTGCTCTGTATGTTGTTGCAGCTTTTGTCTTGGCCTGATAAATGTTCTATATGGGGAGCAGTAGTCCGGCACCCAGCTTCTTGGAAAATGATTTTATGGCTTCCAGACTTCTCTCCTATCCTAAAGTCCTTCCCTCCACCAGCTTTGACCATTTTAGGTTTTTATCAAAGATTACTCCCAGATAAGGAAAGGTGTCTACCACTTCAATTCTTCCAGAACCTGCATGGAGGTATGGGGATTTATCTTGTTTGCCTGCCCCTGCTATAAGGACAGAGGATTTGGTTAGGTTGACTTTCAGGCCTATTGAATCCATGTAAGCCACGTACGTGGTTATGAGGCGTTGAAGGGCTAGGCCCGTTCTTGTAATCCAACACCACATCGTCCACTTAAGCCAGTATGGGTAACAACTGTGTGTCAAACACAGGGACATTCTGGGATGCCACCAAGAGAGCGTTCTCTACACCGTTTGTATAGATGTGAAAGAGAACCTGGCGAGAACGCATACCTGCCTTACCCCCCCAAGGAAATTTGAATGGGCCAGTGCATTCCCCATTTTTGGCATAGGGGACAGATGCAGTTTCGTTTGAATACAGCTGTCAAATAAAATTAATTATGGCTGGCTCAATCCCCGTCTCCTCCATTATTAACCAGAGCTTGGAGTGGACCACAAAGTCTAATGCTGCTGAGAGGTCCATAAATGCTGTGTAGATTTTCCCTTCCTTCGCTCAAGTGTATTGGTCTATTATTAATGCTAAGTTCTAACACTGGTCTACGGTGTCTTTTTCCCACTGGAGCCCATGCTGCGCCTGAATTGAGAAATTTTTCTCCTAAGCCCACCTCTCCAGCCTAAACAGGAGGAGTCAATCCAAGAGCTTTGCTGTGGTGTTCAACAGGGAAATTGGCCTGTAGTTCTTTGGGTTTTCCCTCTCCCACTTTTTAGGTCTCGCCTAGCGACGCAGCGCATTTGCTGCTCGCCTTTGCGAGATCTATTGTTGTGGGTTTTGTGTCCGAAGGGGGACATGAGATGTGTACGCGCCCGGATAGGCGATGCACACGTGTTCTGCTCGCTGCGTTTTCAGGACAACACACGCATGGCGCGCTTTCACTTTCTCTCCCTTTTCCTCTCTTCTCCAGGTCATCTCGGACAGGAGATGTGCATGCGTTCCAGCACAGCTCGCATTGCGCGCTTTCACTCCCCACCCCTCGGGTAGCCAACGTTCGCTGCATCATGTCTCTTTTTTTCCTTACTTTATTTTTTGGCTTTTAACATGATTATCCTAAAATGTTTTTTAATCAATCAAGTATGATGCAGAAAATAGGCATTGTCAGACCTGGGCTTTGGGTCGTGTGACAGTAACGCTGCCCCCTGACAGTTCCTCAGAGGGGCTGGGGGGGGGGACATACTTGTGCGCGAGCAACCTGATTTCCGTTACGCTGCCCCCATGTTTCCTGTTCCCCCACGGTTTAGGGATCTGACATGGACCTGAACATTTGTATAAGGCTGGGAGCGTGCCTGTGTGCCGAGAGGGGTGCGCGGCCCGGGCGCCTCGCTCACAGCTGCTCCTGCTTCCTCGCAGTGTCCCCTTGTTGGGGGTTCAAGAGAGAAAGGAAGAGTTTTCGGCTCCCGAAAATTACCTGTGACAATGTTCCGGGGCCTTTTATTTTCAGAAACTCATTCATTGTTTTATTTTTGAAAAATAGCAGTTGGACTAAGAAATATTTCATGTTTGCGGGATTGGAAACTATGTATTACTTTTCCGGAAATAATAAACTTTATATCGTCTCTCGCTCATACTGTATGCATAACCCTCTTCTTTAATAAAAACGAACTCCCTTTTAGTAAACATTTTAACAGTCTTGACTCTCATCAGGTGTCTGTGGAGAGGTCCAGGAAAGGGGGGCTCTCAGAAAGAAGGGTGGGGGGTGTATGTGTGTGCGCACACACACTTGTGGGGTTATCTCTTGATTCCACCAGGGACCACTTTTCATCTATTTTTGTGAAGTTTCTGCAGGAGCTTCCACAAAGTTGGAGCTCGTGTTCCTATTGGATAGCCACACTCCTAGCACCTCTCCATTCCTTTCTCTTCCTGCTTGTACCTCATTTTCTCTCTGGCCTTGCTCCTTCATTTTAACTCCCTCCTCATTTCTGCGTTTCCATGTCTCTCTCCTGCTCGCTTTCTCTTTTATAATTAATAATTAGTTTTAATTGGTTTGCTTAGGCAGTCTGACAGCAAATTAGCAAAAGCAAGCTCGGGCTGCCAAAGGCTGCGACTTTGCTGCTGAGATCTTTGGAGTACAGTAGGTGACTGGGCAGGAGAGGCCTCTGCTCTCTGGGCTGGCTGTGGCCCCCTCTGGCAGGACTGCACCGGCCAGGGATCCTCACCGGTGCACCTTCTGTCTCCATGCTGTCCTTTCTGGCTCTGGGCAGGGATCCACAACTGTGCACCTCCTGTCTCCACACCCTGCCCTTTCTGGCCCTGTCCAGGGATCCACAACCGTGCACCTTCTGTCCCCAGACTGCCCCTCCGGCCGGCCCTGTACCTTATAGCCTCTTGTTGCTGCAAACTCTTAGGGCCTAGTTTATAGTTCATTGGTTGATTCTTAAGTTTTTCCAGCAGTTTTCTGTAGGACTCCTTCACCAGTAATGTTCTGCGTGGTCCGCATTCACTTTAGCTGCAACTCTTATTTAATTACCAGCGCAGGTTGCTTTTACTTTAACGGCTGGGCTACAGAGCCTTTGAAATACATTTGTTTTCCACTTGGTGTAAAAGCGCCATATGTGCTCTCACCTTAATGTTGGCTTCAGCCCTATGTTTTGACGCTGCACAATGTAACCTGAATATGCAAGCAACGTCTAAAATAAGGGGCACAGCCACCATTAAAGCAATCTCACATATGCGAGAGTTTGAGCTCTTGGCATTAAAATTAACAATGCCTTTTATATATGTGTTGCTTTTAAAAACACATAAACAAAAGGCATTGTTATTTACAATGCCAATAGCTTAAACCCACACAAATGCGAGACCTATTGCCTTAAAAATGCTTGTTGTAAATTGGGACAATGACACTAGTTGTCCATGAGGGAAGCGGGGGGGGGGGCAACTATGGCTACGTAATTGCAAAAATACATTGGCGGGGGACCCACAGTTCCAAATTATCCTGGAAAAAGTCAATCGGGACCCCACCAGGGCCTGGTGCCTTTCCAGGACTGCACAGCATCAAGGCTCTTCTCTCTTTGTTGGGTGAGAAAGACAGTAAGTTCTGCGAGATGGACTCTGTATTGATAGGGAATGTGTCTGTGGGAGTGCTTAAGGCAAAGATGATAGCAAAATGAGCCACCCAAGCTTCTTTGTCCACATAGTTGTCTAATGTGGGGTCCTTTGAATTTTTAAAACGGGGAGCATTGATTATCTTCCAGAATTCTCAGCTGTTACTCGTAGTTGCTGCTACTTCAAGTTCTGTCCAGACCTCCTCCTTGATAACCTTTTCCCTATTCTTTTTAGCCAGATTATAATCGGTCCGTAGGGATCTTATTTGGTCTGGATTTCTGAGTTAGTCTTTCAGGGCTGTCATTAATTCTTGATTTTGTGCAGGGAGTCGAACCAGCCCTTCCGTAGTGCACAATTTGGGGGTTTAGAGCGTGTAAGAACCAGTTTTACTTTCTTTAGAAGATCTCTAAAAGAGGACACCACAACTAGTGGGTGAGTGTCAAGTGTCAGGCAAGTGAGGATAGTGTCCTGGATAGAGGAAACTATTTCAGGGACCAATTTGATCTTATCAATTTGAGCCCACTTGAGTTGAAAGCCATTTTTCCTTGCCAGGGTTGGGGTTCCTATTTTCTGGTACTGTCACATCCCATTTGGGGACAGTAAGCTGTAAATTTAGGATGGCATGAAAACTAAAGATCGTGAATCGATATTGTACCAGAGTGACCTTGTTAATGAGGGGGTCAGCGACTAGAATGAAATCAATCGTTGATCCATAGCCATTACGCCAATAAGTTTGGTTTGGGTGGTCTATTAATGGATTCAGATTAGATATTTCCATCTTACTAGAAAATAGGATTCTATTTAGACTATTTCCATATTTGCTGCGGTTAAATTGGTATATTGGTTTACCCCCCATCTACTAAGCCACAGACAAGATCCTCATTATACTTGCAATGTAGGTTAAAATCCCCCACCCAAATAATAATATTGGGAGCCTCATTCTTTAAAAGGGTTGCATATTTCTCTATCACCTTATTTACCTCCAATCCCACTAAATGCATATTTCCCCCCCAATGCATTATTATAATAATTTATTAGAAGCCAGGTGCCTTCATTTGGGACCACTAGTGTTAACAGATGAAAATGGGGGCTTGTTGGTTCAATTGTTTTAACTGTTACTGACTAAGGGCCCGATGTAGGTAATCCCAGATTACCGATTCTTAAATACCGAATCTTACCGATTCGGTATTTAAGAACTGGCAATCGGGATGTGGGTATTTTTGCTGAATTTAATACCGAATCAGTAAATTTCGGTATTTACTGATTCGGTAATTGCCATTTATTCCTATAGGCCTTGAAGCCCATAGGAATCAATGGCAAATACCGATTCGGTATTTTACTGAATCTGTAAAATACCGAATTGCCAAGGGGGACAGGGTGTCACTTTGACACCCTGTTGCACCCCTGTTTCTGGCTTGTGTGCCATGTGACACACATACATGCCCTTAGGGCATGTATGTGTGCCACATGGTACAGGTGTACATGCACAGATGTGCATGTACACAGAAATTCTTAATTTACCACCCAATAGTATTGGGTGGGAAATTAAGAATTCCTAAGGGCCTGTGGCACTGCAAACTGTGCCACCTACATATGCATTTACAGAATCGGTATATTTACCGATTCGGAAAAACCCCGAAGCGGCAAATTTACCGAATCGGTAAATATACAGATTCTGTAAATTCCGAGCCACCTACATGTCAAAAGCCAAATACCGGTCGGTAACGGCCGAAATCGGCCGTTACCGACCGGTATTGGGCGACCTACATCGGGCCATTAGTGTTTAGTATTAGTGTTAGAAGACCCCCCTTGGCCCTCTCTGCTATTGATGATATAGTGAAGAACCGGGTTTTTAGAACCCAGCGGCGCCAGGGGAAACGCCCGATGTCTTCGGATTCACCTGTCTTGGCAAACAGACACGGGACACTTCTAGGTGACGTCAAAGACCAAGTTTATTGGTTGCAACCAGGAACAGAGATCTACGAAGCACAACACGGGTGGTTCGCCAGAGACTGCACAAATTCATAGAGCGAGACATCGTCTTTTATGCTAAAATTCACATTCCTGGCTAGCATCAATTAGGTTTCAAACTGACCAATGAAATAGTGACATTTCAAAACATATCGCATGACGACAAACCCACTTTTCCATTGTCCAACCCACCAGAGATGACTAGGCAAAATCCAACATTCCTGCTCGGGCAGGTCGGACGAACCCACAAAGGATCTCAACCCAAACCATAATTAAGCCATAACAAGCATTGGAAATGCAATAGGTCTAGCAATAGGAGAGTTTGAGTTTTTAGTGTTGAACATTTTTGTTAATTATTTGCTCAAAATAAGTCTTATTTAATATATTTTAAATGCCAATATTTTTTTTTGCACATGTGACATGTATAGCATTAGTAAAGTTACAATATATACTTTCCCCCTGTCTTACATGTGTTGCCTTCACAATTTTTAAAGTGTTAACATTATTAGAAGTGAAAACATTTAATTATTATTATTTTGACATTTGTAATAAAGTTTGAAACATTTGTTGTATATATTTGAATATATAGATATATATATGTTTGGACCGATTGATGATGTTGTTGCTCTGAGTGATGTTGTTTTGTGTACAAGTGATGCTGTGGTGTTTGAAATATGCTGTTGTTGCGTATAGTGATGTGTGGTGCCCCTGAGTGATGCTGGGCTGGTGCTGAGTGTTGCTGTGGTGTTGTACAGTGATGTTGGTGTTTTGTTAAAGGATGCATTTGTTTTGCAGAGTCTTTTTGTGTTGTAACTGAGTGTTGGTGTCGTTGTGCTGACTTATGTGTTTGTGATGGGGAGTAATGCTGGATTATTTGTGAGTGGTGCTGTCCTGTTGCAGACATGTTGATGTGTTGGTGCTGAGTGTTGTTTGTGTTTTGCATAGTTGAGTAGTTGTGTTCTTGTGATGGTGTGTATTAATATTTTTGTATATATGTTTGTTATGTAGTGTATAATATGTTGTAGCGTTATGCTTTGTGTTTGTTGTTTTATAGCAATTGTCAGATGTGATGTGTGAGTGTTATTGTGTTGCATGTATGTATTTTATTCTAACATGTCCTTGTATGTATTTATTTGTAAGTATGTGTTGTGTTGTAATGTTTTTTGTTTTAACGTTGTGTATAAAGTTTTATTGAAATAAAAATGGCGGGCGCTATGTGTTTCCTTTACGTGATTTACGTTAAGTGTTTAGCGTTCTAGTCTTTTTTGTGTATTCTGAATGTGTTTGATGTATGACGTAATCCTTAGCCAATCGCAGGGCTACGTTTGGTGACGTAGCGTTGCGTTTGACGTGCGTTAATTGGGAAATCCCCAGATGTTCGGGATCTTTCGTGGGGGAAAGGCGTGTTGTTGTTCCTGTCTTCTTCCGGCGTCGTTTGACAGGTAGTTTTTTTTTTACAACTATTTAATGTATGATGTGAATGTATTATAGACTATGTAGAGATGTATTTGATTAATTTTTACAATTTATTATTAATGTTAGACTTTTGTGTATCACAACATTGTTTACGTTATCGTATGTACTTAGTATATTATTAAATATGTATTGAACTTTCTAAATTGTGAATGTGAAATGTAATGTAATTTTATGTAATGTATAGCAATGTATTTATTTCAAGGTATAGTCAAAGTGTGTATTTTATGCATTTATTGATATTGTGTACTCTTGTGTTTTTCTGCTAATAGTATTTCCCTTTGTTTCCGAGTTGTTAATTATTAATAATGTAATGTATTAAAGTATTGTTATGCTTCGATAGAATCGGTATATATTAAGTAGGTGTTGGGTTATTATTTCAGGTATCGTATGTACAGTATTGGTCTTGTATTTTTAATAACATGAGTGTATTACTTCCGTCCCTTTTTCTAAGTGCATATTTTGCTTGTAAATTGATTTGGTTTATTGGCGTATCTACAGGAATGGTATTTTAATTGTAATTTACAAGAGTTTTTTATGTGTTAGCAAGATCTTATTGTGTAGGTGTTATTTTTGCCGTGTTATTTAGTTCATCATTACATGAATTTATTGTATTTATTATTTTTTTAAATGTGGTGTAATCCTATTATTGTATAGATGTTGTTGTTAATTTGTGATTTATATAGATAGTTAGATAGGTATATTGAGGGTGAGAGCTAACAACACATGCAGCATCACTTTCCAGCAGCCTTGCAACACTTACCAACACAGCCGCATTAATTTTTAAACATTAGTATCATTGTGGTGTTGTTGTTTTGTCCATGTGGTGATGCAGAGTGGTGTTGTGATGGTGCTGAGTACTGTTGTATTTTGGAGTGTTGTTGTGTTGGTGCATTGTGTTAATGTGTTGTTGCTGAGTGATAATGTTGTGTTGATTCGTGGTGTTGGGGTGGTGGTTAGTAGTGTTGTTGTGTTGTTGAGTTGTGCTATTTTGATGCTGTTTGATGCTGTTTTGGTGTACGTTGTTCCTGTTGTTGTGCACTTAGCACCACCAAAACACTTTGTGCAACAGCAGCATGAGTTAGAGCAACACCAGAGTCGCGTGCTTTTGTGAGTACGCACTTTGTTTGCGTTTTGGATTTTTGCTGGCATTGTTTAATGGTTTATTTTCCCTTACTTTAGTAAGTGCTTTATGTTGTGAATTTGTTTCCTTTAGCTCGCTTTGTCCACTTTTAAATTGTTGTATTATTTGCTGTGTATTCAGATGTTTGCCTATTTTGTGTGCATTTATGATCTTTGTGAAAAAAATGTTTTATTTTACAATCCCTTTATTGATTTTTGTGTATTAATTGCTGCACTGTCCTTGCGTTGCATTAAGTTTACAAGTTTACATGTTTGAATAGCTACAAGTGTGTAATCTGATTAGTACGTATTAAAATAAATGTTGCCTAACGTTATTTATGTGTGGAGTTTGAGGGTGGAGTTGTAGTTGTAGGCTAGAGTTGTAGGGTGGTATAGTAGTTATAGGGTGTAGTTGGAGGGTGGACTTGGACGGTGTGAGTGTGAGGGTGAGTGGATGTGAGTGTTTAAGTGTTTGAGGGTGTGTGACAATGTGTGAGAGTTATTGAGCGTGACTGTTTTAGTATGAGTGAGGGTGTGAGTGTTGTGAGTGTGTGTGTGAGGAAGAGGGGGTGAGGGTAAATGTTGCCTAACGCTATTTATGTGTTTTAGGGTGTAGTTGGAGGGTGGACTTGGACGGTGTGAGTGTGAGTGGATGTGAGTGTCTGGGCGTTTTATGTTGTGAGTGAGGCTGAGCGTGTGTTGGTGAGTGATGGTGTGTGAGGGTATGAGTGTGATTGAGGGTGTGAGGTTGTGAGAGTGTGAGGGTGTGATGTAGGGTGAGGATGAGTGAGGGTGTGTGAGGCTGAGGGTGAGGGTGGGTGAGGGTGTGAGTCGTTGTGATGATGCCTATAAGTGATCATTGTTTCTCCATGAATATTGTACACTTCAAATGTATTAATGTTGTAAAGCGTTTTTTGAGAAGCTAATCCTGCCCTATGTAATGTTGATTGATGCTGTTGTTAACGCTGAATCAAAAAACAAACACATCAGTAACGTTTTTTATATAATGCATGTAAAAAGTTATCATTTTTTTTGTAAGGTACACATCAATTTGCACTGCAAAAGCTTGGCTTGCATTAATATAGATGTGCATTGATTTTGGCTGTGTTTGCTTATTCGAGACAATGTTTACCTCCTTATAAATTTCCGACTACAGATGTGCATTAATTGTGGCAAAGTATAAGTATGAAGCCACCTTTAAAAATTGTATTGTTTTTGTTGTGTAGTTTGAGTGGAATACTTTCTTGTACTTATGGATGAATTGCAATTAGGATGTGAGGTCTCGTGCTCTTGTGATTACGCACTTTTTTTGTTTTGTGGATTCTTTCTACCATTGTTTAATTGTTTATTTATTTCCCCTTACTTTAGTGACTGCTTTATGTTGTGAATTTGTGTTCTTTAGATGTCGTTGTCCCCTTTTAAATTGGTGTATTACTCGCTGTGTATTCAGATGTTTCCCTTTATTCTTTGGATGTATTTTTTTCTGTAAAAAATGTTACATTTTTTTTTTTTTGGTAAGGTACACATCAAGCCGCACTGCAAAAGCTTTGCTTGCATTAACATAGATGCGCAGTCATTTTGGAGGGTGGAGTTGTAGGGTGGTGTTGTAGGGTGGATTAGGAGGGTGGCCTTGGACTGTGTGAGTGTGAGGGTTATTGGATGTGAGGTTCAGGGGGTGTGAGGGAGTGTGAGTGTGAGTGTGAGTGAGGGTGACGGTGTGAGTATGAGTGAGGGTTGTGAGGGTGGACAACCAGCAGGCTCTGTGTTTTTGTTCCGTTTGTAAAAAGCAATCTCCATTATGTCCCAAAATACATACCGTAATTTTCCGCATGGATCTATTGTTTCCAAGCATTGGAATTGTTCTAATAACGTTATCCCAATGAAGGCATCCTAGGAAATCTTTAGTATGTGCAAGCCTAGACCTACAATCCCCCAATTTTCCATAGCACGCTCTAGAGGGAGGGTGTGAAATAGTAGGCATGGTGAATGGGGGCGAGTCTGTGGCTTTTATTAAGTTTGTACACAAGTATGTTTTAAGTAAAGCTATCCATCCCTCTTGTGACTTGCTCTTGCTTTCAATTTTGTGTTTGTGGTTTTGCGAAGTAGTATGAGCTGATGTATGCTGCTGAATGGGACAGAGGCTGGATGGTTGGGTTAGAAAATACTGTGCCGATTTTGTTTTTCTTTGTTTTGAGGCGATGTATGTGAATGTATCCAATATATGATGTAGAATGAGAAAGATGCTGTATGATTTGTCTGGCAATACCTAAATGTAGAGACAGGTGTGGCGAAATGGTATGAGCTGATGTATGGTGCTGAATGGGACAGAGGCTGGATGCAATATTCGCCCTCAAAGTTGTGACGTTATCTTTATTAGGAAAATACAGAACATTGCTGCGGATGCGGCCCTTAATGTGTGTGTGGCTACTTTTAAATCCTGGAATCGTTGTTGCTGTGTGTGTACGTGTTGTAAGTATGCATTAACAGTTGTTTGTATGTGCGTTGTTGAGGCATGCAGTAAGAGCTGCAGTTGTGTGTGGCGTGTGTAAAATTGTGCATACACTGCATGTGTTATGTTTGTTTGTTGTAAGATAGATGTAATGCTGTGGGTTGTTAAGCATGTGTATAGGTAATGCTGCTGTGTGTGTACGTGTTGCTGGCATTTAAAATAATTTGTGTATGTTTTTGTAGAAGCATGTACTCACCAGAGCTGTTGTGTGTGCCTAACGGGTAAATGTGCACAACCAGCAGGCTCTGTGTTTTTGTCCCGTTAGTAAAAAGCAATCTCCATTATGTCCCAAAATACATACCGTAATTTTCCGCATGGATCTATTGTTTCCAAGCATTGGAATTGTTCTAATAACGTTATCCCAATGAAGGCAACCTTGGAAATCTTTAGTATGTGCAAGCCTAGACCTACAATCCCCCAATTTTCCATAGCACGCTCTAGAGGGAGGGTGTGAAATAGTAGGCATGGTATGTGAACTATAGGAGTTTTGTTAAAAAAACCATCACGTTTCCAGTGTTAGTATTTTCTTTCAGTGGGATGTGGCTTTTTTTTTTGTTTTGTTGTGGTTCTCGGGCTAACAACCGGCTCGCATCCTGCTGTTCAAATTAGCATATCCCAAAAGCAACTTGACAACTGATTAGAATCTTGACGACGGCGCTTAAAGTACTCTAGCATCCTGTAGTTTTGTTTACGAAAGCCTTGGAGTCTGGGGCCTGTGTGTTTATGTAAATGGAATTGAAGAGTGGTCCGAGCGGTACAGACGTATTGTTGGGTGTTTGGGTGGTTGGGTGGAGTGTTTAGTCAAGTGGATGGGAGAGAGGCTCTGTGTTTGATTCGTTCGTAAAAATCAATCTCCCTTCTCACCCAACAGACATACTGTAAATGTTTGCATGTATTTATTGTTCCCAAGCATTGTAAAGGTTATAATAACGTAATCCCAATGATGTCAAAATAGGAAATGTTTTTGAGGTGCAAGCCTATAGATACAATTGCAAAAATTTCTGTAGCACGCTGTAGAGGGAGGGGGGGGGGGTGAAATAGTAGGCCTGCTGAATGGGGGTGAGTCTTTGTCTTTTATTTCGTTTTGACACAAGTATTTTGAAAGTTAAGCTAGCCATCCCTCCTGTGCCTCGAACTTGCTCTCATTTTTCTGTTTTTGGTGTGGCGAAGTGGTATGAGCTGATGTATGCTGCTGAATGGGACAGAGGCTGGATGAATAGTATTTTAAATAATTTATCCAATGTATGATGTTGAATGAGAGAGATGCTGGATGATTTATGTGTAAAGACCGAAATGTAGACACAGGTGTGGCAAAATGGTATGAGCTGATGTATGCTGCAGAATGGGACAGAGGCTGTATGATTACGATTGTAAATAATGTATCCAATATATAATGTTGACTGAGAGAGATGGTGATTGATTTGTGTGTAAAAAGCAAAATGTATACGGCGATTTCATTTGTAATTCGTCTGTGAAGTGGTTTGTTTTTTGGCGGCGATTTCAGTTTCAAGTCTTGTTTATTGTGTTGTGCGAGCCTGGATGTGTGCAGGGAGAGAGAGGGGAGGTGCTGGCGTCTGGGGAGCGGGAGTAGAATTCCGAGCCTTGCTGTGTCCGGGGAGAGAGAGGGGAGGTGCTGGCGTTCGGGGGCTGGGGAACAGACGTCGAAGGCTGGTGAATTTTGTTTAAAAAATATAGTCTGTTTCAGTGGTCAAAAAATGATTTGTGCAGGTTTAAGGGTTTAAGACGAGAGAAAGCCGTGATACTGCAGGGAGAGAGAGGGGAGGTGCTGGCGGATGGGGGCAATAGGTCTTGTATTGGTAAGAGTTTAAGCTATTGTCATTGTAAATGACAATGCCTTTCATTTATCAGTTTCGATAATTAACAATAAATTACAATGCCAATAGCCAGCGTTCAAATGCTGGTGAGCCCAACAAAATCAAAATACAATGGCAGCCCTCTATCTGTTTCGTGTGGCTTGATGGGGTGGGTGGCTGAGGGGGCTTTCAATGCGGCTTCCCTTTGCAGGCTCAGTTTCTTGTTTTCGGTACAAGGCAAATTAATGTGTGTTAGTTAATAAAAATTCTTTTAAGAACATGATGCTTCCAACATGTTTTAGTATTCAATGCGAAGCAGTGAAATGCGTGTTTAAGACGAGACACGGCCGTGATACTGCAGGGAGAGAGAGGTGAGGTGCTGGCGGATGGGGAGGGGGAGGAGAAATGCGAGCCTGGCTGTGTGCAGGGAGAGACAGGGGAGGTGCTGGCGGCTGGGGGCTGGGGAACAGATGTCGAAGGCTGCCGAATTTTGTTTTAAAAATAGTGTGTTTCAGTGTGTGAGTTGTGCATGTTTAAGGGTTTAAGACGAGACATGTCCGTGAAACTGCAGGGAGAGAGAGGAAAGGAGCTGGTGGCTGGGGAGGGGGATGAGAAATGGCAGCCTGGCTGTGGAGGAATGCGAGCCTGTCTGTGTGCGGGGAGAGAGAGGGGAGGTGCTGGCGGATGGGGTTGGGGATTGCCGTGGGAGGGAGCCTTGTCGCTTTCATGTGCACGCGCTTTTAATGTCAATGCGCTTGCGCATTGAGCTTCAATTTGACGGGCACTGCAAGGAATCGCCATGGAATCGCAAGTTGGTTAAAGTCTGTTTAAGCCCCCATAGTCTCGCAAGCTCAATGCGCATGCGCATTGACAGGCGAGACCTAAAAAGGAAGGAACAGAAACAGATGAGGAGCAAGATAGGTGGTGTGCGTGTACCATAAACTCAGCAATGTCCTGTTCTTTGATCTCTACTTGACCAGCTGCCTAACCAGGAACTGGCTCAACAACGTCAGCTTCGGGCAAGGGAGTCAACTAACTCAGGTCACATAGAAGTCAGCTAAAGGTGTACGTGCCCCAAGTACTCGTTCGGCCGAAGTCATCAGCCTATGTGAGGGCAACCACAAAATGGCTGCCGTACACAAAATGGAACCCGATGGTTCGAACGAAATCCCTGAATACATAGTGTTTCGCTTGATCGTTTATGACGAAAACACTCATACAAGCCGCACTCTTCATTTGCGGTCCGCTGACACCAAAATCGTCTAGTTACGACGATTTTTATGAAACGGGTTCAGAATCACGGAACCTCAGACCCTCCTTTTGCCCTTACATAGGCAATAACCTAAACTCACGTCTGTCTGAATCCAGGTCTATATTCATCAAATCATCGAGACGTTGCTGTAGCATCATCCTAGTACTTAGTGACTCTCTCTGGACAGGTCTCCTCGGACACGAAGTAGCACAAAGGCCACATATAGTAGGAGCACACTGTACACAAAGACAGAACAGGAAAAGGGTAGCTAATGTCATCCCAATGATCATCAGAATCTTCCATCCCCACGTGGATAACAATCCCCATAACCATCCCATCAATGACCAATCTCCTTCGTCCATATGTATAGACTCAGAGATCTTATGTAGCTTGGTAATGGCTTGGAAGACTGTCGGAGCGTTGTCTGGGATGAAAACACAACAGCTTGATTGGATCAATTTACACACCCCTCCTCTATCTGCAAGTATGACATCTAACGCAACTCTGTTCTGAAGAGTCATAAGGCGATCCGACTGGAGCTCAGCAGTCGGATTACTAAGGGCACCGGCAGTACCAACTATGGTGGACTTGACCACTCTCGTCAATTGCCGTATGTTCCTGCTGTTAACCATAGGTCCCCAAAACGGCAGAAAACCCTTCAGAAAATCTCCCAATTCTTGTCCAGCGGTGTCGTCAGTAAAGATGACACCCCTAACAACTCTCGTCTTGTGGTAATCTGCCGCAACTGTATACGTGGGAGGCAACAGGAACGAAACGAAACATGTGCCCAAGAAGTCAGGGGGCAACCATGTGTACGCTCTATCGTAACAGACAAAGTAGGTACCCTTAGCTGCCAGAAACAATGGAGAATTCCGGGACGTGAAGACATACGTCTCAGCACAAACGCTCTTCCCTAACTGAGCTCTCAAATTCCTGCCATTCCCTTGCAGACAATAATGACCCTGCTGGGGCACTATCCAAATCTGAGGGGATCTCTTTGCTTGCTGACTAATGCTCAAACTAACTCCATATCCAGTCAAGTTCCATCTGGCGTATGCTTGTAACTCATCCCTGGGAATCGTTCTATACGAGTCCATGTCTCTGCTCATATTTGTGATTCCCATTACCAAAGCTTTGTTGCTCGAGTTACCTCTCGCGGAATGTGGAGGATAGGGTTCAATGGCATATATGAACATCGTCTGAAACGCCCACAAAGAACCATTGTAGCTAAATGGTAGGACCAAGTAAGGAATACCCTTATCTGTAGTATGGGGCATGAAGCCACACACCCAACAATTAGTTGTGTTCACTACTAGCTGGTGTTGGTGCAGAAGCTGAACAAAGGAATTATTAGCAAATTCCATTCTTCTAACAGTTTCATGTTCGGGCAGAGGGTGAAAAGAATGTGAAGAAACAGTAAGAGCAGGTATAGGTTGTACAGTGGGTGAAAACGTCACTTTGAAATAGAATGTCACATATCCAATGAGAAACATCATTACACTAAACAGCATAAATAAACACAATATTAAAAAACGTTTTCTACTCATTATAGTACAAATTTTGCTCTTGAAGCTCATCCTTTCAACAGGTCTCTCCATCTTGAAAAACTCCATCCTCTAATCGTGCTGCTCGCGGCGGATAGGTGTTCTGTGCTAAGAAATGCGTCTGTCAGTCCAGGGAACGCCCTTAGACCAACCAGAACAGTCAACCTAACGTCTTCGGCTTGCACTCCAAAGACTTGGCACCGCGACCCTACAGCTGAATCCGGATGGCGGTTCGAAAAACAAAAATCAAAATAGTCCCTCGGAGGAGAGTTAAACCTCAAAAATAGCAAAGAAAGAATTCACACTTTTATTTGTCCCACGACGCTTGGTCACAAATTATAACGCTCTTTGCCAGGCAATGTCTATTCTCTAAATAACAGCTCAGGTTCAGAAGTATCCAAACGATTCAACAGAGGCACAGCTTCTTGCAGAAGATTGTCGCTTTCTTGTTCAGAGTTCGTTCCAATCAAACGTGCATCGCTAAAAGATATAAAACGGGGCACGGTCTCAGTCTCAGAGTCAGGAAGTCCTTTCTGGACCCACCGGTCGTACGGCAGAGGCAAAGGGGCCCTCTTACAATGTACACCATGGATCCAGTTCTTTTTACCATGCACTCGTACTGCAGAACGTGTTGACAACAGGACTAAATACGGTCCTATCCAGCGGGGCTGCTCGTTCTTGGTCCGCTTAAATTCTTTACGAGGACCCATGTACCAGGTTCAATAGCATGTCCTGGATCTTCAGATGCTTGTGGCAGTGAATCGTGAACCTGTTAGTGCAAAACACGCAATTTAGCCGTCAAATCATACAGATAATCAAGTAGTACAGGATGTTCGATCTCGCTAAATTTTGTCGGCCTCGGCACTCCCCAAATATTTGCCGGGCGTCCGAACACGACCTCATACGGACTAAGTCCCATTCGCGAATGCACAGTCATTCTTGTGGACAAAAGGGCTAATGGCAAAGCATCAGGCCATTTAAGACCAGAGCTCGCTTGTATCTTGGCAAGCTTCAGTTTAAGAGTGCCATTATAGCACTCGACTAGACCAGCTGATTGGGGGTGATTTGCAGCTTGAAACTTCTGCCTTATGCCTAAGCCATCACACACTCTCTTCATCACTTGACCCACAAATTCACTCCCATTATCACTCCAGACCATTCTCGGCAATCCATACCTAGGGAAAAACTCTTAACAAGGGCTTTAGCTGTAGAAAAGGCAGTGTTATCTTTTAGGGGGTATGCTTCTACCCATCTCGAAAAATGCACAAACAACAATGAGTACATACTTTAAGTTGTTGCACCTCTCCATGTGGATGAAATCTAGCTGCAAAACCTCGAACGGAAACGTTGGAGGCGCAAAATGACCAGCTGGAGTTGGAGTTCCCTTACCAGGATTGTACATCAGACACACCATACAATTCTTGACCACATTCTCTGCACACTTAGGAATTCCAGCATTTTGCCATACTGGAGCCAACAACTTACAAATCCCTTTCACACTGATATGAGCCATTCCATGAGCCATTGTAACCACTGGAAGCACATACGCATCGGGTGACAACCATGGCTGATGCTCTGACAATTCAATCCAACAACCATTCGAGTCCAATCTACCCTTAGTTTCTCTCCATTCATTCAACTCTTTCTCCGTAGCTTCAGCTTGAATGGACTTCACGCTCTCAATCGTATCTTCACACATACCTATATCCGGAACCCATCTCGCTGGACCTGCAACATACATTTGGCTCATCACATCTCTCGCAGTTTCTTTCGCAACTTCCTCTGCAAACGTATTACCACGACCAACATCATCAGTAACTTTCTTATGCGCAATGCATTTCACGATCGCAACTTGCAACGGCAAAGTAAGTGACTCAAGGAGTTCATTCACCAACTGACCATGCTGAATCTTAGTCCCATGCGAAGTCAGGAACCCACGCTCTTTCCACAGTCGTCCAAAACTATGAGCCACACCAAACGCATACTGACTATCGGTGTGCACAGTCACTTGTTTCCCTTTCGACAACACACACGCTCTTGTCAATGCAATCAACTCTGCTGCTTGCGCTGAATTATGTGGGATACGTGCAGCTTCAACAATCTTATGCAAAGTCGTAACAGCATATGCCGCAGTCGTATCACCATTCGGAAGCTTAAAGCACAAACCATCAACCCATAAAGTACCATCACACTTTGCAAGAGGAGTATCCCTAAGGTCTATCCTCCCTTTCGTCTCTTCCTCTGTCCTAAGGAAGCAATCGTGCTGTTCACAAACATCTGTCTCAACTGAAATCGGCAACAACGTAGCTGGGTTCAACGTGTTGCATCTCTTTATGTGCACATGGCTCGCTAAAAGTGTCAATTCGTAACCTGACAACCGAGCACTAGTTAAGTGCTGTGTCTTGGTACAATTCAATAAGGTATCCACTGCATGTAGAACCATCACAATCAATGTATTGTCCATCACCAAACCAGCAGACTGTCGAATAGAAACAGCCGCTGCTGCTGTAGCTCTCAAACAACTCTGCAATGCCCTAGCTACCGGATCCAAAGTCGACGAAAAATACGCACATGGACGCTGCTTATCGCCAAACTGTTGAGTCAGGACTGACAATGCACATCCCTCTCTCTCGTGGACATAGAGTGTGAAAGGCTTATTGTAGTCGGGAGTACCCAACAAAGGAGCTGAACACAACGAATCACGCAATACTGAAAAACTCTTTTGACATTCATCAGTCCAAGGAATAGGATTTGGAGTATCCTTAACAGTAAGAGCTATCAAAGGTTTCGTATGGAGTGAAAAATTCGGAATCCGCTGTCTACAATAAGACGTAATACCTAGGAAAGCACGTACTTCTCTCTGTGTCGTAGGCACACTCATTTTCACAATGGCTTGAACTCTTTCCGGAGTCAACCTTCTTCCCTCCTTCGATAAGAGGTGACCTAAGTAGGTTACTTCTTGTCGACAATATTGCAACTTTGAAAGAGACACCTTATGATGGAAATCAGACAAATGACGCAACAACGATAAAGTAGCCTTTTTACAAATGTCTTCACTGTCGGCAGCAACTAACAAATCGTCGACATACTGAACAAGAGCAGCACCATCAGGTAAAACAATCGTATCAAGTTGTGTCTTCAAGGCCTGGCTGTAAATCGATGGACTCTCACAATAACCTTGGGGAGCGCGTTTAAACCGGAAACTTCGGCCTCCTTAAGTGAAGCCAAAAATATCCCTACTCTCCTCAGCAATCGGGATGCTGAAGAAAGCATTCTTCAAGTCAATCACCGAAAACCAGGTAGCGGAAGCTGGAAGCAGAGTCAGTAAAGCAGTGATATCTGGTACAACGGGAAATTGCGGAACCACAATCTTAATCACCTCGCGAAGATCAATCACAAACCTGTACACAGGCGGTTGAGAAGAATCCGTTCGTTTAAGGACAGGCAAAACCGGATTATTACACACATTACCTCTCGTTTTTTCGATCACACCTTTCTCAATCAGATCATAAATTATCGCTAAAAGTGCTCGTTCACCATCACAAGAAATCCTGTATTGGGGAATACGAGGTAATCTAGCATTCGCTTTCAATGTCACAACATATGGCGGGACCTCCAAAAGACCCACGTCGTTAGGACCAGTAGCCCACAGAAAATCAGGGAGAGAAGATAATTCAGCTGGAAGTTGATCTTTAGACAAATACATCGGAGAGATCACTCTCTTACCCAATGTAAGCTGTACTCCTAAAGGAGAACAATATAACGTCGCATACAATCTTTTCAACAAGTCCAATCCCAACAAATTCTCACCACAACCAGTCGTCAAAATGAGTGGTGCTTTAAAATCGCAAGGTCCAACAGAAAGAGACAGAGGACTAGAAATCGGATTACTAACTGGGGCGCCAGAAAAACCTACTGAAACATTTAAGCCAGGCAAAGGTGCGCCAGGGAGTTTAAAGTGCATGATAGAACTCTTCGCAGCACCAGTATCCAACAGAAAAGGCTCTGACACACCTGATGCAATCACTTCAACGTAAGGTCCACTCTGATCTACTGGAACTGAAATAACTCCCTCTCTTTGTCTATGGCTGTCCTAGCAATCAGTACCGTCCATATTTTCACCTTCGACGTAATAGTCGTCCGTATAGTACTGAGTCGTTCTACCAGACGCACCATTCTGCTGATCAAAACAATTCATGGAAGTCTGTGGAGGAAAGGAACGCGCATTCTGAGGGAACGCACCACGTCCCCTACCTCTAGGAGTTTGTTGAACACCTCGACCTCTCATACCAGAAACACCATTCGTGCGCTGCAACAAAACCGGGCAACTACTCTTGAAATGACCCTCTTCTTTACAATACGCACACTGATTAGGGCCTACAGGAAAACGCTGTTGAGAAGACTCGAATCTTTGCGAGTTTCTCGGATATTGCTGAGGTTGCTGATAATCACGCTGAGTACTACGAGGCGGATACGCTTGCTGCAAAAGAACCTTCGTTTTCAGATCTTTAGTCTTCTTGTCGGCTCTATCTTTCTCATCCTTATCCCTATTTTCGTAGTATTGCGCAGTAGCCAGTATCTGCGCCGACGACGAAACTGCCCAAGAACTCTCTGAATCCTTCAACTTAGTGCACAACTCGGGAAGCAAATTATGTACAAACTTATCAACAAACAACCGTTGTCCACATTCCGTACTCATGTCTTGACCACTGTGGTCGATAAATGTTTCTTCAAACCTAGTGAAGAAGTCAGACACACTTTCATCTTTCTTCTGCTTACACGCAGACAATTTGTCCCAATTTACTCGCATAGCAGGCATTAAAGTCTTCATGTAATCAATAATTCTACCAGGGAGTTCTGTAATTACGGGCTCAGGTTTAGCACCACCAGTTTGTCTGCCATCTGCAGCTCCAAGATTAGCCCATGTATCACCTAACTCATGTGCATGGTTTTCATGACTAATCTTTGCCCATAACGGTTGTGGAACTACATTCCCAAACAACATGTCTATATCGGCTAAATTCATGATACATGAACCTGCGGTCTGCGATAACTCCTTGTAGTACCCTGCAGGATTTTTAGGGGGGTCAGGTAAAGTCTGTTTAAGGGCCAAAACTTCAGCTCGCTTCCACGGAACATGTACCCAAACACGCTGGAAATGAGGCGCAATAGCCGGAACAGCATTTGGGTTTCCTTCTCTCCAAACTGGCGGAACTTCTCTCATTGGGTACTGTCGCACTTCCCTCCCAACAGAAGGAACAAACTCAAACAACGGCTGTGAAGGAGACTCACTCCTGAACGAAAGCAGTGTTGCAACTGCCCTCTCAACGTCGGAACCCACTATAGTTCCCTTCGCAAACTCTGACTGTACACGGAACAACTCAGACTGAGTCTTTCCCAAATCACTATCTTCCCATTCTTTACGAAGGAAAGTACACATCATCCCAAAGACATATCTCTGCTTCGGTTCTTCCCATTGCCAGAAGAGATCCATAACAGACTCTAAATCATATCTCGAAGTATTAGTAATCCATTTGCATGCTAAATTATCCAACGCTGTCCGATCATCGGAACCAGGCAGTTGGCTACGCAATTGTTTACGTTCTAAAACAGGGGTCGTACTCGATGACCCAAAGAAAGGAGACCAGAAACTAGTAACAGCATCTGTCATCCTCTGTCGAACAGAAGGAGAAGTAGATAACAGGTAAGGAGAAAAAGCAGAATTTGAAGGACAGAAGGAGTAGGCAACACAGAAGTAGGAATCGTAGATGATGTAGATGGAAAAGTCGACAACCCTGGAGAAGGCTGCGCCAAAGGAGTAGGAGGCAACGGAAAAGGAGCTGGTGGTGGTACAATAACAGGAGGTAAAGCAACCGGAGGTTGCGCAGGTTGCGCAACTAAAGGTTGCGGAGGTGCTGTAGCACTTTGCGCATAGGGTGGCGGCGAACTCGACAGATGAGACATCAAAGGATCTTTTTCAAGTTCCTTCGCTGCATCCTGCTGAGGAGGCAAAGCCGGATAACATTTATGAATCGCCAATTTACGTTGCCTGTGCAACTTCTCACTCTCTTGTTCTTCTTCATTATCTCTGAACTGTATAGCAGCTTGCATTATCGAAATACCCTTCTCTTTTATTTTTCTTCGCTAACTTAATTTCTTTCTGTTTGGCTTCCTTTCACCATAGGCGAAAAGAGTCAAACATTGCCGGCCGGGCTTTCTTCTTGCAGAGTTTAACTTCTAAATTATCTAAGACTTCTGTGTCGTAACTACCATATTGGGGCCATTTTAGGACACCGTCCTTCCTTGTATACCTCATCCATACTTCATTATACGTGATAGGGCCCGCGCCGTGTTTTATATAGAGTTCATAGGTCGGAGTTCCAATCGGAGGCACTGGACACGAGTCCTCCAATCGGGAATCCCTATTATAACCACAACAAAATATCTTTCCAAGTCTGCTAAGACCAGGCATCTTCGCTCACTAGTCTAGCTTCAAACTTCAAGGGAATATCGAACACGATAGCCTCGTGAATACACGTGTCCCTCGGCTTTGGAACTTGCAAGACCCAAATCAAAGATACCAAGGCGATACCCAAAGCTAAGAACCAAAACTAAGGACTGGGAGACGCTCCACTCATACTTAACTGAAATGTCGATTACGTTGCCAGAAGACCCGTCTATTGTCTCGCTATACAAAGCGTCAAAAGGCTTCCAAGACAGGGCGACAGTCAGGGCAGAAGTCCTTCGTAGCCGTCGGAAAGCGGGGAACCTCGCAGCAAAGACTTTTTGGACCACGACGACATACAGGGGTCGATGAAGCAGCAGGCCTTCCTCCAGAATTTTCACACGAAGCTCCTCACGATCTTCAGGCTTGGACCTGTACCACTGAAGTCGCCCCACCTTGGGCGCCAACCGAAGAACCGGGTTTTTAGAACCCAGCGGCGCCATGGGAAACGCCCGATGTCTTCGGATTCACCTGTCTTGGCAAACAGAGACACGGGACACTTCTAGGTGACGTCCAAGACCAAGTTTATTGGTTGCAACCAGGAACAGAGATCTACGAAGCACAACACGGGTGGTTCGCCAGAGACTGCACAAATTCATAGAGCGAGACATCGTCTTTTATGCTAAAATTCACATTCCTGGCTAGCATCAATTAGGTTTCAACCTGACCAATGAAATAGTGACATTTCAAAACATATCGCATGACGACAAACCCACTTTTCCATTGTCCAACCCACCAGAGATGACTAGGCAAAATCCAACATTCCTGCTCAGGCAGGTCGGACGAACCCACAAAGGATCTCAACCCAAACCATAAATAAGCCATAAAAAGGAAGGAACAGAAACAGATGAGGAGCAAGATAGAAGGGTGTGTGCGTGTACCATAAACTCAGCAATGTCCTGTTCTTTGATCTCTATCTGACCAGCTGTCTAACAAGGAACTGGCTTAACAAGGTCAGCTTCGGGCAAGGGAGTCAACTAACTCCGGTCACACAGAAGTCAGCTAAAGGTTTACGTGTCCCAAGGACTCGTTCGGCCGAAGTCATCAGCCTATGTGAGGGCAACCACAAAATGGCTGCCGTACACAAAATGGAACCCGAAGGTTCGAACAAAATCCCTAAATACATAGTGTTTCGCTTGATCGTTTATGACGTAAACACTCGTACATGCCGCACTTGTCATTTGCGGTCCGCTGACACCAAAATCGTCTAGTTACGACGATTTTTATGAAACGGGTTCAGAATCACGGAACCTCAATAGCCAGTGTCTGAAACTAACTATAACCATTTATAAAGACAGGCCCGTTGGCCATGTCTTCTGTAAGCAAGAGATACCATTGTCTTGCCAAAGTTTTTGCCAGTGATCGTCTCCTAGTTTTTGGCCAGTGCCCGCCACATTCCAAGATGCTAATTTAAGAATATTCTTATTTGACCCCACCTGTATATTACCTAGCTTCGGACTCCCTAGGGTGACTGGAGCGAGGATATCCTGTCTATCACAGTCCACTAAAGGTTTTATCTCTTCTGGGAGTCAGTTACATGCTTCCAGGTCAGTGAGGGGGGAGACTCTATTCTCCAACGTCAAGCCCATAGCACCAGGGCTTCCAGGATGTCCTGTTTGATTTAGCCATGAAAGGGGACCCCCTCAGTTGACCTCTGTTCTACAGGCATCAGGGGGGGCTGTAGAAATATTCCAGTGATACAGCTGTAATCTGGGTGCCTTTGGGTGGAACTTTGTATAACTGTTCTAAAATAGATCTAACCACAGATTTGTTGTTTAAATTTATAACCACACAGTCACCCGGTATTAATTTCCTCGTTGTCTCCAGCCACCCTATCCTCTGGCCACAATAATTTGGTTACACAAAGGACTGCCCCTTTCCCCAACATAAGTTAGGTGGCACGACAGCCAGTGAAGGGCTTTGTCCATTAATTGATCAGTCATTTCTTGTTGATCCTCCCTCAGAAGCGGCACATTTGCCTACACCAGTACAAGTGGAGATGCTGTCAGAGGGTAATGCGGGGGCTGGTGTACAATATTGATGTCTCCGGGTTTGTGTCTTTCGCACCCTAGTGGGTCTTCCCTGCCCCTCCAGACTGGACGGAATGGTACTGAGGTGTTGATTTTGAGTTACCTCCCCTGCCGGGATCTCCGAGTGTTCATTAGGTCGTGCTAGGCAAATTTGTGTATGGCGGGAGGAAGTAGTATGAGTGTTAGCTTTTGAGTATTTGGCGAGGCCGAATTAGATTGTATCTAATCTTGCTGGGGGCGCTAAACTTCAGTTTCTGCTTAGTGTGTCCCCACCTCTAAGTGTGATTCTGGGCAGAACCAGGGCCCTTTCCAGAGTTCAGAGATTTCAAAGCACGGAAGTTGTTTTGCAGAATGTGACTTCAATTGGGTTAGTCTCTCTTCGATCTGCGTTAGCTTGTGCAAAATAGGATTCAACAAGGCGGAGACCATATTTTCTAGTTTCTTCCACATATTGTCATCGTTCAACAGTGGGGGGCGGGGTAAGGGGAGTAATTAGGGACAGACCAGACTCCTTTTGAACAGTCCCCCTTGATTTGGGTGGCCGAGTGGCTTTCGGGGGCTTCTGCTTCCTTGGCCGTTCACCCTACTTCTCTTAACTAGTAACTCAGAATTGGTGTTGAACTGTATTTGCGAGGCTTCTTGGGAGGTGATCTCCATGTGAGATTCCGGTTCAATTAACAGGGGCTGTAAGGGGGCATACTTCTGGGGGATAAGTTCTCAAGATAGGTGTCGTTCAGTCATTTCGATTTCGTGGGTAAGAACTGACACAGCCCTTGTTAAAAGTGCGCCAAGGGCTCCTACATGTACTCCACCTGCCTGCTCACCCTTGCCCATAACTATTTTGTAAGGGAATATGGGTTAAATGGTTAAAAACAATCAGTGCACAGTACTTTGCAAGAGTCATTGTTGTTAGAGGGGGCGCCCAGCCCAGCCTCCTCCGGGCGCGTGGAAGGGCCCGCGCGCATCCCCTACGCGTGTCCTGCACCGCGGTCCGGGGCTGCGCTTATGAGCGCTTTCATGCTAAAGGGGGTGATGGAATTTGAAGTCCCCTTGCGGTTTCACCAGCTGCATTTCCCCTCCTGGGGTCTGTTGCGTCCTTAGCTTCCCTGCGGCAGCACACACGCTGCGGTCTGGGGCCGTGCTTATGTGCGCTTTTACACCGCAGGGGGTCATGGAATTTGAAGTCCTCCTCCGTTTTCACCAGCTGCTTTTCCCCTCCTGGGATCTGTGGCATCCGTAGCTTTCCGGCGGCAACACTTTCTCGAGTGTAAAAGGCATGGCCTATATCTCCAACTGACCAGGCAGTCTAGTCCACGGCTTCACAAGCTGTAGGATCTTCACCCGAGGATGGTCACTCGCATCTAAAAGAGGTATTGAGGGGAATCCACACAATCCCTCCTTCTTGCTTTTGCCAAGCTAAGTCTCCAGCTCCACTACCATATCTGCCTGCAACTCCGATTAATCCTTTTTGTGGATCAAGTACAGAATCCTTGGACACCGTTAAAAGTATTCAATTAAAGAAAACTATCTAAAGCAATATATATTTCTTCAATGAGAATGTGGAAACCGCTATCTTCGCACAGATCACAAAAGAATAGGCCGACTTCAGCTCTTCCTTGTTTTGAGGTTGAAGATCTCATTTTACATTGATTAATCTAGCCGGGGGTGCCCCATAATTAAGCCTGGGTGTGAAATTGTTCTCCGCTTGCCGCATTTTTCCTGCTCTCTGAAAATCTTACTCCAGACCACCCCCGGCAAGATTTTTCAACATGGGCAGTCGCAGATGGCTACTACCGCTCGCGTTGAGAAACCTGTTCGTGTTGAGGAAGCTGCCGCTCGAGTAGAATATCTACTTCAAGGGGCAGAAAGAAGCAGCTCCCCCTTGCGCTGCCATTCACTCTGATTTTACAGTGCAGGGCAAATATCCTGCACTAGAAATCAGCACGAATGGCGCGACGGAACGCATTTAGCCACTTTTGGAACTCTGTGTAGCACGGCAGAATTTTTGGTCACTTCAAACTCCACCCAGGCCTACCCATAATGCCTTGCAAAGTATTTTTTTAACTGGTGCAGTATGTTTCTGGGTCATTGAATCTATTAATCAAATAGAGCTTGCCATCATTTTTAAAGCAGTGCGAGCTGGAGCTGAATGCTCTTCAGCTGGAGAGCACAGATCCCTTGTGTTTGTTTCTGTGGCTGCATATTGTGGTCTCAAAAAAGGTTAAACTCTGACTTTTTTAAATGCTTTATTGGAACTATTTTGTGACAGCCATCTAATTAAACATTACGATGTGTGAATTTATATAATATACATTTGATTATAGTTATTGATGACTTTTTGACAGACAATAGTTCTGCTTGGTATATGTTGATGTACTAAACCCTTGATAAAACCAATTGGCCGGCATGTTTTGGCCTTTTAACAAAATCAGTAGATTTGCCTTATTTAACATGACAGACTTTATATTGTTACATGACATAGTCAGCTCGTGTTGTCGCACACACCGTCAGGCCCACCCCCCAGCCACACACAGCGATGGGCATTTTACTAGACATTTTTTTAAACCCATAGAAATTAACTTTAAAAAAAAATGAGGTTAAAGGGGCGTTATAGTTAGGAATTGTAATAATGTCTTACTTGAGGAAACCGCAGAAATTCATTGACAAAACAAACGGTTTAGGGTATCTGTAAAAGGGTCAGTTAAAACATACCGTTTTAAACTAACAAAACCACTGAAATTCACCAGTTAGTTATTTCAAATGATTATAATTTTTGCTCTAAAGTCATGATAACTGGTGCCCACGCCATGCACTACTAATTACTTCCCATTTTACATCACTTATGACATGTTCTATGACATCATTGATAACATCACTGCAACATATGAAATTACATCATTGATGACAACTCTGCATGGCGGGGCATGGGCTATAGTTACTTTAGGGCACAAGAGATAGTTAATTTACGTAACTACAGCTGGTGTATTTCAGTTAGTTTTGTTAGTTTAAAACTGACATTTTCACCTAACTGTATGTCCATTTAACCTTTGCTTCTTCAGTAAATTTCCAAGATTTTTTTAATGTAAAGTAACATAGTATGCCAATTTCTAACTATAACGTCACTTTACCCTTTGGTGTTTTCAGTGAATAGATATCTGTGTGGGTCACAGTGGCAACTGCTTGTACAAGGCATTTTTGAAAGAGTCCCCTCCTCGATTCTTAAAGATAGAAGCTTCTTTTTAGGTCTCGCGTGGCGTACTGCACACATGCACAGTCGAGCTCGCGAGATTTTATGTTTTAGGGTGAGTTTCTATAGCGAGGGTTAAGCCCCGCCCCTCTTTCCATTGGCTGGCCTCCTAAATGGTGGCCAGCCATTGGAGAAGAGGTCCTAGTAACGTTGTTCTTTCTCTCTAAGCCCCATCCTTTTCAGATTGGATTTCTTGACTTACTGCTGAAGTAAAAGGTTTCTTATCTTCTTTATGGGTCCAGATGGCCCCATAAAGAAGATAAGAAACCTTTTAACCCCTTCCACGCTCATGACGAGCTGGGCTCGTCATGGTGTAGCCTCCTCGCACACTCATGACGAGCCCAGCTCGTCATGTAACATGGGTTTTTTAAAATCTCAGCATACGGCCGTAATTACTATGGCACCCATGAGGTTAAGTCGGAAGGAAGTCCGGGAGCCCAGTCTGAAAAGGACGGGGCTAAAAGAGAAATGTGAGGGTAAGGATAAACATTACTTTATTATCAAGACATTTAAAAGTTGTATCATCACCAATATGGAACTCGCATTATAGGGTTTCGCTTTTTAGAATGCGTGGCAAAGTCCCCAGAATTTTCTATTGAAGTAACCAATTATTAATTTCTAGAAAGCTCACCCCGCAAGGTCTCTGCTATCCCTGGGCCGAGGTGAGCTGAGCCCACAGCCAGACAGCCACCCGTGTTGTACCCCTCTGAATCTGTGCCATCTTTACACCCGGCTGGTTGATGGTACGGTAATTGATTATTTTGTGCAGACTTTACGTAAACTTGTGAGGGGGTGTGACTTTGTTTCTGGCAACACTTATTAGAACTCGGTACACAATTGGAATAGACTGGAGCTTCTAGATCACGTTGTGATGTCAGAGCATCGCGGGACTACGTTTGCGTAATGACGTTTGACGCCCTCCCTTTTCTCGGTATCCTGGGAGGTGAGGAGACGTTTAACCCGGTTTCGGTTTTGTAATCCACTGCAATCCGTTAAATGCCAGCATTTTCTGACCCCCGACTGCGGCTCCCTAGGAACATCTGGCCTGATGGGCTAAGTGGCTATAACTCCCGGTTGAAATGGTTGCCGGATTTCTCAGTAAATATGTTTAAATCTAGACCGGCAGAGATTGATTGAGTGCTTTCTTACTGTTAGACCCCTCGCTTATTTAGTTCTGGCCTGTTATATCTTCTCTTGTGCATTATAATTTTTGTTGCACAGTGGTTATATTTCCGTTTCCTTCAAATGCAGTCTTCCTACGAGCAGTGACTGAAATGAGAACGCTGTTTGTCTAAGCCTAAACTCTTCCCCAAATTGCTCGAGTTTTTTTAGCTGGACTAGTTACTTATCTAATGTATGATCTCTACAAATGGGTGCATTTTTTCTTTCAAACTATTAACGTTGTGTTTAACTGGATAACCACGTTCACTTACAATAGCTGCTGACACTTCTTTACTTTAACACTTAGGCACTCGCCAGTAGGGAAAACAATTTGGAGAGAGCGATAATTGTATAAATCGATAGTTGCACACTATGTAAAATGTCTGCCTTGTTTATGGTCTGGGACTACCGACCACCCCCTCCCTGTCTTGCGCACCACCATCATCAATCTTTAAAACACTTATACAAGAGAGAAAATTTTCTTTGGAAGGCAGGGGGTCTCACGACCCCCCGGCCGTATTTATTAAAACATGAAATCAAATTATAAATTGTTGGAATAAAAAACAATATTTACACATTCATTATTATGCAAAATTCTGACATTAGATTTACAATGTAGACAGGTATCAAAGGGCTAACCTTAACAAATGTCTAATACAGCGTGTTTCCTAACCGAATCTAACATCCTACGTATGAATTTTGCATACATTTTTGGGCCTACAGTAAGGTCGCTAACCGGTGTCAGATCCTTATTACCTAGCTACGCCCTCACGTATGAGTGCGTATGCGCTGAGGGCCCGTTTACCGGCAGAGTACTCCCCCCCCCCCCCACGCCCCCTTTCCCCCGTTACCCGTGCGCTCCATGAACTCCTTTTCACTCTGCGCCGTTTAGTGACGTCATAGTGTACGTGCGGGGTAGCTAACCAGCCCAAAGAAAGTGTGACTCCTCCCGCACACATCCAACCAAGCGGATATCCGCCCCATGAGTTCTAGGAGAGACCATTGGTCCCTCCCCCTGGCGACCCCATTCAAAAATGGTGACGCCCCTTAAGGACCTTAAATTGACTGCTCACCGATCATGACCTTACCGCCTGACCAAGGACTACAATAAATACGACAATTATGGGACCTTTGAACGGGAAAAAAGGCCTAAGAAAAACAAGTACACCACACTTTTCTGTACACAAGATTGCTCACGTTCAATACCACAGCCTGTAAACGGGGCAAAAAGGCCTAAGGAAGAAATTCACACCAACAATATTTACAGCGAACATTACACTTACCATCGGTAAGACCGACTAACACACAACCAAGCTTCTGCTTCAGGGGATGGTGGGTGGAAAAATTATTCAGGCCCTTGGTGGGGGGCACGGAACGGGCCTGGAGAGCGCTGGGGCAAGAGGGCGGCTTCTGCGCTCTCCCGGCCTTTTAACCTACTGGGCAGGCATGGGGCAGACCAGTTCCACTGGTCCGCCCCCCAGGCTTCCCCCTTTGACCCGGAAGCAATCTGGTTGCTTCCGGGTCAAACGCGGGAGCCGGCACCAATCCGTGGTGGGGCGTGCCCGCCACATCAAGACGCGGAGAAGGGGCACGCCCCACCACCGTGGATACAGGGGAAGGGTAGGCCGGCGCCCGGCCATACATGCGAGAGGGCCGAGCGGCCTCCCCTTTCCTTATGGTCTGGGACTACCGACCACCCCCTCCCTGTCTTGCGCACCACCACCATCATCAATCGTTAAAACACTTAGACAAGAGAGAAGATTTTCTTTGGAAGGCAGAGGGGTCTCACGACCCCCCGGCCATATTTATTAAAACATGAAATCAAATTAAAAATTGTTGAAATAAAAAATAATATTTACACATTCATTATTATGCAAAATTCTGACATTGGATTTACAATGTAGCCCGGTATCAAAGGGCTAACCTTAACAAATGTCTAATACAGCGTGTTTCCTAACCGAATCTAACCTCCTTCGTATGAATTTTGCATACTTAACATTTTAGGGACTACGGCAAGGTCGCTAACCGGTGTCAGATCCTTATTACCTAGCTACGCCCTCACGCATGAGTGCGCATGCGCAGAGGGCCCGTTTACCGGGAGAGTACACCCACCCCTCCCAGTTGCCCCGTATGCTCCATGAACTCCATTAATTAAAAGGGGGTCCTTTCACTCTGCGCCGTTTAGTGACGTCATAGTGTAAGTGCGGGGTGGCTAACCAGCCCAAAGAATGCGTGACTCCCTCACCCGCACCCATCCAACCAAGCAGATATCCGGCCCCTGGAGTTCTAGGAGAGACCATTGGCCCCTCCCCCTGGCGACCCCATTCAAGAATGGTGATGCCCCTAAAGGACCTTAAATTGACTGCTCACCGATCATGACCTTACCGCCACAGGCCAGCATAGTTGACCGACTATCTGTCTCCCCCCCTCCCCCTCAAACCTACTACTCTGCAAGGTCATGCCTACCTAGAAAAACCTCCCAGCCATGCCAAAATATTCTTTGTCAGGTGGACCCCATCCTGTACGTAAAAATGTTCCCCCCAGATGCACCCATGTGGAATATTCTGCAATTGAGGTGATCGAAATAACTTCTCTATCTTGTTGTTGATCCTCTTTACCGAGTGATTCAACGCCCTGACAGATTCCCCCCCTCCATTGCAGCCTAGGAATCAACTGAGACCACACTATGGTGCAGCCTGGACGTATTTTTGCTAGCCAACCCGCTACTGAGATTATCTCTTCCATCAGCACCCTCCTGCCCAATTTAACCAAATCGTTGCCACCCACGTGTAAAATATTTACTGAGAGCGGTGGGGTGTGTCTGTCCAGCAATTCTGTAAAGAACCCCCTAAACTGGCTGAGGCAAAGACCCCCCTACCATGAAAGGAAACCTTAAAACCTACTTGTTCTGCCCTCTGTCTAAAGTCGCCTGAAAAGAAAACAGGTTTAGCGCGCTTAACGTACGTGTGACCAACCACCCACACTACTTGTGTCTCCTTCCTGTGTTCTTGAGTCCGTCGTGATGAGGATGCTTGCTGATGATGTTCCGTTGATAGTTTCCGTCCTGCGTGACAGGCCCGAGAAACTGAAATATAAACAAACAACACGACAGGTGTCAGCGTAACCTATTTGTTACCTTACAACATGTGCAGCCCCACATAACATTTATAACAGTCGGAAGACCATCTCCCAATCCTCTTTACACTGTTGGCATGCAACCCTCTCGCCGTTGCTTCAGTGGCCGCCCCTATTCTGAAAGAATGCGTCCCACTGGGCAGGCATTGGGCAGACCAGTTCCCACTGTTCCGCCCCCCGGGCTCCCCCCCTTTGACCCAGAAGCAATCTGGTTGCTTCCGGGTCAAACGCGGGAGCATGCACTAATCAGTGGTGGGACGCGGCGAAGGGGCACGCCCCACCACCGGGGATGCAGGGGAAGGGGAGGCCGGCGTCCCGCCATACGTGCGAGGGGGCCGAGCGGCCCCCCCTTTCCTTTCTGATGGTATGGTTGAGCTAGGCAGTTGCTGACGTTTAGATTTTTTTGCATTTATAGCTCAATAGATATCTCTGGCTGCCTTGTTCGGTGACGCGTCACATTTTTGGGGCAATATTCTGAAGACCGCTTTTAACTAATAGCACAATCGCCAAGCAGTAGTAATATGTAGAGTATAGCAAATTAATTCATAACCGTTCCCTTGTCTGAAGTCTGCAAAGCGTTGGTTATGTTAGCTAGAGATGCTCTCTGTTTTGTTGTGATGGTTTTCGTCTCATGATTAAGCTTGATGTGTCCAGAAGAGGTGAGATGGAATCACAAGTCCTACACTTGTTAGGATAAAAATAAAAGTTTCTAGTTTTAATGGTTAGATGCTGCGCTTGCATACCAAAGGGAGATTTGCTCCATTGGGTTTCGCTTCTATCTGCGTGTAGGATGTTAGATGTGGAAGGGCTTGCTACCAATGGTCACACGTAAACCTGTTGTAATGTGGTTGTTTGGCGGCTTGTCGAGGAATCGTTGCCCATAGGTGGTCCAACTAGTGGTTAACTGTAAACCTGCAAGGTGACAGCTCCATTTGTAGGTCTGGTTTAGCTGGGAAGTACAGCATTTAACTATGCAGAAGATACTTGTTGATTTGTGGTCAAATTTGGTACCCAATTCAGCAGAACTTGGTTATGGCAATTATCGAGGCAATGGGTCTGGTCTGTTTATTATGTTATGAGGACATCTGTAGGCTTGACATTTATTAATACAAGTATTGAAGTCAGTGTAAATTTAAGGGAATGTTCAGTTTTTATTCTGATACAGTCTGTGAGTTTTGTCACACGCACAGCTGTAGATATAATTCTGATAAGTTTTGAGATGCTCGCTCACAACGCCCAGATGTAACATGCCGCTCTCACAACGCACAGCTGTAGATATAATGCGGACACAGAGTTTTGTCAAACTCACAACGCACAGATATGGTACAATCCTGACACGGTCTCTGAGTGGTCACACTTAAAACTTAGATGTGGGTATAATGCTGATACAATGTGTGAGTTTTGTCAAACTCACAACGCACAGATGTGGGTATAATGCTGACAGTCTGAGTTTTGAGACACTCGCTCACAACGTACAGATGTAACGTGTCACACTCACAACACACAGCTGTAGGTATAATTCTGATGCAGTCTGTGAGTTTTGTCGCACTCAACGCACAGCTGTAGATATAATGCTAACACAGTCAGAGTTTTTAGATGCTCGCTTACAACGCACAGATTTAACGTGTCACACTCACAACGCACAGCCGCGGGGAGGCTCCCTGTTACATTGTTGTTTAGAGATGCACACTTTGCATAAACAGGCGCGAGGGCTCGGCGCACGTTTTCTCTCCTCGCTTCCCCTAATCCCCTCTGTGCTGCGGGCTCTCGCAGTGTTATGGCTTCAGATAATTGCTCCAAGGCCCTTGCCCAAGTTCAAAAGTTCACCTTTTACGACCTGCAGTGATTTCTCACACGTTCCCAATAAAACCTGCACATTACTAACACCAGGGTAAATGTCCGAAGCCAATAAAAAGGCCCTTGACAGACCTCTCCCACCAGCAGCACATCCTGGGGTTTGGAGAAGCCGTGCTCTTAGGAAATCTTTAAAGAAACTGAAAGCTTCTGCCTGGGACCCGGGGGCATGAATCAGAGGGTCACAGATTGAGAGAACACTCAGTGAAAGGGAAGAGGGACTCCCAGCACAGGCATGCTCAATAAAAACAGCGCCCAGTGCGTGGCATAAAGTGTCCAGGCACTCATATCAAGGTTCCGGAGAGGCAGGATCGGGAAATTAATTCAAACTAGCAGGGAGTTCAGCACTGACTTCAAGATTCTGAGGAGCCAAAAAAGTATTTTCATCAGTGGTGACGTAATTCAGTGCTGACTCGAGCAAAAGCGTGCCATGATTTCCGGCATCACAAACATGCCAACAGGCGCGATTCAGGCGAATACTCTATTTTTAAAATGATTTTATAGAGGTCTCCTGCTTCAATGTCTTTTTTGCATTTATATGTCAATAGGAAAAATGAAGGGATGCAAAATGTCATTCTTTGTACTTTAAAAATGTTGGCCTGTATGGCAACGGCACTCACCCTGCCTCAGCAGATCGGCCATTTGTGTGGCTCTGTGTGTGTCTCTGTGTGTGTGAGTGTGTGTGTGGCTCTGTGTGTGTGGCTCTGTGTGTGTGGCTCTGTGTGTGTGGCTCTGTGTGTGTGGCTCTGTGTGTGTGGCTCTGTGTGTGTGGCCCTGTGTGTGTGTGTGGCTCTGTGTGTGTGTGTGGCTCTGTGTGTGTGTGTGGCTCTGTGTGCGTGTGCGGCTCTGTGTGCGTGTGTGCGGCTCTGTGTGCGTGTGTCTGGCTCTGTGTGTGGCTCTGTGTGTGTGTGGGGCTCTGTGTGTGTGTGTGGCTCTGTGTGTGTGTGTGTGTGGCTCTGTGTGTGGCTCTGTGTGTGTGTGTGGCTCTGTGTGTGTGTGTGGCTCTGTGTGCGTGTGCGGCTCTGTGTGCGGCTCTGTGTGCGTGTGTGTGGCTCTGTGTGTGGCTCTGTGTGTGTGTGTGGGGCTCTGTGTGTGTGTGTGGCTCTGTGTGTGTGTGTGTGTGTGTGGCTCTGTGTGTGGCTCTGTGTGTGGCTCTGTGTGTGTGTGTGTGGCTCTGTGTGTGGCTCTGTGTGTGTGTGAGGCTCTGTGTGTGTGTGTGTGTGGCTCTGGGTGTCTGTGTGTGTGTGGCTCTGGGTGTTTGTGTGTGTCTGTGTGGGCTATGTGTGTTTGTGTGTGGCATTTGCGAGAGATTAAGCTACTGGCATTTTAAATAAATGACAATGCCGTTTATTTATCTGTTTTCAAAACCAACACCAATAAAAATGTTGTCATTTACAATGCCAATAGCTCTAACTTTTGCAAAGGCGAGACCGTTGCATTGTAAATGCTTGTTTCTATCTCTATTGAATGTAAGCCTGCGGGTTGCATTTTTTTTTTACATTCATGTTCCCTGCTAAAAGGTTTATTGTGCTGTTTTCTACTGAAAGATACAGCAATGCAGTTTATGAATAATACTCTCCTGAACATTCATGAAAAATTAAGCCTTCTTTAGACTTACAGTTAGCAGATTTATGAAGATTCATGGACAAAGACATTCTTTGATGCTGTTTCCGTGAAAGTGATCTGTATACCGAGGTATTCCAGGTACTACGCATGCAATGTTGAATTATTCAAGTGTTCATGACTTCAGTGAAGATTCCTACGACGCAAAACCGAAATTATATATACAGAACCTTTTTCTATCTGTCATCCTTTCTTGAATTCTGTACATTTAATATTTTCCAGTGGAATTCTCTGTGAGCTTCTCACAGTTTGAAGACTCTTTCTCTGGTTTGCTGGCCCATGAAGACAATTGGGCTCCCTAGGATATTTCATAATTTAGTAGCAGTAAAAGAAGGCCTATAGAGAGAAAGTGTCAGAGTGTAGATTCTGCAAGGTTGGTGCTATGTATAATCTTTTAATTACATCTCCGTTAGCATCACTTCAAAATAAACATACAGCCAGACCCCAAAAACGCAGAATTAGAACTCCATAATCATATAAACCCTGACATGGCAGCCATTTTGTTTTTTGCATCTGCTCCGAAATCTTCTAAACAACGTAACTTCAATGAAATACCCTGGAAAACCTTTTCATTCTCTGCGCGCCTTATAAGTGCTATTAAATAAATAAATTTGTAGAAACACAACACTACTGGGAATCTGTCAAAGAAAAAAAATGACATTCGGCATGCCCCCTTTTTTAATTTACACATCTACATAGTATCTAATATCCTTTGCATGATATTTTATGCCATCCTTCCTCTCAATGGTGGGCTTCGAAGGGATAATGCTAGCCTCTGTGTCTTTAATGAAATACAGATGTTCAAGGCATTTGAGCAGTAGATCTTATGCTGTGCATAGATCTACATCTAATGTTGGGTCCAGATGTTTGCTCTTTGTTTTTCTTCAAAGAAGTCTTTCCAGTCACGAGGTAGGTGACTCCTCCTTTCGGTGATAGTGTGCATTGGCATCAACTCCATTGTTAGATTGTTTTTTTTCCGCCATCGGGTTCAGACGTCTATTGTTGCACTCCGGTTCGACACTGTTCCTTTGGTATCCCTCAGTGCGCAAGATACTCACCCTCTACGGTATTGTTTTCGATCGCGTCTCCCTTTCTATCGCGTATCGTAATTACTTAAAATGATCTTTCAAGCAGAAAGTTTTATGTTTTTAATTAATCGAAATAAAGTGGTATTGAATTGAAAGCAGAAAGTTTGTGGAAGGCCGTTGGGCCTACCTGACTCACACAAAGTGTGTAATCTGTGTTTGTCCCCCGAACAAGACTGCGACGCAGGGTTTCCGCTCCAAGAAAACCCTTAGCGACCTTCGGGCTCGATGTCGCGACATGCAAAGCCAGCACACAAGCCCCATTCCGTACATCTTCGGTCAGCAGTCGGACGAAGAGGCCAGCTAGGACACGGGAACAGAGGAAAAGCAGCAGTCAGTCGCCATCTCAGATTTCGAATACGTCCAAGAGGAGGACATACCACATGGTCAACGTACCGTGAGTGCAGCTCCCCCCTCGTCCCAAGAAACAATTTCAATTAAAAAGAAGGCTCCGGTCCAACTTGCGCCCCCGGGCCCTGGTCGGCACCGAGATCACGCTTCTGACGCCCCGCCCTCTGGCTCGGCACCGAAGTCTACCAAAACGCCTTCCGGCTCCGAAAACACTTCCTTCATACAGAGTTCGGAGCCCAGACCTTTGGGGTCAAAACACAACTTCAGCACCGACCCCCACCATTCGGCCCTGAAAAAAGCCCCAATTGAAAAACCGGATCCGAAACAAAAGCTTTTGTATATCCATCCACAGACTGGCCATATCACCACTAAAGTGACTCTAAAAAGGACTGATGCAGAAGATTAATGTCACATACCTTTAAAGAAGAGATCTGTTTGAACAACCCTCCCCCCCCCCTCCTCTTCCTCCACCTATTCTTCCTTCATCACCACCTTCTCATCAGCTTCAACCAACTTCACCTGAACATTCACTACCACATACGCCTGACAACCAGGATGATGGGGATGATGATGAGGATAGGGATGAAGATCAACCATTACAAGACCCATGGGACGACTAGAACACCAATTCACCCAAAGGCAATGATCCCGACCTGTACCCTACCAAACCCTCTCCATTAGATGATAGTCTAGGCTACATTGAGTTACTGGGTAGAGCTGCCAACTACCATGGGGTGCAGCTACATAAGGAGTCATTAGAAGAGGATTTCCTCTTTGAATCCCTCAGTACCACACAGAAGTGATCACATACACTACCCATGCTTAAAGGGATGGTCAGGCAAGTAGATGACATTTTAAATGACCCAGTCAGAGCTCGTATTCTTACACCTAGAGTGGACAAGAAGTACAAGCCAGCACCATCGGACCCAGTATATATAAGGGGACAATTGCTACTAGGTTGTGTCCAATGCAAGAAAAAGAGCCAACTCCTAGACAACTGGAGAGGCTCCACCTTCTGATAAGGAATCAAAACTTATTGACGCTTCTGGGAAAAGGGTAGCTTCTCAAGCAGTCAATTTCTGGTGCGTCTCCAGCACTCAGGCACTGTTAGTGCGATAGGACAGTGCACACTGGGATGAAATGGAACAACTGATCCAATATTCACCCCCATAACACAAATCAAAAGCACAAGATCTGGTTCATGAAGGGCAACATATTGCTAACAATCAAATAAGATGCTCTCAAGATACTGCAGACACTGCTGCTAGAGCTATAAACACTAGTGTCCTTTTAAGGAGGCATACCTGGCTCCGTATATCTGGTTTTAAACCTGAGGTTTAAACCTCCATTTTAAATACCCCATTTGATACGGAACATCTATTTGGCCCAGTGGTAGATTCTTCACTTGAGAAAATGAAGAAAGACACTGAGGTACCCAAATCTATGGGCGCCCTTCAGTCCACACAGGGTTGTGCTTCCTTTTGACGCTCCATTTACAGAGGAGGTTCCAAGAATACCTCATCAGAAGCCCCCTCCACCTATAAGGGCAATAACCAACCCTATTCATTTAGGGGTTATTTCATGGGAGGTTACAGAGGTAACCACCGTAAGGGCAGGGGCCAGGGTTCAAACACACGTACCTCCCCCACCAACACAAAGCAGTGACTTGCCTTCACTTCCCCCTGACCACTCAACACCTGTCGGGGTAAGACTGTCAGATTTTCTACCAATCTGGCAATCAATAACAGACAATTGGGTACTCCAAATCATGCATTGCGGTTACTGCCTGGAATTTATCAACACGCCTGCAAATATTCCACCAAAGCCCCACAAACTATCACCAGACCATCTATACCTCCTCAAGCAAGAGGTTCAGTCTTTACTTCTAAAAGGGGCTATAGAGCCTGTGCCGCCCCAACATCACGGGGCGGGTGTATACTCCTTTTATTTCCTAATTCCCCAAAAAGACTGTTCTCTCAGACCAATTTTAGATCTCAGAGAACTCAACCGGTACATTCAGTCAGACCATTTCCACATGGTGACAATTCAACAGGTACTTTCTCTACTACAGAAAGGCGACTTTCTATCTACGCTAGATCTAAAAGGCACCTACTTTCATATATCATTTCACTCTGCTCATAGCAAATTCCTCAGGTTTGTGGTAGCGGATCAACACTATCAGTTCATGGTACTCCACTTCGGTGTCACCACCGCCCCCAGAGTCTTCACAAAGTGTCTGGCGGTAGCAGCTGCTCACCTAAGGAGACAAAGCATCCACGTCTTCCCGTACTTAGATGACTGGCTCATCAAAGCCAACAGGTACCAACAATGTCTACAGCACACTTTCAGGACAATTTGTTTACTGCATCAACTAGGGTTCACAATCAATGTGCCAAAATCACATCTCCAACCAACCAATACAAAGGACTACTTAGGAGCTACAATAGGTTCTAAAAAAACTCGCTTTTGCCAGCTCAGCCAGAATTCTAAATATTCAGGCTTTAGTTCTCCCCTTTCAACCCAACCATTGGATTCCAGCTCGAACTTACATGCAGCTACTGGGAATGATGTCATCCTGCATCATCATCATTCCCCATGCCAGACTGTACCATTTTTCCACTTCAAGAATGCTTAGTCAGTCAGTGGAACCAGTCACAAGGTCTATTGACCGATCTAGTTTTGGTAAGCGGCCGTACCCATCGCTCTCTGCAGTGGTGAATCACACAAAATGTATCAAAAGGACGACAGTTCATAGACCCGGTTCCACAGATAGTACTGGCAGCGGATGTGTCCCTCACTGGTTGGGGAGCTCATCTACAACAGCACACAGTGCAAGGCTTGTGGAGCCAACAGAGGTTGCCCCACATCAGTCACCTAGAGCTGCTTGCAATATTTAGCACTCAAGGCGTTTCAAACTCTTCTAGAGGCCAAAGCTGTCCTAATGCGTACAGACAACATGACAGCCATGTATTACATACAAAAACGGGGGGACATACTCTCTCCAACTGTCCCACTTAGCCCAAGACATCTTGTGGTGGGCCATTCACCACAAACTTTATCTCCTAGCGGAACACCTCCCAGCAGTCAACAACCAGATTGCAGATCTCCTCAGCAGGCAGAGACAGCAAATTCACAAATGGGAACTCCACCCTAAGATCCTCCTTCCATACTTTCAACGTTGGGGAGTCCCTCACATAGACCTGTTCTCCACATACCAAAACGCAAAATGCCCAAACTTCGCTTCCAGGTATCCACACTCATTGTCCAAAGGCAATGCACTATGAATGAATTGGTCAGGGATATTTGCTTAAACTTTTCCGCCTCTCCCATTCATTCCATTAGTGGTTTGGAAACTCAACCAAGCGTCCCTGACACTAATCCTAGTTGCTCCTACATGGGCATGCCAACCTTGGTTCACAACCCTGTTGGAGCTCTCAGTAGTTCCTCACCAAAAATTACATCTTACACCCAATCTTCTCACACAGAGCCATGGAGACATAAGACATCCAGACACCAGTCCACTCAATCTGGCGATCTGGCTCCTGAAGTCTTAGAGTTTGGCCATCTTAATCTACGACAAGACTGCATCAATATTATCAAAGAGGCTTGACGTTCTACCACAAGAGCCTGCTATGCAACAGTGTGGAAGCGGTTTGTGATATACTGTAATAACCACCACCTCAACCCGCTTGATGCTTCTGTACAAAACATTAAATGTTATTTGTTACATCTACAACATTCCAATTTAGCGTACACTTCCATACGCTTACACCTGGCTGCAATAGCTGCATACCTCCAGAATAGACAGCATCTATCTCTTTTTAGGGTGCCTGTTTTCAAAGCCTTTATGGAGGGACTCAAAAGAGTCATTCCCCTGAGACGTCCACCTGCTCCAGTATGGAATCTCAACATTGTTCTCACCAGGCTAATGGGTCCACCCTTTGAGCCATTGCACAAATGTGAAATGCAATTTCTCACATGGAAAGCTGCTTTCCTCGTTGCGATCACACCACTCAGAAGAGTGGGTGAGCTTCAGGCATTAACTATAGAAGAACCCTTTTTACAATTGCACCAAAGTAAAGTGGTTCTTCGGACTAATCCTAAATTCCTTCCTAAAGTAATTTCTGTTTTTCATATCAATCAGTCTGTTGAGTTTCCCGTGTTCTTCCCTCAACCAGATTCAGTGTCAGAATGTGCCCTACACACATTAGATGTGAAGAGGGCATTGCTTCATTACATAGAAAGGACAAAACCTTTCCTTAACACAAATCAACTTTTTGTCACTTTTGCTCCACCACACAAAGGGAATCCCATATCAAAATCAGGCATTGCAAGGTGGATAGTCAAGTGCATTCAAATATGCTAAGCAAAAGCAAAACAAACGTTAGCAGTTCCCCATGGAGCACGCTCTACGTGCAAACTGGGGGCTTCTATGGCATTCTTAGTAAATATACCCATAGATGACATATACAAAGCTGCAAAATCGTCTACACCTCACACATTCACAAAACACTATTGTGTAGATGTGGTAGCAAGACAACAAGCTAGAGTGGGCAGGCAGTTTTACGTACACTATTTCAGACCACTGCAACAGATGCCGGTTAGCCACTGCTTCGGGAGATAACTGCTATATAGTCTATGCACAGCATATGATCTACAGCTCATATGCCTTGAGCGGAAAATTCTACTTACCCAGTATGCATCTGTTCTTGGCATATAGAGCTGTAGAGTCATATGTGCCCACCCGCCTCCTCGGGTACCTATACCTGTTGCAAAAACATCTTACTTAGATACATGCATTCATGGATATCTCCTTTTAATACTCTTACTAACGCCATTATCACCCTCTGCGGAAAAATAATCTAACAATGGAGATGACCATGTGCATTATCACCGAAAGGAGGAGTCGCCTACCTCGTGACTGGAAAGACTTCTTCGAAGAAAAACATAGTGCAAACTTCCGGCCCAACACTAGATGGCGATCTATGCAGAGCAAATGACTACAGCTCTATATATCTGAAAGAGACACGTTAGTGATAGATTCCTTACCTTAGAATATCCCCAGGCGTCAGACTGGATCCGGAAAATTTTGCGTAGCAATACCCCTGCGCGCCAGCAGTCGTCCGCGGCTCCGCATCCGTCGTCCGCGTCGTTAGCGCCGGAATGACGTCGTCGGAGTACATAGACGCCGCCCATGCGCGCTGACGTCAGTTCTTCTTTTTTCCGCGCCAGCTAGCGCAGATCCGGAGAAGCTCTACCCCTTAGTCTTTTTTGACTAAACTTTTTGATCATTTCTTTTCTTGAGTCTTCGACTCCTACGGTGCCGGTAGGGATGCCCGGGTTTAAACCCTGTTCCAAGTGCGACCGACTGATGTCGGTTACCGACCCCCATCGCCGGAGCCTCAATTGTTTAGGCCTCGACCACGACGACCGCACCTGCTCCGACTGCCGGGCCCTGACGTCTAAAGCTAGGCGGGAGCGGTCCCGCAAGCAACTGGAACTCCGGCAGTCTGCCCCGCGCCGCTCCAGGTCCCGGTCCCACAAGAGGTTGAGGGACAGGTCGCAGGGTCGTAGCCCTCGCAGCTCCGGGAGTGGATATCGGTCGTCAGGATCCAAGTCCTCAGGTAAGAGGCATGAGAGGTCGGAGAGACACCATCGTTCCTACGACCCACCCCGACGCTCGCGCGATGCGGCCGGGGGTTCGGGTGACACCACCCACGCGGCTCCGACGGACATCACCGCCTGCCCCACACCTTCGGGTCCCTGGGCATGACGCGACGCCTGAGGAGGTCGAGCGGTACCTCATGGCCATGAAGTCCCTCCCTCCTCAGCCGGGTTCCGTGGTGCCTCTGGGCCCAATGGCCCTGGCTGGAAGGCCTAGCGGGTCGGGTGCTTCGGCTCCGACGCCGTTGGGTGCTTCGGCCCCGGCGCCGCCGGCGACTTCGGTCCCGGCGCCGCAGGCCCTCCCTGGATTCGCTTCCGGATCCGAGTCGTCGCCGGTCGACCTCACTGGCGCCGGCCCAGCGGGTGTAACCCCCGGCGCCTGCTATGGGCGCCGTACCCGATCCTACTCTCGGTCCGGTTCCGGCGTCGGAGCGGCGCCGCTGGGCGCCGCTACCGACGACCTTTGGGGATTTCTATTTCCATGAACTGGCTCCATCTGCTGATCCTGAACTACAGGAGATGGGTGACGAAGGTGATTGGGAGTGGTCTGAGGACCCTCTGGCACGGGAGTGCCAATCTCAACAGGACTGGACATATGAGCTTGGGGAGGCCAGTGGAGTTGACACTTCGCCAGACACTGGATTTGTCTCCCCTCCAACCGTGGCTACGGAGGAGGGGGCTGCTTATAGTGTAGTGTTGACGAGGGCAGCCAAGGCCCTAAACCTTGAGCTCCCTGTCGCGGCCGTGAGGACTAACCTCCTCACTGAGGTCCTTAAACCACAGGCAAGCATCAGTGAGCCTCTACTGCCGTTCAATGAGGCCTTGTGTGACGTTCTTGTGGGCACTTGGTCCAAGCCCGCCACAGGTCCGCCTGTGGATAGGAACGTGGCCAGACGCTACCACCCAGCCCCGAGCGACCCATGCTTTTTATCCACCCATCCCACCCCGAGAGCCTGGTCATCCAGGCCTCCACTTCCCAGACCGCATTCCCGACGGCCCCGCCCGATCGGGAATCCAAGAGGTACGAACAGTTCGGGAAGAAGGTGTTCTCGTGCCTGAGTTTGGGACTGCGGTCAGTCAATACCGCATGCCTCTTGGGCCGCTACACCCACACCCAGTGGGACACGTTCGTGGAAGTGCTGCCACAATGTCCGGAGGAGGCTCGGGCAAAACTCGCCCAAGCCCTTGCGGAGGGTCCAGATGCAGCACGGTATTCCATCCGGTGTGGGCTGGATACAATGGACTCACTGGGCAGGGCGATGGCAACGACAGTGGCGGCCCATGTGACGCCAGTGGGGGGGCAGGGTTCGCCATCACCTCTTCCACTGGCGCACTGTCACATCGGACAGGTGGGTGCTGCAAATCGTCCGAAGGGGCTACTCCCTCCCCTTCGAGGCGACCCCTCCAGCCATGCCACCGCAATTCCACCGTGTGTCGGGGGATCACTTGTGACTTCTGCAAGAGGAAGTCACGGCCCTCATGGCCAAGGGGGCCATTGAGCGCGTTCCTGGGCCGGAAGTAGGGTTTGGTTGTTACTCCCACTACTTTCTGGTACCCAAGAAGGGCAAAGGGGGCCTACGCCCTATCTAGGACCTACGGGACGTCAATGGCTTCCTCCGACAGGAGAAGTTCAAGATGCTGACTCTGGCTCAGGTCTTAGCTGCCCTGGACCCCAGAGACTGGATGGTAGCGTTGGACTTGCAGGATGCTTATTTTCATATCCCCGTCCTGCCGGCCCACCGGTGTTACCTTCGGTTCACGGTAGGCCACGAGCACTTTCAATTTACCGTGCTCCCCTTCGGCCTTACCAGCGCCCCACGGGTGTTCACGAAAGTGATGGCAGTGGTCGCAGCCCATCTGCGCAGGTTTGGGGTGTCAGTCTTCCCCATACCTCGACGACTGGTTGTTGAAGGCGGGCTCGCCCCAGACAGTCGTCAGCCACCTCCAGACTACGGCCGATCTCCTGCACCTGCTGGGGTTCTCCATCAACGTGCCGAAGTCGCACCTGTGTCCCTCCCAGAAGCTCCTCTTCATCGGAGCGGTTCTGGACTCTGCCAGTTTCGGGTTTATCCCCCCGAACAGCGGGTTCGGGATATTCAGGCTATGATTCCGATCTTTTAGCCTTTATCCTGAGTCTCGGTCAGGTTGACGCTGCGGCTTCTGGGGCTAATGGCCTCCTGCATCCTTCTGGTGCATCACGGCCAGTAGCGGATGCGGGCTCTGCAGTGGGACCTGAAGTTTCAGTGGGCCCAGCATCAGGGCAACTTGTCCGACCATGTATTGATCTCTGAGGGCACTGCAAGACAGTTGCAGTGGTGGCTCACGGACCGCGATTGGGTCAGTGGCAGATCCCTCTCCGTACCCCACCCGGTGCACGTAGTTGTGACGGACGCGTCCCTCCTGGGCTGGGGGGAGCACATGGGAGAGGCGGAGATCAGAGGACTCTGGTCTCCGGCGGAGTCCCGGCTACACATCAACCTTCTGGAGCTGCGGGCGATCCATCTTGCACTGAAGGCATTCCTCCCCTCTGTCCGAGGGAGTGTAGTGCAGGTGTTCACGGACAACACCACCGCCATGTGGTACTGCAACAAACAGGGCGGGGTGGGGTCGTGGACCCTATGCCAGGAGGCTCTGCGCCCCTGGCAGTGGCTGGAACATCAGGGCGTGACCCTGGTGGTTCAACACCTGGCAGGTTCCCTGAACGCCAGGGCGGACAAACTCAGCCGCCGGTGCATGATGGATCACGAATGGCGTCTGAGCTGGGACGTGGCACAAGGCCTCTTTCAGCAGTGGGGAGAGCCTTGGTTAGATCTTTTCGCCACAGAAGAGAACGCGCAATGTCATCAGTTCTGCACGTTGGAGTTTCCAAGGCGGCACTCGCTTGGAGACGCTTTTAGTCACGAATGGAGTTGCGGTCTATTGTACACCTTTCCGCCTATACCACTTCTGCCCAGAGTGCTGAAGAAGATAAGGCGCGATCGGGCCCATGTTAGCCTTGTGGCTCCGGACTGGGCACGAAGATACTGGTATCCCGAGCTACTCAGCATGTCAGTCGGTCCCCCCGATTCGTCTGCCTCTTCGGGAGGACCTTCTGTCGCAGCAGCAGGGGACGGTCCTCCACCCGAACCTGTCCAGTCTCCACCTATGAGCTTGGAGATTGAGCGGCGACAGTTGAGGCCATTTGACTTGCCTCCCGAAGTCTGTAATGTCATTCTGGCAGCCAGGCGTCCCTCCACTAAGTCGTTATACGCCTGCAGGTGGAACAGATTTGTGGCATGGTGCACAGCGGAGGCTGTGGATCCACTCTCTGCACCCCTTTCTGAGGTTCTCCTCTTCCTTCTTTCTGTTGCCCAGCAGGGCTCTGCTCTGGGCACTGTCAAGGGCTACCTTTCTACCCTTTCCGCCTTCTTAAGGCTACCTGATCAGCCTTCCTTGTTCAAGTCCCCAATTTTAAATAGGTTTTTGAAGGGCATCGCACACGTTTCCTCCTGTTCCCTTCGTGATGCCCCAGTGGGACTTGAATCTTGTGCTTACCTACCTAATGTGTGCTCCCTTTGAGCCGCTCCATAACTGTCTACTCCGTCTTCTTACCTTGAAGACTGCTTTCCTGATTGCCATCACCTCTGTCAGGAGAGTGAGTGAGCTTCAGGCACTTTCTTCTTCACCTCCTTTCCTCTCTGTTCATCCGGACAAGGTTGTGTTGCGGACAAGACCCTCTTTCCTGCCCAAGGTTGTCAAGGCCTTCCACATCGGGCAGTCCATTACCCTGCCCACATTCTTTCCGCCTCCGCATCCCTCGAAAGAGGAAGAGAGGCTCCACCGTCTGGACCCAAAACGTGCGCTCTCTTACTATCTGGATCGCACACGCCAGTTCCGGGTGGATGACCAACTCTTTGTTGGTTACGTGGGCGCTAAGAAGGGAAAGGCAGTGCACAAGAGGACCATCCCGCGGTGGATCATCTTGTGTATCCAGGTGTGTTACTCCTTGGCTAAGAAGGAACCCCCTTGTTGGACTGAGGGCTCATTCCACTCGGGCCACGGCGACTACCACTGCCCTAGGCCGAGGAGTGCCCTTGCAGGACATTTGCCAGGCAGCTACTTGGACCTCGCTGCGCACGTTTGCAAGACACTATTGCCTGGACAGCCAGGTCCGGAGGGATGGCTCTTTGGCCGTTCCGTCCTCCAGGACTTTCTGGTGTGATTATTGGTTCGCAGACCCACCACCGGGGTTGGTATTGCTGGGGTATCTATTCTAAGGTAAGGAATCTATCACTAACGTGTCACTTTCAGATGCACAAGTTACTACTTGTGTAACGATATATCTGTAAGAGACATTAGTTAGTGATAGATTCCTTACCGACCAACCCATCCTCCCCGTTCTGCGAACCGATATCTAGGGTTAAGGTCATCCCCTTTCAGGCCCCTAGTTTCATGGCAACAGTGTTGGTTCTATCATGGCTCTGCGTATCTGGCGCGGAAAAGCTGTGTATCAGAACTGACGTCAGCGCGCATTGGCTCCGACGACGTCATTCCGGCGCTAACGACGCAGACGACGGATGCGGAGCCGCGGACGACGCCTCCTGGCGTGCAGGGGTATTGCTACGCAAACTTTTCCGGATCCAGTCTGACGCCTGGGGATATTCTAAGGTACGGAATCTATCACTAACTAATGTCTCTTACAGATATATCGTTACACAAGTAGTAACTTGTGCGCCAAGAACAGATGGATACTAGGTAAGTAGCATTTTCCTTTCCTAACCCCAAATCTTGGAGATTCTATATTTCAGTGCAAGACTATAAGCTAGAATTATGCATGTTTAAAGTTCTTTAAAATCACAGCAAAAACATTTTCCACAGGCTTAAGATAAAAACATGCGAATACTCCTGCATTTGATCAATCTGCTGCTTTAAGAATTTGTTCCAGGCGTTCACCAAAGAAATGCACCTTGCTGGCTATCGCCGCCGCTCCTAATGGATACCAAACACTTACATCCACACCACCCTCACCCATCTGGCAGTCGTAGCCAAACTCACTGCTCTAAACAGTTTTACACAAGACAATAACAATTGATGTTCTTCAGTATTAGGGTGTCTTTCATAGATTCACATGCCTGAATCATTCCCCGTCGTCGGAGTGGGAGTCCCACGGTATATAAAAAAGCAATAATATGCTATAATAACATTGGAAAAACCAGTAATTCCCAACTAGGAAGTAAAGTAGCCCAAGCTACAGTAGAAAAAACTTCCACACTCATGACTATCCTAGTCATTTTATATAGTCCAAACTACAGCCAATCAGGCGACAGCACCCACCAGAATGTTCTCCCCAGAGGCTCAGGCTCTCAGATTTTCTACCGCATGTCGTGTGAAGGGAGTCTCCCTGAGGTCTGCTCAGTTTTCTTCAATTTTCTTACTTTTTCTTCAATTTTTTCTTCATAACATCAGTTTTGTAATGTCTTCTTACATGAAGTCTACCTTCAGACGTCACTTGTGGAAAGCTGAGACCTTTTCCTTTGAACCCTCCTGAAGAGTTTATGGACCAGCACTCTGCCTGTCTCTGACATGGTAGGAGGAGAAGGGGTTGTTCTTGTGCTTAGACTATACCCCCCTTCTGATGTGGGAGGATTTTTTTGTTTGTCCTGCACATTAAGGTTTTAAGTGATGCTTCTCCTCTACTTCACCAGCTGAAGTAACATCACAATAAAGGGGTCTCTGGCCTTCTTTGAGTCTGTGCCTCCCACATTTACGCCCACAAGATTTACTCTCAGGCGTCTAGACTCACACTGCGCACTTTTCTACGTGAAAATGTGCCAGCTTGTCGACGTTACGGTCGATATAATCACTGAGGACAATCTCTGCCGTCACTGGTGCTCTGCAATGACAGTGCCTCCAGGCTTTCGTCGATGACCGTGAGGACAGTGCCCTCTTGTCAACTGCATGCTCGTCGACCACTGCGAGTTTTGTCGATGGTAAATGTCTTTGACAGTTGGCCTCGTCGACGGTAGGCTCGTCGACGATAGGCTCGTCGACGGTGGCCTCGTCGACGGTGGCCTCGTCGACGGTAGGCTCGTCGACGGTAGGCTCGTCGACGGTGGCCTCGTCGACGGTGGCCTCGTCGACGGTGGCCTCGTCGACGGTAGGCTCGTCGACGGTGGGCTCGTCGATGGTGGGCTCGTCGACGGTAGGCTCGTCGACGGTAGGCTCGTCGACGGTAGGCTCGTCGACGGTAGGCTCGTCGACGGTGGGCTCGTCGACGGTGGGCTCGTCGACGGTGGGCTCGTCGACGGTGGCCCCGTCGACGGTGGCCTAGTTGACGGTGGCCTCGTCATCGGTAGGCTCGTCGACGGTAGGCTCGTCGACGGTAGGCTCGTCGACGGTAGGCTCGTCGACGGTAGGCTCGTCGACGGTGGCCTCGTCGACGGTGGCCTCGTCGACGGTGGCCTCGTCGACGGTGGCCTCGTCGACGGAGAGCTCTGTAGACGGTAGGCTCGTCCATAGACGGTGACCTCGTCGACGGTAGGCTCGTCGACGGAGAGCTCTGTAGACGGTAGGCTCGTCGACGGAGAGCTCTGTAGACGGTAGGCTCGTCCATAGACGGTGACCTCCATGGATGGTGACCTCCGTAGACGGTGACCTCCGTAGACGGTGACCTCCGTAGACGGTGGGCTCCGTAGACGGTGGGCTCCGTAGACTGTGGGCTCCGTAGACTGTGGGCTCCGTAGACTGTGGGCTCCGTAGACTGTGGGCTCCGTAGACTGTGGGCTCCGTAGACTGTGGGCTCCGTAGACTGTGGGCTCCGTAGACGCTGAGCTCTGTAGACGCTGAGCTCTGTAGACGCTGAGCTCTGTAGACGCTGAGCTCTGTAGACGCTGAGCTCTGTAGACGCTGAGCTCTGTAGACGCTGAGCTCTGTAGACGCTGAGCTCTGTAGACGCCGAGCTCTGTAGACGCCGAGCTCTGTAGACGCCGAGCTCTGTAGACGCCGAGCTCTGTAGACGCCGAGCTCTGTAGACGCCGAGCTCTGTAGACGCCGAGCTCTGTAGACGCCGAGCTCTGTAGACGCCGAGCTCTGTAGACGCCGAGCTCTGTAGACGCCGAGCTCTGTAGACGCTGAGCTCTGTAGACGCTGAGTTCCTTCAACATTCAACTTCGACGCCAGTTGACTTCGTTAACGGATGACCCTGTCAACTGTTGGATTCGGCGACGGTTGAGCCTGTTGACAGTTGGTTTCACACTCTATTGACTTTTATGCACAGTTCTTTTGTAGACGATTTATTTAGTCGACGGCAGCTTTCCGCTACATCCACGTGATGGCGTGATGGCTTTTTACTTCCGCCATTATTCTTCTTGGGCAGCACATAGCCGTATGAGCATGTTTTTTCTTCAGGTCAGAATTATGTATTTCTGACAGCAAGACTGCCACGGCCTGCACCATGGCGGGATTACGTCTTCTCTTACAACTGGAGTTCTTTTGTATTCACCTTCGGTGAATATTGGAGGTTTTCCCCTCCTTATGAAGAGAGCGGCGAATCGGTTTTCCCCACTTTCCCCTCGTCCTGGGGAAACCACAGAAACAAGTTTGTTCACTTCCTATCATAGACTTTATTTAGAAAGAAGGTGTTAAACTCATGCAGGGGCCAAACTCTGTGCCGGTGTTTTTTCCACGCCTTGAAAAGACGTGTGAAGCTCCCCACTATTCACCTGCTTTTCTAATCTCTCAGCCTACCCTGACTCAGTCATTACTCAGGCGGCACAGCGATTATCTTGCAAGCCAGTGGGCAGGTATGCCGCCAGATGTGCTCTGACATGTGGGCGCTAGTAGAACTTATTCCAGAATCCTCCAAGCCTCACACTTTGCAGATCCTGCAGGAGGGAGAGAGAGAGAGAGAGAAGTGCATCAGAAATAATACATTGTGCAGCGGACATTGCGTGTACAGGTTTTCGACAGCTCGCAAGAGGGGCAGTCTGGCGAAGACATTTTTGCTTCAATGCTACGTCTTTCGCAAGGAGGTTCAGACTTCAATACTTCACTTGCCTTTTGATTGAGAATCCCTTCTGGCCAGCACACAGATACTGCCCGCACCCTCTGGCTATAGAATCGCAGCCTTTTCGTGGTGCCGAGGACGTAGATCCACTTCCTTTCGGTTCAAGGGAGTTCCATCCAGTATTGGCTCCTACAATCAGAACCAACTGCGTTACTCAAATCAAACGCAGTCATATGGGCAAAGTACCAACAGTTCCTCCATAGAAAATCATCATACAGCCGAGGCAACTCTTCTAAGAAACAATGGATTACCTTGAACCCACCTTTATTCCCTCCAAAAACGTTGGAGGTCTAATATCTCACTTTTGTTCCAATTGGTCAAAGGTGACAGAAGACCGTTTGGTTTTTTAAACCTCATGCCCAAGGGCACACTCTAGAATTTGTCAAATTTCCCTTTTTTCTACACTTCCAAAGGGACCTCCACCTTTCTCATCTACGGGAGTCGTTTGCACAAGTGTCTATATGGATACAAACAGGGACCGTCGGAGTGGTTCCGAATCTCCAACAGCGTTAGGGTTTACTCTCAGTTCCTCCTCAACAAGCAAATCTGGAAAGTAGCGCATGATTTTAGATCTTTGCGCAAACTTTACCAATGTTGTACCTCAAGAAAGTCCTGAAGTTCTTATGCCAGAGCGACTTTATAACTATATTCAACCTCCAAGATGTCTATTTTGATGTGTCAATTCTTCCTAAGCACAGGAAGTGGCTACGCTTTACAATAGGTACAAAACATTTTCAATTTAAGTCCTACCTTTTGGACTTAGGTCGGCTTCACGTTTCTTTACGTAGATCCTGACACCAGTGGCAGCCTATCTACGTCTGCAAGGCATACAAATTCATCATTACTGAGACAACTGTATAATAAGGGCTCGCTCTTATTTTCAGGCAGTGCAGCACACCCAGACTTGTCAGTCACTGTTTCCAATAAATCATGACCAGTCCCAACTAGTACTAGCTCCGATATGAACGTTTCTCAGAGCATCAATCCATACAAACCTAGCAAAGGTATTTGTCTCACACGAACGACGGGCCTGCAGCTCCCACTTGGTGGTGCTTCTACAGATTACACATAAGAAAATTGCTAGAGGAGCTAGACATGAAGTGGTTGCAGGTCTCCAGTTCAATCGAAGATCTCATTCTAATCACTCCTCAGATGCAAGAGGCCTTTTTGTTTGGTGGGTCCAAGAAAGAAATTTGTAGAAGATGTGTGCGTTTCCTTCAAGAAGCGCCAAAATTGCACAATCACCACAGACTCATCCCTCGAAGGTTGGGGAGCATATCTTCAAGGGTTGAAGGTCACGGGAAATGGAACCCTCAACAAGAGGCTTGGCACATCAATCTGCTAGAGCTAGGTGCCATCTTCTTAGCCCTCAAATCCTTTCGTGCAATCATTCAAGGGGCCACAGTATTGGTTCGCTCAGACAATACTTCAAGTATGCATTACTTAAACAAACAGGGAAGAACGAGGTTGGTTCTTCTATCTCATGAAGCCCAAGAGGTATGTGCTCGGGCGATACGACACAGGATCAATCTCTTGGCTGTTCATATGCCGTGAGTTGCAAATGTGCTGGCGGACACCATCAGCAGGTCAACGGTGTCCAACAACGAATGGGAATTGCATCAGCCAACAGCGGATCGAATCTTCCAGCAGTGGGGTCATCCCGATCTGGACCGCTTTGCGACAAAAAAGAACAGCAAATGCCTGTTTCTTTGCAAGCTGGCTTCCCCACAGGGACTCGCAAGGGAAGGCATTTTCGATAAACTGGTCTCAAATATATGCTTATGCCTTTCCTCCGATACCGTTGGTTACGGGAGTTCTCCGGAAGATGAAGAAAGAACCGTGTCGCTTGATTCTCTTCGCCCCCAGGTGGCTTCGCCAATTCTGGTCCACCGAACTTCTTCTCCTCTCTGAGTGCGATCCAATACAGTTTCGACCAATACCGAATCTCCTCTCCATTCTGAATGGTTAGATTTGCCATCCGGATCCGGCTTCTCTGAAATTAGCAGCTTGGCGTTCTGAGCACCTTGAATTAGCTCATCTGAATATCTTGACGGATTGTAAGGAGGTACTGGCTTACGCGAAAGCACCTGCTAAAAGAAAGACATACAGACTTTAATGGTAAAGAATCTGCATTTGGTGTTAATCTGCTGGGTTTCACCCATTTCATGCAACGCCGGACCAGATATTACCTTTTTTCTTGCACTTGGCAAGATCAGGCTTATCTCATGCAACGTTGAAGGTCTTTTTGGCAGCCATTTCAAGGTAATGTCAGGATGGGTCCACCTCTCTTTATTCTTCAAGAATACAACAGTTCTTTAAAGGACTATTCAGAATGTTTCCCCCTGTACGTCGTCCGCCTCCATCATGGTATTTTAATGTAGTTTTAGCGCAGCTCATGCGCCACCCATTTGAGCTAATTCACAGGGTGTATTTCAAATTCCTAATATGGAACGTTTCTTTTTTGGTAGCATTAACTTCATCTAGAAGAGTCAGTGATGTTCAAGCTGTCACCGTCAATTCACCTTTCTGGCAATTCACGTCCAATTCTGTGGTGCTACGTACAAACCCAAGGTTTATGCCGAAGGTGCCTTTGTTTTTTCACCAAAACGAACCAGTCATCTTAAAGATGTTTTTTCCTAATCCGCAATCCCCTGCGGAGAGGGCATTACATACCCTTGACATCAGAAGATGTTTAAAATTCTATTTGCAAAGGACCTCTGCCATTCGCAAATCTGATCAACTGTTTATTGCCTATGGAAAGATACGGCAAGGACAAGCAGTGTCTAAACAAACCATAGCTAGATGGATTTCTGCAGCTATTGACTTTTGCCATCTTCAAGCTGGAAGACCTTTACAGACAATTCCAAGAGCTCACTCTGCAAGAGCTGTTTCTTCCTCGACTGCTCTTTTCGCTGGAGTTCCTAGTCAGCAAATCTGCAGAGCAGCGACTTGGTCCAGCAGACATACTGTCACCAGGCATTATTGTTCAGAGGCTGCCAGCAAGGCTGATACGTCAGTGGGTCAAGCGGTTCTACGCAATCTTTTCAGATAAGATGAGCCTCTGTTTTTCCATCCTCATCTGTACTGCTTTCCAGACGCTTATTCCATGCCTAAGTTGGGTGCATTCTCAGTGATTGCAAGTTTTTTCATGCATATATGAATGTTGGCATTTTATTATGTGAATGTATATACTAGCTATGTACAAACTTATGTTACAAAAAGCGTCTTCCAAGCATTATTTCGGTACTGCTATCTACTCTGATTCAGGCATGTGAATCTATGAAAGACACCCTAATACTGGAGAAGAACAATAGTTACTTACCTGTAATCTGTGGTTCTCCAGTATTGGTGTCTTTCATAGATTCACATGCAACCCGCCCACCTCCCCTCTGAGGCTCTTTAGTCTAGGATGTTTTTAGCTTCACTCCTGTGCGAGAAAATCTGAGAGCCTGAGCCTCTGGGGAGAACATTCTGGTGGGTGCTGTCGCCTGATTGGCTGTAGTTTGGACTATACAAAATGACTAGGATAGTCATGAGTGAGGAAGTTTTTTCTACTGTAGCTTGGGCTACTTTACTTCCTGGTTGGGAATTACTGGTTTTTCCAATGTTATTATAGCATATTATTGCTTTTTTATATACCGTGGGACTCCCACTCCGACGACGGGGAATGATTCAGGCATGTGAATCTATGAAAGACCCCAATACTGGAGAACCACAGATTATAGGTAAGTATCTATTGTTCATAAACATCTGCCCAAATCTCACTCATTCTGCTCTCATATATTTCAAAGATCTCACCACACGCAATTGCAGATAATCATCAAACCTTCCAGAAAATAATCGCTGAGGACATATTTTTTGCAGTCAGTGACAAATTAAATGATACTCCATTATGATTGTAAACTATATTACTCCCTTCCAAAGCTCTTACATCTGCATTTTTCTTTGCAGGAAGCAAGGCTAAAAAGTGAAGCCAAATTGCCTGATAACTGACTCCAAAAGAGACATTTATTAGAAGGCACATTTTCTAACAACTATACTTTGGCTTCAATAGCATTAATTATCCAGCTAACTAAAACATCTCTTCCTGTACACTTCCCTTCAACTAACGTATGACCAGCAGAAAATGCCGACCTGTAACAATTAATTGTCCCATAAAACGAACCTTACCTGTACAAATTTCTAAGAAAGTTAATGACTCTGTGTAGAAGCCCTGTCTGTGGACCAATGTTCCCAAACCTGTCGTGCACCAATATATCTCTTCTTTATTCCTGGAGCCCAAGACTGTCTGAGTAATTACTGAGCCTCTTATAAAAGTCCTTCAAATCTTTATTCACCCCTGAAATCTTCCAATAAGAAGGTTCAGGGTTCCATTGGCTACCAGTGGATACCCTTCTCTGCCCGGTCCCAAAAGCAAACTTTGACTGGCTGGTATTAAAAAGGTATAGCTATTACTAATTCCATTACCCCAGAAACAAAGCTTGACTCACCCACCCAAAAGAAGTCACTTTTATGATATGAATCCTCTGTCTTCTCAGCACCAAAAGAACTCTCTGAATTAAAGCAAAAGGAGGGAACGCAAACCCCTTCAGTACCCTCCAATTTTGCTAAAAAGCATACACCGCATAAGCTCCCAGATTGTGCCTCCAGCTGTAAAGGTTTCAGAGCTATGTCTATTGGGACGCAAAAAGATTCACTTCTAAAGGACCACAAAAGATCCTTAATTATCAATAAAAGTTCTCTGATCCAACCTCCATTTGCTGTAATCTTTCAAATAATTTGGATTTCTGTCCATTACACAATGTACTTGGCCTGGAAAGTATTCTGTTTTCAATCCCATCTTGTATTCCAAAAAACGCTCCTTTGTTGTTGCCGACAAATTACATGATCTGCTCCCTCACAAACATTTCACATATTATACCGCTGACACATTGTCCGTCTTGAATAGATTGTTACAATTTCCAACATTTCCTTTGAAACTCTTAATTCAAACATGCCTGTCTTCAGCCCCAAACAATTTATATGCAACTGCTTCGTCTCCCAAGACCATTTTCCTCCAGTCTCATTTTACCCCAACTGGGCTCTCCAGCCGTATAAATTGCATCCGTTCCTAGATGCCGTATGTCGAAGCACCAAACATTTTTTCATGCCTGTATGTTGTATAACCACCAAATCAGCTCCTCTTGTTATAGATATCAGATCCGCATACCAGAACCCGCTCCTTGGTCTTCACGAGTTCCCCAGCTATATGATTGCTTCCTTGAAACCTATGGTATTAGGTATCAAACACCTTGTCTTAATAAATCCTTACTGATGCCAGCAGTCGATTCATTAAGTCTTGCACCCGGAAGACACCTTAGAGGTGCCCCCTGAAAACCTACCAACCTCTAGTGTGCTGGCTGTCTGGTGTAGACCAGCCTACCACCACTGAGTGCTGACCTTGCAGGTGAGAGCTCACGCTCTCTGAGGGCAGAAACAAAACCTGCTCCTCGGGGATGTATTGTTATGTTTTGCAGCGTGAATCTTTCTGGATTCACTATGCTGTGCATATTCCGCGGTCTTGTGGTTGGGTCCGGATTCGTAGTCTTTTCTTTGTTTTTTTTTTTTTTTTGTAGCCCTTGTGGGCGTCGGCGTCACACCTCCTCGGGCGCATTTCCAGTGACGTCGGCATGCTTCCTGCGGAAGCTCCCACTCTTGGGCGCCATCTTCAGATTCTTTTTTCCGCGGTCGGGTCTGGATCGTTCCCGTTGGGCTCCAGACATTTTTGGAGAAAGTACTGAGAAGAGTGGAAGTTGGAGGAGATATTGGAAGAAGAAGACTAGAGAAGACTTCGCAGAACACTGACGAAGAGGAGAGAAGGTGAAAACCTCGAGAACTTCGACGATCGTCGACGTCCACGCACTCAGTGAGGCCTGAATGCACGAGGATGGACAACACGCCGTTCAAGTTCTGCCCGACCTGCAGACACAAGTACGCACAAAAAGACCAGCACCCGGTTTGCAACCTCTGCCTACCGGTAGAACACAGAAGCGAGGACTGCAACGCCTGCGCCGTCTTCGCCCAGAAGACCCTCCGGGTGAGGAAGATAGAGAGGGTAGCACACGCCGCCCTCGGAGGAAAATCCCCGACGCCATCGCTGTACGAGCTGGGGATGTCCTCAGAGGAGGAGGACAACGCTGCCGCCGAAGACGACGGCTACACGGTCGTAGAGACCGATTACAAGAAGACACCTGATAAGGTAGGAGACTCGATGTCCTATAAGAACACGAGAGACCCTGAGTCTCGAAAGCACGAGGCCAAGAGCCCGAAGGCGCCGACGCAGCGACATCTGCCGTCCGCGACCACAAGCAGGCCCAGCGGATCCTCGGAGAACGAGTCCATGGCGCCGAAGGCTGTTGACCAGCAGAAAGCGTCGAAGATCGTCGCCGAAAAGGGCCGATCGACGTCGAGGGAGAAAGACCCTAAAGCCTCGGCAACGTCCAAGGACCCGAAAGCCAGTTCGACGTCCAAGCCGTCGACGCCGAAGATCTCGACGCCGAGCCAGGCGTCGAAGAGAGGAGCCGAACGTTCCGAAGCCGAAAACGCGGCCGAGGTGGAAAGTAAAAGACGTCGGCTGGAAGCCGAGATGGCGAGCCTCTTGCAGCGGAGGAAGGAGGTCGCCGCCGAGATGAGTGCGTTCACGATTCCACACAAGACCAAGCACGCCGTGCTAGATCTGGTCGAGGAGGAAGAGGAACATGTGGACGACCATGTGCCTAGCGACGAGATGGTCGACGACCGGGAAGCTGAAGAGAATCCCTACGAGGATTACAGCTACGAGGACGAAGAGGGCAGTAGAGTGGACGACGGGTCGGTCACCTCTGACCCACGCGAGGAGGACTACCTAGACGTCGACACCGAGAGCCCGGAGGAGGCGGTCGACTCGTACCCCTCGAGACCCTCGCCGCCGGAGGACATCAGGGCATACAACTCGGCGATACAATCTGCCGCAACTGCATTCAAGTTAAAGCTCGACGAAGAAAAGCAGAAAGCAGACTTCCTGCTAGAGACATTGCTCCCAACACAAACAAGAAGCCAGTTCCTCCCAATGCTCGAGAGCGTCTTGGCGCAGGGAAAGGAAGCGTTCAAAGAGCCCGCAACATGCAAGGCAGTAACTCCCAGAACAGAGAAAAAATACAAGCACTCCTCGAAGGACCCGGCCTACATTCGAGGCGAGGTCTCCGCTGACTCCATTATCACGGCCACAGCTAGGAAGAGGGCGAGCGTATCTACTACCTCGGGCCCACCGCCGGATAAGGAGAGCAAGAGGATGGATCTGGTGGGGAGAAGGATCGAGCAAAATGCCGCGACCCACTGGCGCATGGCTAATTCCAACGCCCTGTTAAACAGGCACATGTACCAAATCATGGAGGGGCTGGGGCACTTGGTGAAGGACCTACCCCAGGAGGCCAGGCAGAAGGCTGAAAAATTGATCGAAGAAGGGAAGAACGCGGCAAATTCTTGCCTGAAGACGGCCCTGGACGGAGCAGACACCGCCAGCAGGCTAATGATGATGGGTGTCACGGAGAGGAGACACGCCTGGCTCAGGATCTCGGGGTTCAAACCCGAGGTGCAACACAGTATCCTGAACACACCGTTCAACGGCGAAACACTTTTCGGAGCAACGGTTGACGACAAACTATGCCAACTCAAAAAAGATAACGAGACTGCAAGATCCATGGGGGCATTGCAGTTCAGAGGCAACAGAAGAGGCACCCCGGCACGGAGGCCCGGCGGGAGAGGTGGAAACCAGCCAGGTACATCGCACCAGGCCTTCCAGCAGACGCACCAGGCAGACTCGCAGGCTCAGCAAGGTCACCAGAAGCAGTCCTGGCAATACCAACCAAGGGGCCAGTCCTTTCGAGGGAGAAATGGACGTGGCCAGAATAGAAGAGGGGGGCAGCAGCCCACCTCGAAGTGACTTCACACTCCCTCGGGTGCCCGATCACAGAAAAGATCCCAGGGGGCACCGCGTACAAAGGGGTCAGGACAATCTAATGACCTACGACCACATGACACCAGTGGGAGGAAGATTAAAGTTCTATCTCCAGGAATGGAGAGAAATAACATCAGACAAATGGATCCTAAACATCATTCAATTCGGATACTGCTTGGAGTTGGAGAAAAAACCAACAAACAGAAAACCAAGGGGGAAGCCACCAGCAAAAGAACAGCTGGCGAGACTTCAGGAAGAAGTGCAAGAACTTCTACAAAAAAAGGCCATAGAAAGAGTTCCCTTCAGGGAAAGGAACAAGGGAATATACTCAACGTACTTCCTAGTACCAAAGGTCGACGACAAAATGAGACCCATCCTAGACCTGAGGTTCCTCAACAAATTCATAAGAACACAAAAGTTCAAAATGACCTCCTTGCAGGAGGTGCTGCCGCAGTTGCAGGTCGGAGACTTCATGGTCACGATAGACCTCAAGGACGCCTACTTACACATACCGATGAACGACAAGCATATGCTCAGGTTCGCTATCGGAGGAGGCCACTACCAGTTCACAACGCTGGCCTTCGGACTGAAATCAACACCGAGGGTATTCACGAAGTGCCTCGCGGCAGTCGCAGCGCACTTACAAAGACAGGGGATACACGTATACCCTTACCTCGACGACTGGCTGGTGAAAGCAAGCTCGTACCAGAAGTGCAAGCAGCATGCACATACAGTGACGAGCACACTCATAAACTTGGGGTTCTCCGTCCATTGGAAGAAATCATCAATGGAGCCGGAGCAAGTGAAGATCTTCCTGGGGGCAGAGATCAACACCGTACAGGGCAAAGTGTTCCTCAGCGAGAAGAGAGCAAAGGCACTGGTCAAGGAAACTCGCCTATACCGGAAGGGGCAAGCTCGGACAGTGAGGACTGCGAGCAAGATCATGGGAATGATGGCATCATGCATCCACCTAGTGCCGAATGTGCGGCTCCACATGAGACCCATGCAAGAATGGCTGCAGGAACAATGGTCACAGGCTTCGGGCAGTTGGGAGGATCTTGTGGTGGTGACGCACGCAGTGCAGAAGGAGATGGCATTGTGGACCCTGGGGAACCTAACAAGGGGGCAGCCTCTTACACTCCCAACTCCGACAGTGACCATCACCACGGACGCATCCCTGAAGGGATGGGGCGCTCACATGGAGGAGCTCAAAGTGAGGGGTCTTTGGACGCCAGCAGATGCAACAAAGCACATCAATTACCTACACTGAAGACAATCTTCCTTGCACTGAAAGCCTTCCAGACAAGACTGTACAGGCAGAGGGTGTTGCTACAGACAGACAACACCACGGCGATGTTCTACATCAACAAACAGGGTGGAACACAGTCGACAACGCTTTCGACGCTGGCGCAGGAGATATGGAGGTGGGCCATCCCTCTCCAGATAGACTTGCTAGCCATACACCTACCAGGCAAGGAGAACATTCAAGCAGACTGGCTGAGCAGACAGACCTCGGCATCCCACGAGTGGGAGCTCAATGCTCAGGAGACGAGGAGGCTGTTCAACAGGTGGGGGACACCATCAGTGGACCTGTTTGCAACACGCCAGAATGCGAAATGCCGAAACTTCGCATCCAGACAACACGAAGAAGGGTCCCTTGGGAATGCCCTATGGATAGATTGGTCCGGGAAATTTGCATACGCTTTTCCCCCGATACCGCTGATACACAGAGTGCTGAGCAAGTGCAGGGCGAGCACCATGACCCTGATACTGGTCGCGCCGCAGTGGGCGAGGCAGACTTGGTACTCGCAGATCATGGAGATGGCGCAGTGTGTGCCCCACAGATTCAGCAGGAGAAAGGACCTGCTCTCCATGCAGAACGGAGAGGTGCTGCACCCAGAACCAGAGAGCATGAGCCTAGTAGCATGGCTCCTGAGGACATCGAATTCGCACATTTAAAACTGCCAGAGAGCACCCTCAAGGTCCTTCGGGAGGCACGAAGGCCCAGCACAAGGAAGTGCTATGTCGCGAAGTGGAAAAGGTTCACGATGTGGTGCAGGAGGGAGAGACTTCACAATAAAATGAAGAAGGACTCCACGGTACTGAAGTACCTGACACACTTACTGGACAAAAAGCTCAGCTCGTCCTCCTTGAGAGTTCACCTGTCGGCTATAGTGGCATACACAGGGGTGAGATGGGCAGAAGCTTCTTCACATCACAAGTTGTAAAGAGGTTCCTCGAAGGAGCAAAAAGGATTGCACCACCCAAGCGGGTGCCACCACCGGCATGGAACTTAAACGTGGTCCTGACAGAACTCATGAAGGAGCCCTTCGAGCCGCTTCACAAGGCCTCTTTGAAGATGCTAACTATGAAAACTGCTTTCCTGGTTGCAATTACGTCCTTACGCAGAGTGAGCGAACTGCAAGCGTTAACGCTACAGGAGCCCTGTGCCCTGTGAGCCCTGTTTACAAATACACAATGACAGGGTGGTGATGAGGACCGACCCACACTTCATGCCGAAGGTGGTGTCCAGGTTCCACATGAACCAGTCCATACAGATACCGAGTTTTTTCCAAAAACCAACCACTAGCGCAGAGTGAGCTCTGCATACCCTGGACGCCCGAAGGGCGGTCATGCATTACATCGAAAGGACAAAAGGACACAGGAAAACGAAACAGTTCTTTGTGTCGTTCGCCAACAGTTACATGGGCAAAGCAGTCACTAAGAACACTATTGCACGATGGATCGCGCAAACAATCCAACTCTGCCACAAAGGGGCAGGAGAAGAACTGGCAGAGGGGGCACGCGCCCACTCCATTAGGAAGAAGGGGGCTACAATAGCCTTCCTGGCCAATACACCCATACAAGACATATGCCTGGCGACAAACATGGGCTTCGGTGCACACATTCACGAAGCACGATTGCGTGGATGTTCAGATGAACAAGGAAGCACAAGTCGGACAAAGGGTGCTCCAGCATATATTCAGAAACCAGAGCTCATCTTCCACCCAGCCACCACGGAAGTGAGAAACGCTACGAAATCTATGCACAGCATAGTGAATCCAGAAAGATTCACGCTGCAAAACGAATAGTTTCTTACCTGTCGGTGTAGTTTTGCAGCTTGAAGATCTTTCTGGATTCACTAGCGAACCCACCCACCTCCGCCAGAAAGATGAGGCTGGAGAGAGAAGAGGTGGTCAAAAAAAAAAAAAAAAAGGTGATAGGAGGAGAAGAAGTAACAGCATATAAGGACAAGTGGTATAGAAATTATCACCTTGAATAGAACATTGCCATTGCTTCGGAAAAGAAGGAAACACGGAAAAAAGAATCCGAAGATGGCGCCCAAGAGTGGGAGCTTCCGCAGGAAGCATGCCGACGTCACCGGAAATGCGCCCGAGGAGGTGTGACGCCGACGCCCACAAGGGCTACAAAAAAAAAAAAAAAAACCAAAGAAAAGACTACGAATCCGGACCCAACCACAAGACCGCGGAATATGCACAGCATAGTGAATCCAGAAAGATCTTCAAGCTGCAAAACTACACCGACAGGTAAGAAACTATTCGTTAAGAATTGTTTAAAGCGTGCAAATACCACAAGGTGTCTTGGCTCTGTCTGAAAGGCAAGCAGGTGATGTTTAGAGGTAAATAACAAGGTCTTGATGTCACCTCCAAGCAGAATGGCTAGTAAACTTCATATCAAGGAAGGAGGCTTCAAAGGCCTCTGCCGCTTTTGATAAGAAACCTTGACTTCCACCAGACAGGGGAAATGCCACCCCCTGCCCAGGGCCCATTTGGCACCAGGTAGGCAGGAAACTTAGCTAGTCAAGAGGCATGTTTACTATCAGACTAGTTACACCCCTAAGGTGGGTTACCTGAATTTAACACAAACAGTATAATTCCACAATATTGATTTCTGGTCAAATTAGATGCACTAGGTTAGGGTTATGCCCACTCCCCAAAGGAAGTGGTCATGTAGGGGGTGTAAGCTCACCAAAGGTAAGGTATGTAGCTCATTGGCTACTACGTTACACTTCCCTTTACGCCCTAAATTGAGTATTTAGGTGGCACCCCTTACACCAGGAACTCTGATTCGACTGGCACAAGAAGATGAAGACAAAGTAGAGTGAAGAAGTGAGAACTGAGGAGCAGTTGCAAACCTTTTGATGCCAAACCCTGTTTTCACCTGCCCCAACAATTTCGATAAACTGCCTCGCCCTGCTGCTGTGCATCTGCCAACAAGTCTGGTGGATTGCCAGCATTTCACAAACAAATTGCCAGCAATCTCCCTTACATTGGAGGAGCTACTCCTCTGCAGCTTGCAGCTACTAAACAGAAAAGCCCAGACCACCGTTCTGCCACTCCCAGGTCTCACCGTGACAGCAGTCGCTGCCCAGAAAGAGTTCGCTGTGCTCCAGGAGGTCAGATCTTCTCCCCACCTAGTGAGAAGACGTCAGGACCAACCGGAGCCATATAGCACCAATACCTGGGGTACCGGACCCCTTGCAGCAACCAAAACCTGTCTCCGTCCAATCCGGACTCAAGGTCCGGGCAGCCATCGAGGGACATCTGCACAACAGAGACCCACTTCCAGAGTGACCCAGCTACCCCGTTTGTGTCCCCTCAACTTAGAGACTGACAATTGAGTGCCCATGAGGCACAAGCCCAGCCGACCTAGCCACTTTGCACCTGATCGCCCCAGCATGGGTTCCTGAAAACAGACTGCTTCCTTTCTCCCATAGCCCTCACGAACCAAGCCCCACGTTAGAAACTCACGAACTTGTCCCCCTCTGCAACCTGTTTCTAGGTGGGACCCCTCTTTTGGTGTAGAGCACTCCGCTACCAAACCGACCAGTACCTCTGCACCGGATGCTCCATTGCAGGTAAAGATTAACGGCTGGTGCTTCTATGGACCTTGGCCCCTACCACCTTAAGTCCTGAAGGGGAACCCTGGAAACCGATTGCAAGTAACTGTGCAGTATATGCCTTTTTTCCCATAGGAAAGCATTACCGCATTAAGACTCATCTAAGTGAATATTTTACTTGCCTGTAAAAATTTCTTGGTGTTGAAATGTATAAAAAAAGTAATTTTTCTAAATTGGTCTCTAATTTATTCTGGAGTGTGTCTCTCATTTATTGCCTTTGTTAGTACAGCAGATGCTTAGAACTAACCTCTGATTAGCCTAAGCTGCTTGCCCACACTACCATAAAAGATAACATTTGGGTGTGTTACTGGGCCTCTGTAAACCAATAAGGGTTGCCTTGAGTGTCGACAAAGTGTACCTCCTTTTGGTGCTCTATATAGAGAGCCAGCTTCCTACACTAACCAATCTCCTTCCTGAAGTATGTCCGACAACAGATGGATTCCTTCCATCTTGAAATGTTTGTACTCTACAAACCAATTTGATTCCCTCGGATTTATGATCATGACGCCAGCCCTTGTCCTTCTCCATCAAAACATTTGCACTCCCAAAACATTTAATCTCTTATAAAGCTTTCAGGATTGGCACCTTCAATAACATTTCTCTCACTTCCTTCAATATTTGACCTCTCAGTTCCTGAGTGAACACTATTTCCTTTGGCACCTTCTCTTGAAAAGGAATCTCTGTGGAATCTATCACATAGACTCCTATTGTTTCCAATGTTCCCTCTAATTTTTTTCCTCTGTGTGCGGCAGTGGAGGGTCTCTGTGTGCTGCAACCATGGCTATGTGTACCAGGAACCAGACCACGCGCATGTGCAGAGCCAAATGTCACTCCAAAAGTTTACTTAAAAAAGTTAAAGGATGGTTCTTTTTCACACATACAGCGCCACGTTAAGGGTCTCAAGGCCGGTTTGCAAATTGGATAAACACGCCATGCCATGAATTGGTTACACAACCAAGTACACTTCTGGTTTAGAAAAGCACAAAACTCCAACGGTGGTACCATCATGAGATTTTACTAAATATTCTTAACTTTTGCACTGTTCATTGGGTGGGGAAATGTTTAGAGCCTATACAATATCACATATACACAATAAGTTAAAAAAATTGCATAACTTATTTACAATTTGATGTGAAAGCTACTGAGTAATGTTGGGCTACACCACCAGAGATAGTTTGTAAAACTCTGACATCCAGGCAAACATGGACTGTGGGAGAGGGCTGTTCAGGCACCTCAAGTGGCATCACTAGATGTCTAGTGAAAGTTTTGACTCATCATAAAGTTGCGGAGGAGGTCAAAATGCCTGATGCAAAGCAGGTGAGCCATGCAGATCACAAATTGCATGCAATGTAAATAGATCACTGCATTACTGCTTCTGTCACAGAGTCCCTTTTTGTTACTTGCAGTTTATAAGTTTAAATCCAAATATAGAAAAGTGAGCTATTAACTATCAAAGAGCTGCATGCAAAGTGCAATGTAAGAGTAGAGCCTATACAATATCACATATACACAATAAGTTAAAAAAATTGCATAACTTATTTACAATTTGATGTGAAAGCTACTGAGTAATGTTGGGCTACACCACCAGAGATAGTTTGTAAAACTCTGACATCCAGGCAAACATGGACTGTGGGAGAGGGCTGTTCAGGCACCTCAAGTGGCATCACTAGATGTCTAGTGAAAGTTTTGACTCATCATAAAGTTGCGGAGGAGGTCAAAATGCCTGATGCAAAGCAGGTGAGCCATGCAGATCACAAATTGCATGCAATGTAAATAGATCACTGCATTACTGCTTCTGTCACAGAGTCCCTTTTTGTTACTTGCAGTTTATAAGTTTAAATCCAAATATAGAAAAGTGAGCTATTAACTATCAAAGAGCTGCATGCAAAGTGCAATGTAAGAGTAGAGCAGTATGAATCCCCCCTTCCAGTCTTTCATTATCCCAATGCTGTAAAAAGGTTTAACCTGGGTAAAAATCAATTCTTATTAGTATAGCCAACCCCCAACCATGGTGTTACTTTTTAAATTCACATTGTGTGCTTTTCCAGACCAAGAACCTTTAAACTATACTGTATACCAGTATGGATGACTTGTGACTCCTACAACTTGTAGTCCTCTGTCAGATGTAACATTTCCTATACATTGATTTACACACTATGATTCAGTGTCTCTGTGTAATGTGCATGCAATGTAAAGTGGAATGAGGTAGATTGAGGTGGGGTGGGGTAGATTGGGTGGATTGGAGTGTAATAGATTGGGGTGGAGTGGGGTAGAGTAGTGTGGGGGGGGGTGGAGTGTCGTGGAGTGTTGTGGAGTGCCTTGGCGTGGAGTAGCATGTTGTACAGTAGAGTGGCGTAGAATGGAGTGGCGTGTCAGAGTGCAAGGGCATAGAGCATAGTGGAGTGGTGTAATGTGGAGTATGCATGGTGTGGTAGCGTACTACCATTACAGACAACACATTTTCAATTGAAATAAGCATAACATTTATACCGAAATAGGATAAAACTCCACACAAGCGATAATGTGTGCATAAGCCCTCACCTAGTGTATTAATGTGTTTTGATCATATTCAAATATTTGTTTCCAGCACTCTTCAGAATTACAAAAAGAATTGCTTCATTTGTAGTGATATATATATATATATATATATATATATATATTTTTTTTTTTTTTTAAATCAGCACAGTTTTTTTGTGCTAGGAAAAAAATCCTACACCCTCTCCTCTTACATGGATGCTCAGCAGGATTATTGCATACATTCTCTCACTTTGAAGTTAGAGAAAGAAAAGTAAACACAAAGCCCCCTCTGAAGAGAGAGCTTGACATTTGACCTCTGTCTTTGAATGCACAGCAAATGTGATAAGACCAAGATGTAAAGGCCTGTTTACAGAAAGTGAGTTTGTGGAAGAATACAGTAATCAAAGTCTGGGCAACGGGACGGACAAACTCAAGCTGGACAACCTAAAGCAAATAACGCCAGCAAATAGAAAGCATGAAAATGTGAGTTACAAACCCCAAAGCCAACGGTAAACAACGGGCAGAATGCATTCCGAGGTCAGCTTTCGGATTGTCTCCAAAATGTCTTTAGAAAACCAGACAGCACAAGGCTTTCAGCTAAAAAAATGAAAGCTGGCAGGAACACGACACATTGCTGCAGGTAGGCAGGGACGAAGTTCAGTGACAGACCAGGGGATGACAAGAATGGGCAACATTGCTACAAGTGGGTAGGGAAGTAGTGCAGTCACAGAACAGGAGGTGGCAGAAATGGAAAACCTTGGTGCAAGGGGGCAGGGAAGAAAAAAACTTGCTGGGGTAGAGAATAACAACAGCAGTGAAAGTGGCTGGGAAGGGCGTGTGGTTAGCACTGAACACTCAGGCTACCTTAAAGCAATTTACGTTACACCTCAAGGTTTAGTTTCTGGATTAAAGCTTATTCAGAAGATGCAATCCTTTTATGCAAAACCGACTACCATCAGAGTGGGTGAGGAAAGAGCATATTTGTAAGAGACCAGCATGAATGTCACTTCAATGCACAGTAGCCCACTTTACCTTAAACTATATTTTAGGAATGCAGGGTTCTCTTCCAGGGGATACTCATCAATAGTCATAAGCACTGAATAGTCCCGCCCAATTGCGGGATCCTGGAGCAATAGCCAATAATATGCATGTATCTGCATATATATATAAATACACATAAATACCCATATATATATATATGTATATAGATAATATGCACACACATATACATATGCAGCCTGAAATACATCATACTAGGCTCAAAAAACTGCCATTAATGCATGTAACACTTTTACATTTCCTAAATAAAGACATATACATTACATTATATGATAATGTAAAGAAGAAACACTGCCCTGGGTTTCTTTGAAACACACAACCTTTATTTTCAAAGGTATAAACAGGCAGGATCATAGAGGCAGATTTAGCCTAGATATGCTGCATAGTAACAATTGAAAAACTTGGCGCCGTGCCTTTAAGACCTCCATGAGCCTCCAAGCTCCCATCATGCACCACAGGTGACAGTTAGGTCAGTTCTTTTTTCCGGCTCCTTCTGTGAGGATCCTGGAGCATTGAGCTCGCCAGTTTGTGATATTTTATCACTTTCTTCTGGTATTTCTAAAATGTTTTCGTCTTTACTCGATGTCTTTAATCATTCTTTTTAGTCGTATGTTTTCAAGTGGAAGCGTTTTTTCATGTGGTGTGTTGCTGAAGGTCATGACCCTATCCGAGGTCAAGAACAGGTACTGTTACCATACTTACTTTCTTTGGCCAAAGCAGGTTTACAGTATTCTTATATAAAGGTCCGTCTGGCAGCAATAACAGCATATCGAAAGTCCCCCACTCAGGTTTCTTTCTTTCAAATGCCAGTGGTAAAGGATTTTCTGGAGGGTCTCAAGAAAGTTTATCCACCAGTGAGGGCTCCCTCTCCTCCTTGGGAGATTAATGTGGTTTTGTCCAAATTGATGGGTCCTCCATTCGAATCTATACATAAGGCGTCCCTTCAACATCTGTCGTGGAAGGTGGCCTTCGTAGTAGCTATCACTTCTGCGCGCAGGGTGAGCGAGATACAGGCTTTTTGTTCTACAGAACCATATCTCGTTTTCCATGTGAATAGAGTGGTGCTTCGGACTCATCCGAGATTCCTTCCTAAGGCAGTCTCGGATTTTCACATTAACCAGTCAGTTACACTATCTACGTTTTTTGCTAATCCGAATACTCCAGCTGAGAAAGCTCTACACTCTTTGGACTTAAAAAGAGTTCTGAAATGTTATCTTGATAAAACCAAGAGTGTTCGAAAGTCTGATCATTTGTTTGTGAAATATGGCCCTCTGAATACAGGCTTGTCTGCATCTAAGAGGTCCATTTCTAGATGGATTGTGTCTTGCATTATGTTATCTTATCAGTTGGCACGGAAACAGCTCCCGGGCAAGCCGAGAGCGCATTCCACTAGAGGAAAAGCTGCTACGATAGCAATGCTTAAAAATGTTCCTATTCATGAGATTTGTAAGGCAGCTACGTGGCGTTAGGTTCATACCTTTGCACGCCATTACTGCCGTTATTCTGATACTCAGGCGGATTCTCAAGTTGGTCAAGCATCCCTGAGGAATTTGTTTGGGTAATGTTTATTAGTATACTGTTTAGAGAGACTGGTATTCGTCCGCAGGGTATGGGATGGGCTTGCTACTCTATTCAGTGCTTATGACTATTGATGAGTATCCCCTGGAAGAGAAGGATAAGTTACTTACCTGTAATCCTAGTTCTCTTCCAGGGGTATACTCATCCAAGTCATAAGCAATCCACCCTCCTCGCCGGGCGAATACCAGGACTGTCTATTTTTACATGTTACCCATGCTGTGATTACACTGTTATACGCCGTCCAAAAGAACTGACCTGTCACTGGTGGTGCATGATGGGAGCTTGGAGGCTCGTGGAGGTCTTAAAGGCACGGCACCAAGTTTTTCAGTTGTTACTATGCAGCCTATCTAGGCTAAATCTGCCTCTATGATCCTGCCTGTTTTTACCTTTGAAAATAAAGGTTGTGTGTTTCAAAGAAACCCAGGGCAGTGTTTCTTCTTTACATTATCATATAATGTAATGTATATGTCTTTATTTAGCAAATGTAAAAGTGTTACATGCAATAATGGCAGTTTTTTGAGTCTAGTATGATGTATTTCAGGCTGTATATGTATATTCATATTATATATATATATATATATATATATATATATATATATATATATATATATATATATATATATATATATATATATATATATATATATATATATATATATTATGTGTATTTATATGTAGATATATGCATAATATTGGCTATTGCTCCGGGGTCCTGGTATTTGTCATTCGCTTACAACACAGACCACACAGCTATTCACGTGCTTGGGATCTTACTCCAGGTTTATTGGTAGTCGTGAAACCTTACATGAGTGGGTCAATAAGTCTCCACTCTTGTGGAATAGGTGAAAAGGGCTGGTCATGCCTCTACTGCTAAAAGCCATGGTTTGCAGCTGCCACAGCACTTCACGCATAAATCCATCACAGAAACGGTAGTCCTCTGTCATGATGGAGTGCCACTTGGTGCACCCCCAGCTCAAGGATAGGTAAAGGACATAGCTCCTTATAAAAGGCAGGCCTGGACCGCTGTGCACACGTTAGATCTGCGTAAGATTAGAACCAAAGTCCAGAATACCAGATACTCGTGGGTTACGGCATGCAGGACAGGGGTCACAACTTTGTGCTGGGGATAGTCCATCCCAGTATTCACCCTCTTTCCTACACTCCCTTCCTAACCCGGTCAAAAGATTCCTGAGACTCCTTGAATCTGAAAGCAAGCCACACTAGCCCATCCACCCTAGCCCTCTATCTCCCCATCCTACCTCTAAGCCCTTCCTGCTCCACTGCATTAAGCCTTGCCATGCATCCTCAACTCCAGGTCCATAAGTAATGGCCACCTAGAACATTCTAGACTTAATAACGGGATTCAGGATTGACCTTCTCTTTACAGTAGATTCTAGGCAACGAAAAGACAAAGCCACATGCTCCACAAGCCCATCCCTCCAGCCTACCATATTCTGGCAAGAAGTGGAACCTCTAAGAAACTTTCAGACGTGTATCGCCAGTCTTCAAGAGCCTACCTTTTCCTACCTCTCACTATGTTTATTATCTTCTTAGACTCTGTGCAAATCCCTTCTGTTTAGATGTTCACCTCTCTTGAATCACTTGTCTGAATTGCCATTGACTGCAATAGTCTGTGTATCTTGAGTGACCTCAACCCCTAAGTATCTCACTAGCCTGATCCACTCCAGACTAATCCCTCTTATGTAACGTTAAAGTGTCAATTCTCCGCTCATAACTGAACCACCCAATCGGCTGTGCTCATCTTCGAGGTAACTCTAGCCACACCAGAATCCATTAACATGACAGGAAATCGCCCCCTCACTTGGAGTGATCTCTTCTCCATCAGGTTTTTTCTTAACATCGCTACTAAAATGATAACCTGGAACTATGGGAGAAAAAACTGCATCAAAACTCTCCAGCCACTATTATCACATTCATATTCAAATTTACTAATGATATTTCAGCAGTTCAGTCATTTGGTATGTGAGACCTTCAAATAACTGATGCTTTATTAGACCTCTGGCCTTTCAGTAGCCCACTGCAAGACTGAGTGCTTCTTTAAATAATTGAATGAGTACATGTTGATAACTTAACCTTTGAGAGACAATGAAATGAAATGTACAAGAAGAACTCAAATCTTTGTGTGTGCATGTGTGTTATCAAGGCAGGGAAGCGATGTACATGGTCAAAGCATAAAGTCAGTGCCACTGAAGATTGTAAAATGGCCCTGTCGTGGATGCAGTAAGTGTCCACCAAACAATACACATTCCTGAAGAACTTTGGCCAGTCGACTGAATTCCTTAAAATTACAGCAATATTCTGCATTTGAGAATTCACCTTCCCTGGCATCGCCTATTAGCATGTCTTTAAAATTGCACCGGCATCTCCAGACTCAAAGCCCTACATAGCTACCTCCAAATCAATTCTCACAAAGAACAACTATCACAGCATCTTTCTTTCAAAGCCCCTTGCTTCAGCGTCATTACTAGATATGTCTCCTTCAACGTGCTCACCACCAATGACCTTAAAAAGTTCATCCGACACCAAGACAACCCTCAGAGGCACGCTCATCTACAGACCTCCGGGACCACGCACACAATTCAGCGAAGCCATCGCAGACTTCATCAGCCGTACGCCCTCACCTCCTCAGACTACATCCTCCTAGGGGACCTTAACTTCCACCTGGAGAACAACAATGACAGCAACACCACCACCCTGCTGGACAACCTTGCCAACCTCGGACTCAAGCAACTGGTGAACAGTCTTCTCCTCCAGCAAGCACATCGCCTTCAGCCACACCACCGGACTACACTGGACCGACCACAGCTGCGTCCACTTCAACTTCAGGAGTACCACGACCCACCACCACCCGCAACAGGCCCCCGCAGAAGCCGGAGCAAGATCACCACCGACCAGCTCACCAGCTCCCTCAGCCAGAACCCTCCCACCAACACAACGGACCCCAACGAAGCAACCTGCAACTTCACACGGTGGCTCGCCAACTGCGCCGATGACCTCGCACCACTGAAGAACCCTCCCAGCAGACCCGGCAGCAAGAAAGCCTCGTCTTTCACAAACTAACTCAAAACCTTCAAGAAAAACTGCTGCACCCTCGAGAAAGCCTGGCGCCACAACCAGACTACTGAAAACAGGACAGCCCTCAAGATTGCCACCCGCACACACCACCAGCTGATCCGCACCACCAAAAGGACAACATTCAAAGAACGACTGGAAAACAACACCCACAACAGCAAGGAACTCACTTCAGCATCGTAAAGGAACTCTCCAACCCCAGCGCCTGCAACAACGACATCACACCATCGCAAGACCTCTGTGACTCACTCGCCTCGTTCTTCCACTGCAAGATCGCCGACATTCACAACAGCTTCGGCGCACAGACCACGATCGCAACCACCGAACCAGCGCCCCCCACTACCACCCTCTGCACCTGGACCCCGGTCAGCACCTAAGACACCACCCGCACGATGAACACCATCCACTCCGGCTCCCCAGCCGACCCCTGCCCTCACCACGTCTTCAACAAGGCCAACTCCGTCATCGCACCCCACCTCCGGAACATCATTAACAGCTCCTTCACATCCGCCACCTTCCCGGAGAGCTGGAAACATGCCGAACTCAGCGCCCTCCTTAAGAAACCCACCGCGGACCCCACAGACCTCAAGAACTTCCGCTCCTCCCTTTTTCTGCCAAGGTCATCGAGAATACCATCAACAAACAACTCGCCGCCTTCCTCGAGACTAACGGATCCCCTGACCCCTCACAGTCCGGTTTCCGAGCAAACCACAGCACCGAGACCGCCCTCATCGCAGCTACCGACGACATCAGATCCCTGCTGGACAATGGGGAAACAGCTGCCCTCATCCTCCTGGACCTCTCAGCAGCGTTCGACACAGTATGCCACCGCACACTAATACAGCGCCTCAGCAACACCGGAATCCAAGGGAAGGCACTGGAGTGGATCATCTCGTTCCTCGCCGGAAGAACGCAGAGAGTCCGCCTCCCACCATTCCGCTCCGCGGCCACCAAAGTAATTTGCGGCGTCCCTCAAGGATCCTCGCTCAGCCCCACCCTCTTCAATGTCTACATGAGCCCCCTCGCAGCCATCGCATGCCAACACAACCTTAACATCATTTCCTACGCCAACGACACCCAGCTGATCCTCTCCCTCACCAACGACCCCTCTACCGCCAGAGACAGCCTCCTGTAAGGAATGAAAGACGTCGCAGAGTGGATGAAGACCAGCCGCCTGAAACTGAACTCAGACAAAACGGAAGTCCTCATCCTGGGATCATCCCCCTCCGCCTGGCACGACTCCTGGTGGCCCCCTGTCCTGGGCACCGCCCCCAAGCCAACGGACCAGGCACACAACCTGGGCTTCATCCTGGACTCCTCCCTCACGATGACCAAACAAGTCAACGCCGTCTCGTCATCCTGTTTCAACACCCTGCGCATGCTCCGAAAGATCTTCCGGTGGATCCCCACTGAAACCAGGAAGAATGTCACCCAGGCCCTTGTCACCAGCCGACTGGACTACGGGAACACCCTCTACGCTGGAACCACAGCCAAACTACAGAGAAGACTCCAACGCATACAGAACGCCTCCGCACGACTCATCCTGGACATCCCCCGCCACAACCACATCTCTGCCCACCTGAGAGACCTGCACTGGCTCCCTGTCAGCAAGAGGATCACGTTCAGAGTCCTCACTCACGCACACAAGGCTCTACACGACTTGGGCCTCAAGTACCTCAACAACCGCCTCACATTCTACACGCCTACCCGCCAGCTCCGCTCGACCAGCCTCGCCCTCGCCACCGTCCCACGCATTCGCTGAGCCACTGCCGGAGGAAAATCCTTCTCCTACCTGGCGGCCAAGACATGGAACTCCCTCCCCATCCACATACGGCTGACCCAGGACCATCTCTCCTTCAGGAAACAACTCAAGACCTGGCTATTCGAGCAGTAGCGGACCCCTCCCCTCCCATCGCCTTGAGACCTTAGCGGGTGAGTAGCGCGCTTTATAAATTTGATTGATTGATCAAAGCCAGGGGCACAGCTGCTCTAGTTAGCAGGCTGTTGCCTTCACCACGTCTTCAAGAACAGTCTCCTCTTGACTTCAACACCACTCCCAGTCATAGCCATCTTCAACCTATCCTTTACTGCTGTCAATGTTCCTTCTGACCACTCTCCTCAAGCCAGTATTCAGGGATCAACAGACCGGGCCTGATTTAGAGTTTGGTGACACAAATTGACCTCCGCCTTATTTTAATTGCGTATTCCAATTTCATATCCTAACACACTTGTAATAAGGCAGACAGAATGTATGCCAAGTTGTGATGAGTAACTCACCTGCCAAGCTCTAAATCAGACACATCCAGCTACAGACAAATATCCAATATATCCTTCCTGATCAATCTTATTGAAACTTCACCCTTCACAGAGCTCTCGTCGTTCCCAAAGAAGCCATACTCATAGAAGGCTAAATAGATTGCTACTCTAGGCTGACACCTAATATTCCTTTATCGCCCTCAGGGATGACCTTAAACTCACTGTTGACAAAGATGGAATCGGCACCTCACTATTTCTGGATTACATTTCTGCCTTTGACCCAAAACACCAAAGATACTGCCCGATTTCAGAATTTAATATCCTCTTCTCTATCCAACGTTCTTGCTTGATTATACTTCTCCCTTTTCTCCCCACAAGCAGGCATTCCTCAAAGTTCCACCTTCACTTCACTTCTGTTCAGTGCTCATCTGTCTCCCGAACTCAAATTGTTGAACATAACTCCTTTGCGATTAGGATTACAACAAAAGACAATTCTCATCCTGGGCTTTTAAGCCCTCGCTCCTACGACCAGGAGTGGACTAGTGAATGATGTTCAACTGCCTCCAATTTAACTCCATAAACAAATCTGTATTCTTACACGCAGAAACTGCATCCAGCATTATTTTGCCATCATATGGCACTGGTAACTTGGGCTGCCACTGGCCCCCTCCCCTGATGAGAGAAGTGAGGAACATAGGTGTGAATATAGAGTCCAATCTTAATCCTCTGTTAAATGAAGTGAACTAATCTTCCTTCCTCACTGTAAAGACTTCGATTCCCATATGGCACAGTCCACAATCTCTTTCCTGCTTCTCTGCATAGATTAAGACAGTGGACTTTACTCAGCGATTTCTTTCTTTATTCTATGCAAGCCCAAAGCATACAGACCACAGGAACTAGAGAGCACCTTCATTGTGGCATCCTGTTTTCATATCACTTCTGCCCTTCTAGTTCTATTCTGAAGACTTGCAGCAACTCTTATTTCATGTAAAGTGCCTTGCCTCAGCCTTTGGTCTGTGTGTGGCATGGCACCATTCTTACCAGAAAAAATAGTGCAGCTAAGGAATCTTTGGTTCTAGATTCGACTTCCCTCTGACCGCCCCAAACTTCAGAAAGTATTACTTTGGGGTTGTATCCTTCAGATGGTACAGATAACCAAGCAATAGAAAACTCTCCCAGCAATATTTTAAAAAACAATAACCTGCACAACCACCTGAAGTTTGGAAGAGTTGCTGAGAAGGGTTATTCCCTAACCCCTCACCCTGTCTTCCTCCCCATATCATTTTATTTTAGACTTATTCAACACCCCGACACAGAGTGCTCATCCACCAGATAAACAAAAAATTGTATATTTTTTTAAAGCTCTCCTTTATCTATTGTTCACTATTCTGCTTCACTTACATGCTTAAATTCAGCCTTCGGGAAAGAAGTGCGTACACGTGGGAGCTCCAGACTGAATTTTCTCTCCTAAAGTTCTCATATACTGAATCATGTTACAAAATGTCATATTAAACTAATTATCAAGAAGAGCCGATAGATTTGATCCAAGAGCATATAGTTTCCTTTGATCTTTTCCCATGAATAAGTTACTAACATCAGTTAAATCCCTTCGTAACAATCTGGCTTTACACAATGAATTAGTACCTTGGACCATGTATTTGCTCTGTGGTATTTGGCCCACAAGGCAACTGTGGCATGGAGCGGGAATCTTTATATCTGCTTCGTAAAAATCAGTACGCCGTTGAATTTAGTGCAAAGTTGCCTGTTTTGGTACTAGCTGAAGGCGATGGGAATTTCAGGATGTCTTTAATGTTGGATTTGTCAGTGTACACAAGTGCAATTGGATCGACATGCCACATCGTCTTGTATTCCAGTTGGTAACAGGATACAGAAGATCTGATTTTAGGCCACCCTACATCTTTTCCTGGCTTTTGCACAATCTTCCTGCAATTCTTAAGAACCAGCGAAGCTGCCCCCTGTACATGGATCCGCAATTTGTTAATATACCTTTTATATGCGGATGACCTTGCTATCCTTGACAGGACCAAAGTGGATCTGCAACACTAACTACATTTATTGAATGAATAATATGTTGCTAATAGAGTATAAATAACTGTCAAAAGCCCAGACTCTGGTTTTGTGAAATTTAGGAAAAAGCAGCTGTATGTATTGAGTGGTGAAAATTGGTCACTGTAAGGGAGTACCGCTACTTAAGGGTGACCTCCCTGACCTACAGAAATCAGTGAGGCTATGATTAGTAGTGCCGCCTTGATGTCTAAGGGATGTTTAAAATAATTCCTTAGCCTGTTTGTTGGGTTATCCATGGCACAAGTGTTACAGAGCTCCATAGTCAAGATAATCCCTATTGCTTTGTATGCTTCTACAGCAGCTGTTGTAGGTTCTACCACACAATTTGGTAAACTTGAGGGTTTGAGAAAAAAGAGCCTTTAATGAATGTCCCTGCTGCACAGTGATTCAAGCACTGTGGATTGAGTTTCGTCTCCAGTGGGTCATCTACGTGTTGGAGGATCATGCCCTGGGAAAACATTGAGTGACTGTCTATCTTGGGCTAAAATATATAGGTTAAAGATATTGAGACTCTAAAAACACGAGAAAGCGAAGTGTCTGAAGTGATCCGGTTTTTATTTTATTTTACTGCAGATAATAAGACTTATTTAAAAGAAAATTCATTTCTGAAGTCTGCTTTAGACGACCTGAGTAGCACTGTTGATAAAAAACGTTAACCCAGTGGGTGAAATCGAAAAGCTTGGTGGATATTACCTGTTATCTACCGTTTGTTCTGGATCCTCAATCTGTGTGGTTTGCATAAGTTGAGGCTTGGATTTCTCTTCCAGAAACAAGAACATTAAAATAGTTAACTATAATTATAGAGTTTCAAAGTACAAACTGTTGACTCATCATTTTTTTTGTGTTAAATATTTGATCATATCAATAGTTTTTTTATTTTAGTTTAAGCAACTATTTTGTATCTGTACGATTGGAGCTGCTATAATTTTTCCTTTTGCTTTAATTAGTTCTAGAGATTGTGGATGTTACTATTTAAAGAATGTTGTAAAATATAAATCATTGTAATAATTAAATGGATCAGGATGTAATCGTGTTCAATTATTGTTTGAGGTGATTTGTTTATGACCTGATAAGTCTAGTAACTTTGATTTTTTCATAATAAAAAAGCTCAAAATCTCCTCTATATTTTATTTTTAAAAAGCTGCCATTTTTGCATAATTTTGTTTGAGAGTGTTGGTGATATAATATGAAATAAAATTGACAGTTTTATTCTTTTTACTACATGGCCCAATTAAACTTAATGTCACTCTTGCAAAATATTTCTGTAGAATGTAGTTCTGACTTAGCTATGTTGGGTCTGTGCAGTTAGCTGGTGGTGTGGGGGCTTTTAATTGATGTGCAATATTCCCGTCTGTTTTACATTCTTTGCTGTTCTGTTTGGAACTGATATCTCCTAGTAGATTTTGTTGCCCCATATATCTCAAATAACGCTATTATCTTTGGATTTCCAGGTTAAAGCTGCCGCAGTGTCACCACAGAAAAGGAAATCCGACGGTAAGTACCTCTGCAGATGCTCTTTTTCATGTGTGCAGACACATCTGTAGTCAGTAGATAGTTAAACCTTCATCTTTATATAGTTCATTTAATTGGGCGTTGACTTGTGCTTTGTAAGAAAAACCTAAAGAACAATACCACTTTTCTATTGAGGAATGCCAAATAACTTTGAAGGGATAAATCAAACTTTCACCTGTGCGATACATCAGCCAGATCAGATTGAGGCTAGTACATTACTTGAATGTGATCAGTCCTGCCTCCAATGCACGAGTCCATGACACGGAGAAGAAGGTGCAAGAATGGGAAATATGGTAACTATTTGAGATGAAGAAGCTTTGCCATAGTACTGGTGTTGATTTCCCCATTATCTCTGACATCCTCTGAAATCATTGATAGAAGTTGATGTGGGTTCTTGTATGACACTCGAACAATGTTGATACTAAGCAAATGGATCAAAGTAAGGATTAGTCAGTGGTGAAAGATGCTTTAGAATGTATTCGTTCTTCCAAGTCCAGCAGTCTTGCTAATTAGTATATGTTATTGCATTTGTGTTTTCTTCATAACACCAGAAAACAAGGTAAGCTGCTGAAAGGCAAAGCAGTAATTGAAACTGTTTACCAATATCTGCTAAAGGCATTGACGTCCTAGGCCCTCATTATGAATGTTACCTAATATGGTGCTAGGATTCTGTGGTCCCAAACCTCTGATTACCGCTGTTAACCCTGAAACAAATTCTAGCTATAGTAAGATTTTCCCCAATAAGGTGGAATAACTCTGTGGAACTGGGAATACCGGATTACTTTGCATGAATCCGGGCATGTATCCGATTACATTTTCCATCTGCTCTGAGCAGGTGGAAAATGTCGGCAGGTCTGGCCTAGGACATTATGGCTTAGTTGCCATTATACCGGATTGTCCACCTAAACCACAAAGAGTGATTAGAAAGTTAAACATCTTGCTTCATCGGCTTGCTAAGAAAGTGCTCTTTTGCCATTAAGAGCATCCAAGATTCAACTCAAGATAAAAAAAAATCCTGTGCCATGTGTGGACTCCGGAGCAAGATGTAAAGGTTTTGTCTGTCCGTATTTAAAGCTGTGCCTAGCCTAAAAGTCGATGAATCCAATGTGTTGACTACAGGGACAACATGTTACCTAATGTCCATTAACATAACTATTTGTTTTTGTCCCAGCGGGTTTGAAGACTGATAAGCAGCAGTTTTCTGCGAGGTGTGAAGACGGACAACTACACTATGAAGGCGAGAGCTTCTGTAAGGGACAGAATATTGTGCTGGAGATAAAGGATGAGGCTCCCTCCCAGTAAGTTTTGTTTTTACCCCTTGCCATATTGCAACGTTTCTCACTCACCACTTACTAACTTTACTTTCATATATTGAGCACCGTTTCACTTAAGTGAGTGTGAGTTCTGACTTGGAAACTGTCACCACTTGTTAATGTGAAACAGGCATCAAAACCCCAGAAATAGAAGTCATTTCATGGAGCTTTTAAATCTCTCTTTTTCAGCTTCAAATAAGATCCTATACAACTAGAAACAACCTATGACGTATTAACTGCTCAGCAGGTTAGATCGGATGTTTTTTTTCTCATATAGGTCCAGCTCCAAAATTGTTGAAATACAATCACAGAAAGTAGAGGGAAATCAGTTGAAAGACAAACAAAAGAAGTGTATTATTTGCTGATAATCCTATTGATATGTTGACCATTTTTATAGCATACAATATAGCACTTTGATTCAAGGTTGCACAGCTTAAAACAAACAGGCACATTTTTGCAGCCTAGCTCATGTATAGATTAACATGCACTTCATAATCGTGTGATTGCAAGACATCTGTATTTCCAGTTTAACCAATAACTTGCAAAGCAAATGTTCCAGCTAAGCAACTTTGTCCAAATGTCAGAAGGGGGTCCTAACTCGACCAGTCTGCTTGGACAGGTAGACAAGTGTGACAAGATCTGATCCTTAAGTGTCCCTTAGAATATCGTAAATGGAAGCATTCATCTATTGTATTATCAGCATACAGATGGCTTTTCAGTATATCATTTTATATACCACCACAGAAGGTTGTTTGAGCCCATTAGAAACCGTTGACCAACTATGATAAACCTGCCAATTCTAAAATAAATTGTCTAGTCTGTTGAAGACTGAGATACTGGTTTAGATAATGAATGTTGTCTAGATGATGAAGAAAGGCTGTGTGTGTGTGTGTGTGTGTGTGTGTGTGTGTGTGTGTGTGCGTGTGTGTGTGTGTGTGTGTGTGTGTGTGTGTATATATATATATATATATATTCACTGAAAAAACCATAGGTTTCACACCAGTTATAGTTAGGAATTAGCTTTTTAAAAACCTATTAAATTCACTAAAAAAACCATAGGTTTCACATCAGTTATAGTTAGCTTATAATTTTACTGACATAAAACCAATGAAATTCCCACGTTATAGTTAGTTGGACTCACTATAACTTGCGCGCCTGCAATGCACTGCTGATGACGTCACATATTACATCACTCATGACATGGTCAGTGACATCACTCATGACATCACTGATGACACCATCCAGTGAATGTGTGTCTTTATGAAAAATAAATCTTTTTTATATATGTATTTGTAAAGGACGATGGAAGAATAAATGGTTAAATAAGTGTGTAAATGGATGTTTTTTAAAAAAAAATTGATTGGTTAACTGCCTTATTAAGTGTATCTTAGTGAATACATATATTAACGAGTAATTTTTAAATATTGTAATATATGTATCAGTGTTTCACTTTGTGTATAAGTGGCTGCATGGGTTGGTGACTGACTCACTGTTTGTATGTGTTTTGAAGACAGCATATGTGCAGGACTGTATGGGTGGATGAGTGTGTATATGTGTGTGTTAGTGAGTGAATGCCTGTCTCACTAGTGTCTTTATGAGTAACTACATATGTTTTAAACTTGTATATATGAGCATTGATGTATATAAGTAAGTATATGTTAGAGTGAGAGATTGAAAGAGTTCCTGTTTAAATAAGTATGTGTTTCTATAAGTGATTGTTTAAGAGAGTAAGTATGTGTAAGTTTCCTTAGAAGTAATGTGCTAATGTATGTATAGCTGTATATGCAAATAAATGGATGTTCAATAGTTTATTTGCATGTGTGAGTATGTGTGTGAGTAACTTTTGTAAGACTGTCGGTGTGTAACAGGATGTATATGTGTATCACTATATATGATGAGTGAGAATATGTATGAGTGACTATATAGAACTGTTGGTGTATGAGTGGATGTGTATATAGATGGTGGAATTACTGAATTGGTTATTGTAACTGGTATCGGTATCTCCATTTTTTTGAAAATGTTAGTTTCTATTGTTTGAATATGTGTTTCAAGGGTTACATTACACTGAAAGGAGGTCTGTCAGTCTGTCACAAGGATGGTGTCATCAGTGATGTCATGAGTGATGTCACTGACCATGTCATGAGTGATGTAATATGTGACGTCATCAGCAGTGCATTGCAGGCGCGCAAGTTATAGTGAGTCCAACTAGCTATAACGTGGGAATTTCATTGGTTTTATGTCAGTAAAATTTCAAGCTAACTATAACTGATGTGAAACCTATGGTTTTTTTAGTGAATTTAATAGGTTTTTAAAATGCTAATTCCTAACTATAACTGGTGTGAAACCTATGGTTTTTTCAGTGAATTTCAAACGTTTTTTAAATGCTAATTCCTAACTAGAAGTCTCAATTTGTAAATAAGACTGTTAGCACTCTAGTTGTTCTTTAGAACACTCTGGTACATTCTGTCATTGTGCTACAGTTGGGCTACATCTAGCTGATATTTGGGCTACATTTGTAGTTTTTGGTCTCTGGTGGCCATCTTTGGGCTACATTGGGCTACATTTGGGCTACATTTTGGCTCTAACATGTATAAAGCCCAATGTAGCACAATACATATTTTTCAAAAGTTAATTTTTTAAAAAACCACTTCAGAATAGGGCTACCTGTCCCTACAATTATCCCATTTTTTTTTTGTTTGTTTTTTTGTTTTTGGAACGCTCCCGGTGCGCGCCCCGGGGAGCGCCCGGGAAAGCGTTCTTCTATAAAGCGCTCCGGGGAGCGTCCCGTGAGCGTCAATATCGCGAACGTAAACATGATCGTGACGTATCGCGTAGCCGCGTCCGCGTGATACGCACGGCGTAAGTGCACCCGGAAGTGCTCGAGCGAATACGATCGCGCAACGTAAACATCCGGCGCGCTTATGCTACGCGACCCGGAGCGCGCCCCCGGGCGCGTAGCGTAAGCGCGTCGGGTCATGTGACCTGAAAATAACACTTTTCATTGGTTCATAATAGTTTTGGTTTCATAATGATGAAGCCCTTGGTCTTGTGACCTGAAAATAACACTTCTCATTGGTTCAGGACAGCTCTTTTTCCAAATGATGAAAGACCCCACCTTTTTAGGTCGAGCGACCTATCTCAATGCGCACATGCGCATTGAGAGCGGGAGCTCGATATAAAGGGGCTTAAACAGATGTTTAACTAGCTGGCGATTTGGTGCTGTGCCCGTGAAATGCTCGTGCACAGCATCAAATCGCCAGCCATCTGCCATCTGTTCCCCAGCAGCTCCGCCCCACAAGCTTCCCCCAGCGTGCGCTCTGGCTCAGTCGAGCCGCACTCCTCCCACACCTCTCACACACAAGTGAAGCTTCACTTCAAAGGCCCCCGCATTTACATTTCACTCGTCTCTTGTATTCTCTCACTCGCACGCTCAAACACACACACATTTACTCTTAGCCTCCGTGGCACTCTCGTTCTCCCTTTTGCATGCACATTTTTTTTTTGCTCTCAGCTTTCATTACTCTCTCTGCTGTTCCCCTTTTTTTACTCTTTTTCTTTCAGTCACTCTTTCCGCAGCCTATCTGTCTTCATGACTGTCTCTGTTTCTCTCTCATATTATGCCCATCTCTCTCTCTCGCTCTGTTTTTCTCTCTCAAACACACACGTACACGCTCAGAAAGATGCTTGTAAGCACACGTGTAACTGCAGCCTGGACAACGAAAAACTTCTGAGTGTGGCCAGACTATGCAAACTTTGTACAAGTGCAGGGAATTTTGCATGAGCTTTTTTTGCATCGACCTTCTAAGTGCAAATATAATATTTTCACAGATGGATGGCTGCACAAAACGGGCTTCTGCAGCAATCCGTGCAAATGTGTTTGCATTGCTCATTCTGTGCAGATTTTGGTGCAAGCATTGCAGTGCACAAGTGCCATGGTACTATGTTGGTTGTTCAAGGGTAGATGGGTTCAGATCTTCGTTTCGGTCTGCCCTTTAGTTTTCACAACAAAGCAAAGACAACCCTGAAAATGTCCATGAAGTATAAAACATCTTAATGTAAATTGTCCGGCAAATTCCCACTGAACACCACCACATCCACCATCACCACCACATCCACCACCACATCCACCGCATCCACCACCACCACCGCATCCACCACAACCACATCCACCGCATCCACCACCGCATCCACCACCGCATCCACCACCACATCCAACATCACCACCACATCCACCACCACATCCACATCCACCATCACCTCCACATCCACCATGACATCCACCGCCACATCCACCACCCCATCCACCACCACCACCGCATCCACCACCACCACTGCATCCACCACCACATCCACCGCCACCACATCCACCGCATCCACCACCGCATCCACCACCACATCCACCACCACATCCACCATCACCACCACATCCACCATCACCACCACATCCACCACCACATCCACCACTACATCCACCACACCCACCACCACTACTCCACCACCCCATCCACCACCCCATCCACCACCACCACCACATCCACCACCACCACCACATCCACCACCACCCCATCCACCACCACCACCCCATCCACCACTGCATCCACCATCACCACATCCACCACCACCGCATCCACCACCACATCCACCATCACCACATCCACCATCACCTCCACATCCACCATGACATCCACCATGATATCCACCACCACCACCACCCCATCCACCACCACCACCGCATCCACCACCACCACCACCGCATCCACCATCACCACATCCACCACCACCGCATCCACCATCAACACCACATCCACCACCACATCCACCACCACCACATCCATCACCGCCACATCCACCACCGCCACATCCACCACCGCCACATCCACCACCGCCACATCCACCACCGCCACATCCACCACCGCCACATCCACCACCGCCACATCCACCACCTCCACATCCACCACCTCCACATCCACCACCTCCACATCCACCACCTCCACATCCACCACCGCCACATCCACCACCGCCACCACATCCACCACCACCACCCCATCCACCACCACATCCACCACCACATCCACCACCACCACCCCATCCACCACCACCACCTCATTTCCATCACCACCACATCCACCATCACATCCACCACCACCACCACATCCACCATCACATCCACCACCACCACCACCACATCCACCACCACCCCATCCACCACCACCACCCCATCCACCACTGCATCCACCATCACCACATCCACCACCACCGCATCCACCACCGCATCCACCACCACATCCACCATCACCACCATCACCACATCCACCATCACCTCCACATCCACCATGACATCCACCATGATATCCACCACCACCACCACCCCATCCACCACCACCCCATCCACCACCACCACCGCATCCACCACCACCACATCCACCACCACCACCGCATCCACCATCACCACATCCACCACCACCGCATCCACCATCAACACCACATCCACCATCACATCCACCACCACATCCACCACCACCACATCCATCACCGCCACATCCACCACCGCCACATCCACCACCGCCACATCCACCACCGCCACATCCACCACCTCCACATCCACCACCTCCACATCCACCACCTCCACATCCACCACCTCCACATCCACCACCACCACATCCACCACCGCCACATCCACCACCGCCACATCCACCACCGCCACATCCACCACCACCACCCCATCCACCACCACATCCACCACCACCACCCCATCCACCACCACCACCTCGTCCACCACCTCGTCCACCACCACATCCACCATCACCACCACATCCACCATCACATCCACCACCACCACCACATCCACCATCACATCCACCACCACCACCACATCCACCATCACATCCACCATCATCTCCACCATGACATCCACATCCACCACCACCATCCACCCCATCCACCACCACCCCATCCACCACCACCCCATCCACCACCACCCCATCCACCACCACCACTACCCCATCCCACACCGCTTCCACCACCGCATCCAGCATCACCACATCCACCACCACTGCATCCACCACCACATCCACCGCATCCACTACCACATCCACTACCACATCCACTACCACATCCACCACCACATCCACCACCACATCCACCACCACATCCACCACCACTTCCACCACCACCACCGCATCCAGCATCACCACATCCACCACCACTGCATCCACCACCACATCCACCGCATCAACACCACATCCACTACCACATCCACTACCACATCCACCACCACATCCACCACCACATCCACCACCACATCCACCACCACATCCACCACCACATCCACCACCACATCCACCACCACATCCACCACCACATACACCATCACCACCCCATCCACCACCACCCCATCCACCACCACCCCATCCACCACCACCACTACCCCATCCCACACCGCTTCCACCACCGCATCCAGCATCACCACATCCACCACCACTGCATCCACCACCACATCCACCGCATCAACACCACATCCACTACCACATCCACTACCACATCCACTACCACATCCACCACCACATCCACCACCACATCCACCACCACATCCACCACCACATCCACCACCACTTCCACCACCACCACCGCATCCAGCATCACCACATCCACCACCACTGCATCCACCACCACATCCACCGCATCAACACCACATCCACTACCACATCCACTACCACATCCACCACCACCTCCACCACCACATCCACCACCACATCCACCACCACATCCACCACCACATCCACCACCACATCCACCACCACATCCACCACCACATCCACCACCACATCCACCACCACATCCACCACCACCACATCCACCACCACATACACCATCACATACACCACCACATACACCACCACATCCACCACCACATCCACCACCACCACATCCACCACCACATACACCATCACATCCACCACCACTTCCACCACCACCACCGCATCCAGCATCACCACATCCACCACCACTGCATCCACCACCACATCCACCGCATCAACACCACATCCACTACCACATCCACTACCACATCCACCACCACATCCACCACCACATCCACCACCACATCCCCCACCACATCCCCCACCACATCCCCCACCACATCCCCCACCACATCCCCCACCACATCCCCCACCACATCCCCCACCACATCCACCACCACATCCACCACCACATCCACCACCACATCCACCACCACATCCACCACCACATCCACCACCACATCCACCACCACATCCACCACCACCACATACACCACCACATACACCATCACATACACCACCACATCCACCACCACATCCACCACCACCACATACACCATCACATACACCACCACATCCACCACCACCACATCCACCACCACATCCACCACCACCACCACATCCACCACCACCGCCACATCCACCACCACCGCCACATCCACCACAACCACCACCACCACCACATCCACCCCATCCACCACCACCACCGCATCCACCACCGCATCCACCATCACCACATCCACCACCACCGCATCCACCACCACATCCACCACTTCCACCGCATCCACCACCACCACCACATCCACCACCACCGCATCCACCACCACCACCACATTCACCACCACCACATTCACCACCACCACCACATCCACCACCGCCACATCCACCACCACCATCACATCCACTACATCCACCACCACCACCACATCCACCACCGCCACATCCACCACCGCCACCACATCCACCACATCCACCACCGCCACATCCACCACAACCACCACCGCCACATCCACCACAACCACCACATCCACCACTGCATCCACCATCACCACATCCACCACCACCGCATCCACCACCACATCCACCATCACCTCCACATCCACCATGACATTCACCATGACATCCACCACCACATCCACCACCACCACCACCCCATCCACCACCACCACCACCCCATCCACCACCATCACCGCATCCACCATCACCACATCCACCACCACCGCCTCCACCACCACATCCACCACTTCCACCGCATCCACCACCACATCCACCACCACCGCATCCACCACCACATTCACCACCACCACCACCACATTCACCACCACCACCACATCCACCACCACCACCACATTCACCACCACCACATCCACCACCACATCCACCACCACATCCACCACCACATCCACCACCACATCCACCACCACATCCACCACTACATCCACCACCACATCCACCACCTCATCCACCACCTCATCCACCACCACCACACCCACCACCATCACTTCCACCACCACATCCACATCCACCATGACATCCACCGCCACATCCACCACCACCACATCCACCACCGCCACATCCACCACCACCACATCCACCACCGCCACATCCACCACCACCACCACCTCAACCACCACCACCTCAACCACCACCACCACATCCACCACCACATCCACCACCACATCCACCACCACATCCACCACCACATCCACCACCACATCCACCACCGCCACCTCCACCACCACCGCCACCTCCACCACCACCGCCACCTCCACCACCACCGCCACCTCCACCACCACCGCCACCTCCACCACCACCGCCACATCCACCACCACCACATCCACCACCATATCCACCACCACATCCACCACCGCATCCACCACAACTGCATCCACCACCACCACATCCACCACCACCACATCCACCACCACCACATCCATCACCGCTTCCACCACCTCCTCCACCACCACATCCACCACCACATCCACCACCGCATCCACCACCGCATCCACCACCGCATCCACCACCACCGCATCCACCACCACCGCATCCACCACCACCGCATCCACCACCACCGCATCCACATCCACCACCACCACATCCACCACCACCACATCCACCACCACATCCACCACCACATCCACCACCACATCCACCACCTCATCCACCACCACCACACCTACCACCATCACTTCCACCACCACTTTCACCACATCCACAACCACCACATCCACCACATCCACAACCACCACATCCACCACATCCACATCCACCACCACCACATCCACCACCACCACATCCACCACCACATCCACCACCACATCCACCACCACATCCACCACCACATCCACCACCACATCCACCACCTCATCCACCACCACCACACCTACCACCATCACTTCCACCACCACTTTCACCACATCCACAACCACCACATCCACCGCATCCACCACCACCACCGCATCCACCACCACCACATCCACCACCACCGCATCCACCACCACCACATCCACCACTACCACCACATTCACCACCACCACCACATCCATCACCGCATCCACCACCACCACATCCACCACCACCACATCCACCACCACATCCACCACCTCATCCACCACCGCATCCACCACCACCACACCCACCACCATCACTTCCACCACCACTTTCACCACATCCACAACCACCACATCCACCACCACCACATCACCACCACATCGACCACCTCCACCACCACCACCTCCACCACCACCACATCCACCACCACCACCACCACATCCACCACATCCACCACCACATCCACCACCACATCCACCACCACATCCACCACCACCCCATCCACCAACACCACCACATCCACCTCCACCACATCCACCACCACCACATCCACCACCACCACATCCACCACCACCACCACATCCACCACCACCACCCCATCCACCACCACCACCACATCCACCACCACCACCACATCCACCACCACCACCACATCCACCACTGCATCTACCATCACCAAATCCACCACCACCGCATCCACCATCACATCCACCACCACCACATCCACCACCACATCCACCATCACATCCACCATCACCTCCACATCCACCATGACATCCACATCCACCACCACCCCATCCACCATCACCACCACCCCATCCACCATCACCACCACCCCATCCACCACGACCACCACCGCATCCACCACCACCACCACCGCATCCACCACCACCGCATCCACCATCACCACGTCTACCACCACCTCCACCATCAACACCACATCCACCATCACATCCACCATCAACACCACATCCACCATCACATCCACCATCACATCCACCATCACATCCACCATCACATCCACCACCACATCCACCACCACATCCACCACCACATCCACCACCACATCCACCACCACATCCACCACCACATCCACCACCACATCCACCACCACATCCACCACCACCACATCCACCACCACCACATCCACCACCACATCCACCACTTCCACCGCATCCACCACCACCACATCCACCACCACCGCATCCACCACCGCATCCACCACCACCACATCCACCACCACCACATCCACCACCACCACATCCACCACCACCACATCCACCACCACCACATCCACCACCACATCCACCACCACATCCACCAACACATCCACCACCACATCCACCACCACATCCACCACCACATCCACCACCACATCCACCACCACATCCACCACCACATCCACCACCACATCCACCACCACATCCGCCACCACATCCGCCACCACATCCGCCACCACATCCACCACCACATCCACCACCACATCCACCACCACCACCACATCCACCACCACATCCACCACTTCCACCACATCCACCACCACCACCACATCCACCACCACCACCACATCCACCACCACATCCACCACTTCCACCGCATCCACCACCACCACATCCACCACCACCGCATCCACCACCACCACATCCACCACCACCGCATCCACCACCACCACCACATTCACCACCACATCCATCACCGCATCCACCACCACCACATCCACCACCACATCCACCACCTCATCCACCACCTCATCCACCACCTCATCCACCACCACCACACCCACCACCACCACACCCACCACCATCACTTCCACCACCACATCCACCATCACCACATCCACCATCACCACATCCACCATGACATCCACCGCCACATCCACCACCACCACATCCGCCACCGCCACATCCACCACCACATCCACCACCGCCACATCCACCACAACCACCACATCCACCACAACCACCACATCCACCACCGCCACATCCACCACAACCACCACATCCACCACCCCATCCACCACCCCATCCACCACCCCATCCACCACCCCATCCACCACCCCATCCACCACCCCATCCACCACCACATCCACCACCACATCCACCACCACATCCACCACCACATCCACCACTTCTACCGCATCCACCACCACCACATCCACCACCACATCCACCACCACCGCATCCACCACCACCACCACATTCACCACCACCACCAGATTCACCACCACCACCACATTCACCACCACCACCACATTCACCACCACCACCACATCCATCACCGCATCCACCACCGCATCCACCACCACCACCATCACTTCCACCACCACATCCACCACCATCACTTCCACCACCACATCCACTACCACCACATCCACCACCACCACATCCACCACATCACCACCACATCCACCACATCACCACCACATCCACCACATCACCACCACATCCACCACATCACCACCACATCGACCACATCCACCACATCCACCACCACCACCACATCCACCACCACCACCACATCGACCACCACCACCACATCGATAACCTCCACTACCACATCGATAACCTCCACTACCACCACCACCACATCCACCACCACCACCACCACCACCACATCCACCACCACATCCACCACCACCATATCCCCCACATCCACCACCACCACATCTACATGTGTGTGGCTCTGTGTGTGTGTAGGTGCAAATGCAATGTTCTTGGATTGTCGTCACAATAAAATACACTGAACATAATCTTCACAAAATTTATTTACAAACGTTTAAGCTATTGCCATTATAAATTACAATAACTTTTATTTAAGTATTAATTATTTACAAAATTAAAAGCCATTGTTATTTGTAATATCAATACATCTAAGTCACGTAAATACAACACACATTGCATTACAAATGCTATAGGTGTCACATTTGCAAAAGTTAAAACTATTGACATTGTAACTGACAAAGCTATTAATTTTGCTACTTTCAAAACCAACACATAAATAAAAAAAGTGTCATTTACAATACCAATAGCTCAAACTTTCCTAATGCGAGACCTATTGCATTTCCAATGCTTGTTCCTTATTCTGACTTTGTCCTTTGACTGAGGAAGACCTGTTTGTACATCTCTGTACCTTTTTGATCTTTATAATGGCTTCAGTAGCAGCAGCAGCTGGTGCATCTGCCCCACCACCACCACCACCACCACCACCAGGACCAGCTCAAGATTATATTGGTGGTCAAGAAGAGGAGGAGGATTAAGAGGAAGAGGAGGAGGAGGGGAGGAGAAGATGGCTGCCTGAAGAAAATACCCCATACAAGCCCAAGCCACACCTTGTATGGGAGTTTTTTTCACTCCCAGAGGGCAAGAAAAAAGTGAATGCGGCCAAGGTAACTTGCATAATTTGCAATGAAGAACTCTCAAGGGGCAACCCAAACAAAAAATATTCATTTGGTAACTATACCATGATTCGTCATATGACCAGAAAGCACCCTAACCACTATTCTCGTGCAGAGCTCAGGGAACTGGCCAGTAACCTCCCCCATTCTTCAAGGACCACCTCCCAAAGAAACGAACCCACTTCATCGGGACCAGAAACATCAGAGATGATGCCTTGTATTCAGCCAAGATTTGCTGATTTTAAAATCACTTGTTCTGCATGTGGCAAGCTTATCGCCTATGGTGAAAAAAGCATAAAGCTCATCGTCCTTGCAGGTGATAATCACAAGTGCCCCAAAAAGAAGTAATTTTTTGGGTTTTTTGTTTTTTTGCTCCAGTTGAGCCAGTTTCAATTCCCTTTTTTTGTTTCTCCCCCTAAAAAAATACAAAAAAAATATAAAACTGTTTTGAAAAGCCAAAAAAAGTACAAAATGTTCAAAAAACACAAAAAAAATATAAAACAACAAAAAGAAGAAAAAAAAAGTTATTTTTAGAACTACCTCCAATTTCTAAAAAAAAGGCTTCATTTTTTAAAAACTGTCATCTTTTTTCCTCATAGTACGCTCCCCGGTACGCGCACCGGGGAGCGCACCGAGCGCTTCCCCCGCGCAAAACGAAAAAAAAAAAATATTTTAAATGCCCCACGGGGCCCTTTTATAGCCCCCACATCAAACCTAGGGGGTCAAAGGAGGTCTATCCCTGACGCCTTATGGTCATTTCCCCCTTTGTTTTAGCCACCTCTTGTGTCTCGATTTGACCGAGACACAAGATGGCGGCTGCTCCGGACTGTTTCGAATGTTTACAGACACCCGAGAGCCAATCAGCTTTCCGTGCGCACCTCGCGTGGCGCGCCCGGAGCGCTCCCCGGGGCGCGTACCGGGGCGCGGCTATAGATATATATATTTTTTTGAACCTAAATTACTCAAAATCCACTGGAGCACATATCTCGAGACATAGCAAAGGCACATCGGGCTACCAGTCCCTACAATTTTGCCAAGTTTGGTGTAAATCCATTCAGCCGTTCGGGCTAAAAGTGAAATCGACCGCCCTATGGAAATTAACATGGGGAAAACGCGTTTTGGGACCCCCCTTTTATCTCGGCTCCCGCTTGACATATCCCCCCCCCAAACTTTCAGATAAGGACCGGGGCGCCGCGAGGCCATTTTCAGGAAATTTTCAGGCAGATTCGTCAACCGGCGCCAAAGTTATTCCAAATAGAATTTTGAGATTTAACATTGAAAAAAATCCTAACTATAACTACCTACTGGCGACCGCCAGTAGGTAATATATATGTGTATATATATATATATATATATATATATATATGTATGTATGCAAGCTTCAATACGCTCCATTGGTCTCCATCCTGATGTCCAAGAAAAGCCTAATGAATACTTCCTTTAATCCCGCTCCTGTGCCAAAAGACTGAACATTAGGAATACCAAGATCTACAGCAGCCATCTTCTCCCCTTACCTAAACCTTTTCATGCATCCTTATAGCAGCATAAACATCCAGTGCGAATCAGGTCCCTTTATATCATGCTTTCGTTATTTTGGAGGACAGCGCCTAATCTAAAGATGGGGAGGGTAATGTTTCCTTAACAGATAAACCATTGGGACTGAGCTTATTAGGTCTTGCTCATAATTCTACTGAGTGGTTAGCTGAATGAAAAAGCAATTCATATTATTTGTGTCATCTCACAAGAGCAATTTTATTGCTCTGGATCCAGTTTGCTGCCTGGGTTGATTCATGAGGTGAAGAATCTGCTGTTAGAATTCCCACAGAAAGATTGTTACCGAAGGTAAGTGACTTATTCTTGTACACACCCTTGCTGCAGACATTAAGCTCAAAAAGATATGTTTGAACTGATGTTTACCACTTCACAACAACTGAAAATATTTGTTTGATAACATGTGTGGCTGTAGATACACATGTTCTGCATACTTCCGCCATCTAGTGTTGGTTCTGAATGTGTGCAAGTTGTTTTTCATCAGAGGCGTTACAAGATAAAGTGACTCCTCCTCTTGGTGATAGGGTGTATGGGTATCAACTCAATTGTTAGATTTTTTTCTCTTCCAGGGGATCCTCATCAATAGTCATAAGCATTAGAATATTCCCACCTACGTGCGGGACCCCGGAAACACTATATTATATGTGCCCCACATATAAATACACATATATATATAAACCATATATATATAAAAACAAGCAATAGCAGCCAAATCACATTAGAGCTGAAATATGCTGTGAAGAATTTCCACCATACATGAATAATAAGCATTAGAAACAGGAGAAAACAACACTAAGTTTGTTTAGGAATTGTTTTAATGCTTAGAAAGCAGTAGAAATTCACAGAACTCACTGGAAGCATAGGAAGCTCCCAGGCTGCATTGCAAACACAGTCTAACCAGACTGAAAAGCTAACCTGTAGCTAAATAACAAAAAACTGACACTGTGCCTTTAAGGCACTCATGACCCCCTGAATCCCATCATGCCTCAGGAGTGGCAGTTAGGCAGTTGTTCTTTCCGGCTCCTTCAGTGAAGGACCCTGGTTTACACAGCTCCACAGATTTTTCTGATTTTCTACAGAAAAATTGCTTCTTTTTCAAGCTTTTTGCTCTTACTTCGACGTCTACCACCTAGTCAAGTAAGATACTGCCTTTTTTGAGCAGTTTTGGAGGGCATTTTACTTAGAAAATGCCATCTCTTTTTGACAAATGTCCCTCTTGCAACAGCAAGAAGGCCAAGACAGACAGCCACGAGGTCTGTATTGTTTGCCTGCCTGATGACCATGATCCTGAAACCTGTCCACATTGTGAGAACCTATCAGGCAGGACTCAAGGACAGGGAGAGAATTCGGATTTATGGCCTGGCCCACAGAGCTTCAAGAGGGAGATCTCCAGTGAAGAAGGGCTCCAAGAAGGCCCATTCGTCTTCAAAGAAGAAGTCTTCACGTCCTTCTACCTCAGCGTCGGGCTCGGCGCTGAGAACAGATCCACAGGAAGGATTTTCCTCTGGGAAGCTGCCGTCGACGGCGGGCTCGCCGTCGAGAGGGAGGCCAGGTACGTCATTGAAGGCGGCATCTTCGAAATCGCCTCCGCCGTCGTCAACCGGGCGGCGATCGGCGTCGAGGAAGGCTACTCCGCCACCGTCAACCGGGCGACGGTCGGCGTCGAGATCCATTACCCCTCCGCCGTCGTCAACCAGGCGACGATCGGCGTCGAGGGACGTCACCTCGCCATCGTCAACCAGACGACGATCGGCGTCGAGGAAGGTGACTCCTCCGCCGTCGACGGGTGCTCGTCGATCGGCGTCGAGGACGCGGTCCCCGTCGGTGCGGCAGCGGCGTTCGGCGTCGAGGGTGCCCAATACCCCTCCGCCGTCGTCGCACAAGCATCCGACGTCGAGGCATGGCTCTACGTCGGCGACTGACCATCGCCGTTCGGCGTCGAGGCAGAAAGCTCCGTCGACGACAGGCCATTCGGCTTCGAGAGAGAAGCCTCCGTCGGCGACAGGTCAGCGACGTTCGGCGTCGAGGCTGAGGTCCCCGTCGACGACCGGACACCATCGCTCGTCGTCGAGGCAGAAGACTCCGTCGGCGGTTGCTCGTCGCCGCTCGACGTCGAGAGACTATGAACATTCGCAGGGCCATTCGGGGTCGAGGTTGTTTGATCCCCCGACCCCTCGGAAGCGGTCGGCTGCGAGAAGTGAGCGTTCGACGTCGAGGCGCTCGGACACGATCATGGTGACAGAATCTGCTTCTCACCATTCTTCTCATCGGTCCTCGGGCTCCTCTACTGCACATTCCAGATCTAGAAGCCCGGTGCACAGGACTCCTGAACGGCGGCCGGACCCTTCTGCGGGACGCATCAGGCTGTCGCCAAGATGGTACCGGTCCCTGGACCATTGGAGAGACGATGGGGCTACCAGGCGTATGCAGGAATATGCCAGCCCGCGCCACAGGTCAGCTCTCCAGGACCTGGTGGAGGAGATGGACAAACGTAGCCCTCCCAGGCGCTCAACACCTGTGGATCTGCCCTCCAGAGCGCCAAGGAGGTCCCGCTCGCCTACAAGGGAAGCCAGACGGGACGGTCGGGGAAGATCTAGATCGCCTGCAAAAGACCCTAGACTGGACGGCCGGAAGGCCCCTGTCCCTCGGGGCAGATCTCCTGTGCGGTCTCCGTCCAGATCGCCCAGGGCGTCCCGATCGCCTAGAAGAGACCATCGTCCAAGGGATCGGGTCAGGTCGCGCTCTCCTAGACGGGAGGAGCATCCCAGGAAGTTGAGGGAGCGGGGACGCAGTTCTCACCATCGGCATAGACGTACCCCGTCGACCTCTTCCACTTCATCTACCAGGTCGTCGAAGAGGGACTACTCTCCGACTTTAACAGACAGTCCAACGTCCAGGTCCTCCCCGGTGGATGATATTGGCACTTACCTGGACGTTCTGCAGAGAGGTGCGCTTAAACGAAACATTGAAATGTCTGTTCCTCAAGTCACGACGACAGTCATTTTCTAAACATTACACAAAAAGGCCATCTCCAGACCTCTACTGCCGCTGGTCCCAGGGATTTTGGATCCGGTCAAGGACGTTTTCCTGACCCCGGCTTCAATCAGAGCAGTGCCAGCACGCATCACGAAGAAGTACAAACCTGCGGCTTCTGACCCGGTGTTTGTGAGGTCTGACCCTCCGGCGGACTCGGTCATCGTGGCTGCGGCAAGGAAGACACATGCGGTTGCTGGTTCGTCTTCAGTCCCGCCAGATAAGGACAGCAAGACCCAAGACTCCTGGGGTAGGAAGGTCTGCAACTCTGCTGCTTCCACTCTTAAAGTCTCCAGCGCAGCTGCGCTCCTGGGTCGGTATGACAGGGCCTTATGGGACTCGATGGAGAGATTCAAAGCGAAGCTGCCGAAAGAGGATCAGCAGGACTTTGATGAAACTGTTACGGAGGGGTGTCTGGTGGCTAACCAGATGATCAGTGTGAGAAGGTGGCCTGATATGCAGTGCTCACTATTCTAGTGAACACTATGTATCAGCACCACCTAGCACCACTGAAAAAACGACAAATCAAACTAGGCAGCAAGAAGGCCTCCTGGTTCAACGATGATCTTAAGAAATCCAAGAAACTCTGTCGCTCCCTTGAGAAGGCCTGGAAAAAAGACCCAACCACCAGCACCAGGGACGCCTTCAAAAACACCACCCGCATACACCACCAACTGATCCGGAAGGCCAAGAAAGCCGCTTTCAAGGACCGACTAGATAACAACGCCCACAACAGCAAGGAATTATTCAACATCGTCAAGGAATTTACCAACCCCTCAGCCAACTCCAACGACATCACCCCCTCTCAAGCCCTCTGCGACTCCCTAGCCTCTTTCTTCCACAACAAAATTGCAGACATCCACAACAGCTTCGACAACCGACCCAAAGACCAACCCACCCAACCCCTTACAGGACCCCCACCCCCCTGAACATCCTCAATGACTGGAAGCCAATCTCCACTGAGGATACCATCCGTCTGATGAACTCTATCCACTCAGGATCCCCCACTGACCCTTGCCCTCACCACATCTTTAACAAAGCAGACTCCATTATAGCACCGCACCTCCGAGACGTCATCAACTGCTCCCTCAACTCCGCAACCTTCCCGGAAAGCTGGAAACATGCCGAACTCAGCGCCCTCCTTAAGAAACCCACAGCTGACCCCACCGAACTCAAAAACTACCGCCCTATCTCACTCCTTCCATTCCCGGCCAAAGTCATTGAGAAAGAGGTCAACAATCAGCTCGCCGCATTCCTCGAAACCAACAAATCCCTCGACTCCTCACAGTCCGGCTTCCGAGCCAAGCACAGCACCGAAACCGCCCTCATCGCAGCAACAGACGACATTCGAACTCTACTGGACAATGGAGACACAGTCGCCCTCATCCTCCTCGACCTCTCCGCAGCCTTCGACACGGTCTGTCATAGCACCCTTTTACAACGCCTCAGAAACGTCGGAATCCAAGGAAAAGCACTGGAATGGATCACCTCGTTCCTCACCGGAAGAACCCAGAGAGTCCGCCTTCCACCATTCAAGTCAGAGGCCACTGAAGTCATCTGCGGCGTACCACAAGGATCTTCACTCAGCCCCACCCTCTTCAACGTATACATGAGCCCCCTCGCGGTCATCGCACGCCAACACAACCTCAACATCATCTCCTACGCCGACGATACTCAACTGATCCTATCACTCACCAGAGACCCTAACACTGCCAAAACCAACCTGCATGAAGGAATGAAAGAAGTAGCCGAATGGATGAAGCTCAGCCGTCTGAAACTGAACTCAGACAAGACAGAAGTCCTCATCCTAGGCACCTCCCCCTCCGCCTGGGATGACTCTTGGTGGCCAGAGGCCCTTGGAAAAGCACCCATCCCGACGGACCACGCACGGAACCTGGGCGTCATCCTGGATTCCTCACTCTCGATGAACAGACAAGTCAACGCCGTTTCTTCATCTTGCTTCAACATTCTTCGCATGCTCAAAAAAACATTTCGCTGGATCCCCACCGAAACTAGAAAAACAGTCACCCACGCTCTGGTCACGAGCCGACTGGACTACGGAAACACCCTCTACGCGGGTACCACCGCAAAACTCCAGAAAAAACTCCAACGCATCCAGAACGCTTCAGCCAGGCTCATATTAGACATCCCGCGTAAAGAACACATCTCTGGTCACCTGAAAAACCTCCACTGGCTCCCCGTCAATAAGAGGATTACTTTCCGGCTCCTAACCCACGCACACAAGGCACTCTACGAAATCGGACCCGAATGCCTTAACACACGACTGTCCTTCTACACCCCCTCCCGCCAGCTACGATCCTCCAACCAAGCCCTTGCCACTGTACCTCGCATCAACAAAACCACCATGGGAGGTAGATCCTTCTCCTACCTGGCAGCTAAAACCTGGAACTCACTTCCCACTCACCTTCGCCTTAATCAGAACCACCTAGCATTCAGAAAGCAACTTAAAACGTGGATATTTGACAAATAATTCCCCACCCTTCTTCAAGCGCCTTGAGACCCTCTGGGTATGTAGCGCGCTATATAAATTTATTGAACTTGAACTTGAACTTGAACTATCAGTCCAGCAACCCTTATTGATGATTGGTTGTAAGCCAACCTTATAGACCAGCTATCCTAGTAGCGTGGATACGAGCAGTCTAAGGCTAAAGACTCGAGAGGGCGTGTTAAGCCAGCTGTTTACCACACATATACCCCTTGAATACCCAGTGAAAGGACACCACACAAGTGTTATGAAAATAAACAGTTATTTATTAAGAATCACAACAGCCCTGTACTCTTTATGAGGACAGGGTACTAAGCACAAACCAAAACTCTTACAAAAATACTTAAGTTAGCACAGTATATACAAATGCCCGAGGGGCACGGAAAACCATATACTTGAAAAGTGGAATGCGAAATTACTAGCAGGTAAGTACAGTACTAATAGCTTTTGGAATCGCTAGGACTTGACTAGGGAATCGTTAGATTACTTCTAGGAGACCCAGGGGACTCGGGTGCAGTGTGTGCACTCTCACGCGAGATGCGGACAAAAGTCTATGGTAGCTAGAAATTGCAAAGTTAGTGTTCTCGGGCGAACCCGACCTGGTAGGGAGAAAACGACAGTGGATCCTGACCCTTGGATAGTGAGGCTATGCTGGGGCACCGAAATGCCGAAGTTACCTAGCCCAGGGGCTGCAGCTGCATAGGTCTGAAAAGACGTCGGGAATCCTCGTAGACGGACCAGGAGCCGGAAGAAAAGATGCTGGCCGGTGACCAGTGAAGAGAGTTCAGTTGGATCCAAGCCTGGATCTTGAAGATAGATGACACCTGAAAGCAGAGGGGACCAAGTTCGAGACTACTAGCCAGTAGTCAGGTGGCACCAGGAGGGCACCGGATGGTAGTCACCTCGACTAGGTGAGTGGGTGACGCTGTGCTCGAAGATCTCACGGACCAGGAGGCGTTGTCGGCGACCAGGATGGAGGATCGAGCTGTCCCACGAAGATAGAAGCTGTCGGCGTCGCTGGACCCAGGATTGGGCAACAAAGCCTTGGCAAATTCAAGCCCACGCGGTGGACCTAAAATGGCGTCTGGAGTGGACCAGGAGGGTCCGGGGTGCCTCTCTTGAAGAAGGAAGCAAGGGCCAGTCTGGAGCAACCAGACCAGCAGCAGTGATGTCGTCGGGCGTCGTTCAGAAGGCCACAAGCCAGCCGGCTAGTAGCCAAACAACGCGGTGCACAGCAAACAGCAGAAGGGCCCCACGCAGATCGTGGAGATGCAGGGAGGCTGACCTTGGGTGCTGGAGCTGCGCAGGGTTGGGGCTTCTCGGGCCCCAAAGCACTCACCCGTGGAGGACACGGTGGGCTTGTTGTAAAGATGTTGTGCAGTCTTGGCGATCGTCGGTCCCTCGAGGTCTCGTCGCACTCACGGTTCTCAGCTTTGCTGTAGAGGTGAGTAGAGGTCAGAGGTGCCAGGGAAGCCGGGTCTCGTCGAGCTGGGTCGTCGGATTCGGGATGAAGGACTTGCAGCAGACCGCAGTGTTCTTTAGGATGGTGCCTGCGGATGCAGGGTGACTACTCCTTAGCCACAAGGGAGAATCTTGATGAAGAAATCTTGAAGTCCTTTTGAATAAAGTCGTGTCTTGATTCCAAAGATGATCTAATTTGAACAGGGGGCCCGCTCCCATCTTTATACTAAAAAAGGGGGCTGACCCGGTGACTAGGTCCTGCCTATGGGTGGGACTAGGAGGGGGGTGGTTACACCCCTCTCCCCTGCCGGACTTCCCCAGGCCAGGGGCTGGTGTGCCCCTGGAACTGGTTCTGACTGGCCTATGCGTAGTGAGCACCGGGGTGCCACTCAGCAGTCACCTTCCTGAAAAGCCCTGCCTACCCAGGATACACAAAACCATGTCTGGGACGGTGCTAGCACCGCCCCTGACAGGAAACCCTTTGTCCAGGCTCCCCTCGCTGGAAGGACTCCCAGCTGCAGGGGGTCAGACTCGTGTCTGTGGTGGCAGCATCCATTTTGTGGAGCTGAGGCTTCAGTTAACTTTAACCGGGGTTCACAGTTACATACATGTCGTGTCCCTCTAGAAGGGTGGAATGCTAACCCCGTCGCCAGAATTGGCGAGGGGTTAGTATTCCAATTCGTATGACACCTTACTCGACATGTTTTGATAAAGCAATACCAAAGATAGCATTTAACCGCGAGGATTATAATGCACTTAAGAGTATATGGTATGCGATATCATGGAACAGCTATTAGGACTTGATTCCGCAAGCTGCAGACAGGCTCAGCTCATGCCAGAGCACCATCTCACACGATTCCAAGCACTCTGCCTTCAGGATTGTCAAGGCCTGCCATAGGAGTGACTGATAGGAATCTGTGTGTCCATTTTAGGGTTAGATATAGGTATACTATATCTACAGCAAAGGGTGATTACACGACTTTGCCCCAGCTGTCATGCAGCCAGTTGTGTCAAATTTAGGAGGCCAGCCAGGGGTGGCATAATACATGCTGCAGCCCCTGGCAGCCCTGGGTACACCTATGCCCTGAGTTACAGGGTCTGATAAGGTGGCCCAGTACCAATTGGTAAATGCACCTAGGGTACATGTTGTAATTTAGAAAGAGAACAGCCAGGCTGTGGGTCTGATTGGCAGGCCCACAGCCAGAGAAAGTCGTAAACCAGTGAAACAAAAGCAAAAAATCTGGGTGATCATAGGATTGCAGACCCTACTCTCCTACAATCAGCACGGCCGCGGATGGGGCGGTGCTGTCGGCTCATTCCTATGCCCATGGAGTTTGTGCCAGAAGGTCGGCCTGGTTGCGCCTTACGGGGCTGAAGCCGGATGCCCAGCATCGGATTCTGAATCTCCCTTTTTCGGGTTCTGCCCTCTTCGGGGAACACGCAGACGAGGAAATGACCCGAATGAAGACTGAGCTGGACACGGTGAAGGCGGTGGGCTTGGAGAAGAAGAAGGAGTTCAAACGCCGCTTCAAGTCCAACAGGGGGAGAGGGGCCCAGCAGAGGGTTCAAACCCCTCAGTGGTCGCAGAACAAAGCTCAGGGAAAACCCCAGTTTCACGGTAAACCCAGCAGGGGCAGGGGAGGCCGCCAGCAGTCCTCCAACACCCGAGAGGAGGAAAGGCCTGAACAGTGGCTTCCTCTGACACCGTTGCCCACTCCGGTGGGAGGAAGTGCATCTCAACACCTGGAGGAGTGGGTCAGCATCACAAGAGATCAGTGGGTGCTGAATATACTGCGAAATGGTTACAGGATACGTTTCCGTGCTCTTCCAAAGAGCATTTCTCCGAGAAGCTCTTGTCCTCACCAACTGAGCTTGCTCCGTCGAGAGGTGACGATCCTACTGCAAAAAAGAGAGATAGAAGAAGTTCCTCGCGCTCTAAAAGGCAAAGGAGTTTACTCCAGATATTTCCTTGTCCCCAAAAAGGATCAGGAGGACAAATTCAGACCCATACTCGACCTACGACTCCTAAACAAGGTCATCGTCAAGGAAAAGTTCCGCATGTTGGCGCTTCACCAAATATGTCCGCATCTACAAGCCGGAGATTGGATGTGTTCGGTGGATCTTCAATATGCGTACTTTCACATCCCGATTGCGCAGCAACATCGAAAGTACCTGACGTTTGTCGTGGGGCACAAACGCTACCAGTACAAGGTGTTACCCTTCGGTCTCAAGTCCGCACCACGAGTCTTCACCAAATACATGGCGGTGGTGGCGGCTTTTCTTCACAAGAAGGGTCTCTTCGTTTACCCATATCTGGACGACTGGCTCCTGAAGGGTCCATCTCCGGGACGGGTAACACAAGATCTGCATCTGTGCCTGCAACAGCTTCACAGACTCGGCCTCCATGTGAACCTGGAGAAGTCAGTCCTGCTGCCTACGCAATCCATCCACTACCTCGGCTCCGTTCTGGACACAAGCGTGGGAAGAGCGTTTCCTTCGGAGGAGAGACTTTCTTCCATGAACCTGAAGTGCGGGATTCTACTGGAGTCTCGTCCTCCAACAGCACGACAGGTGGCGTCTCTGCTGGGTTCCATGGCGTCCTGCATTTTTCTCATCCCACACGCCAGGCTGAGTGCGTCCTCTGCAACAGGCCCTGGAGGATCAGTGGGACCAGGCCACAGGTCGTTGGGAGGACCGTATCCATCTTTCCCAGGCGACAAAAGAGTCCGTCAGATGGTGGACTCGGAGACACAATGTGATGGTGGGAGTGCCGTTTCATCAACCCATCCCATCCCCGTCTATCGTGACAGATGCCTCCCTGCACGGCTGGGGAGCACACATGGGCCCGCTTCAGATTCAGGGCCGGTGGTCTGCGCAGGAGCAGACATACCACATCAACATGCTGGAACTCAGAGCGGTATTCCTGGCTCTCAAAGCTTTCCTGCCAGCGATCACATCCAACTCAGTCCTAGTTCAGACAGACAATACGACAACCATGTTCTATCTGAACAAGCAAGGAGGCACAAAATCTCGCCCACTGTCTCGAGAGGCTCAAACTACATGGCATTGGCTCCTCGCTCGAGGTCTCACGGTGGTGGCGGTGCATCTTCCGGGCGAGTTGGACGTCAAGGCAGACGCACTCAGCAGGCACTTCGAAGATCAGCCAGACTGGGTGCTAAACGAAGAGGTCGTGGAAGAACTTTTTCGTTGCTGGGGGCGTCCGTCCATAGACTTGTTCGCAGACGACGAAAACACCAAGTGCCACGCCTTCGCGTCCAGGTTCCACAGACCAGGGACGCTGGGGAATGCTCTCCTGTTGGATTGGACAGGGATGTTCGCGTACGCGTTTCCTCCCCTGGCTCTGATCCCGAGAGTGGTGTCCAAGCTCCTCAGGACGAACATGGAGATGATCCTAATTGCTCCAGACTGGCCTCGGCAGTGGTGGTATCCGGACCTTCTACATCTGTCTGTGTGTCCACACAAACGACTCCCTTGCAGGCCAGACCTGTTGAGCAAAATGAACGGGAGGATAATGCATCCCAACCTCCCATCATTGAACCTAACAGCATGGCTCCTGAGGTCCTGCAATACGGACATTTGAACCTGCCTCCTGAATGTATGAGTATTTTAAAGGAGGCTAAGAGACCGTCCACGAGAGCATCCTATGCCTTCAAGTGGAAACTGTTCTACTTGTGGTGTAGGGATCAGCATTTGGATCCGATTAAGGGGCAGGAGGACGTCATATTACCATACCTCCTTTCACTCGCAACAGTTGGTTTAAAGTACGCTTCCATTAGGGTGCATTTGTCAGCTATTGTGGCTTACAGGAAGTCGCCTGACCAGGTGTCTTTCTTTCAGGTTCCAGTGGTCAAGGATTTCCTCCAGGGATTGAAGAAGGTGTATCCCCCTGTACGAAATCCTTCTCCTCCGTGGGAATTAAACCTAGTTCTATCAAGGTTGATGTCTCCACCTTTCGAGCCAATCCACAAAGCTTCCTTACAACATCTATCTTGGAAGGCAGCTTTTTTGGTGGCAATTACCTCTGCACGCAGGGTCAGTGAGATACAGGCGCTCTGTGCAAAGGAACCTTATACGGTATTCCACCATAACAGAGTGGTTCTGAGGGCTTATCCTTCCTTCTTGCCTAAAGTAATATCTGATTTTCATATCAATCAGGCTATCTCCCTCCCTTCCTTTTTTCCAAATCCGGCGACCCCGGCTGAGAGGTCACTTCACTCATTAGATCTTAAAAGAGTGCTGAAGTTTTATTTGGAAATGACTAAAGGGATTAGGAAAACAGACCAACTGTTTGTGAACTATGGTGCTATGAGAACTGGTTTTCCAGCGGCAAAGAGGTCCATCTCCAGGTGGATTGTTTCTTGCATTAAGCTGGCCTATCAACTGGCAGGAAAACCTTTGTTGATGTCTCCTAAAGCGCATTCCACTAGAGGGAAGGCGGCTACGGTGGCTTTCTTGCATGACGTTCCCATGTCTGAAATATGCAAGGCCGCGACCTGGAAATCAGTGCATACTTTTACGAGGCATTACTGCCTTGACTCTGATTCCAGGGCTGACACTCAAGTAGGGCAAGCCTCCTTGAGGAATCTGTTTGGGTAGTCTGTTCTGTCTACTCGAGCTTATTGAGGAGATTTCTGTCTTCTCTTTCCTTTGCCCGCAGAGATGAGGAGAGGCTCGCTATTCTATTCTAATGCTTATGACTATTGATGAGGATCCCCTGGAAGAGAAGGATTAGTTACTTACCTGTAATCCTAGTTCTCTTCCAGGGGTATCCTCATCAAAGTCATAAGCAACCCTCCCGCCTCCCCGGGCAAAGGATACTCGTTCGTAAGGAGATATTGTTGACCTAAGTGTTATTGGGTTTGGTTTTCAGTCTCCGAAAAGAACAACTGCCTAACTGCCACTCCTGAGGCATGATGGGATTCAGGGGGTCATGAGTGCCTTAAAGGCACAGTGTCAGTTTTTTGTTATTTAGCTACAGGTTAGCTTTTCAGTCTGGTTAGACTGTGTATTTGCAATGCAGCCTGGGAGCTTCCTATGCTTCCAGTGAGTTCTGTGAATTTCTACTGCTTTCTGAGCATTAAAACAATTCCTAAACAAACTTAGTGTTGTTTTCTCCTGTTTCTAATGCTTATTATTCATGTATGGTGGAAATTCTTCACAGCATATTTCAGCTCTAATGTGATTTGGCTGCTATTGCTTGTTTTTATATATATATATGGTTTATATATATATGTGTATTTATATGTGGGGCACATATAATATAGTGTTTCCGGGGTCCCGCACGTAGGCGGGAATATTCTAATGCTTATTACTTTGATGAGGATACCCCTGGAAGAGAACTAGGATTACAGGTAAGTAACTAATCCTTTTCTGCTGTCCGGTTCAGACGTGTTTTGTGGCGCTCCAGTTCGAGACCGTCTCCGGTTCATTTGGGTTTGCTGTTCATTTCTACCCTTGTCTGTATTGTTTTGGTCACAGTTTCTATCCCTGCGTCGAGAAAATCTGAGAAGAACTTTCTCCCGTTGATTTCGACGTGCTCCCATCGTGGCCTTCGGACTTTGCCCATTTGGGCCTACTCTTTCAGTCAACTTTGACCGAAAATGTGTTGCTAATGGAATGAACTCCATTTCATTTCTTCCCCAGCTGCCACTCGAAATACCTGACAACTGACCTGCATTAGGTTTGCAATTTTTGTCCGTCTCTAGACCACTGTGAAGCAAACTGTAAAGCGTGTCAATCTTCCAGATCGAAAAAGACATTAAGAGACCGTCGGGCATGTCGCAGAGAAATGCAACTCCAAGAGATCGAAGAGGCCCCAGACATCTTAAGTCAAGATGTCAAACAGTAACAGGAAGAGCTTCATGAGGATTCTGCAGTGGAGGATGAGGCCTTTTCCATCCATGATTCCGAATCGGGCTACACGGCTGATTCCAACCTCAACTGTACTCCAAATCCAAGATCTTCCTTTAGGTCAGCGGACAGTGAGTACCCCTGTCCCTGTTCCAGCTCCCCTAAAATATTCAGTTTCCACTGATTCTTTGACTACGGGCCAGCACTGCCATCAGGCCATGATAGGCCCCGATTCTCTGCTACAGACGCCTGCCCTCAGCACAGAAAGCCAAGACGAAACAGATGTCTCCCTGCGCCCGGCAGATTCTGCACTGTGTCGACCACATTCTTCTTTGGCTCCGAGCACTCCGCTTCCACCGCCTTTGGCTCCGAACACATAGAATCCAAAAAAGAAAACTGTTTTGGCACAGATACCTTCAGCTTCCACATCAAAGTTGCCTTCAGAACCCATCCTACCGATCATGCAGCAGAGGTTCAATCCGAAACAGAAAAAGCTACACATACAGCCTCGAACTGTCCGTATTTGAGCTCCGCCTGTGCACTCTGCAACGCCGGCCGAGGAAGAGGTTGAGGTGGAGGAGGCGGTGGTGGTCTTCTTGACGTCTACTTTCTTCTCGACGGCGTCGATCTTCTCGTTGAGTGCGACCTGCGCGCCAATGGCGAACGGCAGTGTCGCCTCGAGCACCGATGTCTCCTGGACTCAGATCGATGTCGTCTGTAACGTCCTCGACGTCGACCTCGTCCGAGGTCTCGACGTCCTTCCCCTCGACATTGATCTTCGACGTCGTTTAGACCCAGAGCCCTGGGTCGACGGGGAGCATATCGTCGTCATACCTGGTTACGACGTCGAATATATACCACTAAAAGTAGAGCTCAATGCTCCAGGGTCCTGCTAGCAGGAGCCGGAAAAAAGAACTGAAAGTAACTAGCCTTTGGCTGTGCATCATGAGATACCTAGGGTCTTGAGGGTTCCTTAAAGGCACAGTATCCATTTACAGACACTTAATGGCAGCCTATGGGGCTTGTCTGTCCAACCCTTCCTCTCTATCATGACAAAGGATTTTTGTGAAGGGGAGTTTCTCTATTTGTGAAACTTAGCAAAATGTTTATATTTCAGTGTTATCTGGCTATCCTTTTTCACTTCAGGATGAAGTACTGGCCAGTGTAGCCTTGTTAATTTCAGGCTGCATTATTCGTCTTTGATTTTATCTTAAGTGTCTATGCAGGATTGCAGAAGAGGACAACTTAAGAGACTATTTAGATTGCTCCGGGGTCCACGCACATGGGCACAGTGGCTCACTGGTTAGAGCAGGCAGACCCTGAAGCAGAGGTCAGACCTGGGACCAGGGTTCAATTCCCGACGCGGCAGGGTCTTGAGCTCAAATGTCCACGGACTCGATAATTCTCGCTTCGGTGCCTGACCTAATCATGGGTTCACACTCTGCAACTCTGGGCATTAAGCTTGCTTAATCTCCACAACGGCCCCCCGCGGCGGGATGCCTGGCTTTCACCTTGGGGATGCCTGGCTTTCACCTTGGGGATGCCCTGTAGGGGGCTATCTCACAGGGAAAAGCCAGGACGGGTTCTCAAGGCAAGCGCTTAGAGACCCCTGGGTAATAAGCGCTATATAAATCCAATATACAATACAATACAATACATAATTATGACTATACACAGAGATCCCCTACTACAGAAACACATGATAAAATACATACACAATAAAAACAATTAATAAAAACAATACAATTCTGTCTCTCATCAAATAAGACAAGCAATACATTAAGCATTATAGCAAGTCTACTCTGTATTCATAGACCCATGAGCTCGTATCACTGCTCTGAGAAATGCACCTTGATGAATTATTACTTCAACATCCATGAGTTGAAAGAGTACATTTAGGTCTTCTTTGAGATTACTAATATGTTGCTTTTTTATCAGGGGAAGCAAAATATGGCTTGAGATCATAGCATATTATCCACAGATTTATTTTTTATGCAGCATTGTTTGACCAGACTTTCCATCACAGGCGCATAGCAAAGAATGGAAAACGTAACTTATATTTCAGCATACCTACACTGTAGCGGAACAGTAAGCTCTGTTCCCATGCCCTGTTGGTCTGGTCCTAAATTGCACAATCTGGCCTAGGAGGACAGAGTTCATATAAGAGGATACACTCATCTTACACCTCTCTGTGAGCATTCTTTCAGTGTCTGCTTAATCATACAGGGAATGACGTAACTGTTTTATATTAAAGTTAAGGTGCGTCTCTGTAAACACCTTCTGAAAGTTGACCGAACGCAGGCTAGATTCCACACTGCTGTGCCAGGGGGATCTTAGAACCTTTGTAACCGCTGAAGCAGTCCTTATTAATATCTCTAGTGAGGCTCACCTCCTTATATTTTCAAACAGCCAGCCATACTAAGGGTGGCCGGGCTCTAATGTAGTGTTCTATGTACGGGACGTCCAATTCTCTGACAGATTAAATGAGAGGACGAGATATGTACCATTAAACCTTTCTGCAAAACCTATTCTCTTCGTTCTGGGTAGTATTACGTTTGTGGATAACCCATACGTTGCAATGGGTATGCATTGTGTTTTATAGATTTGCAGTAGGGTTGGCAGGGCGTCCCCGCCTCTGGGCTAAGGTAAACTAAATAGCGTATTGATTACCTTTTCTAGTTTTGTCCTACAATGTGTAAAATGTGGTACCCAAGATCCCGTAGATGCAAATGTTAGGCTCAAGTATAAACAAAAGTGCTTGTTCAATTTAGTCTATTACCTATTGGAAAAATAGACTAATTACATTTCTTAGGGCAGCAGGCCATGATGTAAAATTTTGAAAAAATTGGTCTGCAGATCAAGCGTATACATAAAATCTACAAATCCATGACTAAAAAGGTGGCGGACTCTGGGTGTACGCACCATCAGGACTGCACCATCCACGTACAGGAGTCAGGGTAGTAGGGAACCTTTAATTTTTGGGACATCTATCGTAATGTTCATTAAAAAAGGATGGATGTTCTTAATATACAAGTTAAATAGAAGTGGTGCCAAGACACATCCTTGTCTAATTCCATGAAACACACCTATCTCCTAATTTGTGGTTATTCTGACCATAGCCCCCATGTCCATGAGCAAATACGTGAGAAAGTGCACTAGTGCTTAGTCCAACCCCTGCAAAAGAAGATTTGTCCACTGCTTTGAGCGATTAACGTAATCAAGCGCTGAGGTCAAATCCATAAAAGTCAAGTATAGGGGAATAGAATAGAATAGAATAGAATTTTATTGCTCAAATAATTAAAATCATTGCAATCACAAATACAGAGATACAGAATAAAGCGCATAAGCTTCAATTTTAGACATTTTAGGCATTTACATTAAAAGGATTAAAACTGATAATTTAGGCATTTGCATTAAAAGGATTAAAACTGATAATGGCGGAATGAGCTTTACTCCAGTATTGGAACTTTCATAGATTCACATGCCTGAATTATTCCCCGTCGTCGAGACGGGAGTCTCCGGTACATAAAAAAGCAATGCATAGCAGTATAGCAAACTGAAAAGAGGCCTAGGCCCATTTCCCTTTTGCAACCCATAGCCTTTGTTATGTAAAAAAGGCTCAAACTTTTCCCTGAACCAATCAGCTGTCCTCACCCTCTCGAACACTCCTGAGAGACCCTCTTGCCCCTCAGATTTTTCTACCGCACGTTGTGCTAGGTAGGCTCCTTTGAGCTCTGCTCAAACTCTTCATTTTCTACTCACTTTGACTGGAATTTGGGTTTCCCCTTCTTCTAGATTGATTTATTGGAAGCTTCTCTTTTTCTTCTACCATGGCTGACAAGGAGAAGAAAAGTTTATTTAGAGCTTGTGCACCTGCTCTAAAGAAAAGGCTTTATAGAGATGATCCTCATGAAGTCTGTATATATTGCCTTTACCCAGATCATCAAGCGAAGGATTGTAAGATTTGTCGCACTTTCTCCAATAAGAGCTTGAGGGATCGTGAAGGAAGGCTCCTGCTCTTACTCCAGAAGGTTAAGGCCAGGAAGGAGATCCTCTCAATTGACAGCAAGGAGGAGTCCGCATCATCCAGGAGATCTCAAAAAAGGAGCAGATCTCCACAGGCTCATACCTCAGGTGAGAGGCCTGAAAAAACCCCTAAAAAGACCACACCAGGGTCTTCGGGTCGCTGTCCCTCAAAATCTCCTTCAGGAAAGTCTAAGGAGAAGAAGGGTCATGCTTCAGAGGAGAAACAGGCTAAGAAGACTACATCAGAGCCGTCAAAATCTCCTCCGAAGGTAAAAATTACCATCAAGAAATCTTTTTCTACACCTTCTGAGGTGAAAAAATCTGCGTCCTCGACTAGGAGAACATCATCGTTGACGACAAACTGAGGTAAAAGCTGTATCGCCGTTGACGCTTCCGCCGTCGATGACGGTGTCGACAACGATATCGACGAAGAGTCCTTCCTCGACAAAGGCAGTGACGACCATGACTACGCTTGCGTCGATGACGACATCGACCATGGGACCGTCGACGACTGTGACGACAACGTTGACGATAGCGTCAACTGTTATGATTTCGGCAACGATCTCGTCGAGAGGGAAAAAACTCTGGAGAAGCGTTTTTTGGCCTGGAAAAGAACTATAAAGCCAGAAGTTACGTCGCCAAGTAAGGTATCACCATTGGTTCCTTCTCACCTTCTGGAGGAGGAAGATTCGGAGGAAGAGGATGATGGTGGTCCTTTTGGATATGCTAGTAGCCCATCTCAACTAAGGGTGAAGTACCAGGAGGAAGACTCACAAGAGGAGTATGAGGATTTTCAAAGTCATCCCCAACAACATCACCACCAGGAACAGCGAGAAGAGATAAGTGTGCCCTCTTCTTTACTAAAGGATCTTCAATCCATGCTGGAAGATTATAGGAAAAGATATCCTACACCTCAAACGTCTAAGGAAATCCCTGACGTTACACGTCGACCACGCTCTGTACCGGGTACACCAGTGCGTAGGCGAGAGATCTTTCCAGAGCCCCTGCCTAAGTCTCCACCATCAAGACCTCAGCGGGATCCTGACACTACTGATGAGGATCATGAGGATGGGGAAATTATGGATCCTAGCAAGGAGTGGGACAATTATCTCATTCCTTCACCCCTTCACCGAAACCCGTGGATTCTCCACCAGAGTACATTGGGGGGGTTTCATAACCTGATGGAAAGGGCCACTAAGAGATTTGCACTTACCATACAAGAGGATAAGGCTGAATGTTTCCTTTATGATTTTAAAGAAACCTATCGCAAATCGGTTAGATCTTTGCCGATTGCGAGTCATATTTGGGAAGAAGGCCTAAAGGTGATGGAAACACCAGCTACAGTGCCTCCAGTACTCGTGTGATTAGATAAAAAGTATAAAGCACCAGCATATGCCCCAGCCTACCTTTTGGGTCACCCCAAACCGGACTCCGTGATTACACAAGGGGCGCAACAGAAATCAAGGAACCCTTCGGCTCCGATAATGACACCCCCGGATAGAGAAGGAAGGAGGCTGGACAACGCAGAGAAGACCTTTTCCTCGATGTCTGCTCTATTGATAAGGGCCGCAAATGCTCTAGCCATCCTGGGAAGGTACGACAGGCAATTGTGGTGCGACCTGTTACCTTATATTGATCACGTGCTGGATGCCGAGAAACAAGAGGCCAGAAAGATTCTTCTGGAGGGGGAGAGGACTTCGGCTGAAGTCATAGACTGCGCTATGGATATAGCGACTACAGCTTTCAAGTCTCTAGGAGGAGCAGCGGTGCTGCGCAGACAAGGTTGGTTAAGGGCTACGGCATTTAGACCGGAGGTCCAGAATAAAATCTTGGATCTTCCGTTCAACGGCGAAGACTTATTTGGCAAGCACGTGGATGACGCGCTGAAGAGGATCAAGAAAGACACTGATACTGCTAAGGCTTTGGGAACTCTGCAATACAGAAATGTTCCTTTTCGTGGCTCTAGGGGTAGAGGCTAAACATCATACAGAGGAGGATATCAGCAGGGGAGATATTCTTCTTATACCTCCACTTCTCAGCCCTACCGTCAGCAGTACACAAAGCGACAATCGGGGAGTTATACCAAGTCTGCTCCAAGAGGTAAAGGAGTTCGTCAGGGTAAAGACCATGCCCGCCGACAGTGACAACCTTCGAATGCTGATCACACCGGATACACTGAGATCGTATGTTCCCCGGTTTCTTCACAATTGGCAAATAATAACCTCGGACCGATGGGTCCTCAACATTTTTCGATTCGGCCACACTCTAGAATTTCTTCAGACACCCCCTCGTACGCCACCGATGCATCACAAGGTCAATCATTTGCATCAGATCCGGAAGGAGATTCGGACAATGCTTCGGAAGGGAGCAATAGAACTGGTACCGAATTCTCAAAAAGGAGAAGGATTTTACTCCCGATTTTTGTCTAGTCAGGAAAAACATCCTACAATGGCGTCCTATTCTGGATCTCAGACCCCTAAATACCTATCTCAAAAAACAGTCATTGCGGGTGATTTCTCTACAGGACATGTTTCTACTTTTAAACCCGGGGGATCATATGACCACCTTAGACTTAAGAGACGCGTACTTTCATGTCCCAATCAATCCTGCACACAGACAGTACCTTCGTTTCATGGTGGCCAAGGAACATTACCAATTCAGAGTACTGCCTTTTGGCCTCAAATCAGCCCCAAGAGTGTTCACGAAATGCCTGGCTCCAGTGACGCTGTTTTAAGGAAACAAAAACATCAGGTATTTCCTTACCTAGACGACTGGTTAGTCAAGGCACCAACAGAAGCACTAGCCATAGCGTCAACGAGGGCGTGCATAGACTTGTTCACCAAGCTGGGATTGACTCTACACAAGAAAAAATCATTCCTTCAACCAAGGAAACAGATCACTTTTCTAGGAGCAATCTTAGACACGGAGACAAACAAGGCGTTCCCCTCAAAAGAAAGACAGCTAAAAATAGTGTCCCACTTCCAGAGGTTTCTAAAAAGAAAGTGTCTTTCAGTACGCAGATACAAATCAATACTGGGAATAATGTCATCTTGCATCCCTCTCGTGCTGCACTGCAGATTAAGAATGCGGCCATTGCAAGAGCAGCTCGACCTCCAATGGCGTCAAGCACAAGGATCCTTCGAAAACGTGGTGCAAGTAACACCGGTCATGCTGCAAGCAGCAGAGTGGTGGGCACAATGACAAACTGTCTCTCGGACTCATATTCCTCACAGCTCCAGCCCTATTGGTAGTGACTACAGATGCATCCCTAGAAGGATGGGGAGCTTTTCTGCAAGACCTTCAGGTCAGCGGTCGATGGAAGTTGCAAGAGCAGCAACTGCACATAAACTTGCTGGAGCTCAGAGCAGTGCGCCTCGCGTTGCTGGCTTTCCTACCACGAATCAGAGGTTCATCAGTGTTGTTAAGAACAGGCAACATGACTGCTTTGCACTACTTAAACAAACGGGGAGGCACGAGATCTCTCTCCCTTTCTCAGGAAGCACAGAACATATGGGAATGGGCGCTACAGCAAGGAATATACCTGTCTGCAGAACACCTACCAGGGAATCAGAACACCAAAGCAGATTCTCTCAGCAGACTCAAAACTTCCTGCCACGAGTGGGAGTTGAACCCGGAAAGTCCTGGACAGCATTTTTCGGACATGGGGGAAACCAACGGTGGACCCCTTCGTCACAAGTGAGAACCCGAAATGCTGGTTCTTCGCAAGCTGGCTTCTACAGTGGGGATCCTGGGGGAATGCGTTTTTGATGGCATGGTCCGACGTCTTTGCCTACGCTTTTCCCCCGATTCCCCTCCTGCCAAGGGTCCTGAGGAATATAAAGAAGGAACCGTGCAGGCTGATCCTGATAGCCCCATGGTGGCCCAGACACCACTGGTTCGCGGAGCTTCTGCTGCTGTCGGTAGCACAGCCTATTCGCCTCCAGCCGATACCATCACTTCTGACAATGTCCCAAGGACAAGTGCTCCATCCGGACCCAAACTCCTTGCACTTAGCAGCCTTTCTCCTGAGCACTGTGAGTTCTAACATCTGAATATTTTGCAGGAGAGCAGAAACATCCTATCGAAGGCTAGGGCAGAGAGCACAAACAAAACCTACAGAATGAAGTGGAAGAGGTTTTGTCTCTGGTGTCAGCGGAATGGTACCCATCCTCTGGCGGCGGCACCTCATGAAATCATACCATACATCTTGCTATTAGCCAAGTCTGGATTGGCTCACGCTTCTTTAAAGGTGTATTTAGCAGCAATATCCCGATACAGGAGATCTGCATCAGGCCCTTCCTTATGGTCATCTCGGATCGTCAAACGGTTTATGAAGGGATTATTCAGGGTTTTTCTTCCAATAAAACCTCCACCACCGCTCTGGAATCTCAACATAGTATTGTCTCAATTGATGAAACAACCTTTCGAACCCATACACAGAGCGGACCTTAAATTCCTATCTTGGAAAGTGGCGCTTCTCCCCGCCCTAACTTCAGCTAGGAGGGTAGGAGAACTTCAAGCTCTCACAATTCGAGACCCTTTTTTTACAGTTTAAAGAGGACAGAATGATTCTAAGCACTAATCCTAGATTTATTCCTAAAGTGCCTACTGACTTCCATTTGAATGAGCCTTTGGTGTTGAAGCGTTTCTTTCCTCAACCAACAACAGCAGCGGAAAGAGTCTTACATGTCTCAAGTTCTATCTTAAAGAAACCAAAGGTTTTCGAAAATCTTCACAGCTCTTTGTCGCCTTCCGTGCGCCCAGGAAGGGTTTCCTTTATCAAAACGCGGAATTGCCAGATGGATTTCCAGTGCAATTGTTTTCTGTCATCAAGCTGCTGGGAAGCCTTCTGAACACACGAGTTGGTGCCCATTCGACGAGAGCAGTGTCAACGTCCACGGCGTTATTTGCAGGAGTGCCTATACAGGATATCTGCAGAGCAGCGACCTGGGCATCTACGCACTCATTTACCAAGCACTACTGCTTGGAAGCAGCCGCAAAGACAGAAGCGGCGGTGGGAGAAGCGGTCCTGAGAAATATCATCCAGTAACGGTGAGCCTTTTTCTTTGCATCCCTTCATCCTTTTCTCTTGTTTACAAAAAGTTACTTACCTGTAATTGTAGATCCCCAGTATTGGAAGCTTTCATAGATTCACATGCACCCACCCTCCTCCCCTGAGGGGCTCACCTTGGAATCGGCACAACAAGTGTTTGGTAGGCACAAGTGCGCGAAAATCTGAGGGGCAAGAGGTTCTATCAGGAGTGTTCTAGAGGGTGAGGACAGATGATTGGTTCAGGGAAAAGTTTGGGCCTTTTTTACATAACAAAGGCTATGGGTTGCAAAAGGGAAATGGGCCTAGGCCTCTTTTCAGTTTGCTATACTGCTATGCATTGCTTTTTTATGCACCGGAGACTCTCGTCTCGACGACGGGGAATAATTCAGGCATGTGAATCTATGAAAGCTTCCAATACTGGAGAACTACAGTTACAGTTAAGTAACTTGTTTTCTTGTGGTTCTATGGATTTTTCCGAGGCCAGAATGCCCTTTGCGGCCATCAGAAAATTCTTAAAGCGCACGGACAACTGTGCTGAGTCACCCTTCAAACATTCCTCCAGGGCGACCTGGCATGTCCGAATGTTTAAAATTCGCCAGATGGGTCGAAGCCAATAAGTTCTTAAAGGGTGTAGTGTCTAGCACTTACATAATATGCGAGTTAACGTTTCTTCTTCTTCTCCACAAGCGCAGCATTGCGTGGATAACATTTCTTTGTAGCCTTGCCCATACTTGTATGCCAATTGAGCGATCAAGCCGAATCGTAGCAACATTAGTTGGCACTTCATTATAGGCTTTATGGGGGACGACAGATAGTGTGGTAAGCCGCTGCTGTTGTATACTTTTAAAGCCCAGCTTCCATGCTTGTGGTTTTTTAAGCTTGTTGCATCATTGACCTCTGACTTTATTTTTGCCTATTTTATTAAGAGTTTTGCTGCCTCCGGTATGGTTATGGGAGCGGCCCATATTTCACAGGCTTCCAGTGTTTCAACAGAGTGAGTAAGAAAATTGTGCAAGGTTGAGCCAGATGTGATTTTTTTAATGCATTTACCTGTGCTTGTTTGGCCTTTAGACAGAATACTATGAATCGTGCTTTGAGTATCAACTTTTGAGCCGTCAAGTTGAATTCCTTACGGATTTGCACATGCGAAGTGGAAGAGGGCAAAAGAAAAACTTTACGGAAGCAGGCAGATTGAGCTCTATCCAGCCACAATGGCATCTCATCTTTAAAGACGATAGCGCCATGGGAGATGGACGGTAGAAATGTTGCCCCATTGCTAGGATTAAAGGGGTTAGGTCAGGTTACATGGATTTCCTTGCTCTGCAGAAGGCAACATCCAAGGATTGTGCCAGTCCGTGCATCGCTGTGATGTGTGTGTGGACTGCCTTCCTTTATGGTTGATCCATACACCAAGGTATTTATAAGTTGAGACTGTCTGGATGGGTTTACTGTCTACCTTATATATGAGAAACAATCGCACTCCTGGTCCTGCATTTTGGGACGTTACCCACAGTTGGAATAACGCTTCAGAGTTTACTGTCTATCTGCCATTAACCTCTTCTCTTCGTTTGTCTGGAGATTATCATCATCTTTGTTGTGTTTATTTTCAATTTCTTTGCTTTCCAGTATGACAAATGCAGTTAGGAGTCGCTGTAGACCAATCTGAGTTTGATCTAGCAGGCTGGTGTCGTCTGCGTATTGCAACGATTGGATTTTAGATCCAGCGACTTTGGGAGGGAGAGCTCGAGGCTGTGCCAGGAAATCAGGAAGGTCGGCTAAATACAAATTAAAAAGCATTGGGGCCAGTATACAACCTTGCTTTAGGCCCTTGTTAGTTTGTATCTGTTTGGTTGTTGACCAGTTAGCGTACACTCTGATTTTGACCCAGGTTTCAGAGTACAGAGCCACTAGCGCATTTAAAAGTGAGTTGTTAATGCCCCAGTTTTTTTAGTTTCATCCAAAGTCTCGAACGGTCCAGGCTATCCAAGGCTGTTTGAAAATCAATATAAGCTAGGTAGAGTGCCTTCCCTTTCTTGTCCACTGTTGTAGGACACACATATCAAGTTATCTTCGATGCTAGAGCCCTTTTGGAAGCCATTCTGCGTAAACCGGATCAGATTTGTGCTTCAGCCCAGGCTGTCAGTTCTTTTAAGGGCAGGTTAGCGTAGCATTTCCTATCGACATCTAAGAGGGCAATCATACGATATTTTTCTGGGTTCAATTGCGTCCTTTTTTTGTGTATTGGCACTGAAAGAGAAACCCGTCCATGACTCTGGAATGTGCCTTCCTGATCTATACTCCATGAATAGTGGTGCCATAATGGTTGCCCATTTAGAGACTGTTCCCTTATATACCATTGGAGGTATGCCTTTTGGGCATGGTGCCCCGCCTGGGCGCATTTTGTTTATAATGTGCATGATCATATCTGCTGTTAATTCCTTCTGATCGCTTGGTACGTGCGGTGGCTCAAAGCGAGGTAGTTTGTTGGTAGAATAGCCGGTTTTGTGACTTGTACTGTCTTCACTGGGTGAATCCTCATAGAGCGTATATGTGATTTTCCCACGTTTGGCCCGAGATGTTTGTAACAGTGGGTTGCAGATTTGATTTGAAGCAATTGTTTATCCACTTCCAGAATCTCTTCTTGTCCTGAGCCTTTATTATTTCATGAGCTTTGATCCAGTGAGATTCTTCATTCATTCTTCGAAGAGAGAATTTTGCTTACCTGTAGCTCTGACTGATGGCTGCCACGTTTTCCTGGGCTAATCTATGCTCTGAGATCTCATTGATAATATTTCTTATGGTATAGTTTAATTTGCATTTAATTGCCAACATTAACTCTTTTTGTTTTTTGAGGAGGTCCTCTTTTAAGTGTGATGTGCATGAATTTCTCCTTGGCCCTCTGAGTTTATCCCTAATCTATCCCAGAAGTTGTTCCCAAGATATTGTCGGGATTAGATTACAATTTCCCTCAGTTTCTCTGGACAGGATTAATTCTACTTCTCCATACATTTTTCTTTGTGTTCGATCGACCACCTTATTTTCCTGCTTGGCTCCAGATTGGCCTCCTCACCGATCAATTGGATTTTTGGGCGATGGCATTGCGATGATAGAATATTGCAGGAGATGATGGCATGGTTCTCCAGTATTAGGGGTGTCTTTCATAGATTCACATGCTTGAATATTCCCCGTCGTCGAAGTGGGAGTCCCACGGTACATAAAATAGCAGTAATATATGCATATATAGATGAAAAAGTTACATATATACATATAGAGCAATTAGATCTAAAGATATCATAAAGTTAAGAAAGTACCATAGAACAGAATAGGCCCATAGCAGCCTAAGGGAGAATTCACTTTAGTAACTTATCAGTGTTATTTTAATGGTCCACATTCCAGCCAATCAGGCTGCAGCACCCTCTAGAACCTTCTCCTCAGAAGCTCAAGTCCTCAGATTTTCTACCGCACGTCGTGTGAAGGGAGTCTCCCTGAGCTCTGCTCAGTTTTTCTACTTTCATAGCTCATTTCTACTTGACAAATGTCTTCCTCAAGGAAATCTTTATTTAGACAATGTTCATCCTGTGGCAAACAGACTGTTTCATGAAGATCCACACAGTAAATGCATTTACTGTCTCTACCCGGACCATGAAGTCAAGAACTGTAAAGTACTGCCGTACTTTTTCTGCTAAAACTTTAAGAGACCAAGAGTCCCGCCTCCTTCTGTTAGAGACGGAGATGCCCTCTCCATTCCTCAAGAAAAGAAGACTTGCTGAAGTCTCTAAGAATGTCTCCCCACAGGACTTGCCTCCAACGCCTACGGGACCTGGTTCTCTGGCGTCACAGTCCAAAGCCGTGCCATCATCTTCAAAAACGGGCACTGGCTCGTCGACGGGCTCGTCGACGACGACTAAATCAGTTGATGCTCTCTCTACGTCGACGACGACATGTTCAATGTCTTCAGGGACTACGTCGACGACGTCCATCTCGTCGACGACGACCCATGAGGTGAGACCCATTACTTCTATCATTAAGATCTCGTCGACGATTGCCAAGACCTCCTCGTTGACGAAAAAGCTTCCGTCGACGCGTCCATCTTAGTCGACGAAGGCAACACCATCGTCGACGGGACCCAGCCTGTCGACGGGAACCTCTTTGTCGACAGTGACAACTCCGTCGACGGTTGCATCCTCGTCGACGGTCCCACCTTCGTCGACGAGTAAAATTCCAACTACGACATCCTCGTCGACGGTGACATCTGCGTCGACGCTACCCTCTTCGTCGACGGCGAAAAAACCTTCGTCGACGAAGAATAAAGGGAAGTCACATCCGTCAATGTCTATGGATTCTTCATCAGCAGACCCAGCGCTGGCAATTCAGCCTCCTTCTGAATCTTCTGCCGCTTCGTTGACTAGCTCGTCAACTTCACGCCATCCACTGGCCACAGCCACCACCTTCACAGTGGTCACTGCTTCAATGGTTAAAAGACGGGTACCTCTACTGCATTTAAGTCCTGTAAAGAGTGGCTCTGCTCTTCCTTAATAATTGTTTCAGTCCGCGGAGGAGGACTCTAATGATGGCTCATATGTCGATGATGTTTTTCGACCTGCGTCTAGCCCCTCTGAACTTAAGAACAAGTGCCAGGACGATGACTAGGAGGAGGAAGAGGAAACCGAAGATGGGGCAGATCTTTTCCCCATAGAGCACTCTGAAACACCCATAACGGAACAGATGACACAAATACCACTATCTTTAGTGTCTAATTTGCAGCACATGCTGGATGATTATAATCGCAGGCCTGCTTCTCCAGCTCCGTAACCTCCTCCACAAACACACGTTTCTATACCTACAGTAACACCCAGATCACCAGTACGCCTTCAGCAGGATACTGGTAATGAGAAACAGGACCCTCAAAACACAGATCAAGGTGACGACGACAACGTCCTCACTGATTGGGATGACTACAGGGCTCAAACACCTACTCCACCAACATCGCCAAGAGCTTCGCCTCCAGTGGACATTGGCAGCTTTCATAACTTGATGGTCCGTGCTGCCAAAAGGTTTCACCTGACTTTAGAGTTCCAGCAGACAGACTGTTTTTTTATATGATTTCAAGGATCTTCCTCAGAGGCAAGCCCACACCATCCCGATCATCGATCACATTTGGGAGGAAGGTCTCAAATTAATGGAGCGGCCTAATTCGATCCCGGCCGTTTTACCAAGACTTGATAAAAAGTATAAAGCGCCTGCAAATTCTCCAGCAGGTCTCGTTTCTCAGCCGAAGGCGGATTCCGTCATCACACAGGCGGCTCAGAAAAGGTCTCGCAATCCTGCCACACCTCTCACATCTCCCCCGGATCAAGAAGGACGCAAATTGGATTCCATCGGGAAAAAGTTTACCACTATGGCGGCCACAACAGTTAGGGCAGCTAATTCCCTAGAAATTCTTGGACGGTATGACCGCCAGATGTGGTCCGAAATTGCAGCATTAATTTCACAATTTCCGGATGCCATCCGCGCGGAAGCGCAAGCCATTGTACAGGAGGGAGAGAAGATCTCTTCAGAGATCATAGACTGTGCCATCGACATCTCATCTACGGGATTTAGGCAATTGGCTGGGGCCGCTGTGTTGCGACGCCAAGGATGGCTAAAGTCAACTACATTTCGTCCAGAGGTTCAAGCACGAGTGCTTGATCTACCCTATGTTGGCGATTCGCTCTTCGGCAAACATGTCGATGACGCTCTCGAATCCATTAAAAAGGATACGGATACGGCCCGGGCTTTAGCAACCCTCCAATATAAGAAACGGCCGTTTCGAGGAGCACGTGGTAGGGGCGGCAGCTCTTCCACTTTTCGTGGCTCCAACCAATATCGTTTATATAATGACAATAGACAACAAAATAACTACCAGTCTCAAAATCGCCAGACCAATTCAAAACCATACCAGAGAAAAACCACGTACAGAGGTGGTTCCAATGCTAAGAAACAGTGACAACCCCAACGTAAAGTACACACCATCTGTGAAAATTGGAGGTCGGATCTCCAAGTCCATCTTAAATTGGCCAAACATCACCTCCGATCATTGGGTCCTGGATGTGATCTCAAAGGGACATACTCTAGAATTTATAAAAATTTCCTCCCAACCGCCCACCTACTGGTCCGCCCCCACCTCATTACAGAGAACTATTGGCTCAAGTCAAATTGATGATCAAAAAAGGGGCTGTCGAAGTGGTACCGCAGGGGCAGCAGGGCAAGGTCTTTTACTCACGCTTCTTTTTAATCAAGGAAAAGTCGGGAGAGTCGCGCCCTATTTTGGACTTGCGGGCCCTGCACAAATTCATCACAGCAAAAACATTTCAAATGTTAACATTACTTCAAATTTTAAATTACCTCAATCCCGGAGAATTCTTCTCCACTATCGACCTCCAGGACGCATATTTTCATGTGCTGACTCACCACAAACACAGAAGATATCTTCGTTTCACAGTCGGACACCTGCACTTCCAGTTCAAAGTCCTGCCATTCGGCCTTCGCTCAGCACCGAGGGTCTTTATAAAGATCATGGCTCCGGTAGCTGCTTTTCTGCGCCTGCAAGGCATCCAATTTTTACCCTTACCTAGACGACTGTCTTATAAAGGCTTCGTCATACCAGGTGGCGAATCGGCACACTAGGGTCTGCATCTCGCTTTTTCGCACCTTGGGCCTTTCAGTCAATCGCCAAAAGTCACACTTTCGCCCATCCTCAGCGAGATTTTCTAAGAGCCTTGCTAGATTCTCAACTGGCAAAGGTGTTTGTCTCCCAGGAACGACCGGACTGCATACTCAAGATGGTACTTACCCTGCAGTCACAACAGTACGTTTCTGTCCGGATGTTAAAATCATTTCTAGCAATGGCTTCCTCTTGCATACATGTGATTCCACATTGCAGACTACATATGAGAGTCGTACAAGAAGAACTAGATAAGCAGGGGAAACGGATCTCTGGGTCGTTCAACGACAAGATTCACCTCACGCCCCGCATTCAATCTGCACTGGAGTGGTGGGCTCACCCTCCAACCATCTCCATGGGACGACCTTTTCAAGAGACGACTCCGACACTGGCGCTCACGACAGACGCGTCATTGGAGGGTTGGGGAGCACACCTCGAAGGAATGTCCGTCAAAGGAAAGTGGACTGCGCTCCAACGCATGTGGCACATAAATCGCCTAGAACTTCTGGCACGAGCTCTCTTCTGCTCTCCAGACAAGCACAAGAAATATGGGACTGGGCGATTCACCATCAAGTCCATCTCGCAGCGATCCATGTGCTGGGTGTCTCCAATGTCCTAGCGGACTCACTCAGCAGGTCTCTCACAGACAATCACGAGTGGGAACTCAATCAACCAACTCTAGAGTTCATCTTCTGTCAGTGGGGCCAGCCACAGATGGATCTTTTTGTGACTGCCACCAACAGGAAATGCCAACGCTTTGCAAGTCGTCATCCCCACAGAGAGTCGAGCGGGAATGCATTTTCGATCAATTGGTCGAACGAATTCATCTACGCTTTCCCTCCGTTCCCTCTAGTTCCACGCCTGTTACACAGGATGAAGCTTCAACCCTGTCATGTCATCCTAATAGCACTCAGGTGGCCACGGCGCCCATGGTTCATGGATTCTCCTGTTTTCTCAGAGCGATCCAATTCCGCTTCATCCTCTGCCTCACCTCCTGACAATGAAGCCGGGGCAAATCTGCCATCCAAATCCGGCCTATCTCCAGCTACATGTCTGGAACCTGAACACAATGAGTTTGCACGTCTGAACATCGACGCAGATTGCAGAGCAGTGCTGGCTCACTCTCCCGCTCCATCCACCATTAAAACCCATCAACTGAAGTGGAAGCGTTTCTGTGTCTGGTGTCACACTAATCTTTCAAACAACAGCGGTCCCATGCATTCAAAAATAAAAGAAAAAGCAATAAATATAGAGAGAATCCATTCTATATTTTGAGTGACATGTCCAGCCGGACAGCGGTCTATAATTTTACTTAAATACACAATTCAAATCCAACAAGATACCTTCCACTGATCACCTGTGTGGTACACAAGCCTGTGCCCAACACTAGCAGGTCTTAATTAGAGGCTAACAAAATTAAGGCATTATTTCAATGTCCCGATGATGGTCCCTATAACTAATAGGGGGACCGAAACGCCGTCGACTCATGTGACACCATATACAAAACGTGATTGTTATGTAAAGGTGTTCCTCTGATTTTTCTGTATAACTGCAATTACTACACAGAAAACGTTTGTTTGCCTTAAAAGCCTTTTCCCTGTTTGTGAACCTACCTTCTGCATTAAGACCTGCTAGTGTTGGGCACAGGCTTGTGTACCACACAGGTGATCAGTGGACGGTATCTTGTTGGATTTGAATTGTGTATTTAAGTAAAATTATAGACCGCTGTCCGGCTGGACATGTCACTCAAAATATAGAATGGATTCTCTCTATATTTATTGCTTTTTCTTTTATTTTTGAATGCATGGGACCGCTGTTGTTTAAAAGATTCAAGTTCCCCGAGGTCCCTTGTTGACTCAATTGTGGCCCCTTGTTGTTATAAATATAATGGTGTCACACTAAAGCCTTGGATCCACTGACCGCCAAGCCTGAACAGATTCTGCCTTTTTTCCTGCCCTTGCAAAATCAGGACTTTCTCGTTCCACTCTCAAAGTCTTCTTGGCAGCACTCTCCCGCTTCCGTCATGATGGTTCCACGTCATTATATTCTTCTCGAATTATCCAACAGTTTTTCAAGGGCCTCTTTCAGATGTTTCCGCCCATTCGTCGCCCTCCGCCTGCTTGGCGCTTAAATTTGGTCCTGTCTCAGCTCCTCCTTCCTCCTTTCGAGCCCATCCATTCAGCGGGCTTAAAATTCCTCACGTGGAAAGTTGCTATTCTACTTGCACTAACATCCTCCAGGCGAGTAAGTGACATTCAAGCATTTACGATCCAACCTCCTTTTCTTCAGTTTTCTAAAGAAGCGGTTACACTACGCACCAATCCAAAGTTTATTCCTAAGGTTCCAAGCGATTTTCACCTTAATGAACCTGTCATCCTTAAGACATTTCTCCCTAATCCTCAGTCTCCTGCAGAACGTTCCCTGCATTCTTTGGACATAAACCATTGTTTGAAATTCTACATTCAACTCACTGCGCCTTTTCGAAAATCAGATCAGCTCTTCGTGGCCTATGGCCCAATCTGCAAAGGATAGCCAGTTACCAAACAATCCATCACTAGGTGGATTTCCTCTGCCATTGCTTTTTGCCACCAACGGGCTGGAAAGCCCCCCTCTTCTCCTGTACGAGCTCACTCCACAAGGGCGGTGTCAACTTCCACAGCCCTCTTTGTGGGAGTGCCTCTACGCCCCATCTGCAGAGCTGCCACGTGGTCAAGCAGACACACGTTTACGAAGCACTACTGTCTCGGATCAGCAGACGCCGCAGACGCGGCTGTGGGACAAGCTGTGCTACAGAATCTTTTCCAATAAGGTGAGCCTCTGTTGCTTCCCACCTTCAGTCATAAAGGTATTTTCTCTTGAATCATAGTATGCACAGTTTTACGTTGAATTGTGTTATGTACTTTGTTTTATGCTACCTTTATGACTCATGTTGTGCTTTACTGCTTTCTATTCTTATTCAAGCATGTTAATCTGTGAAAGACACCCCTAATACTGGAGAAGTACATAAGTTACTTACCTGTAAACTGTGGTTCTCCAGTATTGGTGTCTTTCATAGATTCACTTGTGACCCACCCTTCCTCCCCTCAGAGGCTCTTCTCCTCATGCACTCTTGGTCACTTTGTGCTACGAAAATCTGAGGACTTGAGCTTCTGAGGAGAAGGTTCTAGAGGGTGCTGCAGCCTGATTGGCTGGAATGTGGACCATTAAAATGACATTGATATGTTACTAAAGTGAATTCTCCCTTAGGCTGCTATGGGCCTATTCTGTTCTATGGTACTTTCTTAACTTTATGATATCTTTAGATCTAATTGCTCTATATGTATATATGTATGATTATGTACCGTGGGACTCCCACTTCGACGACAGGGAATATTCAAGCATGTGAATCTATGAAAGACACCAATACTGGAGAACCACAGTTTACAGGTAAGTAACTTATGTTCTTACTTGCCAATGGGGGAGTTGCAGCAAAATCTTGTGCTGCATGAAAATGCACACTTGAGATCCGAATATAGTCTAGAGTGGCCGGTCTAGAGTGGGAGAAGTGAGTATAGGCTGCTGGTGAGTCTGAGGTTGATCTTCCATTTAAGACTCTGAGTCCCACTTGGTTAAAAATAGGCTGACTATTCGAGTCCATGGTTTAATCTTTCCTCCTCAATCAGTCATTTGAATTACCAGTATTCTTCCCACAACCAGATTCAGTTGCAGAAAGAGCTCTTCATACCCTAGATCTCAAAAGAGCTCTAATGTATTATATTGACTTCCATACAACAAAAACTCTTTGTTGCCCCCCCCCCCGCCCCAAACAAGAAAGCCCATATCTAAAACAGACATTTCTAGATGGATAATGTATTGCATTCAGACATGTTATGCAAAAGCTAAAATAACTTTGCCAACACCCCCTAGGCAACACTCCACCCGTAAAATAGTGGTTTCCACAGCTTTCCTGGGCAATATCCCAATAAGGCAGGTACATGGTCTACACTGCACACTTTCACTAAGAATTATTGTGTGGGTTTTAGCACGCCAACAAGCCAATGTAGGGCAGGCAGTGCCACGTACTCTCTGTCAAACAACTGCAACATCCACAGGTCAGCCACTGCTTTTGGAGAGGGACTGCTTTATAGTCCATGCAGAACATTTGTATCTATAACCACACATGCAATCGAACGGATTATATTACTTCTCCTGTAAGTATCTGTTTGTGGCATGTAGTGCTATAAATTCACATGCACCCACCCTCCTCTCTCAACACCTGTGGCAGTTGCAGTACCTTTACACTATTTTGTTCGCATGGAGATCTCTTTACTTATACTCACTTCACTCCATTCTCACCCGACTGCTAGAAAACAATCTAACAATGGAGTCGATGTCCATGTGCATTGTCACCAAGAGGAGGAGTCACTTAGTCTTGTGACTCGAAAGACTTCTTCAAAGAAAAACAGCTTGCACACATCCTGACCCAACACTAATTCGTGAAAGTATGCAGAGCATGTGAATCTATAGCACTACATGCCATTAACAAATGCTGTAGTGTAGTTCCTATTTTTCCTATAGGCCCTGCGCATTGGAATAACATAAACAGCAGTGTAGACGTAGAAGTGCGGTCTTCCAGGTCTCTGACTATGCTAAACTTAATTGGGTTTGTACCAACTAGCTCAGAGGTCACTGGAAACTTTCTTGACTGAATAGGAAGTGATCAGCTCCCCAGGCACAGACAAGAAGGGATTCAGTTTTCCAACAACCGCATAAACATGACAACTTTGCTCCTTAGAATAAGAGTCAATCTCGAGAGTCGTGTGAAACAATAGACAGTTATTTTACTCAGTCAGTTGTGCAAGAATTACTTTCACTAAGATGCAGAGAATAGAGAGACGGGCGTTTCAATAAGGTATTATTTATTGAACAGTCTTTCTTCTCATGCAAGAGAAATGAATTGCCACAATTGCAAGACTTGTTATTATAAAAAGTGCGTACAGTAATAAAAGTATCACAAAGTAATACTGTAAAAGCATTGATATGGTTTCTTAGCCATAAGATGGTTAAAATGAATAAAATATATTCATTTATATATACATTTGGCTAACGTACTCAACTGGTGCTTCTAACTACGCCTACCCCAGTGTACCTGACCTAAGCCTAATACTTGGGAAGGGAGTAAGTAGCAGTTTAAGTTAAGTTGGTTTTGCCAAGGTTTGTTTCAAGAATTCTCTCTAAGGGTTTAGTCAACACCATACCTCTGGAATAGAATGTTGGAGGGCTGGTATCTCCTTCCAGGACTCAATATCCCAGTCACTCGCAAGAGTAGGCTGGAAACGCCGGAGCTGGATTTTCTCGGCAGGAGAAAAGACAGCGTCTTTCTCAGCGCGTCAAGGAGGAGGAGGGGCAGCGTCCGTGGGCTGCTTGCATCTGCTGGGCTCTGCGCTGGACAGCTGTTCTGCTCCTGTATTCACCACACCATCGCTGTTGCTTAAGGCAATGTTGGTAATATTTATACCTGAGAGGTGCCTTGTTTGACGTAAGTTTTTGGACATAAGACGTCAATAAAGATGTCACTAGGAAGTGGTCGTTCTTACAGTGCTCATTAGTTCTATTACTAATAAAAACAAAGCAAGCGGGGCTTTCCCAGGTTGCTGGGGGTTTATCTTGTTGAAGAACTCGGAGTGTAATCTAGGAATCTAAGATAGTGGCTTCTGCTGTGTCATGTACTGTAATGAGCTGCAGAGGCGAGTTTCTGAAATATGGCTGGAATATGGCTCTGATCGTTTATGCCATTATAGGGGTATGAATGGATTATAGCCGTATAGGGGCATAAGGTCACAATATTGATCGGGGTCCTAGATAGAACACAACACCCACTCCACGAATTTATGTCCATCAAATTACTAAAAACGAAAGCAATAAGATGTCCATCAAATTACTAAAAACTAAAGCAATAAGATGCACGTGTAACATTACCCACCCCAAAATACATACTGCATTTGAAATGGCATATTCTAAATACACGAAAGTATAGTTACTGTACGTTATTAAGCATAGAAATCATTCAAAAATTATAGCATATGCAATCAGTTGAACGATTTTGCGAAAAAAATTACACATGAAATATCTCTGTATACAGAAAGAAGGGCGAGATAATTTCATCACACAGAAATGCATTTGCTGTAAAATGTGCTAGAGGCTGATGTAAAGGCATTTTGTCTCTAGATTCACTAAAAATAGAAGTTCTGTTCTTTATGAATAAGAATTTGTGCCAGAAAAAAAGTAAATATTATGAAAAAGTTCAATTAAAAAAAAAAAAAAACTTTCCATGGTGAACGGGGGAATAGAGTTCCAACGTTTCGCAGTAGTTTTGTTGATAAAAACTGAAGGCCGAATTCAGAGTTCATTCCAACGCTGTGTGTCGGAATGTTTTCCAAAATTAGTGTTTCTGTTCAGGGGAGAACATCATATCAGACAGGCTCTCAAAGAACTGGTCTACAAAATCAGGTGACAGTTCGACCAAGTTCGATAACGCTGTAACTTGGCAGGTGTGTGAATGATTGCTGTCATCAATGTCTGGATCAGCAATGCTCACAGAAGGTCGTACCTGGGTGATGTTGCTTTTATTTCTTGCTCCACTGTCACCACCTAATCGTAGCACAGGAGTCTCAACGAATGCCGTCATCAGGATTGGTAGCCGCTGGGGACAACACAATGCATGAGCCGTTACAGGACTTAGCAAGATATCGATATCCATTGGTACTGCTGATGGAAGTGCAAGACAGGTGTCAAACGCATTCATCTCCGCATAGCAGACATCGAAGCACAGGTAAGATGCAGGTCTGCCATATAGGTCTGAATGAAAGAAACCAGGTCATGTTCAGATCTCTCAGTCTGGCCAATCCAAGGACTCTAGTTATCCAGTCTCGTTAGCGTACTGCTAGGATCGTTTCTTCCATCCCTGCTGGAGTCATGTCTGTGTCTTGGCTTGCCATATCGGAGCAGGAGGGTCAAAAATAAAATGCCTGCTACAAGTCCCAAAATAAGGGGTAGGCCGCCAAAGACAGAATGGACAAAATTGGGAATGATTCCCAGAATTGCTTTGAATGGTGTTAACAGTCCCGAAAAAATCATCTTAAATATGCCTGGGATACCTAAGGCATCTGACATATTTAGAATTTGGCGAAATGCACGGGGCAATTTGTTGATAAAAGGTCATGTATCTCCAAAGCCGTCCTTGCAACTTGGAGATCATACGTCTCTTTTGATGACGTGATGGGCACTGTTGTCTGTAAAAGCACAGACTTCATTCTGCTTAAAGTATCAATTCGTATAGAACAGACATTCAGACTCGGCCAAATCGGCGTCTCGGAATCTTCATGGCCGTTTGGAAACAATGCTTGCATACAACCAGTGACCATGGAAGTTACGTGAACGAGATATGCTTTCCCTGGCAAGAGGCCACAACAGCTGTGATCCGTTATTAGAATGTAACTCCCGTTAGAGAGCTGCTTAAAGAAAGGCTCTATCTACGTTGCAGGTGTGTCATGTTGGTGGCATGAAAAGATTGTTTGAACTTCCTTCACAGGCCCCGTGTAAATTAATACCCTGGCACAAAAGTATACCGCTCAGTGAATGTTTGCAATTTTCACCACTAAGAAATAAAAAAATGTTGCTATCACTATAGCATGTGTGTGTATATGGTAATTTCCATGTTGACTTAATGTACCCTTTACCCAAACGTTCATACTGGCCAGTCGGTATATATTCAAGGCATTTTCTAAATCGGAAAGTTGCTATCGGAATTGCGATAATCCCGTGTATCAGGATGTGTTCTATTTTGATGTAAAATTTTAGATACGTCTATTTCAATATCTGTTGTTGCATTATCAGGTATTGACTTTGGAATAGACGGTTTGTTAAGGTCCTTAATCTTAGCTAGGCCAAGACAGGATGTCTGTTGAATTGGGTCATTTAAGAACATTATTTGTTCTGGGATCATGCAGGCTCGAAATAATGCTTCTAGGCCTTGTACCTGCCAATCTTTTGTACCCCAGATGGTTTTTGTTTCAATGTTTATTTTTCCAAAAATTAAAACCAAATGTCATCATTTTTTCATAACATGCTTCTGAATATATCAATTTAGTATTTGTCAGCGTGGTTTTCGTCCCTGTTTTATCCAACAATTTATAATAAAATGTTTCAGCATTACTCGTGTTAAACCCTGATAAGTATTGGAATTTCTCATAAAACGTTTTTGAACTGCTTTTGCACAATGCTCCGGTTGATTAAATTTATAAACATTTCTAGGTTGTGCAGATTTATGCAAGTAATGGTCCCCGTAATGTGAGAAGCAGTACATTTGTTCATAATTAGACGAACCTTGTAAATAATCATGTTCTGTAAATCTTGCTGACAACACTAAATCAGACATCATATTATTTATACTTTCAAAATCCCAATCATCAGAAAATGTACTTGGCTTTACAAAGTCACTTAATGAAACCTTGTATTGGTGAGGATACTTCAGGATCTCTACCGGGCCATATATTTCATAGTCAGTCTTGTCCCATACTACCCCGCCGGGTATTGGAATGGCTGTGACATTCACTGATGATAGTTCTCTTTTCTTGATGTGAGACGACTTGTGTGGTTTCAGGACTAAGTTGATGTTCTGACTTGCTGTGTCCATTGTACTGTAATCAATTTTCCTAGAATTAAAACCAAAATTAGGCCTAGTATGAGTATAAGTGCCCCTGATATAATCCAGTGCTCAAACAATGGTGCATCCAGAAATGTTTCCTTTAGTCGTTGAAAGAGTTCTGTTGCCTTGTCTTTAAAGGACTTTGTTTCTGGCGTCACTTCAGGGTCGCTTGGATCTTCAGAAAAGTTATCGAAATTGATGAAGTAGAGGCAGTTCTATCGATTGTAGGAATAGCAATTTCCCGTTGATTTTCATTAGCACATTCTGATGCCACATCATTGTAGATCGGTGTTTCACGACGAACTGTTTCAATCTGTGTTTCAAGAGGCACGAGTTCCATGGCATTATTGCATAGTCCCTCTCTGTGCACTGCAGGTTTATCAAATGTGATTAGTCTTTCAGTTTGAACCTCTTGGATTGTTGCAAGTTTGGGTATTCCGTTGTTTCTCGGGAGTCCACTGGGCCTACTGTTGATTATAGGCCACATGTTTGTGGTTTTACCAGGTCGATTGATACAACTCGGTTCTCCTTTTTACCAGCAAGGGGCGGTAGTACTACTGATCTTGTTCCGTTGATTGCCAAGACAGGGACTGCTTTTCTATAAGAAGGCCCAAATTCCTTCTTCACCGCTATTTTCTCTCTGACTAGATCCCCAATCTTTGGAATCCAGACAGGTCTTGCTGGGGCTGGTGGTGCCTCTTCAGTGGTAGTTTGCTGTTGCTTTAACTTTATGTTGCTTAAGGATTTTCTTGTTTCATTCAAGTCCTGTAAAACAGCCAAACGATCTTTGATATCAAAGTCTTTAATGCTATCTTTTACCACTGATGCCTGACTATCGAGGTCCTGAACATGCATTCTAGTTCCGAACAATAGTTCGTACGGGCTGAAACCTTTTAGAGAGTTTCTTGGCAAATTATTTAGACTAAGTTGGACACTTATTAAATGTTTGACCCACCCATCACCCGAACCTAATACCTTCTCAGTTATAGATTGCTTTATGTCTCGGTTTTTTCTTTCAACCACACTGTTCCCCTCAGGGTGTGATGGACAAGAGTACCGCAACTCAATAGCCATACTGGCCATGGCCTCCTTATAAGCTCGAGAGCTGAAAGCAGGACCCTGGTCAGAATGGAACATGGCAATTGCGTATGTTCCAATAAAGACTCGCAGATCTTTTATAACCGTTTTGGCGTCAGCCGAGCGCTGGGGCCACATTTTTTAAGTGAAGTCTAGTCTTAAATGACATACAATGGGACGCATTTCTCTTGTTTGATTATGCGTATAGATCGCCTTATGCTTTCTATTAGGGTTCCTGACACTACGCTGGCCGGTTCGTCACTGCGATCTCTGTTGCAGTCTTCGTAATTTTTTGAGAAATAATGAATATCTACGTCCATTTCCGGCCACCAGTATTCTGATTGTAATTCTTTCAGAGATTCTCTGATTGTTTGGTGTCTCAGACCCAACCCCATATGTGCTTCCTGTAATAGGAAGATTCTCCTGTTCGTGTTTGGAATTACCCTATCCCCCACTCCAGGGATTCGAGCAAAAGGAACGGAGTTTGCATCAATTACGTATGCATAATTGAGTGGATAGTTCAGGGGTAGCGCTGCACAGCTGCCCTTTGAAGACTTTTTTACCGCCAGCACGGTTTCCCCGTCTATGTATTTTTCTGAATGCTTTTTTGTGGCTACGGATGCCGGTTTAGTTGCTTCCGCTGTGGCTGTATTAGCCAATGAATTCCCTGCAACGTGAACGCCATCACGTTGATGACTCAGAGTGTGTATCACGTGAATCTTTTGTAGTTCTTTCTGTAAAAGAACTACTTGTTTCCAAAGCATTTTATGCTTTATTGTGGCACCTGTGTCATCTTTGTAATTATTTTGAACCCAGCTCTGTAATTTATTATTGTAAGAATTGACGCAATAATGCGAATGGCACGCGATTAGTGTCGGGAATTCACGTTCTGCATTTTCAAGCGCCATCTTTAAAGATCTGATGTCAGTTCTCTGAGCCGAACAGATTCTCACTGATTCAGTTTTTGTTATTTTCGGTCTGAATTTACCGCTCAGCCAGCGACCTTTAACAATCGCGCCGGCTGCATCGTAGGATTTGTTTTCTACATTGTAGTGCTGTACAAATCTGTCTGTATATATTATACAAGAGTACTGTTGGAGAGGAAGAATTTCGATTGGCAGAGGATATTCTTGTTCATATTTTAAATTATTCAGTTTTTCAAATTGTGGAGCAAAATAGTATTTCACATCGTCCGCTCCAAGAAAATTAACCCACTGTATCCATTTCGGATCCAGTGACACTGTAGGCAGGTTTACTGGGCTGAACAGCGCTTCGAAGGCGGATTCCGCTGTGAGGACATTGATCCTTTTGCCATGTGCTAGTTCTCGTTCTGTAGCTATAGCAGTCTGCAATGCGTTCACAGTATTTTCTGTGAGACTGAATGTTTTTTCTGCTTGTGTGTACAAATGTGATTTGTAAGAAATTGGTACCTTTTCTCCCTCATTAGAGGTCAGGTACGTGAATCCGCATCTTCCTGGGATGACTCGGATTACAAGATTGCATGTGTTGTCACGTGTGTCTAATTTTGTTTTTGCTAACATGTCTGTTTGCAGTGACCTCAAAATTTCTGTGTGTTTTTGAGTCCAGTTGATTGGTTTAAAATCAGGTTTAATTAGTTCGTAGAGAGGTTTAACCCTCTCCGCATAATTTAGAATGTAAGTTCTTCCGAAATTCAGGAAGCCTAGAATGGATTGTAAGTTCTTCGTTTTTGGTGCTTGGAGTACAGCGCACTTCTCTAAGAAGTTGTCCGCTAGGCTTTTCCCTTCACTTGATAGTTGGTATCCTAAAAATAAGACTGTCAGATGGGCAATTTGAGACTTTTTAAAGTTGAATTTGTAACCCTCTGCCGCGAACCCAAGTATTATGGTGTTCACTCTTGTCAAGTGAGTATACAAGTCGTCGTCTGTAAGGTAGATGTCATCGACATAAGATAATGCCTCATCGTCATACATTTGTAGTAACTCTGTTACTCTGGCTGAAAATAATCCTGGGCTATTCTTGAACCCCTGTGGGAGTCGACAGAAATTTTCTGCGACCCCATTATTGAGAAAGCGGTCAAGTATCTGCTTTCTGGTGCAATATTTTGACAAAAGAATCCATTAGAAATGTCTAAGGTTGTTTTGTATTTTTTCTGAACTATGTTATTTATTAGTGCTGCACTAAGCGAGTTTTGTACCGCAAATGTTTTGCAACACGAGTTAAGGTGTCTGTAGTCCAAGACTAGACGATATGAATTGTCTGGTTTGAAGACAGGAAACAAAGGATTGTTCATTTGAGAGGTGCATGTTTCAATCACCCCCTGGTATTCAAGTTGATCTAAAATCTCCCTGACCTGTTTTTTAGCTTCTTGCTTAATGGGATACTGCCTTTGTGCAGTAGGTTGATTTTTTAACTGGATTTTGTGAGGAGTGGAGTCCTCCTCCCATCCTACATGATTCTTATATAATGCAGGTGCTTGAGCCACTGCCCATTTCCTTGCATAAGTATATTTCTTGTGAATGGGAATGTGATTCGAGAAGGCAGGCATAATCATTTCTTCGCCACAAGGGCACTCCCTGACAAACTCCGGGGGCCAATCTTTCTCAGCTAACAGGATGTCATAGCCCTTTGAGGGTTTATCCCAAAATAGAACCCTTATTTTCCTAGTCTTATCTCCCTCTATACGAAGTGTTATTTCGTATATCTTATGAGGTTCGCTAACTCTGGTGTCGGCAGTTTCTACTTGAATGTATTCATTCGTGTCCACTGTCTCCAGATGACTCATCAGGATCTTGCGAGCTATGCTGATTTCTGCTGCACTGTCTAGCATTGTTTGTGCCCACTCCCCGTTTTTCAACTGTGTCCTCCGTATTCTCGGCATGTTCTATTACTCTAATACTAGCTACCTTCTTTTTTGGAAATTGTGATTTTTTACTTTGAGCAGGTTCCTTGTCTTTGGACTTGGCGTGCTCTCCTGGGTTTGACCGTCCTCTTCTTTCAGTTTTCTGTGAAAAAGATCGAGAGGGACGTGTATCAATACTTTGATATCTATCAGGCTTTTTCAAGTTATCCCTATTTCTAAGGTTATATCTTTTCTCAGAGGGTTCCCTCTGGGGAGACTGGTGTTCTCGAGTCTGAGTTCTTTCCCTCCGTCGAGGAGACCTTCCTCTGGACTGGAAAACTTTTTCCTTAGGAGTGGATTGTTTATTTCCATCCCAGCTCTTTTTAGGAGTATTTTGATTGGTTTTAATAAATATTTTTTCAGGATTTTCAAGTAGTTGGGGTTTTACTGGTTTCCCACCCAAGCTATCTCTACCTAGTTCCTCATAGCATTTTTCTATGATTCTGGCAAGCTCAATTGGTTGCTATGTTATATCTGTTTCCTTCAATTTCTGGCGGATCGCCACAGATGCTGCTTGCTTCTCCCTTTATATTTGCAGGTAATATAGCTGAGACCTGCCTGAAGTCTTTCAGTAATTTCATACCAAGAGTTACAGCAGGTTCTGGACCATATTCATTCTGAATTTGTTTTAGTATATCTGGTATTACCGCTATGGACGGAACACCATGTGTTTTTGTGTAAATGGAAGCAAAGACTGTACCCCAAGTGTCACAGTCCTCCACGTGTGGTGCGACCCCCATTGGAAGGCAGATAGTCAGAAGCCTGTGTTTCTCAATAGGGGTAGTATTCGGAAATACTGCCTCTATTTGAGTTATTTTCTGTGCTAACCAGAAAGGAATTTGTTCCCGTTTTATGGGTGTTTTACCAAGACATGATTGTATGTTCTGTGGTGTAATCTTATTGCTGATGAGGGGTCAGCTGTGGAACATTAACAGCTGTTTGGACCGTTGCAGTCCGCATTACATATTGGACTAACTGTCAATGTATTTTAATTAATGTTTTAGCTGTGCTAACAGCTCTTCCCGAGACATTTTATCAATGTCCGGATGTGGTGTGTAGCTGGCTAGAACCGGCCACGTTGCTCCTAGTCTACCTAGTGGACCGAGCCTGGTAATATGATCATTGTGTTTTAGGGCGCCTTTAAACCAGAGCAGGTGCTCTTGGTATTTTAATGGAATTTCAATCTCCTCGAAAGGAGCGTACTCATCCGGTGGTTTCTCTATTTTGTAATAGTGAAACTCTTGTGTTGCGGCGTTGGCCGCTGGAAAGTTTTTCCATGAATAGAATACCTCTGTCTGCCGATATTCGTGTGCCTCCATCACGAAGACGACTGTGCCACCTTGTGTGGTCAGTCCATTTTCTATAAGTTTTGACGTTCTAGTTTTTCTTATGTTGACCGGGATGATTATCGAACCCGGTTCATTAACACCGGTGTCCCGTTGATTCGCATCTACTGCTGCTCCACCGGTTTCGACAACTGCATCATCATCACTATCTGGCATTGTCTGTCAGAAGTGTTTTTAATTTCAGAGCAGGTCTCCAAGGAGACAAAGATTAGGTGCACAATATTTTGGAACACTGTATCCTTCAACGTTGAATAAACCAGAGCTTTACATAGGAATCTCTTCCTACTAAGTTCGGGCGGATTTTAACCTTTCACCCACTCCAGACGTCTATTGGAGTATGTACAGGAGAAAGGGGTCTTGTGAAAAAGCACGACTGAGTTACTCTAACGTCTTGCGTTAGTTTTATCGCCTTACAAAAACGTTGGGCGCCATGTAGTGTAGTTCCTATTTTCCCTATAGGCCCTGCGCATTGGAATAACATAAACAGCAGTGTAGACGTAGAAATGCGGTCTTCCAGGTCTCTACTTACTATGCTAAACTTAATTGGGTTTGTACCAACTAGCTCAGAGGTCACTGGAAACTTTCTTGACTGAATAGGAAGTGATCAGCTCCCCAGGCACAGACAAGAAGGGATTCCGTTTTCCAACAACCGCATAAACATGACAACTTTGCTCCTTAGAATAAGAGTCAATCTCGAGAGTCGTGTGAAACAATAGACAGTTATTTTACTCAGTCAGTTGTGCAAGAATTACTTTCACTAAGATGCAGAGAATAGAGAGACAGGCGTTTCAATAAGGTATTATTTATTGAACAGTCTTTCTTCTCATGCAAGAGAAATGAATTGCCACAATTGCAAGACTTGTTATTATAAAAATTGCGTACAGTAATAAAAGTATCACAAAGTAATACTGTAAAAGCATTGATATGGTTTCTTAGCCATAAGATGGTTAAAATGAATAAAATATATACATTTATATATACATTTGGCTAACGTACTCAACTGGTGCTTCTAACTATGCCTACCCCAGTGTACCTGACCTAAGCCTAATACTTGGGAGGGAGTAAGTAGCAGTTTAAGTTAAGTTGGTTTTGCCAAGGTTTGCTTCAAGAATTCTCTCTAAGGGTTTAGTCAACACCATACCTCTGGAATAGAATGTTGGAGGGCTGGTATCTCCTTCCAGGACTCAATATCCCAGTCACTCGCAAGAGTAGGCTGGAAACGCCGGAGCTGGATTTTCTCGGCAGGAGAAAAGACAGCGTCTTTCTCAGCGTGTCAAGGAGGAGGAGGGGCAGCGTCCGTGGGCTGCTTGCATTTGCTGGGCTCTGCGCTGGACAGCTGTTCTGCTCCTGTATTCACCACACCATTGCTGTTGCTTAAGGCAACGTTGGTAATATTTATACCTGAGAGGTGCCTTGTTTGACGTAAGTTTTTGGACATAAGACGTCAATAAAGATGTCACTAGGAAGTGATCGTTCTTACAGTGCTCATTAGAGTTCTATTACTAATAAAAACAAAGCAAGCAGGGCTTTCCCAGGTTGCTGGGGGTTTATCTTATTGAAGAACTCGGAGTGTAATCTAGGAATCTAAGATAGTGGCTTCTGCTGTGTCATGTACTGTAATGAGCTGCAGAGGCGAGTTTCTGAAATATGGCTGAAATTTGGCTCTGATCGTTTATGCCATTATAGGGGTATGAATGGATTATAGCCGTATAGGGGCATAAGGTCACAATATTGATCGGGGTCCTAGATAGAACACAACAATGCTTACAGGGTAAGTAACATAACCCTTCTGTGTCTTAAGTGCTTGTAGTGTGCAAATAGTCATCCTTTAAGTCTAATCTTACCATGAAGTGCTTCTTCTGCAGCACTGGCATGAAATCTTACAATGGTGTCATTTTGAATGTTGTTCTGATTTTTGAGTGGTGTAGATTCAGTATTGGTATCCGTGTGCCACACATTCTTTTGGCATTTGGAAGTCTAGCAAGTACATTCCCTCATCTTGTTCTGGGTGTAGAATCTCCTTTGTTGACTTTGTTTGTAGTAGTCCTTTAATTTCTTCCAGCAGCATTGAAAGTTTAATGTTTAGTCTTACCATTTTTGGTTTTACAAAGAATTGTATATTACTGTCAGAGGTTAGTTTGGCTCGTTGCTCATAAATACCTCAGACATTCCTGGCTGGTTTCACAGTGGATACATGTCAAGAATGCCACTTGAAGGTGGGACCAAAGTTCTTTTTCTGTCTTTTTCCTCCTCTTGCAACAGGAAATGGATTATGTGAATGTGCCTGTTTTTTTTGCTGCAAAGAGACAGATAATGATTGTATTTTAAATGTTGATCCCCTTATTACTATTCATAGTATGTTGTTTTTTCTGATTGATCTGTTGTGGGCATAGGTCTTCACCTATAGAGACCTTCACTTGGCAAAGCTCCCCTTGTCTTTACTTTGTTATTCTTTTCCCATATCACCAACTCAATTGTCTAATACATTTTCACCATTAAATGAGGGATTTATTACATGCTTTTAACTTTAAAGTTTAAGCCCTTGTACAAAGCCAGATATATCTTTTGATAACTGATCCAGAACATCACTGATAATTGACCATATCTGTAGATTTTAGAAATTAATTTAAGCATGTGTTGGAAATAACTTTCGCATCATGGACCAAAGCAACTCCTATGTTCGAGGCATATGAGCTGTAGATCGTATACTCATCCATAGATCGCCATCAGGTGTTGGGCTCGGATGTTTGCACTTTGTTTTTGTCTTGGAAGAAGTATTTGGTAGTCACAAGGTAGGTGACTCCTCCTTAGGACGATAGTGCGCATGGGCATCAACTTCATCTCCCGATTGGGTTTTTTTCCGCCATTGGGTTTGGATGTGTATTACTGTGCTCCGATTCGGTATTGTATTCAAACTTTTCAACGCGCATTCATTACCCCTCAATTGTATAGTCTCAATCAAGGGTTTCCCCTTCAACGCGCATCGTTGAAATCCAACAACTTCCATCATGAGCTTCGACGCGGGCCACAAGGCATACCCGCGCCGACCACCCCAGCAGTTGATGGAACGGACTCCATTTAAAAAATGCCCTGGGTGTGGTGCTAAATTACAACACACAGATCTACACGAGGTCTGTAATCGGTGCCTATCCCCAGAGCACGAAGAAAGTAGCTGCGAGGCCTGTCGATCATTCTGATCGAGGGAAAACTATTTGTGACCGTCGGGCTTGATGTCACGAAATGAGAAGAGGCACTAGCCCGGTGCCGGACATCTTCAGAGAAGAGAGTGAGTCCCATCAGCACGGCGCCGAATAAGAGGAAGAAATGTGTGTCTGAAGCTGCCGATTCCGACATGGAGGAAGACTTGCACATCACTCCAGGTCAACGAACTGTGAGTAACAAAAACAAAGGCACCCCTTGTTAAAAATGTGTGTGGTCTGGGAGAGAGAGGGGAAAAGAAAAGTTAAATTCATAAAAAGTGTAAACTTTAATTTTCTCATAGTAGAAAAGTGAAATTTTGTTTCTTTTATGTCTTTTTTTCCTTTTTTTACAAAAGCATTTAAATAATCAAACTATCATAATTTCATTTTTTAAACAATCATAAGAATTTACAGAGGCATTATATTACCTCTAATCAGTCAACAAGTCAAGAAAAATAACAATGAATATGTACAAAATTGCAAAGTGCTTCAGAAATATACCCACACCAAATTCACAGTCATACCAACTGTGAGAAGTGTGGCTCAATGGTTAGAGCGGCAGACCCTGATGCAGAGGTCTAACCCGGGACCAGGGTTCAATTACCCGCCTCGGCGGGTCTTGGGCTCAAATTTCCACGGGCCTGATAATTCTCGCCTCGGTGCCTATTCCAATCATGGAGTCCCACTCTGCAACTCTGGGTAATAGCTTGCTTAATCTCCATAACGGCCCCCACAACGCTAAGGATGCCTGGCCTCCACCTTGGGGGTGCCCAGGAGTGGACGCCTCACAGGGAAAGCCAGGATGGGTTCCACAGCGGTATTCGTACAAGCGCCTTGAGACCCTTGCAGGTGAGTAGTGCGCTATACAAGTATCAATTTACAATTTTTTACCAACCTCACATGCAATCAAAACATACCAACCACTCTCATACACATATCACAAACATTCATCAGTGTTCAGCTGCAAGATGGCTTTCAAATCTAAACTCGTGGAAAATAAATCTTCTTAGTTGTCCACGGTTATGCAGCCCGCTGAAAAAACCAGGCCAACGCACATTTGGGTGGTAAACCTATTCTATTCACCTTCTTCAAGACGCTTATTTTCATGTACTTAAAAAATAGCGGAGGTAGGGTAGGGGATCCTTTTGGTCATTATCCTGCTTGTTTTCCTTTTTATTATAACTCTGGCACATCAAATGTGCATTTATTATTTAGGTTACAATGGAACCCAAAGAATAAATGCACATTTGATGAGCCAGAGTACCCTACCCTACCTCTGCTATTTTTGAAATACAATAGAAAACATTAGGGGAAGAGGCAAAAATAATTCCACCTGCATTTCCCCTGCAACCAAGCAGTGACTTCCCCCCGACCATTCCACTCCTGTCGGGGATGCCTATCACAGTTCCTACCTGTCTGGAATTCCATTACAACAGACAAGTGGGTAAAACAAATTATCCAGTATGGTTATTGCCTGGAACTCACTGGTACTCCACTGAACATTCCTCCCAGAGAACTCACAATGTCCTCAGAATATCTCACTCTTCTCAAACAAGAGGTTCTCTCCCTGTTACAAAAACATGCAGTAGAACCAGTCCCTTTGCCTCATCAAGGCACCGGATTGTATTCATTGTACTTTCTAATCCCAACAAACGGCGGCTCTCAGACCAATACTGGACCTCAGGCCATTAAATCTATACATTTTGTCAGACCACTTCCACATGGTCACTCTCCAACAGGTGCTCCCACTACTTCAACAAGGCAACTTTCTCTCCACTCTAGATTTAAAGGACGCCTATTTCACATTCCCATTCATCCCGCTCACAGGAAATATCTCAGGTTTGTGGTAGACTGTCAACACAACCAATTCAAAGTCTTTCGATTCGGGGTGACTACAGCACCCAGAGTCTTCACCAAGTACCTCGCAGTAGCTGCGGCCCACTTACGAAGACAACACATTCATGTCTTCCCTTATTTGGACGACTGGTACATAAAAGCCAACTCACACAGCAGCTGTGCTCTACACACTCACACAAAACAATCCAACTGATTCACAACTTGGGATTCACAGTAAACCTCACCAAATCCCACCTCCACCCGTCCAGCATACAACAATATGTAGGGGCTATGATAGACACTTCAATTGCTCTAGCATACCCCTACCTAGTCAGGATAAGCACCATACAAGCTCTAATAAAATTTCAGCCTCAACACTCACTCCCAGCTTGAGTGTTCATGCAGCTAATCGGGATGATGGCCTCCTGCATTCTCATCGTCCCTTATGCAAGACTTCAAATGCGTCCCTTACAGGAATATTTGGCATGTCAGTGGAACCAGGCTCAAGGTCAGCTAACAGATCTGGTTTTGGTAGACGACCGCACCCATTGCTCTCTGTGGTGGTGGAAAACACAAAACCTTTCCAAAGGGCGGCCGTTCCTCGACCCGGTTCCACAAATAGTGCTAACAGCAGACTCATCGCTCACCGGCTGTGCACCTCATCTTCAAACCCATACCATTCAGGGCACGTAGACCCCTCAACAACAAAAAATTCCACATTAAATTACCTGGAATTGTTGGCGATCTTCTAGCGTTAAAATCTTTTCAACTCCACACCATAGGCAAAACTGTCCTGGTCCGTACTGACAACATGACAGCAATGTATTACATACAATAACAGCGGGGGACACACTCTCGGCAGCTCTCAAACCTAGCTCAAAGCATATGGAGATGGGCCATTCCTCAGAACATATATCTCTTAGCAGAACACCTCCCAGGAGTACACAATCAGATTGCAGACCTGCTCAATCGTCAGACAGCAGTTCTACAAATGGGAACTTCATCCACAAGTTCTGCTTCCATTCTTTCAAATGTGGGGCCACCCAGAAATAGGCCTGTTCACCACACACCAAAACGCAAAATGCCCAAGCTTCGCATCAAGGTATCCACACCCATTGTCCAAAGGCAATGCACTATGGATGAAGTGGTCAGGCAAATTTGCCTAGGCTTTTCCACCTCTCCCACTCATTCCACTAGTGGTTCGGAAGTTCAAACAGCATTCCCTCACAATGATCTTCATTGCTCCAGCAGCCATGGTTCACAACCCTCTTCGAACTATCAGTAGTTCCTCATCACAAACTACACCTCTCACCCAAGCTTCTCACTCCAACATGGAGAGATAAGACATCCAGATCCCAGTCAACTCAACCTTGCGATCTGGCACCTGCAATCTTAGAGTTTAGCTAACTCATTCTACCGCCAGACTGCATGAACATCGTTAAAGAGGCTAGACGGCCAACCACTGGAGCTTTCTAAGCCGCAAAGTGGAAAAGATTTGTAATGTCTGTACAAATAACAACATCAACCCTCTAGATGCTTCTTTTCAAAACCTCATCTGCTATCTTTTGCATTTACAACAATGTAACCTAGCATATACATCCATTAGACTAAACCCTTGCTGCAATAGGAGCCTATCTCCAAAACAGACAACACCTGTCTTTGTTTAGGGTACCAGCCATCAAAGCATTTATGGAAGGACTTCTTTTAATTCCACCTAGGGTTCCTCCCTCTCCAGTATGGAACTTAGATGTGGTCCTTACCAGACTCATGGGTCCCCCAAGTGAACCTCTGCATAAATGGCAATTGCAATTTCTCACCTGGAAAGTAGCTTTCCTGGTTGCAATCACCTCTCAGAAGAGTCAGTGAACTCCAGACATTAACCATACAAGAACCATTTCTATAAATTCATCATATCAAAGTGGTTCTTAGGGCTAACCCAAAATTTCTACCTCAAGTTGTTTCTGCTTTCCACCTTAACCAGTCTGTAGAACTCCCAGAATTTTTCCCTCTACCAGACTCAGTAGCAGAATGAGCTCTTCACACGTTAGACGGAAAAAGAGCGATACTTTACTACATTGAAAGAACTAAATCCTTTAGAAAGACTAAACAACTTGTTCGAGGCATGTGGGCTGCTGAATTCATATCCGTGCATAGATCGCCGCCTAGTGTTGGGTCCGGATGATTGCACCTTGTTGTCCTGGAAGAGTCTTGAAGTATCACGAGATAGGTGACTCCTCCCCTGGACTACAGTGCGCATGGGCATCCTCTCCATCCTCAGATTGTTTTTTTCCGCCATTGGGTTCGGATGTTATTCCTATACTCCAACTTCGGAATCGAAACAAAACTTTTCTAAAAGCCAAAAGGCCTTCAACTTCGACGGTATTGTTCTCGCTCTGTACTTCTTGACTCGATCAAGCTTTCCATCTCAAACCGGTCGTCGACGCGGGCCATTGGGCCTTTTCGGCGCCACGTGGGCCTGCTGTTGATGGAAAGGAGTCCGTTCAAAAGGTGCCCACAATACCACTCCAAGTTCCCACATACTGATAAACACTCAGTATGCAACAAGTGCCTATCACCAGACCATAAGGAAGAAACCTGCCCAGCCTGTGCCCAATTCTGTTCGAAAAAAACTATACAGATTCGACAGGCCTCTAGGCAAGAAATGCAGCAACAGGCACCGGAACCTGACAACATCTTCGATGATGACCAAGAACTTCAAGAAGCTCCACATTCGGACCTAGAGATCGTCATCGTCGAGGACTACACTGACTCCGACGACGAGATCCCACCGGGGCAAATCGTGAGTACACTGCCACCGACACTGATTACCTCGTTACCGAAGGCTCCAGTCAAGGCATCGCCAAAAGGCCTTAGCCAAGATCCATAGAAACTTTCGCCAGCCCCGCCTTCTGGCTTGGCTCCGAAACTAAAAACTAAGCCTTCAGAGACCCCAGGGCCAAGTAACGTGATCCCAAAGAAGGTTCCAGAACCCAAGAAGGTTGTCGACCCGAAGGGCGTCAAACCGAAGAAGGCCGTACAGCCTAAAGGTGTCGACCCAAAGGGCGCCGAACCAAAGAAGGCCGTCGAGCCAAAGAGCGGCGAACCTAAAAAGGCCGTCGAGCCAAAGAAGGCCACCGAGCCGAAGGGCGCCGACCCGAACAAGGCAGTCGACCCAAAAAAGCCGGCTGTGCCGAAGGTCGCCGAACCGAAGAAGGTAGCCGACGTAAAGGGTGCCGTATCGAAGCCTGTAATCCGCCCGGAGAAGGCTATCAAACCAAAGACAAGCGCTCCAAAAACACCAGTCGATCCCAAAAAAGCCATCGACTCGGCAAAGGACAGTCAACCGAAAAAACCTGTCGAGCACAAGAAACGTGTCGAACCAAAAGACCCGGTCGACCCGAAATCACTTGTCGACCCGAAGAAAGGGTCCAAGCCGAAGAAAAGCAATAAGGCCCTGAAAGTCGTTGAAACAGAAGTGGTACCAAAAAAGTCAAAGACACAACCAAGGACAGTGGAAGAAGAACTCTTCCATCCAGATCCATCAGGCGACCAGGCAAAAATATATATTAATCCTAAGACTGGTAAAGTCACAATCCTACACAGGAAGAAGAGACCACTGGACACTGTTTCTCATTCCTCCATTCTTTTAAAGAAGAAGGACTTTGGGACTTCTCCCTCTAGACCCTTCATTCCTTTCTATCCCACTATGCCTACTACGCCTTTTTCTCCTTACTCTCCTTCTCACTATGGGGACAATGAGGGAAACACAGGGGAGGATCCTCAGCATGATTATGATTTTCCAGAAGATCTTAACCCCCAAGATGAACCATGGGGGAGCCAACTGACCCATATGACACCCATCCCATCCCTGACGTCTCCTCATACCCAACAAAGCCGTCACCTACTGACGACACCATTGTCTTCAACCAACTAATAGACAGGGCAGCGCAGTACCACAACGTAGACATGCACAATGACCCTATAGAAGAAGACCTCTTATTTGACACTTTCCCTACTTCAGAGAAAAATTTCAGAACACTTCCTATGCTAAAGGGAGTGTTAAAACACGCGCCTGATATATTTAAAGATACAGCCAGGGCTTGTGTAATCAATCCCAGGATTGAAAAGAAATATAAAGCAGACCCTACAGACCCTACCTACATCAGAGGTCAGTTACCATTAGACTCACTGGTAGTGGCTAATGCACGCAAAAGGGCCAACTCACAGACAACCGGGGAGGCTCCTCCTCCTGATAAAGAGTCAAAAATACTAGAGGCCTCAGGTAAAAGGGTAGTATCACAGGCCTCCAATTCATGGAGAATTGCGAATACACAAGCTTTGCTAGCTCGTTACGACAGGGCACACTGTGATCAGCTTGAAAGCTTAATGCAACACCTGCCTGAGCCTTTTAAAGCCCAAGCTAATGACCTCATACAGGAGGGAAAATTTAATACAAACGCCTCCATCAAATGTGCGCTTGACGCAGCCGACACGGCAGCAGATCTATTAACACTAGCGTTTTACTACGACGACCTGCATGGCTGCGTATTTCGGGCTTTAAGAACGAGGTGCAGTCCACCATTCTTAACCAGCCAGTCAATCAAGACTTCCTTTTTGGCCCTGCAGTCGACACCATTCTAGACAAAATGAAGAAAGACACAGAAACTGCAAAATCAATGGGTGCATTGCAGTTTCAGCAACACAGAGGTTCCTTTCGACGCTCCTCATACAGAGCAGCTACACGAGGCAATACCTCACAGACCTCATCTTCATACAAAGGCAACACCCAAGGTTCCTTTAAGAGAAATTGCAACAGAGGAGGTTATAGGGGCAACAATAACAAAGGAAGAGGACGTGGAGGCAATAACACCAGAGCCTCCACTGCCACAAAACAGTGACTTCATCACGCTACCTCCAGACCACCTAACAGCGGCCGGAGGCAGACTCCCAACATTTCCTACCTGTCTGGAACGCAATTACCACGGACAGGTGAGTGAGACAAATTATCCAGTATGGTTATTGCCTAGAACTCACTTCAACCCCACCATACATACCACCCAGACACCGTCCTATGTCCAAACATCACCATGCTACAACAAGAGGTGAAATGCATGGTGGAAAAGGGGGCCATAGAGCCAGTCCCTTTCCAGCACCAAGGGACAGGAGTATACTCCCTATACTTCCTTATTCCCAAGAAGGACGGCTCCCTCAGACCAATACTGGACCTCAGACCCCTAAATCAATACATACTGTCGGAGCACTTCCATATGATCACACTACAGCAAGTGCTCCTGTTGCTAAATCAAGGAGACTTCCTAGCAACATTGGACCTCAAGGATGCGTATTTTCACATACCCATCCATCCAGCTCACAGAAAATATCTCAGGTTCACAATAGAAGGTCAACACTACCAATTCAAGGTGCTCCCCTTCGCGGTGACCACTGCTCCAAGAGAGTTCACAAAATGCTTAGCGACAGTAGCTGCACATCTCAGGAGGCAACACATCCATGTGTTCCCGTGCCTAGACGATTGGCTCATACAAGTAAAATCATACCAACAGTGTGCAAGAGACACGTCTCAAACACATCAGCTGCTACACAGTCTAGGGTTTTCGCTAAACTACCCAAAATCGCATCACACACAACAATATCTGGGAGCTACTATAAATACCTCAGTGGCAAAGGCATACCCAAACTCAGCGAGGATAGCCAGCATGCAGATGCTCATTCTCAAATTTCTGCCACAACACTCTCTTCCAGCTCGAGTCTTCATGCAGCTCATAGGCATGATGGCCATATTCATTGTCCCCCATGCCAGACTCCAAATGCGTCCATTGCAAGAATGCCTAGCACTGCAGTGGAACCAAGCTCAAGGACAACTAAAAGACCTAGTATTGGTAGACAGTCGGGCTCACAACGCTCTGCAGTGGTGGAACCCACAAAACCTTTCCAAGGGGCGACTGTTTCAAGAGCTGGTTCCACAACTAGTACTAACAGCGGACGCATCACTGACAGGCTGGGGAGCCCACCTCCTTCACTACACAGTACAAGGGCTCTGGACAATCAAACAAAACAAACTGCATATCAACCAACTAGACAAACCCCCCAGGATATAGCGGCATGGATTTGCAAATTTAGCGGCACAAATATGGAAATTTAGCGGCAATTTTGCGGCATTTTATTTGGCCATTTTTCCTACAACAAACACAGATATCTTAGCTTTTTTCGTTATTTAACAACATGAAGCTATGTATATTTGGTTTAATTACAATGTAGACACTTTGTTTCCCTCAAAGCATGTACTGAGAGTGCCGGTGCGGGGAGGGACACCCTGTGCTGGTGCTGCGGGTAAAAGCAGAGAGCAGTCTCCTCCTGAGTGGGCACTTCAGTGGGTGAAGACTTATTGGTGAGTTCTGCCCTCAGTGTGGGGCTCTAGGTGCTTCACGAGGAAGCTTTCTTACTGCTGCAGCGCCGTTAGCTCTCTTCTGGGGATGACTCGATGTGCAGGGTTGCAAATTATGGTGCTGGGGTTCAGCCTAGTGAAGCCTTGAGCGGAGGGCTTTGCTCTATCTCTCTCACTTATTTTGGAGCAGTTCACACAGGGGCACTGCCAGCCATGCTGTCTTGTGCTTTGTCCAGTGTTGCATAGGCCTTTTATGCTGTACATACTTTTCCCCGGAGCTGGTGTTGTGAAAAGACATGTCCAATATCCCTTGCTATTGTTCAGATGCCACCATGCACTCAGGCCGGGGCAGCTCTTTGGGGTTTGCAGGTGCTGGTGCTGGCTGGGGCTTAATGTCCATGCGTGTTGGCTACCTTTTATCCCCTTCAGCCGGTCTGGATGGGAGTTCACCATGCCTCGTGGTGCCTTACACAGCCACTCTTGCTGGCAGGCAGTCTCCAACCCATCAACTGCCTTCCTTCAAAATGCAACCCTCCTCTGGTAAATGGAGTGAAGGCAATGTGGCGAGGGCATTGTGAGCTGGGTGCGTTGCAGGCAAGGGGCCACTAGGTGGTGCTACAGTCACTGCTCGTCTCAGGCCGGCTGATGGTCTATTACGCGACTGCCATGTTCTACGGTTGGGGTCTCTACAGCTCTCCCTTCTTGCTGTGAGTTGTGCCATGTTCCTTGCAGGCGTGTGCATCCGCTTATCGCACCTCCTCACGGACCAGCAAGATAACAGGCAGAGCTCATCACCGCTCTCGCCCCAATCTGCAGGAGTTGCTGAAACGCTGGAGTCGGTCCTTTTCATCAGGAGAGAGCTTGGCAGGCCTCTTACCATAGTCTCAGCAGGTGAGTTTGAGCGGAGCAACAGGGCATGGCAGACATTGCGCCGCTGCCTGGCAGGGTTGCTGGCTCTCTTACCGCTGCGGGCTGCTCGATGTGCCAGTATGGGGGTTTGCATGCAGGAGCAGCCTTGGATTCTGGCTCTTTCCCCGTTGCCATGTGTGCTGACTGCACTGTGTGATTATGGCGGCTCGCGGAAACGGCGGATTTCGCGGGCGTTTGTTTAAATATCGCGGCATTTGCACGGATCGGCCGATTTCGCGATTTGTTTGCAAATCGCGAAATCGCGATAAGCTGGAGGGTCTGACTAGAGTTGCTAGCAATATTCCTAGCCCTGAAATCATTCCAAAAATACTTGTACAGCAAGACTGTCTTGATCCGGACGGACAACATGACAGCAATGTACTATATCCAGAAACAGGGAGGAACACACTCTCCTCAACTGTCCCACTTGGCACAGAGCATATGGAAGTGGGCAATTCCAAAAGATATCTTTCTCCTGGCAGAACACCTCCCAGGGAAAGACAATCAAATAGCAGATCTGCTCAGCAGGCACAGCCAACAACTACACAAATGGGAGAGTCACCCCCAAGTTCTCCAACCATTCTTTAGGAAGTGGGGTCACCCAGAGATAGGCCTGTTTGCCACAAACGAAAACTCAAAATGCCAGTACTTTGCTGCCAGGTTCCCACATCCGTTGTCACAAGGCAATGCGATGTGGATGAACTGGTCAGGCAGATTTGCGTACGCTTTTCCCCCAGCACCACTGATACCGCTGGTGGCACGCAAACTGCGCCAACAATCCCTCACACTAATCCTAGTTGCTCCCATATGGGCGAGACGGCCATGGTACACAACGTTCCTGGAACTTTCAGTAGTTCCTCATCAAAGGCTGAACCTCGCACCCCATCTTCTAACTCAGAACCATGGAGAAATCGGGCACCCAGATCCCAATCAGATGAACCTAGCGATCTGGCTCCTGAAGTCTTAGAATTTGGATACCTTAACTTGCCTCCAGACTGCATGAACATCATTAGAGAGGCAAGCCGACCAACTACAAGAGCGTGCTATGCAGCTAAATGGAAGAGATTTGCCATCTACTGCAACAATAACCAAATCAACCCTTTAGATGCTTCCATACAGAACATTATATGTTACCTGCTGTATCTTCAAAGATGCAACCTAGCATACTCTTCCATAAGACTACACCTCGCTGCTATAGCAGCATACCTTCAAAACAGGCAACACTGTTTAGTGTACCAGCAATAAAGGCTTTTATGGAGGGTTTTAAAAGGGTGATCCCTCCAAGACACCCACCTTCCCCGGTCTGGAATCTAAATATAGTACTTACCAGACTTATGGGACCTCCTTTCGAACCTCTACACTCATGCGAACTGCAGTTCTTAATGTGGAAGGTGGCATTCTTGATTGCCATTACTTCACTCAGGCAAGTTACAAGCACTAACGCTTCAAGAACCCTTCTTGCAAGTACATGCTAACAGGGTGGTTCTCAGAACAAACCCTAAGTTTATGCCAAAGGCGATATCCAATTTCCATATTAATCAATCGATAGAACTGCCAGTGTTCTTCCAAAATCCACAGTCAGTAGCTGAAAGAGCCCTACACACACTGGATGTAAAGAGAGCTCTGCTTTATTATGTGGACAGAACGAAATCCTTTAGGAAAACAAAGCAATTATTTGTTGATTTTTCACCACAACATAAAGGAAATCCAATATCAAAGTTAGGAATAGCCAGATGGATAGTTAAGTGCATTCAAATATGTTATCAAAAGGCCAAACGCACTTTAACTATCCCCCCCCAAGAGCACACTCTACGCGAAAAATGGGGGCATCCATGGCTTTCCTACGAAACATTCCTCTTGAAGACATATGTAGAGCAGCCACATGGACTACCATACACACTTTCACAAAACACTACTGTGTAGATGTGCAAGCAAAGCAGCAAGCTGCTGTAGGCCAGGCTGTCCTCAAAACTCTTTTTCAAACTGCTGCAGCTGGCACAGGTAACCACCGCTAGAGGAGATACTGCTATACAGTCTATGCACAGATATGAATTCAGCAGCCCACATGCCTCGAACGGAATATGCTACTTAACGGTATGCATCTGTTCTTGGCATGTAGAGCTGCTGACATTCATATCGCCCGCCTTCCTCTCCGGTGCCTGTCGCAGATGCAGCATTATCTTTTGCATGGCCATCTCTTACTTTACTATCTCCATCTCTGCCACAATGACGAAAAACAATCAGAGGATGGAGAAGATGCCCATGCGCACTGTAGTCCAGGGGAGGAGCCACCTATCTTGTGATACTTCGAAGACTCTTCCAGGACAACAAGGTGCAATCATCCGGACCCAACACTAGGCGGCGATCTAGGTACAGATATGAATGTCAGCAGCCCTACATGCCAAGAACAGATGCATACTGGGAAGTAGCATATTCCTTTGTGGCTTTCTCCCCACCTCATAAGGGCAATCCTATCTCAAAAACCGGGATTGCAAGGTTTATTGTTAAATGCATCCAAATATGCTACGCTAAAGCCAAACGCACATTAACCGTTCCCCCTCAAGTTCACTCCACACGAAAGCTAGGGGCATCTATGGCTTTCTTAGGGAACAAAAAAGCTAGTGTGGGCCAGGCTGTATTAAAAACACTTTTTCTAACTACTGCAACAGATACAGGTAGTCACTACTAAAGAGGTAACTGCTGTATATTTTATGCATAAGTATACGATCTACAGCTCATATGCCTCGAACGGAAAATGCTACTTACCAGTATCCATCTGTTCTTGGCATGTAGAGCTGTAGATTCGTATACGTCCACCCGCCTCCCCGGATACCTCTATCTGTTACAGTCCTATCTTACTTAGATATATTTCACATGGACATACTTTTCTATTTCCTACTAACTCCATCATAACCCTCCATGGCAAAACAATCTGGAGATGGAGTTGATGCCCATGCGCACTATCGTCCTAAGGAGGAGTCACTTACCTTGTGACTACAAAAGCCTTCTTCCAAGACAAAAACAAAGTGCAAATATCCGAGCCCAACACCAGATGGCGATCTATGCATAACTATATGAACCTACAACTCTACATGCCAAGAACAGATGCATTTTCCTTTCCTGTATTCCTTTTGAAAGCATTATATTAACATTTCCTCTTCTTCACATTGTCGAAGGCCATAGCTGCTTAGGAGCGCGGCAGAGCTTGCATTGTATTCGATCTCTAAATTTTATGACCAGCTGCCTCATACCACTTGCTTTCCATATCATGTAGTCAGCTTGAAGTAATTGTTGGGTTTTGTGCCTTTTCTCATGTGGCTAAAGTGTATTAGTTTGCCTGTGTATGAGAAAAAATATATATAATCTCTTGGCAGTAACTTTTTCTGAAGCTCAATGCTATTTGTGACTGCCTTAGAAGTCAGGGGCATTGGGAGTGCCTTGTTCCCCTTTTGAACTACACTTTGCACCATTGGTTAAAACACTTCTTTTGTAGTGGCATGACTACCTAAAACAAAGCTGGACTGTTCTGCCCCTCGTCCAGTTATACTGCATAGGTTTCTATCCTCCTCCAGTTAGTGAAATATGCAGACTAATCATCGGAGGGTGATGTGTAGTTGGGTATTAATACCTTGAGGTCATGATTTTGTGATTTATTATCTTCCCACATTTTGCCATTGTCTACTTTTACAGCCTCCACTTTCCTCACCTCACAGAGTTACCTACTGTGTCCATTATTTTGCATGGGGTGTGAGAAACTAGTTACTTTACTTATGTCTACGCTTAGGGTCCACAAAGCTTCTCCAAATCTTTCTTTTGTGCCCTCAAAGTCTTAGTTTTTTCGACATTGAAAAGTTGGGGATGTTTGATTCCAAAAGTATTATCCCTTTCAACTTTGATCAATTTTAAAGCTGTCGGAGTTCTCTGATCTTTGTCTAGGTATTATTTTGGTGTGTTTTGTTTTTTCTGTTTTTGACTTTGCCTTAATCCCCCGTGTCTCTAAAGATTGATTATGTAATTGCCCAGCTGAAATGTCAACAACTGAGGTCTTTGTACAATGTGATTTGGGCTTAGAAATTCGAAGGACTAATAGCAACACTTTCTGCACCAAAAGCCACTGGGCTTGCAACTGCTGTCGTCTTGTGTGCACAGCAGGAGAATTGTTTCACTTCAGCTGCCTCTGTGTCTTTAACATCAGAGCCCTCATCATTCATTACTACCCCTAAGGTGAGAATTACTGCTGATCCCTCCCGGCGCAAATCAGCAACTGCCAATTACAGGAGGCTCCTGTGCCCCTTGGCACGATGATGTAACTTTTGTTGCTGGCTTTCCAGGAGCCATAATCAAAACTGTGACAACTGAACTGACCTACAACGATTGTGTCCCTCATTTTTAGACATAAGGAGAATCCACTGTGTCACAGCAAAGGGACTATCATGATGATTAGGTACAATCTTCTCTTTGTACCAAACAAGATTCCTTTGGTCAGTAGAATCCTAGTTATCATTAAACCTGTTAGTTTAACATTTATCCCTTCAACCTTATCTTTAGACTTAACTAGACATCTCAGACTTAATTTAAGGGAACCACCACATACATTTGGAAACTTCTGGGAACATCTTTGGTACAATCGCACTATTTATTTGCCATTATCCTTAATTTGATCTCCAGACTCGCTAAACCACTCTTGCTCTGGTCCCTGCAGGTTCTTCACCCTAGCTCCAGAAACATTTATTCACTCATTCCTGGCATGTATCTGTACTACACAAACGTGCAGGTGTCCCAACCAAACTCTGGCCATAACAGTATACCATTGTAGTAAACCCTGAAATTCTTGTCATCTAACCTTTTCTGGAAAAAACACATTTGTCAGCAGTTACTGTCTTGCACACCTTCACTGTTGAGCAACATACTAACCACCAAACATGGGCCACTGCTTTCCACCTTTGTGTATGAAACAGTATTGGTTCAACCAGACATAGATTACAACTACTTCCTTACCTAACCAAAGCTCAATCCAGTTCACTTTCTGATTCAGCCACCTGCAGTTCCATACCTAACAGTCACTGGTCAGTCAACTTACTGTCATTCAATAGTTGGCTTAAAACTTGCTTTATTTCTATTTAGGTCTAACCAGTCCATAACATGTGCACACAAAAGACAATCTGTAATGTTTTTTGCACAGTATTCCCGCCTGCATGGCCGATTACCAAAAGGCAGAGGGCAGTTCTTGAACTCCTCTTGAATTCATGAATTTGAAGAAGCCTTATTTTCCAAATGTCCTAGCTCTGCATGGTTCTGGATCTGCAATGGGTTTAACCCAAGTCATCAACAACTAGTCTGCATTTGTCCAGGCCATGTACTTCTCAGTCCACACACAGTTATTTGAGAGATGAGCTTTTAAGTTGGCTCTTATGAGTATTTAAGGGCAAAGTAAGTTCTTTGTTTACTTTGTTGTTACTGGCCATTTAGAGAACAGTGGTATTAGGACCTGTAAACCAATAAAGGGGAAGAAAGGTTGGAACACACTCGATTTCGGATCACTAATCTAATTAAAGCCTTCTGATTGATTAATCAGAAGTGACCTGTATTGTGCTTTCTACAGGTGTAAAATCGTATTGATCATTTCTATTCATGGTTGGTGTTGAAAGACCAAAGTTATCGTAATATTAAGTACAGACTGTCAAATGAGCTAGCCATGAGTAGGTTCTGAATGACCTTCGATGAACTAAGTTTGAACATTGACATTAATGAACCTCAATTAAAACTCTGTTATACCACTGGTTCTGCCAGAATTCCTTTGAATTCCTTAACCACTTGGATGCTAGGCGTTTTCCCGCTGTGTGCTGGAAAATGCCATTTTAGTGGCACCATGACGAGCTCAGCTCGTCATCAGCACACGACCCCCGTGGGTGATGACGAGCTGAGCTCGTCATCAGCATCGAAGGGGTTAACTGAGCTAGTCAGTGAGATTTCTGAAAATTCCTCCAGATAGACCTCAAATCGAAGAGTGAGCATCGTTTTATCCTAAAAGTAAAACACCCATATTTCATACTACATATTGCTTTGTGATGAAAGGTTGTACCCCTTAATTTCAGCTATTTAATCATAGTAAAAGCTGTGCATATTGTATTGTATCGTGGAGAAGTGTGGCTCAATGCTTAGAGCAGCAGACCTTGATGCAGAACGCTGGCCAGGGACCAGGGTTCGATTCCCGCCTCAGCGGGTTTCGGGCTTAAATTCCTCTGACCGGATATTCTCGCCTCAGTGCCGATTCTAAGCATGGGTCCCACGCTGCAACTCTGGGCAATAGCTTGCTTAGTCTCCACAAAGGCCCCCTGATACACAAGAGATGCCTGGTTTCACCATGGGATGCCCAGGAGTGGACACCCCACAAGGAAAAGCCAGGAGGGGTTCCCTTGTGGTAGGAGTACAAGCGCCGGGATGCCTCCGGGTCACTGTTCGCGCTATACAAATACGCCACATTTACATTTACATTTTGAACAATTTATCAAGTAAGTATATTCATTTTCCCCATCATAAAAAGGGTACAAAGACTTTTTGATAAATAGCAAATATTTGTTCTAGGTAGCACTGCTGTTCTGTTTAATTCCTTATTTTGATCTGTTTGTCTTCAATAAAATGGTTTTCTAACCTCGATCTACTGTGTTCTCTCACCAGCGCCATCATTACTGCAGTCAGCACGGGAGAGGTGTGGCTGCGTCGCAGGGACGGCAGCAAGACAAAAATTTATGTTTCACAGCTGCAGAAAGGTAAATACTCTGTACGACGAGCCTAGCTACTTCATGGCTGAAGACGCAAGTGAGACTGCCGACTTCGATTATTGTGCAGACTGGATGGTTGCTTGGCACGGCTGTGATATTAAACAATGTGTTGAACACACTGGGATGTGTGTTGCTGCCAACCCTGGACTTCAAGGACCAGACCAATCTGATAATTTGATGGACAAAGAGGACCTTATTATTGGATGAAACCAAAGGAATATATATGTGTTGAATATAGCAATATGTGTTGCTGTTTAGTTTGATTATATATTTTTTTTCACCGCACTTAAACTTTGGCCTAAACCTTTGTGATGGGTTTGTTGCCCTACCTTATATGGCTCGGTCACTTATTTGGTTATCTAAACTGGAGAATTCGGGTCCAGCATCTAAAATCAAGGATTGATGGTGTTGTTGGCAATTGTGATTACAGTCTCTTCTGCAGTGTTTCAACTGTTTGTGCCTGGCACCAAGCGTTCAACGCAGTTATTTTTAGAAGGCACTGCTGAGACCGTTGTTTCCGGCGAGAGTTGCATCTTGAACGGATCCATGTTAGCGGATTTATGGGACCTGCCTTTTCAGCATGTTCTTATCCCTCAAAAGAGGGGTATTGCCTTTCATGCTATCAAGCTGGGGATGTGTACTATGTAATGAGGCAAGAATGGTCATCTTTGCATTGTTTCTTAAGGTTGCATCGATGGCCCTATTGTCATGCCTTTGTTTTAATGGGAGACCTCCACAACTTACAAAGTTCTGTGAACCGGGGAGGGGTAATTTAAGTTCTAGACCTCTCTGTGCAACAGGCATGCATGTGAATAACTGCTATTTCTAGGTCCAGTTCCCTCTCGAATGAATAAGAGTGTTGATTAAGGTCCATGGTTTCAATCCAAGGATGCCCTACCATTGCTTCCATTCTTCTGGTAGGACAACAAAGGCACTCATTTTTGACAATTAGTTGTCTACCTTGTAGATGGCCTCTTATGACTATTTGTCACCGGTCTGATTCATCTAACAAAGTCCTTTGCAACTCCTCTGCAAGGAATCCCATTGAACATGGATCCATAGAGCACTAAAAGAAACACTTTCACATGTAGCAATAATAAGCATCCTATGTTAGTCTCTGCAGCAAGGTGAATGAGCGAATGGGCACATTGGTTACATTTAGCTCATTGTCAAATAGGAAACTGAGTGGCAAACATGCTAAAGATTTTAATGGATTCAGAACAGGTTGACTGGAACTGTAAGCACTGCTACTCCCGGCACTGAAGTTAATCTCCATTTATTTTCAACAGCTAAAATTTCTTCATGGTTCTGACTGTGCCTAGTTTGTGTTTCTTTTTAAACCCTAATGTCGGAGGCTAGGATTTGATCAATTCAAACGTAGTCTCAGCATTTTGGCTCAGAGAAGTTGCTATTGTCATGTGGCCAACAGACCGCGAGAGACCTTGTTAAGTGAGTTAGTCAGACACCAGAAACCGCCTTTCTCTGTATTGCTTGAGTTGTTTCAGGATTTGCACTAGGGCTAGACTAAATAAACATTTTTATATTGTTGTTTTTTAAACATAAACAATTCTAATAAAATTTCTAATATCAGAATGGCGTGATCTTCTCTGAACCGCAAAAACTGTAACTTGATTTAATATCTGACCAATCTCCTTGCAGACATGTTTGGGCAATCTAATTCACCGCACAGTCACACAGTTTTTTTAATGCGATTCCTGCATTCGATTCTTACTTTATTTCTTTTCAGATTGCACCCTGGTTCATGTTTACTCCTGTTCCACCCCCCCCCCCACCCCACAACAATGTATCCTTAATTTTACCAGTCACAGAATTTCTTCAACTTCTGTTTCATTCTTCTTATGCTGTAATTCCTTTACCCTGTGCTGCAATTTCACGTTATTCACTCCCTTTTCCCAAGTGCTGTTATTTCAGTTTCACTTCTCTAACTGTGAACTATACTTACCTGGTGAAGCAATTGCAATCCCGCAGAAGCGAACCGGATCCCCACTTCGCAACAATCTGAAAAAGGAAACCAGGAGAAATGATGTGCAAGGGAAGCAAAGAACAGGGGTTCTCCAGTATTAGGGTGCCTTTCACAGATTCACATGCTTGAATATTCCCCGTCGTCGAAGTGGGAGCCCCACGGTAAATAATATAGTAATAAGAAAGCAATAATATGTATATATAAAAACATATAACAGAAGTTTCAAAACCAGAAATACTTTAAAAGTACCAAGTTAGCATTAACACATAGGAATAGGAATACATAGGAGAATAAGAAACACCTTATAACATATCCATGTCATTATGTTAGTCCAAACTACAGCCAATCAGGCGCAAGCACCCCTCTAGAACCTTCTCCTCAGAGGCTCAGGCCCTCAGATTTTCTACCGCACGTGGTGTGAAGGGAGTCTCCCTGAGCTCTGCTCAGTTTTCTTCTGGTTTTCCAGTGTTTTTCTACAATGTCTTCAAGTAAGAAGTCTTTATTTTGACCTTATTCTTCTTGTGGAAAGTTGAGACTTTATTCTGAGGCCCCACACAAGAAGTGTATATACTGCCTCTATCCGGACCATGAGGTAGGCAAATGTAAAATTTGCAGGACTTTTTCCACAAAAACCCTTAAGGATAGGGTGGGACGTCTCCTCCTTTGGTTACAGAGGTTGAAAGACAAAGATTCAACTCTCTTTGACGCAGACAGCCTTGTGTCAGGTACTTCAAAAGCCGTTTCTAAGCGTAGCAGTGTGCAGGAATTGCCATCTCCCTTCTTGAAGAAGAAGAAACTTTCACTCTTGAAGGCTCCTGTGGTGTCTCCACCTCTTCCTGCTACGCCCACGCCCCCGAGATCTGACTCTCAGTCTTCTTCAAAGCATGTTTCTCTCAAAAAACGTGCAATGGGAGCATCGACGACAACAGTGACTACGACTTCTGCTTCTGGCTCGTCGACGATGGCTGCGTCGACGACGTCTGTGTCAACGAAGGTATGCCTCAGTTTTAAGACTGTCTCGTCGACAATTCCTATTGCTTCGATGTCTAAGAAGGGGCACTCGTCGACGTCAGAATTGCCGATGATTATGAAGACTACCTGCTCGCCGTCAGTGGCTCCGTCGACGAGTGCTCCATCAACAGGTGCTTAATCGACGACGGCATAGTCTACGGTGGCTCTGTCGACAACGGCTCCGTCGACGGCGGCTTCGTCGACAGCTGTACTGTCGTCAACGGTTTCGACGACGAGTTTGTCGACGGTGGTAGCATCCTCCTTCGCATCGATGCCTCTGGTGCCACTTTCATCCTCCGGGGGTCTGGTTCTTCCACTGTTGACCCTCTACACCAACGTCGCCAGGTGCCTTTGGACCAGCTTACTGTTACAAGTGAGACACAGCCTCCGTCACCCCTGTTGGCCACAGGTTCAGAACAGGACTCTGGTTCTGAGGAAGACGAGGATGATCACTTCCGAGCAGCTCGAAACCCTTCTGAGCTCGTTATAAAGTGTCAGGATTATGGTGATGACCAGGAGGATCCGAATGTCCAAGGGGAGGAACCTTCCATTCAGGTTCCAACAGCGACACTACTGCTTTCCCTTATCTCTAATCAACAATATATGCTCGAGGATTACAACAGGCGTTTTCCACCATCTTGCCATGGCTCTCCTCTGCCTCCAGCGCCCGCACCTGCAGCACCTCCTCCTCCTGCTGCTCCACTGCCACAACCAACAGTGCAATCTGCCCCCTGGCTTCGGCCTCTATTCGGATCCACACTACTGTGTATCCAGACGATGATGAGACTCGCCCAGAGCGAGAGGACGGCGAAGTTCAGGATGATGATGATGATGATGATGATGATGATAATGGCACTGGCAGATTGCGATTATTATCAAATCCAGACTCCATCCCCGCCTCCTGCGACTCCAGGGGATTCCCCTCCTGTAGACATCGCAAGCTTTCACCAGCTTATGGATAGAGCGGCGCTCCGCTTTAAACTTCCAATGGTCCAAAAAGAACAAGACTGTTTTCTTTGACTTTAAAAGTCAACCTTTCAAATAGGTTCGGACCGTCCCCATCATCAACTTTATATGGAATGAGGGGCTCAAGTTGATGCAAACGCCGAATTCCATCCCAGCATAATTACCTCGTTTGGAGAAGAAGTATAAGGCGCCCCATGGTTCTCCAGCGTGCTTGGTTGCGTAGCCTAAGCCGGATTCCGTGGTTACTCAGGCCGCCCAGCGCCGATCCAGGAACCAGTCTTCCCCAATTACTGCTCCTCCTGATCGTGAGGGTCGTCGCCTTGATGCCATTGGGCGGAAATTTTCAACTATGGCTTCCACTACTGTAAGGGCAGCAAATTCTCTGGCCATACTGGGACGCTACGACCGCCAAATGTGGTCTGACATGTCTGCCTTTGTTGACCTCATTCCTGAGTGCTCCAGAGGAGAGGCTCAAAAGATTCTTTAGGAGGGGGAGAGAGCGTTTGAGATATCGCCTGCACTGAATTCTGTCAGCTCGGAGGGGCAGCTGTCCTACTAAGTCAGGGTTGGCTTCATTCTACCACGTTTCGCCAGGAGGTTCAGGCAAAAATCCTGGACATTCCTTATGATGGCGAATCGCTCTTTGGCCAACATGGCGATGGCGCACTACAAACGATAAAGGAGGATACCGAAACAGCCCGTTCTTTAGGCACTCTGCAGTTCCGCAAACAGCCTTTTCGTGGTGCACGCGGATGCGGCACCACCTCTTCTTTTCGCTGCGGATCTAATCCGTACCGATCCTACGGTCAAGGGAATCAACGATATTCTTCCCAAGCCCAACAGTCCTCTCGCCAGCAGTCTTTCAAATCCTATCGAGGGAATTCTTCCTATAGAGGCTCCACTTCCAAGAGGCAATGACTTTCCTTCCCCGCTCAAGGTTGGAGGTCGAATCTCCCTGATCTTTTCACAATTGTCCTCAATCACTTCGGACCGTTGGGTGCTGGACATTGTATCAAAGGGCCATGCCTTGGAGTTTGTAAAGTTTCCTCCTCACACTCCTCTGACTGGTCCGCCCCCAGCGCACCGCAAAGAACTTTTCCAGCAGATTCGCAGCATGATTCAAAAAGGTGCCATCGAAGAGGTTCCCAAGTCTCAGAAAGGGATGGGATTCTATTCTATTCCTGGTTCTTCCTCGTCCTCAAAAAGATGGGCGACTGGCGCCAATCCTAGATTTACGGGCACTGAACAAATATCTAAAGTGCCAATCCTTCCGCATGTTCACGCTAGTGGGGATCCTGCGTCTTCTCTCCAAGGCCGATTTTATGACTACCATCGACCTCCAGGACGCTTACTTCCATGTGCCAATTCTTCCACGACACCGGAAGTATTTGCGCTTCCGAGTAGGGCGGAGAGACTTTCAATTCTGGGTGCTGCCTTTCGGTCTACACTCCGCCCCTCGCTTCTTCACGAAGGTCCTGGCTCCAGTGGTGGCTTACCTGCGTCTACAGGGCGTACAAATTTTCCCCTACTTAGACGATTGTCTCATCAAGTCGCAGTCTCGCAGTCAGCTGTCCCGGGACACTCTATTCTGTCAGACGCTATTTCGCTCCCTCGGTCTTTCCATCAACACCGAGAAGTCTCAAGTCGACCCAGCTCCCTGCAGGATTTTCTTAGGCGCCAATCTGGATACATCACTAGCCAAGGCATTTGTGTCTCACGAACGTCAGCTGCGGATTCTACGCTTGGTGGCTCTTATTTGTTCAAAAGAGTCTGTTTCAGTTCGTCTATTGAAGTCATTTCTGGGGTTGGCATACTCCTGCATCTCCCTGATCCCAAATTGCAGGCTCAAGAGTCGCCCCATCCAAGAGGAATTGGACAAACAGTGGCGTCAGGTCACTGGCTCCTTCAACGATCTGGTCCTAGTGACCGCTCGGATGAGGTCAGCTCTCCAGTGGTGGGCACAACCGTCCAACGTTGCTGCCGGGACTTCTTTCCTCACCACTGCTCCAGAGCTCATTCTGACCACGGACGCCTCCCTGGAAAGATGGGGAGCACACCTTCATGGGCTGTCCGTAAAGGGCAAGTGGACTCTGTCTCGACGCTTCTGGCGCATAAACAGACTGGAGTTAATGGCCATCTTCCTGGCACTCAAATTGTTCAATCTTCTGATCCAGGGAGAAACGGTGCTCATCCAAACAGACAATACCACCAGTATGCACTATGTAAACAAGCAGGGTGGCACCAAATCTCCTCTCCTGTCTCGGCTGGCACAGAGTATTTGGGATTGGGCACTTCGGCACCACATTACCCTGACAGCAGTTCACCTACCAGGCATCTCCAACATCCTGGCTGATTCCCTCAGCAGGTCGGCATCCTCGACTCACGAGTGGGAGCTGCATCAGCTGACTCTGGACTTCATCTTTCGGCGGTGGGGTTATCCGCACATGGATCTCTTTGCGAGCCCTGTGAACCGGAAATGCCTGTCCTTTGCAAGTGGGCTTCCCCATCCAGAATCGTCCAGGAATGCCCTTTTAATGAACTGGTGCGATCTATCCGCTTAAGCTTTTCCGCCGATTCCACTAGTTCCTCTAGTGTTATGGAAGATGCGGAGACAGACGGCCCACATTCTCCTGATCGCTCCCAGATGGCCTCGACAAGCGTGGTTCTCGGAGCTGCTGCTTCTCTCACAGTGCGAACCCATTCTCCTTCATCCGGATCTCCTCACGATGGACGGGGATCAGATCTGTCATCTGGACCCCTCCTCTCTCAAGTTATCGGCCTGGAACCTGAGCACCTTGAATTTGCCCATTTGAACATTTCGCCAGCATACAGGGAGATTTTTGCTGATGCCAGAGCTCCGTCCACAGTAAAGACTTACAAGCTAAAGTGGAAGAGATTCTGTCACTGGTGCGCTGCTACCAATATCCATCCCGTTCATTCCACTCCGGCTCAGCTACTGCTGTTCTTCCTGCAGCTGGCGCAATCAGGCCTTTCCCACTCCACTTTGAGAGTTTTCTTTGCAGCAATCTCTCGCTTCCGGCAGGATGGCTCCTCCTCCCTCTGCTCTTCCAGAGTCATTTGCCAATTTTTCAAGGGACTGTTCAGGAAGGTCCCGCCCATCTGGCGTCGTCCTCCTACCTGGCATCTCAATATTGTTTTGGCACAATTGATGAAGGCACCATTCAACCTATCCACAAAGAGGATTTAAAATTTCTGACCTGGAAGGTGGCCCTTCTCCTTGCTTTGACCTCTTCACGTTGCGTGATGATATTCACGCCTTTACCATTAAACCTTCTTACCTTCAATTCAAATCGGACTGTGTGGTGCTTCGCACTAATCCGGCTTTTATGCCTAAGGTGCCCACTGACTTTCACCTCAATGAACCTGTTTTCTTAAAGATTTTCTTTGCCAATCCTCAGTCTCCGGCAGAGCAACGTTTGCATTCACTGGACGTTAAACGATGCCTTAAATTTGACATCGACAGGACCGCACCCTTTCGCAAATCTGATCAGCTGTTCGTTGCTTACCGACAAATGCGCAAGGGCGTTCTGTTACCAAGCCAACTATTGCATGTTGAATCTCTTCAGCAATTTCTTTCTGCCATCAGAAAGCCGGCAAGCCTCTTCACTCATCAGTGAGGGCTCATTCCACCAGGGCGATGTCATCCTCTACTGCCCTGTTTGCTGGTATGCCACTTCACCAAATATGCTGAGCAGCTACGTGGTCCAGCAGGCACACTTTCACAAGACATTACTGCCTTGAGACCATCAACGAAGCCGATAGAGTAGTGGGCCAAGCGGTGCTAAGCAATCTTTTTAACTAAGGTGAGCCTCTGCTTTCTTCCCTCCACCTATATGGTTTATGTGATGATATTGTTAGTATTATCAATACCTACCTGGCTATTTAATGCTATTTTGCATTTTCATGCCTATGCGTTGCTGATTTTGCTCTTGCAGCCAGCTGTTACTGCTCACGATTCTATTCAAGCATGTGAATCTATGAAAGATACCCTAATACTGGAGAAGAACAATTGTTACTTACCTGTAAACAGGTGGTTCTCCAGTATTGGTGTCTTTCATAGATTCACATGCGACCCACCCACCTCCCCTCAGAGGCTCGCTTCTCCTCCTAGACTCTTTTGTCACTCCTGTGCTACGAAAATCTGAGGGCCTGAACCTCTGAGGAGAATGTTCTAGAGGGGTGCTTGCAGCTGATTGGCTGTAGTTTGGACTAACATAATGACATGGATATGTTATAAGGTGTTTCTTTTTCTCCTATGTATTCCTATGTGTTAATGCTAACCTTGTACTTTTAAAATATTTCTGGTTTTGAAACTTCTGTTATATGTTTTTATATATACATATTATTGCTTTCTTATATACATATTATTGCTTTCTTATATCTCTATGATTTGCCGTGGGGCTCCCACTTCAACGACAGGGAATATTCAAGCATGTGAATCTATGAAAGACACCAATACTGGAGAACCACCTGTTTACAGGTAAGTAACAATTGTTCTTTCACGCATACCTGTTCTCTTAAAACACAAGATCTGGATCTCAGAGCGTATTTCTCAGGAGCACAAACAGAAAGAGAGGAAAAATTACCCTGAAGTAAGGCATACACAAAAAAATAAGCAAACTGCAACAAGGAGATGGCCACATTCAGAATGCTTAATGGACGCTGGAAGCCTCTGAGCTGACAACCCCCCCCTAAAAGGAGGAGGTGAGTTACGAATGCCCATTTCCTTGAGACCCGGGCCCGCCACGATCTACCGGAGGGTTGGGTCTTCCCATGTGGGTTTATGGTTGGTAAGGCCCCCTCATCTTGCTATTTGTAGGTCTCTCTGTGCGAACGCACATGCATTCTGTTCTCAGTGAGACTTAAGTGAGGGCTCTCAAAAATGCGCCCAAAGGCGGATTGCCTACAGTGCATGTGTGTGGGCGCATGCACATCGCACACCATTTGCCTCTCTCCTTACTCGTGCTGGTTTGCTTGCAGCCGGCATCAGACTTCAAAGGAATCCGCTCCCCCATCCCCCGCCGTTTCTGGCTTTGCTCGCTGAAGGCTGTCATGACCAAGATCACACCCGATTAAACAGCCGAGGTAATGTGCCCATAAATTATATTGTTGCTTCCTGCTACTTTGTGTCACCTCCACTTTCATCATTGGATCTCAGTCTTTTGTTATCTAGATGTTGTAAAATAGACATGAAAGGTTTAGCTATGTCCAGAGTAGGCTCACTTTCGGAAAGTCTTACAGAAATGACACTGTATGCATTCCTACCCCTTCTGGTCTAGTTTCTTAGAGGTTTATGGTGCTGTTCATTCACACTTGCCAGGGATGCCGAAAGAGCTCTTTTGAGCTTCTTATTTAATTATGTGCTAAGAAATGTTTTATTGTGTACTATACCGTGATACCAAATTCTGTGTGAAGTCTGTGCATTGCAACAAACGCCTAGAGGCGCTGCTGAATTTTGCACAGCCTGCTGGCAGACTCCTGCAGGATTACCAACGCCACCACCACCACCATGTCCACAATCACCACCACCACCTCCACCACCACATCCTCCACCGCCACATCCTCCACCGCCACATCCTCCACCGCCACATCCTCCACCACCACATCCTCCACCACCACATCCACCACCACCACATCCACCACCACCACATCCACCACCACCACATCCACCACCACTACATCCACCACCACTACATCCACCACCACTACATCCACCACCACCACCACGTCCACAATCACCACCTACACTACCACCATGTCCACCACCACCACTGCTACCACCACCACCACATCCACCACCACGTCCACCACCACGTCCACCAACACTACATCCACCACCACGTCCACCACCACTACATCCACCACCACATCCACCACCACTACATCCACCACGTCCTCCACCACCACGTCCACCATCACTACGTCCACCACCACTACGTCCTCCACCATGTCCACCACGTCCACCACCACTACGTCCTCCACCACCACGTCCTCCACCACCATGTCCAACACCACCACCACAACATCCACCACATCCACAATCACCACGTCCACCACCACCATGTCCACCAACACACCACACCCACCTCCACCACACCCACAACCATATCCACCACATCCACGGCCACCACCAACACATCGACGACCACCACGTCCAACACATCGACGACCACCACGTCCACCACCAACACGTCCACCACCAACACGTCCACCACCAACACGTCCACCACCAACCCGTCCTCCCCCACCATGTCCAAAACCACCATGTCCACCACCACTACGTCCAGCACCACCACCGCACCCACCTCCACCACCGCACCCACCTCCACCACCACCGCACCCACCTCCACACCCAGCACCACCACGTCCACCACCACCACACCCACCACCACCACACCCACCACATCCTCCACCACCACGTCCACCACGCCCACGTCCACCACCAACACGTCCACCACCACCATGTCCACCACCACCACCATGTCCACCACCACCACCACCACCATGTCCACCACCACCATGTCCACCACCACTACGTCCACCACTACTGCGTCCAATGTCCAACACCACCACCTCATCCACCAAAGCACCCACCTCCTCCACCGCCACACCCATGTCCACCACCACACCCACCTCCACCACCACGTCCACCACCACCACGTCCACCACCACCACGTCCACCACCACCACGTCCACCACCACCACGTCCACCATCACCACGTCCATCACCACTACGTCCACCACCACTACGTCCACCACCACCACATCAAACACACCCACTTGCACCACCACCACCACATCAAACACACCCACTTGCACCACCACCACATCAAACACACCCACTTGCACCACCACCACGTTCACCACAACACCCACCTCCACCACCACATCCACCACCACCACATCCACCACCACCACGTCCACCACCAAATCCACCACCACCACGTTCACCACTACTTCGTCCACCACCATGTCCACCACTACTACATCCACCACCACCATGTTTACCACCACCACACCCAGCACAACCACCACTAACACCACCACCACTAACACCACCACCACTAACACCACCACCACTTCCACCACGACGTCCACCACCACCACGTCCAGCTCCACCACGTCCAGCTCCACCACGTCAGCTCCACCACGTCCACCTCCACCACGTCCACCTCCACCACGTCCACCTCCACCACGTCCACCTCCACCACGTCCACCACCACCCGTCCACCACCACCCGTCCACCACCTCCACCACCTCCACCACGTCCACCTCCACACCTTCCACCACCACCACGTCCACCACCACCACGTCCACCACCACCACGTCCACCACCACCACGTCCACCACCACCACGTCCACCACCACCACGTCCACCACCACCACGTCCATCACCACCACCACGTCCATCACCACCACCACGTCCATCACCACCACCACGTCCATCACCACCACCACGTCCATCACCACCACCACGTCCATCACCACCACCACGTCCATCACCACCACCACGTCCATCAACACCACCACGTCCATCACCACCACCACGTCCATCACCACCACCACGTCCATCACCACCACAACATCCACCACAACATCCACCACCACGTCCACCACCACCATGTCCACATCCACCATGACCATCACCACTACGCCCATCACCATTTCACGTCCACCACACCCACCACCACCACCACATCCACCACCATGTCCAACATGACCACGTCCACCACCACCACACTCACCACCACCACTAAAACATCCACCACCACCATGTCCACCACCACCATGTCCACCACCACCACGTCCACCACATCCACCTCCACCACATCCACCACCACCACGTCCACCACTACTACGACCACCACGTCCACCACCACCACCACGTCCACCACTACCACATCCATCACCACCACGACCACCTCAACATCCACCACCACGTCCACCACCACCATGTCCACATCCACCACGTCCACCACCACTACGTCCATCACCATTTCACGTCCACCACACCCACCACCACATCCACCACCATGTCCAACATGCCCACGTCCACCACCCTCACCACCACCACTAAAACATCCACCACTACGTCCACCACCACCACTACGTCCACCACCACCACTACGTCCACCACCACCACTACATCCACCACCACCACTACATCCACCACCACCACTACGTCCACCCCCACCACATCCACCATCACCACCACGTCCACCACCACCACGTCCACCACGTCCACCACCACGTCCACCACCACGTCCACAACACCCACCACCACCACCACGTCCACCACCACCACGTCCACCACCACCACGTCCACCACTACCACGTCCACCACTACTACGTCCACCACCACCACGTCCACCACTACTAAATCCATCACCACCACGACCACCTCAACATCCACCACCATGTCCAACATGCCCACGTCCACCACACCCACCTCCACCACACCCACCACCACCACATCCACCACACCCACCTCCACCACACCCACCTCCACCACATCCACCACACCCACCTCCACCACATCCACCACGCCCACCACCACGTCCACCACCACCACGTCCACCACACCACGTCCACCACCACCACATCCACCACCACCGTCTACCACCACCTCGTCCATAATCACCTCGTCCACAATCACCACCACCATACCCACGTCCACCACACCCACCACACCCACATCCACCACACCCACGTCCACCACACCCACGTCCACCACACGCACGTCCACCACCACCACATCCACCACCACATCCACCACCACGTCCACCACCACCACGTCCACAACTACCACGTCCACAACTACTTCGACCACCACGTCCACCACTACTACATCCATCACCACCACGACCACCTCAACATCCACCACCACAACATCCACTACCACCTCGTCCACCATCACCACCTCGTCCACCATCACCACCTCGTCCACCATCACCACCTCGTCCACCATCACCACCTCGTCCACCATCACCACCTCGTCCACCATCACCACCTCGTCCACCATCACCACCTCGACCACCATCACCACCTCGACCACCATCACATCCACCACCACTACGTCCACCACCACCACTACGTCCACCACCACCACCACTACGTCCACCACCACCACTACATCCACCACCACCACTACATCCACCACCACGTCCACCACCACCACGTCCACCACCACCACGTCCACCACCACCACGTCCACCACGTCCACCACCATCACGTCCACAACACCCACCACCACCACGTCCACCACCACCACGTCCACCACCACCACGTCCACCACTACTACGTCCACCACCACCACATCCACCACTACTAAATCCATCACCACCACGACCACCTCAACATCCACCACCATGTCCAACATGCCCACGTCCACCACACCCACCTCCACCACACCCACCTCCACCACCACCACGTCCACCACACCCACCTCCACCACACCCACCTCCACCACACCCACCTCCACCACACCCACCTCCACCACATCCACCACCATGTCCACCACGCCCACCACCACATCCACTACCACCACGTCCACCACCACCACGTCCACCACCACCACGTCCACCACCACCACGTCTACCACCACCTCGTCCATAATCACCTCGTCCACAATCACCACCACCATACCCACGTCCACCACGTCCACCACACCCACGTCCACCACACCCACCACACCCACACCCACCACACCCACGTCCACCACACGCACGTCCACCACCACCACATCCACCACCACGTCCACCACCACCACGTCCACAACTACCACGTCCACAAATACTTCGACCACCACGTCCACCACTACTACATCCATCACCACCACGACCACCTCAACATCCACCACCACAACATCCACTACCACCTCGTCTACCATCACCACCTCGTCTACCATCACCACCTCGTCCACCATCACCACCTCGTCCACCATCACCACCTCGTCCACCATCACCACCTCGACCACCATCACCACCTCGACCACCATCACGTCCACCACCACTACGTCCACCACCACCACTACGTCCACCACCACCACTACGTCCACCACCACCACCACGTCCACCACCACCACCACTACGTCCACCACCACCACGTCCACAACACCCACCACCAGCACGTCCACCACCACCACGTCCACCACTACTACGACCACCACGTCCACCACTACTACGACCACCACGTCCACCACCACCACGTCCACCACTACTACATCCATCACCACCACGACCACCTCAACATCCACCACCACAACATCCACCACCATGTCCAACATGCCCACCTCCACCACACCCACCTCCACCACACCCACCTCCACCACACCCACCTCCACCACATCCACCACCACCACACCCTCCACCACCACGTCCACCACCACCATGTCCACCACCACCACGTCCACCACCACCATGTCTACCACCACCTCGTCCTCAATCACCACCTCGTCCATAATCACTACCTCGTCCACAATCACCACCACCACACCCACGTCCACCACACCCACGTCCATCACACCCACGTCCATCACACCCACGTCCACCACACCCACGTCCACCACACCCACGTCCACCTCACCCACGTCCACCACACCCACATCCAACACCACCACGTCCACCACCACCACGTCCACCACCACCACGTCCATCACTACTACGACCACCACGTCCACCACTACTACGACCACCACGTCCACCACTACTACATCCATCACCACCACGACCACCTCAACATCCACTACGACCACCACGTCCACCTCAACATCCACAACCACAACATCCACCACCATGTCCAACATGCCCACGTCCACCACACCCACCTCCACCACACCCACCTCCACCACACCCACCTCCACCACACCCACCTCCACCACACCCACCACCACCACACCCACCTCCACCACGTCCACCACCACGCCCACCACCACGCCCACCACCACGTCCATGCCCACCACCACGTCCACCACCACCATGTCCACCACCACCACGTCTACCACCACCTCGTCCTCAATCACCACCTCGTCCACAATTACCACCTCGTCCACAATCACCACCACCACACCCACCACATCCACGTCCACCACACCCACGTCCACCATATCCACGTCCACCATATCCACGTCCACCATATCCACGTCCACCATATCCACGCCCACCATATCCACGCCCACCATATCCACGCCCACCACACCCACGTCCACCACACCCACGTCCACCACACCCACGTCCACCACACCCACGTCCACCACACCCACGTCCACCACACCCACATCCACCACCACCACGTCCACCACCACCACGTCCACCACGTCCACCACCACCACGTCCACCACGTCCACCCCTTCTACATCCATCACCACCACGACCACCTCAACATCCACCACCACAACATCCACTACCACCACGTCCACCACCATGTCCACATCCACCACGTCCACCACCCCTACTTCCATCACCATTTCACGTCCACCACACCCACCACCACATCCACCACCATGTCCACCTCCACCATGTCCACCACCACGTCCACCACATCCACCTCCACCACATCCACCACCACCACGTCCACCACCACTACGACCACCACGTCCACCACCACCACCACCACGTCCACCACTACCACATCCATCACCACCACGACCACCTCAACATCCACCACTACCACGTCCACCACCACCATGTCCACATCCACCACATCCACCACCACTACGTCCATCACCATTTCACGTCCACACCCACCACCACATCCACCACCATGTCCAACACCACCCTCACCACCACCACTAAAACATCCACCACTACGTCCATCACCACCACTGCGTCCACCACCACCACTACATCCACCACCACCACTACGTCCACCACATCCACCACCACCACATCCACCACCACGTCCACCACCACCACGTCCACCACCACGTCCACCACCACCACGTGCACAACACCCACGCCCACAACGTCCACCACCACCACGTCCACCACTACTACGACCACCACGTCCACCACAACCACGTCCACCACTACTGAATCCATCACCACCACGACCACCTCAACATCCACCACCACGTCCACCACACCCACCTCCACCACACCCACCTCCACCACATCCACCACACCCACCTCCACCACATCCACCACCACGTCCACCACGCCGGCCACCACGTCCACTACCACCACCACGTCCACCACCATGTCCACCACGTCCACCACGTCCACCACCACGTCTACCACCACCTCGTCCAGAATCACCACCTCGTCCATAATCACCTCGTCCACAATCACCACCACCATACCCACGTCCACCACACCCACCACACCCACGTCCACCACACCCACGTCCACCACACCCACGTCCACCACACCCACGTCCACCACACCCACGTCCACCACACCCACGTCCACCACCACCACGTCCACCACCACCACGTCCACCACCACCACGTCCACCACCACCACGTCCACCACCACCACGTCCACAACTACTTCGACCACCACGTCCACCACTACTACATCCATCACCACCACGACCACCTCAACATCCACCACCACAACATCCACTACCACCTCGTCCACCATCACCACCTCGTCCACCATCACCACCTCGACCACCATCACCACCTCAACCACCATCACCACCTCGACCACCATCACGTCCACCACCACCACTACGTCCACCACCACGTCCACCACCACGTCCACCACCACCACGTCCACCACCACCACGTCCACAACACCCACCACCAGCACGTCCACCACTACTACGACCACCACGTCCACCACCACCACGTCCACCACTACTACATCCATCACCACCACGACCACCTCAACATCCACCACCACAACATCCACCACCATGTCCAACATGCCCACGTCCACCACATCCACCACCACCACGTCCACCACACCCACCTCCACCACACCCACCTCCACCACACCCACCTCCACCACATCCACCTCCACCACATCCACCACCACCTCCACGTCCATGCCCACCTCCACGTCCATGCCCACCTCCACGTCCACGCCCACCACCACGTCCACTACCACCACCACGTCCACCACCACCACTCCACCACCACCACGTCCACCACCACCATGTCCACCACCACCACGTCCACCACCACCATGTCTACCACCACCTCGTCCTCAATCACCACCTCGTCCATAATCACTACCTCGTCCACAATTACCACCTCGTCCACAATCACCACCACCACACCCACCACACCCATGTCCACCACACCCATGTCCACCACACCCACGTCCACCACACCCACGTCCACCACACCCACGTCCACCACACCCACGTCCACCACACCCACCACCACCACACCCACGTCCACCACACCCACCTCCACCACACCCACCTCCACCACCACGTCCACCACGTCCACCACCACCACGTCCACCACCACCACGTCCACCACCACCACGTCCACCACCACCACGTCCACCATCACCACGTCCATCACCACTACGTCCACCACATCAAACACACCCACTTGCACCACCACCACATCAAACACACCCACTTGCACCACCACCACGTTCACCACAACACCCACCTCCACATCCACCACCACCACATCCACCACCACCACGTCCACCACCAAATCCACCACCACCACGTTCACCACTACTTCGTCCACCACCATGTCCACCACTACTACATCCACCACCACCATGTTCACCACCACCACACCCAGCACAACCACCACTAACACCACCACCACCACTAACACTTCCACCACGACGTCCACCACCACCACGTCCAGCTCCACCACGTCCAGCTCCACCACGTCCAGCTCCACCACGTCCAGCTCCACCACGTCCAGCTCCACCACGTCCAGCTCCACCACGTCCAGCTCCACCACGTCCAGCTCCACCACGTCCAGCTCCACCACGTCCAGCTCCACCACGTCCACCTCCACCACGTCCACCTCCACCACGTCCACCTCCACCACGTCCACCTCCACCACGTCCACCTCCACCACGTCCACCACCACCCGTCCACCACCTCCACCACCTCCACCACCTCCACCTCCACCACGTCCACCACCACCACGTCCACCACCACCACGTCCACCACCACCACGTCCACCACGTCCATCACCACCACCACGTCCATCACCACCACCACGTCCATCACCACCACCACGTCCATCACCACCACCACGTCCATCACCACCACCACGTCCATCACCACCACCACGTCCATCACCACCACAACATCCACCACCACCACAACATCCACCACCACGTCCACCACCACCATGTCCACCACCACCATGTCCACATCCACCATGACCATCACCACTACGCCCATCACCATTTCACGTCCACCACACCCACCACCACCACACTCACCACCACCACTAAAACATCCACCACCACCATGTCCACCACCACCACGTCCACCACATCCACCTCCACCACATCCACCACCACCACGTCCACCACTACTACGACCACCACGTCTACCACCACCACCACGTCCACCACTACCACATCCATCACCACCACGACCACCTCAACATCCACCACCACGTCCACCACCACCATGTCCACATCCACCACGTCCACCACCACTACGTCCATCACCATTTCACGTCCACCACACCCACCACTACATCCACCACCATGTCCAACATGCCCACGTCCACCACCCTCACCACCACCACTAAAACATCCACCACTACGTCCACCACCACCACTACGTCCACCACCACCACTACGTCCACCACCACCACTACATCCACCACCACCACTACATCCACCACCACCACTACGTCCACCCCCACCACATCCACCATCACCACCACGTCCACCACCACCACCACGTCCACCACCACGTCCACAACACCCACCACCACCACCACGTCCACCACTACCACGTCCACCACTACCACGTCCACCACTACTACGTCCACCACCACCACGTCCACCACCACCACGTCCACCACTACTAAATCCATCACCACCACGACCACCTCAACATCCACCACCATGTCCAACATGCCCACGTCCACCACACCCACCTCCACCACACCCACCACCACCACGTCCACCACACCCACCTCCACCACACCCACCTCCACCACATCCACCACACCCACCTCCACCACATCCACCACCATGTCCACCACGCCCACCACCACGTCCACCACCACCACGTCCACCACCACCACGTCCACCACCACCACGTCCACCACCACCGTCTACCACCACCTCGTCCATAATCACCTTGTCCACAATCACCACCACCATACCCACGTCCACCACACCCACCACACCCACGTCCACCACACCCACGTCCACCACACCCACGTCCACCACCACCACATCCACCACCACGTCACCCACCACCACGTCCACAACTACCATGTCCACAACTACTTCGACCACCACGTCCACCACTACTACATCCATCACCACCACGACCACCTCAACATCCACCACCACAACATCCACTACCACCTCGTCCACCATCACCACCTCGTCCACCATCACCACCTCGTCCACCATCACCACCTCGTCCACCATCACCACCTCGTCCACCATCACCACCTCGTCCACCATCACCACCTCGTCCACCATCACCACCTCGACCACCATCACCACCTCGACCACCATCACGTCCACCACCACTACGTCCACCACCACCACTACGTCCACCACCACCACCACTACATCCACCACCACCACCACGTCCACCACCACCACATCCACCACCACCACGTCCACCACGTCCACCACCACCACGTCCACAACACCCACCACCACCACGTCCACCACCACCACGTCCACCACCACCACGTCCACCACTACCACGTCCACCACCACCACGTCCACCACTACCACGTCCACCACTACTACGTCCACCACCACCACGTCCACCACTACTAAATCCATCACCACCACGACCACCTCAACATCCACCACCATGTCCAACATGCCCACGTCCACCACACCCACCTCCACCACACCCACCTCCACCACCACCACGTCCACCACACCCACCTCCACCACACCCACCTCCACCACATCCACCACACCCACCTCCACCACATCCACCACCACGCCCACCACCACGTCCACTACCACCACGTCCACCACCACCACGTCCACCACCACCACGTCCACCACCACCACGTCCACCACCACCACGTCCACCACCACCACGTCCACCACCACCACGTCCACCACCACCACGTCCACCACCACCACCTCGTCCATAATCACCTCGTCCACAATCACCACCACCATACCCACGTCCACCACACCCACCACACCCACGTCCACCACACCCACCACACCCACGTCCACCACACCCACGTCCACCACACCCACGTCCACCACACCCACGTCCACCACCACCACGTCCACCACCACCACATCCACCACCACCACGTCCACCACCACCACGTCCACCACCACCACGTCCACCACCACCACGTCCACAACTACCACGTCCACAAATACTTCGACCACCACGTCCACCACTACTACATCCATCACCACCACGACCACCTCAACATCCACCACCACAACATCCACTACCACCTCGTCCACCATCACCACCTCGTCTACCATCACCACCTCATCCACCATCACCACCTCGTCCACCATCACCACCTCGTCCACCATCACCACCTCGACCACCATCACCACCTCGACCACCATCACGTCCACCACCACTACGTCCACCACCACTACGTCCACCACCACCACTACGTCCACCACCACCACCACTACGTCCACCACCACCACCACGTCCACCACCACCACCACTACGTCCACCACCACCACGTCCACAACACCCACCACCAGCACGTCCACCACCACCACTACTACGACCACCACGTCCACCACTACTACGACCACCACGTCCACCACTACTACGACCACCACGTCCACCACCACCACGTCCACCACTACTACATCCATCACCACCACGACCACCTCAACATCCACCACCACAACATCCACCACCATGTCCAACATGCCCACCTCCACCACACCCACCTCCACCACACCCACCTCCACCACACCCACCTCCACCACACCCACCTCCACCACATCCACCACCACCACACCCTCCACCACCACGTCCACCACCACGCCCACCACCACGTCCACCACCACCATGTCCACCACCACCATGTCCACCACCACCATGTCCACCACCACCACGTCCACCACCACCATGTCTACCACCACCTCGTCCTCAATCACCACCTCGTCCATAATCACTACCTCGTCCACAATTACCACCTCGTCCACAATCACCACCACCACACCCACGTCCACCACACCCACGTCCACCACACCCACGTCCACCACACCCACGTCCACCACACCCACGTCCACCACACCCACGTCCACCTCACCCACGTCCACCTCACCCACGTCCACCACCACCACGTCCACCACCACCACGTCCACCACCACCACGTCCACCACCACCACGTCCACCACCACCACGTCCACCACCACCACGTCCACCACCACCACGTCCACCACCACCACGTCCACCACCACCACGTCCACCACCACCACGTCCACCACTACTACGACCACCACGTCCACCACTACTACGACCACCACGTCCACCACTACTACATCCATCACCACCACGACCACCTCAACATCCACCACCACCACGACCACCTCAACACCCACCACCACCACGACCACCTCAACATCCACAACCACAACATCCACCACCATGTCCAACATGCCCACGTCCACCACACCCACCTCCACCACACCCACCTCCACCACACCCACCTCCACCACACCCACCTCCACCACACCCACCTCCACCACACCCACCTCCACCACACCCACCACCACCACACCCACCTCCACCACGTCCACCACCACGTCCACCACCACGCCCACAACACCCACCACCACCACCACGTCCACCACTACCACGTCCACCACTACCACGTCCACCACTACTACGTCCACCACCACCACGTCCACCACCACCACGTCCACCACGTCCACCCCTTCTACATCCATCACCACCACGACCACGACCACCTCAACATCCACCACCACAACATCCACTACCACCACGTCCACCACCATGTCCACATCCACCACGTCCACCACCACTACTTCCATCACCATTTCACGTCCACCACACCCACCACCACATCCACCACCATGTCCACCTCCACCATGTCCACCACCACGTCCACCACATCCACCTCCACCACATCCACCACCACCACGTCCACCACCACTACGACCACCACGTCCACCACCACCACCACGTCCACCACTACCACATCCATCACCACCACGACCACCTCAACATCCACCACCACCACGTCCACCACCATGTCCACATCCACCACGTCCACCACCACTACGTCCATCACCATTTCATGTCCACACCCACCACCACATCCACCACCATGTCCAACATGCCCACGTTCACCACCCTCACCACCACCACTAAAACATCCACCACTACGTCCATCACCACCACTGCGTCCACCACCACCACTACATCCACCACCACCACTACGTCCACCACCACCACATCCACCACCACGTCCACCACCACCACGTCCACCACCACCACGTCCACCACCACGTCCACCCCCACCACGTGCACAACACCCACCACCACAACGTCCACCACCACCACGTCCACCACTACTACGACCACCACGTCCACCACAACCACGTCCACCACTACTGAATCCATCACCACCACGACCACCTCAACATCCACCACCACGTCCACCACACCCACCTCCACCACCACCACCACCTCCACCACACCCACCTCCACCACACCCACCTCCACCACATCCACCACACCCACCTCCACCACATCCACCACCACGTCCACCACCACGACCACCACGCCCACCACCACGTCCACTACCACCACCACGTCCACCACCATGTCCACCACGTCCACCACGTCCACCACCACGTCTACCACCACCTCGTCCATAATCACCTCGTCCACAATCCCCACCACCACACCCACGTCCACCACACCCACGTCCACCACACCCACGTCCACCACACCCACGTCCACCACACCCACGTCCACCACACCCACGTCCACCACACCCACGTCCACCACACCCACGTCCACCACCACTACGACCACCACGTCCACCATCACCACCTCGTCCACCATCACCACCTCGACCACCATCACCACCTCGACCACCATCACCACCTCGACCACCATCACCACCTCGACCACCATCACCACCTCGACCACCATCACCACCTCGACCACCATCACGTCCACCACCACCACTACGTCCACCACCACCACCACGTCCACCACCACCACGTCCACCACCACCACTACGTCCACCACCACCACCACGTCCACCACCACCACGTCCACCACCACCACGTCCACAACACCCAGCACGTCCACCACCACCACGTCCACCACTACTACGACCACCATGTCCACCACCACCACGTCCACCACTACTACGACCACCACGTCCACCACCACCATGTCCACCACCACCTCGTCCTCAATCACCACCTCGTCCATAATCACTACCTCGTCCACAATTACCACCTCGTCCACAATCACCACCACCACACCCACCACACCCATGTCCACCACACCCACGTCCACCACACCCACGTCCACCACACCCACGTCCACCACACCCACGCCCACCACACCCACGTCCACCACACCCACGTCCACCACACCCACGTCCACCACACCCACGTCCACCACACCCACGTCCACCACACCCACGTCCACCACACCCACGTCCACCACACCCACGTCCACCACACCCACGTCCACCACCACCACGTCCACCACCACCACGTCCACCACCACGTCCACCACCACCACGTCCACCACCACCACGTCCACCACCACCACGTCCACCACCACCACGTCCACAACTACCACAACACCCACCACCACCACCACATCCACCACCACCACATCCACCACCACCACATCCACCACCACCACATCCACCACCACATCCACCACCACCACATCCACCACCACGTCCACCTCCACGTCCACTACCACCTCCACGTCCACTACCACATCCACCACCACGTCCACCACCACCACGTCCACCACCACCACGTCCACCACCACCACGTCCACCACCACCACGTCCACCACCACCATGTCCACCACCACATCCACCACCACGTCCACCACATCCACTACCAACACCACATCCACCACCAGCACATCCACCACCACCATGTCCACCACACCCACCACCACTCCACCACCTCGTCCACAACCACCACGTCCACCACTACTCCAAATACCACTCAGTGCCACATATTTACACGCCACATAATTACACTGCTCTCAATGCAACATACACTCAAAATACCACTCAGTGCCACATAATTACACGCCACATAATTACTCTACTTGATGCAACACACACTCAAAATACCACTCAGTGCCACATAATTACACGCCACATAATTACACTCTACTGAATGCAACACACACTCAAAATACCACTCAGTGCCACATAATTACACGCCACATAATTACACTCTACTGAATGCAACACACACTCCACACAATACCATTCAGTGCCACATACTTATATGCTACATAATTACCCTGCGCTCATCGAAACATACTCCAAATACCACTCAGTGCCACATAATTACACTCTACTGAATGCAACACACACTCCACACAATACCACTCAGTGCCACATAATTACACTGCACTCAATGCAACATACACTCCACACAATACCACTCAGTTCCACATAATTACACTGCACTCAATGCAACATACACTCCACACAATACCACTCAGTTCCACATAATTACACGCCACACAATTACACTCTGCTGAATACAACATATACTCAAAATACCACTCAGTGCCACATAATTATATGCTACATCTTTACACTGCGCTTAACGCAACATACACTCCAAAGACCACTCAGTGCCACATAATTACACGCCGCATAGTTACACTATATATCTATCTCCCTCACTCTATGTATCTATCTTTCAGTAGTAGGGTATCTCTGTGTATAGTCATAATCTTGTGAATAGTCCTGCCCATGTGCGTGGACCCCGAAGCAATCGAAATAGTCTCTTAAGTTGTCTTCTTCTGCAGTCATGTATAGACACTTAAGAGAAAATCAAAGACAAATAATGCAGCCTAAAACTACAAGGCTACATTGGCCAGCACTTCATCTTGAAGTGAAAAGGATAGCCAAATAATAATAAAGTTTACATACTTTGTAAAGTTTCACACCTAGGGAAACAATCCCCTTCACAAAAATCCTTTGTCATGATGGAGAGGAAGGGTTGGACAGACAAGCCCCATAGGCTGCCATTATGTGTCTGGAAAAGGGATACCGTGCTTTTAAGGAACTCTCCAGAGACCTTCGGTAATCCAGGATGCACAGCCAAAGGCCTTTTACTTTCAGTTTTTTTCCGGCTCCTGCTAGCAAGACCTTGGAGCATTGAGCTCTACCTTTTTGGGTATATCCTCAATTTTTGGAGCTTTTCCACTGTTTTGAGTGTTTCACTCGACGTCTGGGGTCTTACTCTTCCAGTTGCAGTCTTTTTTGACCAATTTTGCCAACTCTTTTTTGTCGAAATGCCAGCTTTATTCGACAAGTGCCCTGAGTGTGGTAGGAACAAGGCAAAATCTGACCCCCACAAAGTATGCATACTTTGTCTCCCTTCTACCCATGTCCCTGACTCCTGTGATATCGGTCACTCTTTCTCTAGGAGGACCCTGCGTCACAGGGAGAAGATTAGTCTCCAAGGCCTGGAGCAGAAGGGACATCATGAACCAGGTGGGACTTCTGGGCATGGAGGGACTCTGTCATCATCCTCTGCCCGTGCATCGGCCTCTGGGGGGCTCCCCAGTCAAGAAAATGCCCAGAAATGGCACCGGTCCCGGTCGACGTCGATGGCTTAGACGTCGGCGTCGAGAGGTATGACTACCATCTGCTCCCCGTCGACCCAGGACTCTGGGTCAAAGCAACTTCTACGTTTGGCGTCGAAGGGTAGAACGTCGGGACCTCGGACGAGGACTTCACCGGCGTCGACACACCATCGACGTCGTGATGAATCCCGAAGAGGCAGGCGCTTGCCGTCGAGGAAACACCGCCTTTCATCTTCAACGTCGACACGAAGATAGACGTTGAAGAGAGAAAGATCGACGTCGAGGCGAAGACACTCTACGTCGGGGAGTTCGTCGACGTCCGGAAGAACGACGTCGAGAAGGGAGACGTCAAAAAGGTAGACGTGGAAGAGGAAAAAGTCGAAGAGGAAGTCGAGGCCCAGAACAGTGTCTAGTGCCTCTGTAGTTAACGTCTCCTCTCCATCATCGGCGAATCCACGGTCACGGCGGCGCTCGCGCTCAGAGAGGTCAGCCTCCAGAGCGTCATTCCCGAGACCTGCTTGTAAGAAGAGGAGAGTTTTTAGGTCACCGGACTCTGATTATTCCCGGACCTACTCGCCCTCAAGGCCCAGGATGCCTACGCCTCCACCTCTTCCGCAACTTCCTCCTCCGCCACCTCCTCCTCCTCCACCTCGGCCTCCACAACCGAACCTTTTGGTTCCGGCTCAACCTCTTCCGTTTCCGCAGCCTCCTGGGCCAGCGGTTCCTGCAAGGCCCAGAAAGCCAAGGTCAAGAACCAGAGGGAGGCATCGCTCTCGCAGTGAGCGCAGATCTTCGACAAGGTCACGTCATCGTCGACGGAGGGAAAGGTCACGGTCCAGGTACACGGACTCGTCCAGTGACTGGAGATATTCTCCCATTTTGTCAAACTCTCCTCCGACGAGAGTGTCACCAGTGGATGACATAGTGACGTTCCAGGATGTGCTGCTGAGGGGGGCAGCAAAGTTGGGTATCACATTGACTGTGCCCACCCCCTCCACTTCTGTGATTTTTGAAACATTTGCAGCGCATGGCACCTCTCTCGTCCCTTGCTACCTTTGGTGCCAGGACTGGAAGAACCGGCCATGGAACGGTTTCTGACGCCGGCCTCGGTGAAGTTGGCGCCATCTAGACTTCAAAAGAAGTACAGGCCCCTGGATTCTGACCCTGCGTTCTTGAGAGCAGATCCAGTACTGGATTCTGTCATTGTGACAGCGGCCAAGAAGCAGCATTCCACTGCCCCCTCGTTTACAGTCCCACCAGATAAGGAGAGCCGTCATATGGATTCGGCAGGAAGAAAAGTCTACAGTACAGCTGCCACTAGGATGAAAGCGGCTAGTGCATCAGCGCTTTTGGGTCGGTATGACAGCTCCTTGTGGGAGTCCCTGCACCAATTCATTGAGCTCCTCCTGAGGGACAGGAGGGAAGACTTTCAGGAGATCTTGAACGAGGGCATGATGGTATCCAATCAGGTCATCAGTTTGGCAGCGGATGCCTCTCTCCTGGCTGCGCATGGGTACTGCCATGGCATAGACTTGAGATGACATTCCTGGTTGTGCCTTACCTCTCTTAAGCCTGAGGAGCAACAGCGGATTGCTAACTTGCCTTTTTCAGGATTCACCCTCTTCGGGGCTCATGCGGACGAAGAGATGGCCCGCATGAAGGCGGAAGTGGAAACGCTGAAGGCTGTAGGTTTGGAGAAACCAAAGGACCAACGAAAGTTATTCCGTCCCTTCCAGAGGCGTTACTCTTCCCAAAGATATCAGCGGGGCAAGGTCGCCAAGCTGGCCAACAGCAGCAGCAACAACTGCAATACCAGCGACAACCCTTCCAGAAACGTCAGAGGGACAGAGGCGGACAGCAGGCCTCCTCGGCGAATAAGGGCCCGGCCGGGTCTTGTAGTGTAGTTCCTATTTTCCCTATAGGCCCTGCGCATTCGAATAACATAAACAGCAGTATAGACGTAGGACTGAGGTCTTCTAGGTCTCTACTGATTATGTTAGACTTAATTGGGTTTGTACCAGCTAGCTCAGAGGTCACTGGAAACTTTCTTGACTGAATAGGAAGTGATCAGCTTCCCTGGCTCAGACTAGAAGGGATTCAGTTTTCCAACAACCGCATTAACATGACAACTTTGCTCCTCAGAATAAGAGTCAATCTCTAGAGTCGTGTGAAACAATAGACCGCTATTTCACTCAGTCAGTTGTGCAATTTTACTTTCACCAGGAAGCAGAGAATAGAGAGACGGGCGTTTTCAATAATAGGTATTATTTATTGAACAATTTTCTTTCTCATGCAAGAGAAATTAATTGCCACAATTGCAAGACTTGTTATTATAAAAAGTGCGTACAGTAAAAGGAGTATCACGAAGTAATACTGTAAAAGCATTGATATGGTTTCTTAGCCATAAGATGGTTAAAATGAATAAAATATATGCATTCATATATACATTGGCTAATGTTCTCAACTGGTGCTTCTAACTACGCCTACCCCAGTGTACCTGACCTAAGCCTAACACGTGGGAGGGAGTAAGTAAGTAGCAGTTTTAAGTTAAGTTGGTTTTGCCAAGAGTTTGCTTCAAGAATTCTCTCTAAGGGTTTAGTCAGCACCGTACCTCTCGAATAGAATGTTGAAGGTCTGGTATCTCCTCTCCGGACTCGATATTCCAGTCTCCCGCAAGGGTAGGCTGGAAACGCCGGAGCTGGATTTTCTCGGCAGGAGAAAAGACAGCGTCTTTCTCAGCGCGTCAAAGAGGGGCAGCGTCCGTGGGCTTCTCGCATCTGCTGGGCTCTCTGCAAGTGGACAGCTGATCTGCTCCAGTATTCACCACCACTGTGTGTTTGCTTAAGGCAACGTTGGTATTATTTATACCTGAAAGGTGCCGAGTTTGACGTAAGTTGTTGGACATAAGACGTCAATAAAGATGTCACTAAGAACTGGTTGTTCTTACACTGCTCGCAGGAGTTCTATTACTAATCAAAACAAAACAAGCGGGGCTTTCCCAGGTTGCTGGGGGGTTGATGTGTCGAAAGAACTCGGTGTGCTGTCTAGGAATCTAAGGAAGTGACTTCTGCTGTGTCATGGACTGTCATGGACTGTCATGGACTGCAGAGGCGACTTGCTGAAATATGGTTCTGAATATTCTGCCAGTATAGGGATATGTATTGATTATAGCCGTATAGGGGCATAAGGTCACAATATTGATCGGGTTCTAGATAAAACACATCACCCACTCCACGGTTTTATGTCCATCAAATTACTAAAAACTAAAGCAACAAGATGCGCGTGTATTCCTACCCACCCCAAAAGTCATTTTGCATTTAAAATGGTGTATATGAAATACATGATAATATAGGTACTGTACGTTATAAGCAGAGTAATCATTAAAAAAAAAATTGCATATATATTCAGTTGAACGATTTTGCAAAAATTACACATGAAATGTCTCTAAATACAGAAGAGAAGGGTGAGACAATTTCATCACATAGAAATTCAATTTCGTAAAGTGTGCTAGAGGCTGAGGTAAAATGTTGTCTCTAGATACACTAAAAAATAGAAAATATGTTCTTTATGAATAGTTCTACTTTAAGCAAAGTACCAGTGCCAAAAAAGGTAAATATTTTGGTTTTTCGGAAAAATAATCTCATGTTGAGTGGGGCAAAAATAGTTCCAAATGCTTTTCAGTAGCTTTTGTTTTATCAAAGCCGAAGGCCAAATTCAGAGTTCATGGGAACGCTGTGTGCCGGATTTATTTTTCCAAAAGTTATTGTTTCTGTTCAGGGGAGAACATCATATCAGACAGGGTCTCAAAGAATTGGTCTATATATTCAGGTGGCATTTCGACCAGGTTCGATAGTGCTGTAAACTGGCAGCTGTGAGAATGATTGCTATCATCGATGTCAGGATCAGCAAAGCTCACAGAAGGTCGTACCTGGGTGATATTGCTTTCATATCTTGCTTCACTGCCGCCACCTAGTCGTAGCGCAGGAGTCTCAACGAATGCCGTCATCAGGATTGGTAACCGCTGGGGACAACATGATGCATGAGCCATTACTGGCCTTAGCAAGGTATCTATATCCATTGGTACTGCTGATTGTAGTGCAAGACAGGTGTCTAACACGCATTCTTCTCCGCATAGCATACATCGAAGCACAGGTAAGATGCAGGTCTGCCATATAGGCCTGAATGAAAGAAACCAGGTCATGTTCAGATCTCTTAGCCGGGCTAGTCCGAGGACTCTAGTTATGCGGTCCCGGTAGCGTATTGCTAGGATCGTTTCTTCCATCCTTGCCGGAGTCATGTCTGAGCTTTGGTTTGCCATATCGGAGCAGGAGGGTCAACAATAGAATGCCTGCTACGAGTCCCAAAAGTAGTGGTAGGCCGCCAAAGATCGAATGGACGAAATTTGGAAAAATCCCTAGGACTGCTTCGAAGGGTGCTAACAGTCCCGAAAAAATGGTCTTAATTACATGTGCGATACCACTGGCATCTGTCATGTTTAGGATTTGGCTAAGCACTTCTACGAAATGCACTGGGCAATTTGTTGATAAAAGGGCATGTATCTCTGCTTTCGACCTTGCTACTTGCAGATCATACGTTTCTTTTGATGACGTGATGGGCACTGTTGTCTGCAAAAGCACAGACTTCTTTCTGCTTAAAGAATCAATTTGTATAGAAGAGATATTAAGGGGAAGCCAAATCTGAGTCACTGAGTCTCCAGGGCCATTTGGAAACAATGCTTGCATACAGCACGTGGCCATGGAAGTCACGCTTACGAGATATGCTTTCCCTGGCATCAAGCCACAACAGCTGTGGTCCGTTATTAGAATGTAACTCCCATTAGAGAGCTGTCTAAAGAAAGGCTCTATCTGTGTTGCAGGTGTGACGTTCTGGTGGCATGAAAGGTTATTTGAAGTACCTTCACAGGCCCCATGTAAATTAATTCCTTGGCACAAAAGTATACCGCTCAGTGAATGTTTACAATTTTCACCACTAAGAAATACATTTTTGTTGTTGTCACTATAGCATGTGTGTGTATACGGTAATTTCCATGATGACTTAATGTATCCTTTACCCAACCTTTCATACTGGCCTGCCGGTATATACTCAAGGCAATTTTTAAACCGGAAAGTTGTAATCGGAATTGTGATAATCCTGTGTATTATCCATTCAATGACAGGTCTTTCTGACATTGTCAGTGGTAATCTCTCAAGTTTTTCGATGCTCAGGATTGTATTGTCTGCTCCTTTCTGTGCCAAACTGATTTGTTTATCAGTGAGGTTAAAGATAGAAAACAATGACGTGTTGATTAAACGCCATGGCACATAGCCTGAACGGAGATTTTGCAACGTCCAGCTTAGCTGTACAATAGAACGTAATTGGGACTGGCTATGTTGTAACATTAGCAGGTCCTGGTCTATTATATCAATAGCAGAGGATACAATACTGTCCAGTGAGTATATTCTGGAGGACAGAGTCATTAACCCGTTGTCCACAACAGAAAGTGATTTTTCCAAATTAATACGGTCTATTTCTTGTATTTTTTCTGCTGTTTCAATTTGCATTACTTTCCATGCCTCGTTGTATGCTGCATATACACTTGCCGCTATGAAACGTTTATGGCGATGTTTGCGTGGTCCCATAATGAAATCACGCAAGTCAGCATCGTCTTTAAGTAAAGATAGATGTTGCTTAATTTCTGCCAGTGTGGATGTTTCAAGCCATTCAAGGCACAGTTTCCCTACACTGTATGTTGTTATTATCCCTGGATGTTGTCTCTGGGAGTATCTAGGTTCTGGTCTGGTCATGTTTAACCCCTGTAATTTGTTCAGGACTCTATCTTGACAATTATTAGTGTCTGTAGGCCAGATTAACCACTTTTTCCAATCAGGATGTGTTCTGTTAATTTTTAAAATGTGAGATACGTCTAATTCAATATCTGTGGTTGTATTATCAGGTATTGGCTTTGGAATAGACGGCTTGTTAAGGTCTTTAATCTTAGCTAGACCAAGACAGGATGTTTGTTGAATTGTGTCGTTTAAGAACATTATTTGTTCTGGGATCATGCTGGCTCGAAATAATGCTTCTAGGCCTTGTACCTGCCATTCTTTTGTACCCCAGATAGTTTTTGTTTCAATATTATTTTTCCAGAAATCATAACCAAATGTAATCATTTTTTCATAAAATGCTTCTGAATATATTAATTTAGTATTTGTCAGCATGGTTTTTGTCCCTGTTTTATCCAAAAGTTTATAATAAAACGTTTCTGCATTACTTCTGTTAAACCCTGAGAAGTATTGGAATTTCTCATAGAATGTTTTTGAACTGCTTTTCGGTGGAGTAGCACAATGTTCCCATTGGTTATATTTAAAAACATTTCTAGGTTGGGCAGATTTATGTAAATAGTGGTCTGCGTAATGGGTAAAACAGTACATTTGTTCATAATTAGAGGAACCTTGTAAGTAATCATGTTCTGTAAATTTTGCTGACAACACTAAATCCGACATCATATTATTTATACTTTCAAAATCCCAATCATCAGAGAATGTACTTAGTTTTACAAAGTCACTTAATGAAACCTTAAACTGATGAGGATATTTCAACAGCTCGACCGGGCCATATATTTCATAGTCTGTCTTGTCCCAAACTATCCCGCCGGGTATTGGAATGGCTGTGACATTCACTGATAGTTCTCTTTTCTCGATGTGAGATGTATGTAAATGTATAGGCATTTATATAGCGCACTACTTACCCGTAGGGTCCCAAGGCGCTTCGACCGCTGCGAAACCCTTCCTGGCTTCCCTGAGAGATGGTCCCTTAATGGGTATCTCCAGGGTGAGACCAGGCATCCCCGGCGGTCTGGTGGGGCCGTTAGTGAGGATGAGGCAAGCTAATGCCCAGAGTTGCCGAGTGTGATCGCTGATCAGAGTGGGCACCGAGGTGAGAGAATTATCGAGTCCGCTGACCCTGGTCCAGAAACCTGCCGCGCCGGGAATCGAACCCTGGTCCCGGGCCGTCCTCTGCTCTCGGGTCTGCCGCCTCTAACCAGTGAGCCACACTACCTCTGTGTGGCTTTAGAACTAAGTTGATGTTCTGACTTGCTGTGTCCATTGAACTGTATTTTCCCTCAATGAATTTTCCCAAGAAAAGTACCATGATGAGCCAAAGCAGCAGGAAAGATACACCTAGCTCAAACCAAAATTCTAACCAAGGAGAAATAAGATAAGTTTCCTAGCACAGCCGTCTAAAACTGAACTCGGACAAAACAGAAGTCCTTATCTTAGGTACCTCCCCCTCCGCCTGGGATGACTCTTGGTGGCCAGAGCCCCTTGGAAAAGCACCCATCCCGACGGACCACGCACGGAACCTGGGCGTCATCCTGGACTCCTCACTCTCTATGACCAGACAAGTCAACGCCGTTTCATCATCTTGTTTCAACATTCTTCGCATGCTCAAAAAAACATTTCGCTGGATCCCCACCGAAACTAGAAAAACGGTCACCCACGCACTGGTTACTAGCCGCCTGGACTACGGAAACACCCTATACGCCGGCACCACCGCAAAACTTCAGAAAAAACTCCAACGCATCCAGAACGCATCAGCCAGACTCATACTAGACATCCAGCGAAAAGACCACATTTCTGGTCACCTGAAAAACCTCCACTGGCTCCCCGTCAATAAGAGGATAACATTCCTCCTCCTAACCCACGCACACAAAGCACTTTAAGAACTTGGACCCGAATGCCTCAACACACGAATTTCCTTCTACACCCCCTCCCGCCAGCTACACTCTTCCAGCCAAGCCCTTGCTGCTGTACCTCGCATCAACAAAACCACCATGGGAGGTAGATCCTTCTCCTACCTGGCGGCTAAAACCTGGAACTCACTTCCCACTCACCTTCGCCTCACTCAGAACCACCTAGCATTCAGAAAGCAACTTAAAACCTGGATATTTGAAAAGTAATTCCCCACCCCTCTTCAAGCGCCTTGAGACCCTCTGGGTATGTAGCGCGCTATATAAATTAACTGACTTGACTTGACTTGCGTTCGTGAAAGAGTTCTGTTGCCTTTTCCTTTAATGTTTTTCTTATATTTGCCTTTCTTCCGGTTCGCTTGGATCTTCAGAAAAGTTATCAAAATTGATGAAGTAGCCAGATGCCGTTCTGTCAATTGGTGGAATTGTTTTTTCAATTTTCCTTTCATCAGCACATTCTGATGCCACGTCCTTGTAGATTGGTGTTTCTTGACGAACTGTTTCAATTTGAGTTTCAAGAGGCACAAGTTCCATGGCATTATTACATAGTCCTTTGTTGTTTACTGTAGGTTTGTCAAATGTGATTAGTCTTTCAGTTTGAACCTCTTGGATTGTTGCAAATTTGGGGATTCTGTTATTTCTCGGGAGTCCACTGGGCCTGCTATTTATTATAGGCCACATGATTGTGGTTTCACCAGGTCGATGGATACAACTCGGTTCTCCTTTATACCTGCAAGGGACGGTAGTACAACTGATCTTGTTCCGTTGATGCCTAAGACAGGTACTGTTTTTCTGTAAGAAGGCCCAAATTCCTTCTTCACCGCTATTTTCTCTCTGACTAGATCCCCAATCTTTGGAATCCAGACAGATCTTGCTGGGACAGGTGGTGTGTCTTCAGTGGTTGTTGGCTGTTGCTTTATCTTTATGTTGCTCAGGGCTTCCCTTGTTTCATTTAAGTCCTGTAAAACAGCCAAACGATCTTCAATGTCAAAGTTTTTATTCTCATCTTTTACCACTGAAGCCTGACTATCAAGGTCCTGAACATACATTCTAGTTCCGAACAATAGTTCGTACGGGCTGAAACGTTTTAGAGAATTTCTTGGCAAGTTATTAAGACTACGTTGGACACTTGTTAAATGTTGGACCCACCCATCACCCGAACCTAATACCTTTGCCGTTATAGATTGCTTTATGTCTCGTTTTTTTCTTTCCACTACCCCATTTCCTTCAGGTTGGAATGGACAAGAGAACCGCAACCCAATGCCCATGCTGGTCATGGCCTCCTTATAAGCTCGAGAGCTAAAAGCAGGACCCTGGTCAGAATGAAGCATGGCTATTGCGTATGTGCCGATAAAGACTCGCAAATCTTTTATAACAGTTCTGTCTTCAGCCGAGAGCTGGGGCCACATCCATATGAATCTCGTACATGAGTCCACTGCGACCATGATGTATTTATAGGTTCGAGGCATGTGGGCTGCTGAATTCATATCTGTGCATAGATCGCCGCCTAGTGTTGCGTCCGGATGATTGCACATTGTTGTCCTGGAGAAGTCTTCGAAGTATCACTGGATAGGTGGCTCCTCTCCTGGACTACAGTGCGCATGGGCATCCTCTCCATCCTCAGATTGTTTTTTTCCGCCATTGGGAGCTTAGCTCAAGTTAGGAAACTTTTTCTCGAAGCCAAAAGGCTTCCGCGAGCGTCGGTATTGTTTCAATCGGTATCGACAACCTTTATCTTAGGACATCAACTACCGGAAGGCCTTATTCCTCTCGCATCGAGTTCTTCGACGATGGAGAGTCGAGGCCTTTTCAAACGGTGTCCGCTTTGTAATGCTAAATATGCGCACAACGACGTCCACCCTGTGTGCAATAAATGCTTGTCACCGGACCGCGATGAAGACCAATGTATGGCCTGTGCCCGGTTCAGATCGAAGAAGACTCTTCGGACCCGACGCGCGGCTCGATTGGAATCGAGGAGGCCTGCGCCGGAACCAGATACTATCTTCGGGACCGGAGACGATGACGTTGTCGAAATACCGGACCAAGATGAACCGTCGGAGCAGGGGTTCGAGCAGGGATCCGACTATGAAGCCGATGAAGAGCATTATCTGGGGGACGAAGACTATGATGAAGGCGTCGACGAGGTAGGAGACGTCGACGCTCAGGCCCTTGGGGCTGAGGAAGATAGCTCCGATGAGCTAGGCTCTACCGGCGAAACTGGAGCCGATGGACATAATATCGATACGGCTCAGGTCGAGGGATCGCCACTAGGCCTTACCCAAGATCTATCTTCAAGTTCAACAGCCCCGCATCAAGGCCCGGCTTCGAACATTATAGTTGAGCCATCTGTTTCGAAACCAACTTTGGTCGATCTCGGCAAAGCGAAACCGAAGCCAGCACAGTCAAATCGAAACCGAAAGTGCAACTGTCTCTAGTCGGCGCCAAGGCCTCGAAGCCCTCAGGGTCGACAAAACAGATGAGGGACTTCAATGCAGGAAGCTTCCAGAAGGCCCTCGACTCCGGTATCGGGGCACCGAAGACCACGGTGAAGGCCGTCGAGTCGATGTTATCGGCACCGAAGAGAGTCGCTGCGCAGCTCGACTCGAGACAGAGCTCCACTCCTCGATCAACGACGGAACAGGAGACTAACGTCGGTTCACTATCGGATGCCGATGCGGCACATGAAGCGCATAAGGCCCAAGTCATGGCCATACACGTCGGGGAGTCGTTCAAAGGATCAAGGACAAAGCTTTGTCGGCGGGACCGAAAAATGTTCCTAAGACTAAGTTGGCCTCCACTAAAGCCACGTCGATGCCAATCAAATTGGGTCTCCCACCGCCTAAGCGACTGAAGATGTTCGAGCCGAAACAAAGCGCCGACTCCAACAAACGACCTCCATTGACCCAACAGCATGCCAAGGACACCGAGGACCGAGAAGAACGGCAGTTCATCGACTCTGAAACAGGGAGACTGTCGATCTACAAAAGGAAGATAGTCCCAGAGAAGCCAATGGAGTCTTTCAGGATTCCCCTTTAGAAAAAGAGAGGTTCACCTGCGTCGCCAGTAATGGTCGAACACGTACAAACTTATGAACACGTGCCTCAATCCTATTCCCCTACATATTCTGATGCAGGGGTCGGTGACGATAATTTTGACGGTGATGACGAGGTGATGGACGCTGATCGTGATGATCAAGGCCACCCATGGGTAGACCCTGCTGACTCGGGAAACCCGCAACATGACCCTGATACCACAGTGTATAATGTCAAAACATCACCGACCGAAGATACTACGGCTTTCAATACCCTAATTGAAAGAGCTGCGTTAAATCATGATGTAGACCTACATAGTGATACTGTGGAAGTGGACTTCCTTGTGGACACATTCTCCACTTCTGAAAGAAGTGTAAAAACACTACCTATGCTCATGGGTGTTCTTAAGCACGCCAAAGACATTTTCAAAGAAAATACTAGAGCTAGAGTGGTTAACCCAAGGATAGAAAAAAAGTATAGGCCGGCGCCAGTGGACCCCACCTATATTAAAGGACAATTGCCTTTGGACTCTATTGTGGTTGCAAATGCAAGAAAGAGGGCGAACTCGCAGACAACTGGAGATGCGCCTCCGCCTGATAAGGAATCCAAGATACTGGAGACATCTGGCAAAAGAGTGGCTGCACAGGCTGCGAACATCTGGCGTATTGCTAATACTCAGGCGCTTCTGGCACGATATGATAGGTCACACTATGACACTTTAGAGACATTATTACAACACCTCCCAGACCAATACAAGGAAGGAGCTGAGTTGTTGGTTCAAGAAGGGAAGCTTATCTCCAACGCTTCCATCAAGTGTGCATTAGACACAGCTGACACTGCAGCTAGGGCTATAAACACTAGCGTCATGCTACGACGACAAGCTTGGTTGAGGATATCCGGGTTTAAGCCCGAAATACAAACAGCCATTCTTAATCAGCCAATTAACACTGACTTCTTGTTTGGCCCTGACGTGGATGCCACTCTAGAAAAAATTAAAACGGACACCGAAACTGCGAAATCCATGGGACCTCTGCAGTCGCAGCAGTTTCGGGGTGGTTCCTTTCGTCGCTCCAATAACAGAGGACCCTCCAGGGGCCAAAACACCCAGCAAACGCAGTATAGTAAGGGAGGTACACAATCCACCTACCACAAAAATCCCAGAGGTGGATACAGAGGAAATAACAACAAGGGCAGAGTAAGAGGAAACAATAGCTCCAGGTCCTCTGCCAATACCAAACAGTGACGCCTTGTCCCTGCCCCCGACCATCTAACACCTGTCTGGTTGAGACTACAACAGTTCCTGTCTGTATGGAAGTCCATCACCACAGACAGGTGGGTAAGAGATATTGTACAGTACGGGTATTGTCTAGAGCTTACAGCCACTCCACCCAACATTCCACCAAGACACCGTCCTATGTCCGCAGAGCACTTGCACCTATTGCAGCAAGAGGTCCTCAGTATGCTGCAAAAAGGAGCCATAGAGCTCGTGCCTCTAGCGGAGCAAGGATCAGGGGTGTACTCTCTGTACTTCCTGGTTCCAAAGAAGGACGGGTCACTCAGGCCCATACTCGACCTAAGACCCCTGAACCAATATATTCTGTCGGAGCATTTTCACATGCTCACCTTACAGCAAGTCCTACCGCTTTTAAGTCAGGGAGATTTCCTCGCAACCCTGGATCTCAAAGATGCATACTTCCACATTCCCATGCACCCTTCCCACAGAAAGTATCTCAGGTTCACCATTCAGGGTCAACACTACCAATTCAAAGTCCTCCCCTTCGGAGTGACTACGGCACCCAGAGTATACACCAAGTGTCTGGCGACAGTGGCGGCACACCTAAGGAGACAGCACATACACGTCTACCCTTACCTGGACGACTGGCTTATTCAAGCAAAGACAGCCCAGCAGTGTGCCAGCCACATGTCCCACACCATTCACCTCCTTCACGATCTGGGATTCTCACTGAATTACCCGAAGTCACATCTGCAACCCGCCCACGTACGTCAGTACCTGGGCGCGACACTCTGGCAGCCAAAGCTCAGCCAAATTCAGTGAGGATACACAGCATGCAATTGCTGATACAAAAATTCAGACCTCAACACTCGCTTCAGGCAAGGGTGTTCATGCAGTTGATAGGCATGATGGCCTCCTGCATCTTCATAGTCCCGCACGCGAGACTACATATGCGCCCGCTTCAGGATTGCTTGGCACGTCAGTGGAACCAGGCTCAAGGACAGTTGAAAGACCTAGTGTTGGTGAGCGGTCGGGCATACAACTCTCTGCATTGGTGGAATCCACAAAACCTTTGCAAGGGCCGACCGTTCCAGGAGCCTGTACCACAGATAATACTGACAACGGACGCGTCTCTCCAGGGATGGGGAGCTCATGTACTCCATTACACAGTGCAGGGACTATGGACGACACAGCAAAAGAAGATGCACATCAACCTTCTAGAGCTGATGGCAATCTTCATGGCGATGAAAGCCTTCCAAGTACATCTGTGCAACAAAGTTGTGTTGATCCGGATGGACAACATGACTGCCATGTACTACATACAGAAGCAGGGAGGAACACACTCTCCACAGTTGTCTCACCTGGCTCAGAGCACGTGGAAGTGGGCCATTCAGAGGAACATCTTCCTCATGGCGGAACACCTCACAGGCAAGGACAACCAAATGGCGGACCTGCTCAGCAGGCACAGCCATCAGATACACCCATCAGTACTCCAGCCGTACTTCCAGCAGTGGGGTCATCCAGAGATAGACCTATTAGCCACAAGGGAAAACGCAAAATGCCAAAGCTTTGCCGCCAGGTTCCCACATCCGCAGTCACAGGGCAATGCGATATGGATGAACTGGTCAGGCAAGTTTGCATACGCTTTTCCCCCAGCGCCATTGATTCCGCTAGTGGCACGCAAACTGAGGCAACACTCGATGACACTCATCCTAGTTGCTCCAACGTGGGCACGCCAACCATGGTACACCACGCTCGTAGAACTGTCCGTGGTACCGCATCAAAGACTACGGTTAACACCCAGGCTTTTGACGCAGGGCCATGGCGAAATTCAGCACCCAGATCCGCAACAGCTCAACCTGGCGATCTGGCTCCTGAGGTCCTAGAATTTGGATACCTCAACTTGCCTCTAGACTGTATGAATATCATAAAGGAGGCAAGAAGACCCACGACTAGAGCATGCTATGCGGCGAAATGGAAAAGGTTTGTCATATACTGCAACAATAATGACATTGACCCCCTTGATGCGTCAATTCAAAACATTATTTGTTACCTGTTGCATCTCTACCAATGTAATCTGGCTTACAGTTCCATCCGCATACATTTATCCGCAATAGCCTACCTGCAAAACAGGCAACACCTGTCTCTGTTCAGGGTACCCGCAATTAAAGCTTTTCTTGAGGGACTCAAAAGAGTCATACCTCCAAGACTTCCACCTTCACCAGTCTGGAACCTCAATCTGGTCTCACAAGACTCATGGGGCCGCCCTTTGAACCTCTACATTCCTGCGAGATTCAATTTTTGACCTGGAAAGTGGCTTTCCTGGTAGCCATTACCTCTCTTAGAAGAGTTAGTGAACTTCAGGCTCTTGACCATCCAAGAGCCATTCATACAGGTTCACCCAAACAGAGTTGTTTTACGTACCAACCCCACCTTTATGCCTAAGGTGATTTCGCAGTTCCATATGAACCAAACCATAGAACTGCCAGTTTTTTATCCAAATCCAGAAAATGTTGCGGAGAGATGCCTACACACTTTAGATGTGAAAAGGGCCCTTATGTATTATATAGACAGAACAAAGGAATTCAGAAAAACGAAACAACTGTTTGTTGCCTTTGCTCCACAGCATAAAGGCAATCCCATTTCAAAATCAGGAATAGCTAGATGGATCGTTAAGTGTATACAAATTTGTTATGAAAAAGCTAAACGCACTTTAACGATCCCTCCACGTGCACACTCCACACGCAAGTTAGGAGCATCCATGGCTTTCCTGGGGAACATTCCACTAGAGGAAATATGTAAAGCAGCCACATGGTCCACTACTCCTACATTTACTAAACACTACTGCGTAGATGTACACGCTAGACAGCAGGCAGCTGTAGGACAGGCTGTTCTCAAAACCCTTTTTCAACTGCTGCAGCTGGCACGGGCAGCCGCCGCTAACAGGAGGAACTGCTATGCAATCTATGCACAGATATGAATTCAGCAGCCCACATGCCTCGAACCGAATATGCTACTTACCAGTATGCATCTGTTCTTGGCATGTAGGGCTGCTGACATTCATATCGCCCGCCCTCCTCCCCGCCGCCTGTTGCAGCTGTAGCATTCAGAATTTTCTATTTAGCATGGACATCTCTCATTGTATTACACCATCTCTGCCACAATGGCTAAAAACAATCTGAGGATGGAGAGGATGCCCATGCGCACTGTAGTCCAGGGGAGGAGCCACCTATCCAGTAATACTTCGAAGACTTCTCCAGGACAACAATGTGCAATCATCCGGACCCAACACTAGGCGGCGATCTATGCACAGATATGAATGTCAGCAGCCCTACATGCCAAGAATAGATGCATACTGGTAAGTATCATATTTGTTACCGTCCCTTTGTAAGGGACCACAGTGATCCAAGTAAACACATGCTAATGGTTTATCTGAGATCAGAAGGGGTGTCTGCGCTGGTCGTTTCACCGTTGATACTTTCATTTTTTGGCATATATCGCATTCAAGCACATATTTCTTAGTTTGTATTCTCATGCGCGGCCACCAATATCTTTGTTTTAATAACGATATTGTGGCGAAAACGCCAGCGTGTGCAGAAGCAAGTCCTTTGTGTGCCGCTGTGATTAGTCCTAACCTGTGTTCCATGTTTGGAATTACCCTATCCCCCCAATCCAGGGATTTGAGCAAAAGGAACATTATTTGTATCTGTTAAATATGAGTAATTTTCCGGAAAGCCTCTTGGGAGTGATTTTCGATCATTTTTTACTGACGCACTGACAGCTTGTAGTATATCGCTGTCTATTTTTGTTTTTGACCGGGTGATAGCAGCTACGGAAGCCGTTTGCACAGCTGCCTTTGCGGCTTCATCAGCCAATGAATTCCCTACAACGTGAACGGCATCACGTTGATGACTCAGAGTGTGTATCACATGAGTCTTTTGTAGTTCTTTCTGTAAAATAACTACTTGTTCCCATAGCATTTTATGCTTAATTGTGCCACCTTTTGCGTTTTTGAACCCGTTTTCGGCCCAATTCTGCAAGTATTCATTATAAGATTGAACGCAATAATATGAATCGCACACTATAAGTGTGGGGAATTCGCGATCGGTATTTTCAAGCGCCATCTTAAATGCTAGTAGTTCAGCTCGCTGAGCTGTACAATCTCCTAGAGATTGAGTTTTAGTTACTAGTGGTCTAAATTTTCATTTGTGCCAACGACCTTTAACAATCGCACACGCAGCACTATAAGCTTGTTTACCCCCAACTGCGGGTTGTGCTGATCCGTCTGTATATATGATACATTCGTATTGGTCTAGAGGGAGAATCTCTATTGGCAGAGGACATTCATATTCATATTGCAAAAATTCCTGTGTCTTTAGATTAGGATCAAATTCGTATACTACGTCTGTTGCAGCAAGAGAATTAACCCATTGGATCCATCTTGGATGCAGAGCTTTAGCGTTTGGAATGCTCGCTTTTGTTACCGCTTCTAGCGCAGGTATAGGTGTAACGATTATTATTAGTTTATCTTGTGCCAGGGCCCTTTCTTTTGCGACAGCAGTCTGAACCGCAGTTAGAATTTTTTCAGTTGAACTGAATTTTATTTCAGCTTTTGTATACAAATGTGATTTGTAAGCTATTGGTACCGTTTCCCCCTCATTAAAGGTCAGGTACGTGAATCCGCATCTTCCTGGGATGACCCGGATTACAAGATTTCGTGTATTTCACGTGTTTCTAATTTTGTTTTAGCTAACATGTCTGTTTGCAGTGATCTCAAATTTTCGGCGTGTTTTTGAGTCCAGTTGATTGGTTTAAAATCAGGTTTTATTAACTCGTAGAGAGGTTTGACCCTCTCTGCGTAATTTAATATGTATGTCCTTCCGGAGTTCAGGAAGCCTACAATCGATTGTAAGTTCTTCAGTGTTTTCGGTGCTTGGAGTACAGCGCACTTCTCTAAGAAGTTGTCTGCTAGGCTTTTGCCTTCACTTGATAATTCGTAACCTAAAAACAGGACTGTCAGATGGGCAATTCGTGACTTTTGAAAGTTGAATTTGTAACCCTCTGCTGCGAACCCAATTATTATGGTGTTAACTCTTTTCAAGTGAGTATCCAAGTCGTCGTCTGTGAGATAGATGTCATCGACATAAGATAATGCCTCATCGTCATACATTTGTAGTAACTCTGTTACTCTGGCTGAGAATATTACAGGGCTGTTCTTGAACCCCTGTGGGAGCCTACAGAACTTTTTCTGCGACCCCATTATTGAGAAAGCGGTCAAGTACCTGCTTTCGGGTGCAATATTTTGACAAAAGAGCCCATTAGATAGGTCTAATGTGGTTATGTATTTTTTGCGTACTATGTTATTCATTAGTGCAGCACTATGCGAATTTTGTACTGCAAATGTTTTGCAACATGAGTTAAGGTGTCTGACGGTACGAATTGTCTGGTTTGGAGACAGGAAACAAAGGATTGTTCTTCTGGGAGGTGCATGTTTCAATCACCCCCTGGTATTCAAGTTGATCTAAAATCTCCCCGACCTGTTTTTTAGCTTCTTGCTTAATTGGGTACTGCCTTTGTGCAGTTGGTTGACTTTTTAATTGGATTTTGTGAGGAGGAGAGTCCTCCTCCCATCCTACATGATTCTTATATAATGCTGGTGCTTGAGCTACTGCCCATTTCCTTGCATATATATATTTTGTATGAATTGGAATGTGATTTGAGAAGGCAGGCATAATCATTTCTTCGCCATGAGGGCACTCCCTGACAAACTCTGGGGGCCAATCTTTCTCTGCTAACAGGATGTCATAGCCTTTTGAGAGGTTGTCCCAAAATAGACCCCTTATTTTCCTAGTCTTATCTCCCTCTATACGTAGTGTTATTTCGTATATCTTATGAGGTTCGCTAACTCTGATGTCTGCAGTCTCTACTTGAATGTATTCATTTGTGTCCACTGTCTCCAGATGACTCATCAGGATCTTGCGAGCTATGCTGATTTCTGCTGCACTGTCTAGCATTGTCTGTGCCCACTCCCCGTTTTTCAGCTGTGTCCTCAGTATTCTCGGCATGTTCGATTACTCTAATACTGGCTACCTTCTTTCTTGGAAATTGTAATTTTTTAATTTGAGCAGGTTCCTTGTCTTTGGACTTGGTGTGCTCTCCTGGGTCTGACCGTCCTCTTCTTTCCGATTTCTGCGAAAAAGATCGAGAGGGACGTGTATCAATACTTTGATATCTATCAGGTTTTTTCAAGTTATCCCTATTTCTAAGGTTGTATCTCTTTTCAAAGTGCTCCCTCTGGGGAGACTGGTGTTCTCGGTTAGGAGTTCTTTCCCTCCTCCGAGGAGACCTTCCTCTGGACTGGAAAACTTTTTCTTTGGGAGTGGATTGTTTATTTACATCCCAGCTCTTTTTAGGAGTGTTTAGATTATTTTTAATAAAGAATTTTTCAGGATTTTCGAGTAGTTGGGGTTTTACTGGTTTCCCTCCCAAACTATCTCTACCTAATTCTTCATAACATTTTTCTATTATTCTGGCAAGCTCAATTGGTTGATCTGTTATATCTGTTTCTTTCAATTTCTGGCGGATCGCCACAGATGCTGCTTCTCCTTTTATATTGGCTAGTAGTATAGCCGAGACCTGTGTGAAGTCTTTCAGTAATTTCATACCAAGAGTTAAAGCAGGTTCTGGACCGTATTCATTCTGAATCTGTTTCAGCACATCTGGTATTACCGCCAGAGATGGAACACCATGTGTTTTTGTGTAAATGGAAGCAAAAACTGTACCCCAAGTGTCACAGTCCTCCATATGTGGTGCGATCCCCATTGGAAGGCAGATAGTCAGAATCCTGTGTTTCTCAACAGGGGTAGTATTCGGGAATACTGCCTCTATTTGAGTAATTTTCTGTGCTAACCAGAATTTGTTCCCGTTTTGCGGGAGTTTTCCCAAGACATGATTGTATGTTTTGTGGTGTAATTTTATTTGTGTTCCCCTGGTGGGGGTTTAGCTGTGGAATATTAACAGCTGTTTGGACTGTTGCAGTCTGCATTACATATTGGACTAACTGTCTGTGTATTTTAATTAGTATTTGTGGCTGTGCTAAAAGTTCTTCTCTTGACATTTTTTCAATGCCTGGATGTGGTGTGTAGCTGGCTAGAACCGGCCACGTTGCTCCTGGTCTACCTAGTGGACCGAGCCTGGTGATGTGATCATTGAGTTTTAGGGCGCCTTTAAACCAGAGCAGGTGCTCTTGGTATTTTAATGGAATTTCAATCTCCTCAAAAGGAGCATACTCTTCCGGAGGTTCCTCTATTTTGTAATAGTGGAATTCGTGTGTTGTAGCGTTTGCCGCTGGAAAGTTTATCCAAGAATAGACTACCTCTGTCTGCCGATATTCGTGTGCCTCTATCACGAAAATGACTGTACCACCTCGTGAGGTCAGTCCGTTTTCAATAAGATTTAAAGTTATAGTTTTTCTTATGTTGACCGGAATGATGATAGCATCCCGGTCAGTCTGTAGGAGACTCGTGGTTTCCTCTATTAGTCGGGCCGCTAGTCTAGCTGCTTCCCTTTCGTCTTCACTATCTGGCATTTTACTTGTCAGAAAGGTTTTTGTTGCAGATCGGGTTTCAAGGAGACAAAGATTAGGTGCACAATATTTTGGAACACTGTATCCTTCAACGTTGACTAAACCAGAAACTCTACATAGGAATCTCTTCCTACTAAGTTCCGGCGGATTTTAACCTTTCACCCACTCCAGACGTCTATTGGAGTATTTACGGGAGAAAGGGTCTGTGTCCAAATGTACACTTCTTTCTGGTGGTGCAATTCCAATTTCTCCAGCATTTTAGATTTGATAACGGTCATATATATGATTGCTCTTATATTCTCCACGTCTAATGTACTAAAAGCTGCAAGACTTGGTAACTTAACATGGTCAGACCATCATGTGGTACCTTTTCAATTAAATAACTGTCTTCAGTCTAGTAGAGGAGCGTCTAAAGGTTGCCACTTCATGGGGCCAAGCATTTTTATTAAGACAAAAACATGGGGGAGGGGAATAGGAGGTTAAGGTTACATACAGCACAATAAAGGAAAAAGTGCAACTCGGGAGCGTTGGCGAAGGGTAGTCCTTTGGTCCAGATGAAAAACACAGCAAATGTAAGGCAAATAAGTAGTCTGTGTGACCCTCGTGTGCACATCAACACCCCACCCAAAGCTGAGCACGGATAGCCATCAGCGACTCATCAAAGCACAACCCAGTCCCTCCGATCCCCCAACCCCCAATAGAAGAAAAAGGAAAAAAACCAACACCCCAACTCCCCCGTCCAATGGCCCTGTACTAGGATTACCCGCCCCAATCAGCCCACACCCCATCCCCCAAGATCCTGCCCCCCATTCAGTCTAATCCACTGGGGTCGCCGGTGGCGTCAGCCTAAGAAGTCTAAGGTACCTCGGGCAGGTGAGCTCCCGGAATTCCGTGGACAGTAGCGCTAGGAAGGGTTGCCACAGCTCCTCAAATCGATCTATCTCCCCAGCCACCGTAAGGGACATATTCTCCATTCCCAACACCTGCCAGTGCCTATGCAACCAACCCTTAATGGAGGGGACAGTGGTGGTGCGCCAGTGGACAAGAATGTTCTGGACCGCTGAGCCCAGCGCAATTGCAATCTGCCTACCCCTACGGGACTTCAACGGGTACATTAGATCATTGGGAAGGCCCAGCAAGACATACGCCGGGAAGCGCGGCAGCTCAATCTCAAAGTGCTTATCCACCTCGTCCAAAACCTCCTTCCAATAAGCGGTCAGCACGGGGCAAGCCCAAAGAATGTGTGAGAGGGTACCCTCCTGTCCGCAGCCCCGCCAGCACCTCTTGTCAGTGTGTCTATGCATTTCATACAGCCTCTCCGGGGTGTAGTACCAGTAAGTGGAGACCTTAGTAAAGGTCTCCGTGAGTCCCGTGTGATACGCAGAGTGCCGTGCTCGATATGCAATTTTGTCCCATTCCTTGTGGGTGAGTGTCCTACCCAATTCCCTGTGCCAGCGCTCCCTCCCCGGGTTATGATAGTGGAACGCCGGGGGCTGTAGGAATTTATACAAATTGGTAATCAGCTTGGCATCCGAGGTCCGAGTTACCAACCACCTCTCATACGGCGTGATTTGGCGAGCAGCGGTGTCACGCACCTGGGGTTGGAGAGCCCAGTGCCGGACCTGCATATAGCGCATTCTGTCCAGCTCCGTCAGGCCGAATTCCCGCCGAAGTTGCTGAAAAGGAATCACGCCTTCCGGCCCATAGATCTGGAAAAGCGCCCTGCAGCCCGCGCTCACCCAATGGGAGAAAGCTCCCGGTTCCATCCCTGGGGAGAAGTCCGGGTTACCCACTATGGGTGTGAACGGCGAAGGGAAGGTGGTCAGGTCTCGAACCTCGCAGACTGCATCCCACACCCTCAGGGGTACCCGCGTAATAAAAGAGGCGTAAAGGTTAGCAGGGCGATGCGCGCGGCGCAGGAACGGAACTTCCTGCAGGGTGCGGCCCGCCACCGCCTGGTCTTGAAAAAGCCAGTGTTTGTCGGACTCCCACCTGCTCCACTCCACCAAATACCGCAGTTGCGCCGCCTGAAAGTATTTACGGAGGTCCGGAATACCAAGACACTCTGAGCAAACGGCTCCATGTAAAGGGCAAACAGAAGCGGCGAGAGGGGGCAGCCTTGTCTCGTACCGCGTTCGATGGCAAAACCACCGGAGCTACACCCATTGACCCGCACCGACGCCGAAGGACGTTTATAACAGTTGAAGACCATGGTGCGGAACTTCTCACCGATACCCAGTTTCCTGAGAACCAGCTCGAGATACGGCCAATGAACTCTGTCGAAGGCCTTCTCCGCATCAACCGACAGCAGCATCCGCTCCCCCGGGATCCGCGAGGCCTTCTCTAGTACATGCGTCACCCGCTTGGTGTTTTCAACCGTCTGTCTGCCGGGTACGAAGCTAGCCTGGTCCGCCTCCACCAGTCCTGGTAGGTGTAGACCAAGCCTGGACGCTAGAATCCCCGTATATAACTTGAGATCGACATTTAAAAGCGAGATGGGTCTGTACGAACCACATAAGGCCCGGTCTTTCCCAGGTTTCGGGATAACCAAGACCGTTGCGTTCAGGAGGTCCGGTGGGATGGCTCCAGGCTCGGAGAATGAATTAAACAGTCGAGCCAGGATAGGGGCCACAGCGCTGCAAAAGGTCTTATAAAACAGAGAGGTGTAGCCATCTGGGCCCGGGGCCTTACCATGTTTCAGTCGCGCTATAGCGGAGATTACCTCCTCAACATGGATGTCCCTCTCCAGATGGTTCGCCTGAGCGGGGTCCAGCATCGGGAGGGCCACTGACTCCAAATAGTCTTCGGCGTCTCGCGGCGAGGAGGGCTCCTCAGCATACAGCGCCTCGTAGAAGCTGCGGAAGGATTCTGCCACCTCTGCGTCACCAGAAACGACCACCCCGTCCATGCCCACCAGTTCCTTCACAACACTACGCTGCTGCGCGACCCTGAGCCGGTGGCCAGGAGCTTACCACACTTGTCCCCCCCTGAGTAGAAGGCATGCTTCAGGCGCAAAGCGGTATACTCCGCCCTATCAAGATCCAGTGCCGACAGGAGTTTCCTCGCAGCCTTCAATTGCCTCCAAACTCTCGGAGCTCCTGTGCGGCGGTGGACCTGCTCAAGCTCCCGGACCTGTGCGGTCAGTTCGTCCCTCTTCCGTTGCCGTTACTTTTTTTCGGCTGAGGAGATGGAAATAAATTCCCCCCGAAGGACCGCCTTCAAAGCCGCCCACTGCGTCGCTTGGGTCGTGTCGGAGTTGCCATTGTGAGTCAGATAATCTTGTATTACCTTCCCTATGCGCTTCACAACAGACTTTTTGTGTAAAAGAGTATCGCGAAGACGCCATGTCCCCCGAGAGGCGGAGGCCACCGGCCACCTGAAAACGCCGGCGACTGGTGCATGGTCAGACAGAGACAGGACCCCAATGTCCGCCGCTGTAGCGGCAGTGTGCATCGGCCCACTCACCAGGAGGTAATCCAGCCGCGAGTAGGTGCGGTGCGCATGGGAAAAGTAGGAGTAGTCCCTATCAGTGGGGTGCATAGAGCGCCAGAGGTCGTGCAAGTCCATTTCCGCAATCCGATCCTTCACCGCGCGGGAAAGTTCCCCCGTCTGCGGTGAGCGTTGCGCCGACCTGTCCATAGCAGAGTCGAAGACAATATTAAGGTCTCCCCCCAGGATGACATGGCGGTCGGGAGAGGCAGTGACGTTCACCAACACGGAGTCCAAGAAACGTTCCTGGTGATCATTCGGACTATAAACTGAACCAACTGTAAACGCTATACCCCCTAGGCGCATGCGATATGCAAGGAACCTCCCCTTCTGTTCAGCATACTTATAGAAAACCTCCCCCCTAAAGGAGCTCGCTAGAAGAATGGCTACCCCCGCGGTCTTGTTCGCCGCCGAGGAGAATAACTGGGTGGGGAACTTAGCAGAGCGCAGCCTATGGCAATCCCGGGACATTAAATGGGTCTCCTGCAGGAGGCATATGTCCGTCTGCGTCCCCTCCAGCAATGATAGGACCGCCCTTCGCTTCACGGGGTTATTCAGACCCTTAACATTAAGGGTCACTACCTTTAAGGACGACATTCCTCCCGGGGTTCAGAAACGCTATGTAGCAAGCAAGGGATCAGCGAGTGGGGCGCATGGGGCAGGCGCGCGGGAAAGGCCAGAACAGGCCAAGCTTGGGCATGGACAACATCGGACGGGCCTTCCCCAACAACAAAACAACCCTTACACCCTCCCAAAACACACCCATGGCAACTAGCCAAATGCAAACTTAAACACCCCATTTTCTCAGTCAAGCCCCCAAAGAGGGGCAAGTCCGTAGGAAAAAGCAAAGTGGACGTTCAGCCACTCACCTCCATCCGCTCCCCCCCCGGCCTCCTGGCCCCAAACCCAGCCTCGTAGAAGCTAAGAACATCTCCCCCCGGAGTGAGTTTAGGCCGTCATGGCCACGCCGTTGGAGTCGGCCAAGTCCCTGGCTGCTGCCCTCAAAGCGTCAGCCATGTCCGCCCTGATAGTAGGGGAATCAGGACGCCCAGCACTGGCCGGCGACTGTCTCCTCGTTGACCTCCGTCGGCTCCGTGTCTCTGAGCGCCTCCACGACGGTGTAGCTCCTTCCTCCTCCGCCGCCGTGAGCCCCAGGACCCCACAGATGTCCTGCAAGGAGCGCAGCTGATGCAACACCCCACCTAAAGATCAGACGGAAGGGGTGTCCCCAGGAGTAAGGCGTCTCGTGCTCGCGCAGAAAGTCAGTGGCAATCCTGAAGGACCTGCGCTTCTGCAGCGTGATGGCGGACAGGTCTTGATAGAGCGCTATAGGCCGCTCCCGGAAAGTCAGGGGCTGCTTCTTACGGGCCTCAGCCATGATGCGTTCTTTCAGCGGGAAGTCGGACAGGAATGCCAAAATGTCCGGTGGGGGCGCCGATGACTGGCGCTGTCGACCAACCCTGTGTGCCGGCCATCATGGTTTAAAGTCACGCAAACAGCGTTTCCAAAACCTTTGGGAGAGTTTCCACGCCCAGGCCAGAAATCTAAGAAAGAGGTTAATCATATTGTGACTGAACTTGATGACTGAAGATTACCTTTAGTTTGCCTGGGGCAAAGGATTTTAAACAGAAGAAAACAAACTTCATTTCCTTGGGTTCTCTGTGGAATTACGAGAAGCTAACAAAACATTATTAAAAGTTGGAGCACACTTGACACATTACCTCTGGGGAAGAGGATGCAAAAATATATCAAGCAGACTTGGAAACCTATAAGAAACTGCAGCGCAGCCAAAAAGGTATAATATGCTAAAAGCATCTTGGAAGCTACCAGTTCAGACAGAGAAGTGTTCAAAATAGTACATGATTTATGCTTTCCTGCCTTATGCAATACCGAGATAGAGGCCTCTATAGAACTCCGTGACACCTTGTCTTTTTTCATGACAAAATCAGTAAAGTCGAGAAACAAGTTTGGAAAGATGGAAGGTTCTGGTAAATTCCCTGGTGCCCCCACTTGTATTACTATTGGATTTTGAGTCTATAAAAGAAGAGGTTATGAGTATCTCAGTTAAAACAATCAAGCCAGGCTCCACATTAGATCCATTCCCTGCCTCTTATTACCAGCTATCAATAGATTTTCTAGCTCTGGTCATCACGATGCGATGTCATTTATCCATTGATTTTTCAGTATGCCTTATTAATGGAAACATGCGCGAATCCGTCCAGTCGTAAAGAAATCCACTCTCGAGCCTAATTTATTATTTAATTACACCCCAATGTCAAGATTGCCTTTCATTGCTAAAATGTTAGAAAAACAAATTGACAGACCGCTAAAGAAGCATATAGAGGCTAATAATATACTCAATAAAACGGTTATGTTTCAGACCTGACCATGCTACAGCAAACTGCATTGGTATCAGTTGTAGACAACATAAGGATTCTGCTTGATGCAGATGGCAGCGATAACCCTGCTGGATCTTAGGGCAGCCCTTGACACTGGTGGAAACTGGGTGTTTGTTCTAATATCCCCCCCTCCTACACGCACACACTTTTTGCCTGGTATTTGATGCAACTTTGACTGAAGTACACTGGGCTCCTGCTAACCAGGTCCCCATTGCCAGTGTTCTTCCCCCAAACAAAACAACTGGTCATATAATCCCCAGTTGACTAGACCTTTAGCACTTCTGTAAGTCCCTAGTAAGTGGTACCTCTGGGACCTAGGGCATAGGTACTTAAGAGGGTCTCTAAGAGCTGTAGCATATCTTGTGACACTCTCAGGGACCCAGCCCCAAACTCCTAAAGGCTGCCGCTGCATGCTGCATGACAAGGTGCTTTAAAAAGTGAAAACTTGACCTGGCACACACGTGTTTCCCATGTCCCCTAACACTGCATGTAATATTTGTTAGTCTCCCCTACAGCAGGCCTTACAGCCCTAAGGCAGGATGTATTATATTACAGAGGAGGACACAGCTGCATGAGCAGATATGCCCCTGTGCTCGCCAGTTCATGTACAAGTGAACAGGGAAGACATCTTAAGGTATGTACTGGTCAAAATGAGTATTCCAGCTACATAATGGCTTCACTGAAAGCTATTGTGTTTGATATCAAACACCTCCTGTTAATAAGCCCACACTGATTCCAGTGATGGATTTCTTCATGCACACACCCAGAGCGTACCTTAGAGGTACCCCTGTGAAATCTACTAGCCCTCTAGTGTGCTGGCTGATTGGTTCAGTCCAGCCTGCCACGACAGACTAGTTTCTGACCCCCTAGAAAGTGAGAACAATGCTCTCAGAGATCAGAAACTGTGCCTGCTCTGGTCGGAGGTGTTTACACCTCTTCCTCCATAAAGGCTAATAAATTAGCATATCAAGGCAGGAGGCCTCAAGGGCCTCTGCTGCCTTTGGTATGGGACCCAAGGCTTCCCAAAACTGGGGAAAGACAAACCCCTTGCCCTGGTCCATTTGGCACCAGGACAGGAGAGTAAATTAGCTTGTCAGGAGGTGTTTTCACCCTCAGGCTAGTACCACACCCTAAGGTGGGCTATCTGATGTGCACACGACTAGGAACATTCCACCATCTTGGTTTTTGGTGGAATTAGGTCCTCTGGGTCAGGATTTTGCCAGCTTACCACAGGAAGTGGTCATATAGAGGGAGTAGCCACTCAGAAGGTAAGTAGTCCATTGGCTACTACCTGGTACTCCCTGTAACGCCCCTAAGTACAGTTTTTAGGTGGCACCCCTGATGCCAGGATCTCAGATTTCGATGGACACAAAGAAGGAGTGGACAAAAAAGACTGCTGACTCGAGAACCGAGGAGCACGACTGACTGACCGGCCTGCTGCACTCAACCATAATGGAGCAACCAACTCATCCTGCCACTGTGCAGACTCCAACAATCCGGAGGATTGTTAGTGCTTCCCCAATTGACAAGGAAACTCCCGGGGAGTAGAGGAGCTGCTCCCCTGAAGCCTCAGGCACCAAAGAAGCAACGCCCGGTACACTGACCTCCCGCCTATGGGAACTATCGATGCAGTTGTCGCCCAGGAAGAGGTAGCTATGTTCCTACAGTTTAGATCTGTCCTCCCTCCAAGTGAGGGGATTCCAGGACTGACCGGAGCCTCAAAACACAAATTCTTGGGGTAATGAAACCCTTGCAGCAAACAAGGCCTGATGTGTCCAGACCCAACGCCTGGGAAAAACGGCCTGCAAGTAAGGGACAGAGTCCCACAACAAGAGGGGCCCGCTGCCTTCTAGCCTTCTCCTGTAGAAACCAAAGACTGAAGAGTGAGTTGCTGACTGCTGCTACCCGATACCTCAAAGTACCCCTGCACCTGCGCTCCAGAGCATGAGTCTGAGGGAGGTAACAGTGCACACTGGGCCCTGAGACCTACAAGAGTTGAGCTCACCCTTTGGTTTGGCCAGACTGGACTTCCAGTCATTGCCTGCCACCTCTGTCTGCTGGCCTCTTTCTGACCGGACCGTTCTCTATTAAAGTAAATGGACACCAGATGCCGTAAAACACTCTGCACCCAGAAGCCCCAGAGCCCACGAGGTGACCTGTTGGTTTAGCCTTGGACTTGCTCCATACTCACTCACCTTAACTCCCAGAGAGCAGTCCCGTAAGTCGCTGTGAAGGGCCTGATTGCAGTACATGTTTTCCCCATAGGATAACATTACTGCGCCCAAAAACTGCAGTTAGTGTCACCTTTTGAAGACTGTAGAAATTTGTAACTCAAAAGGTACTTACCTGATTCCTATGATCTTGATATCTAAATTCATATAAAAGTATGTTATTTTTATAGATTGGCGTCTGATTTCTTTATTGAGTGTGTGTTTCCCTTCCTGCCTTTGCATGTGCAATAAATATTTAGCACTAACCTCTTCTATGCCTAACTGTACTGTTTTGACGCACTTGAGAGGTTGACGTACCCTAAATAGTACCAACAACCTCGCTTTGCACTTTTAACGACACCAGCCGAGGGCTTAATAAAAACTTTTTATTATTTTTTCTCCTACGAGCCAGGTGTTTTTTAACAATCACTGTCTTTCACCTCACCACTCACATTGAATTCCCTCACACACATTAACACATAGTCCACCTTCAGTGCTCCTACGTAGCCGTGAGTCGCAGCACGCCGCATCCCGTAGAGGGGTGCGAAGACCCCGATGATGAAGCATGACACCAAGGGGCCTGTTGGTGTGTGAGGGGTATTTAAACAACACTGTGTGCTCCCCACCACTGTAGGGATCACTACCACTACAAAGAGTGGATTCCTTTTGTTTAATAACTGTACAGTAAAGAAGGAGCAACAGGATAAACACAGTGACGCACGGATGCTGCATTCAGAATGCTTGAGCAGGAGCTAATACAGTTTATCAGAGGAACATATGAATAGAAATATGCAAGGGTCGCTGATGTTTCAGACAGATCACACATGTTCAAGAGGAATGCACGGATAACAAAAGCACTCCCAGTAACCAGGGCTCTAGCGCTTGCGGCCACGCAGGGCCGATCCTCCATGCTGTACCTTCTCAACAGTTTCCAGAGCGGGCATCCCACCGCGCTGTTTTCACTCCCAAACGGGGTTGGCACGACCGGAATGCGGGTTGAATATAAGTTGATTCCTAGCGCCCTTCTCCGATCTAACATCTCGGAGAAACAAACCTGGATGTCCCCGCTGAAGAAGAGACCAAGATGGCGCCTGCCGAGCGGTGAGGTTTGGCCAGTGCTATGGGAGCTGCACCATACGGCCGCCGGCTTCCGTTCCCACCCATATCACAGTTCCCTCTCCCTGGGTCCACCTCTGGATCGGGGGACTTCCTTCTGCGGTCAGCTGCCTTTATGACGAGCGGGACACCTGGAGCTTTAGCCGAGTCCTTATTGAGGTGAGGTCTCCCCTGGTACGGGGAGGAGGGGCGCTCTTGCACTGTACTGTCGCTGAAGTCTGGGCGACTTTGGACAGTTGCGCTGATGCTGCCAGTTGGCTGTGAGGAGCGCTTCTGTTTGAGGCCGTTTTTCATCCCCTCGACATTCTCCTCGGGGATGGTGCCTGACCCCAAAATGGCGGCAAAACGAGGACTACTCCGAGCATCTCATCCTCTCCTGGGTGCTGTGCGTGGAAACCTGGGCATGCTGGATGATTGTTGCTGTACCTGTGCCCACTGTTTGGGAGATGCCTATCATTGTGGGGCCGCTTTTGTTCTCCAAGATGATCTCTATATAGCAAATGGCTCTAATTGTCTCTGCCCCAGCGTTTTCGACCGAATCTTACGATGGCTGCCCTAACACTTCCCCTCTAGGCCATAGAGATCCATGGGGACTAACTGTATCTGAACTTGCAATGTTGCATACCCCCTGCCTGAGTTCTAGATGGCCGACTCCGTGAGACCCTCTGCAATGTCTTGTTTTTTCCTCCCCTGATCTTTAATCAATGATCACTGTCGGGACCTCAACCAGCCTTCGCTCGTCCCCGTCCACCCAGCAGGACCTCTACCCTGCTTACTTCCCTAGACAGCTGTGAGCTAGCTACTTTTGTCTGATGCCCGGTGGAGCTTCCTCACTAGCTAAAGGGAAGATGGACTTTGGAATCCCTCCTTGACCATCACCTACACAGCCGGACTTTGGACAAACGCTCCTGCATCTCTCCTGACCTTATCTCCCCCCCTCTCCCCTCCCTCACCATTCTCCGCTCCTACTCTTTCCAACTTCTGTCCTTTGCCCTCACCGGCCCTTGGTCCCCACCCTGTTTTTTTGTCAACTTCTTTCCTCGCCACTTGAGACCGAACTATTTTGTATGATGCCCGATGAAGCTACCAGGTTTAGCTATAGGGGAGATGGGCCGTGGATTCCCTCCTTGGTCGTCACCTACCCAATCGTTCTTTAGACCGACTTCCTTTCGTCTCTCCTGTTGTCTCTTACCTTATCCTCCCTTTCTCACCTCCCCTTCCCCCTCCACTACTTTTCTCTATCCTTTCTCTCCTCTCCTAATGTGTTGCCTATTTTTTGATGTAATGTGTAATTGTTGATCTTTTTCTGTTACATTGTTGAATCTCATGTAAAGCGCTCTGATACCTTCGGGTCTAGCCAGCGCTATATAAAACTCTTTAAATAAATAAATAATTTATACCTCCGTAAACCAGCTGGGGTTTACCTGGATTCTTTCAAAGTGTACCTTTTTTTGGTCCACTATATACAAAAGCCAGCTTCCTGCATTGGTGGTTCAGCTGTGGGATATAAGACTTTGCATTTGCTGTACCACTCTGTCAGTATTGTGACTCCACAAAGGAATCCACAACTGACTTTATTGCCAAAATTATTCTTTGAATTTCTGATTTTTTTTTTCTCTTCAAATTTCTAATCTGGTAAATTAGGGCCTTGGATAAGTCCCTCAGTCCTTGTTTGATATTTAAAAAGCATCCTAGACAGTTAGACCTGTAAAAAGTGTACAGCCTGATTAAGATTTTGGTGGGACCCTGACTGAGTGGGGTTTTTTGGCGGTCTTCCTGCCCGCCTACTTGGTGGTCCGCCCCCCTGATTTAGATATTGGCTGACAGTGGGAGAAAAGACTGCTGCAGTCCTCTGACTCTACCAGGACTTTTCTACCTGCCCCTATAGCGGGATGGCTGCAAGAGGCAGCAGAGGGAGTCCAGCCAGGATTCCCGCCCCCCAGATTTGTATGTTGCCTTTTTCAAAGGGAATTCTGGCAGGAATCCCTCCTACTTCGCATCGGCGGAATGGCTAGAAAAGGGGGGGGGGGGAAACTCTCCTTTTATGGGGTTCAGGTTGCAGTTTTGTCGTCCTCACCTTCGGCTATGTCCTCCCTGTCCTGATGCACCTTGATCGCGACAGACCAACACCCCGATTCGATGGAATCAAAGGTAAGTGTTTGTGGTTTGTGCTGGTGTACAATGATTGCTATGGGTATGTTGTGTATGTGCAATGCAGATTGTGAGAAATTTGGTCACTACACATTACATATATGCACCTATGGATTCATACACAATATTTATGTAATTTACCTTTACATAAAAGTACCATTTACATGTCTGTGTTCCCCCATATTCTTGCTCCGTCAGAAGACCACCAGTCGCAGACTGGCAGCCCGTCTGGAACATCTAAATCGTCTCAGCGCAAGACTGCCAGTTCGGTGGCAGCAGAGTACTGGGAGCCAGGTGAAAAACCGCCATGGCAGCGGTCTCCTGTATACAGCAGGAACATCTAAATACGACAGGGGGACCTTAGGCTCAGCTGAGTTCTTGGGACTGCCGCCATGGCTGACTGGCAGTCTGAACGCCAAGATAAACATCAGGCCCATAGTCTGGTAGATTTTTTCTAATGTACTAATGTGTAGTTCCTACCAATCCATCGTGTCTGCGCAATGATCGGACATCATAAACTAAATGCTTGGTGTCAAGACTGATTCCAGACACCCCCACAGGATATGTTGGCCTATAGACCAGCCACCTCACAGTGCCACAATAAGCCCCCTTAACCTACAGGTGAGCGAATGGTTTCTGGCAACCACTGAACATGACAACCCTGACCCCTCCGGCATCGTGAAAACAGTACAGTACCTTTTGCTCACTCACTCGTACTTACTTTTTCTTAGAGAAATATACAGAGAATACACAGTGGGATGTTTTCAATTTTTATTGAACCAACGTTATTCTTGCATAAAATAAGTGCTACAATGATTAGTAGACAGAAGCAGATAAACGTGATTACAAGCTCCAAAAGTGTAAATAGTAGATATAGTTCTACCATTGTGCTAAACAATTGTATATTCGTATACTCCTACTATGCGAACCCTACTCTAAGTGTACCCAGAGTGTGTGTAGGTGTAGAGCCAATAATCCCACCAAGGGATGATCCAACCCAATTACCTGATGGGATAGAGTGAAGGACCCCGTCTTGGTCATGAACTGGACAACCCTCATGAGATGTCGGACTGCAGCATGGTGATTTCTCAGCATTCAAGGACCCTCGGAGTCAGCCGAAGTACCTCCTCTACTAATCTGTCAAGATGATCATCTTTTATAATAGAAAGCCACCTTGCTATGTACGCATAGATTAGTGATGATGTGGATTTGTAGATAGCCCTGTTGCCCTGTGGATGGAGATAGTTATGACATTTGTACATAGTAAGGAACAAGACCTTGTATATGATGTTCAGGACATTGTGATAATGTTGAGCGAAGCTAGATGTAAAACAAGTTTAGTTTCAGAGAAACTAATCCAACAATGTTGTGTGTGCAATATTTATGTAAAAGGTCACAGCTTGGAAATGTTATTTGTGAGGACAGTGTAAGAAATAAGCTGCTTCGCTACATGGAATATATAACACTGAAATGGTCCCAAATGATCTATAACCATGTCTGAGGCAGAGGGTAGTAGGTAGGCGCTCAACCAGGCTCCCTATAAGAAACCAAAGTTGGTACAACTTAAGTACCTCTGCACAGCATGGAACCTTGCCATGGGGCCTAAGCCTTTCAAAGTTTGCCACCAGAACCTGATGGCTGAGCATTATGGGACCATGGCAGTGGAACCATATACTATTGAAACAGGAGAGGGTGATGTCAGTGGGGATGATCAGGAAGTCTCCAATTTACCTACTGACAGTACTTTTACTGGGTGTACCTCTAACAGTACCCCAGAAGAAATAGATGAGGAGGATGCAGATCTTCACAGCTAAGCTAAAAGGCTAACCCTTGAGACTAAAGTCTTGGATATAGAAAATAAATTATTGAGATGGCCCTAGGACCCATCTCTGGTGGCTGCAGTAACTCAAATAGGGAGAAATAAGTAACGTGTGACCCTAAAATCCTCAAAGGGATTGTTCCCAAATAAGTAGAGGGTGATGTTATCACCAAATGTTTTACAGCCTTTGTGAGGGCCTGTAGGACGAGGAAACTCAAACAGAAGCATTGGGGTTCTTTTCTCTGGTAACTGTTATCAGGAAAGTTCAGGGATAGACTACTGACACTTGATGAGACAGATGCTGAATCCTATGACTTCATGAAGAGAACTCTGATTGAGGGCTTCGGTCTCACCACTGAAGAATATGGAATTAAGTTCAGGGAGACTCAGAAAACCTTGAGTCTGTCCTGAGTTGATTTTGTAGACTATTCAGTTAAAACACTAGGTGGTTGGTTGAAGGGAAGTCAAGTGCAAGTTTATAATGCGATTTATAATGTACTTATGAAGGAACATCTATCTGATAGAGACTACTAGCTGCAGGTTCCTTAACGTAGAATTATCCCCAGGCGTGAGACTGGATCAGGAAAACTTTATTGCCACAGCATCTCTGTGCGCTGGGGGACGGCACCACGTGACTCCGCCCTGTCGTGCTCGTGACGTCAGCGAAGTCACATAAGTCCCACTCCGGCGCGCCGACATCAGTTTTCTCCTTTTCCGCGCACAATGCGGATCCGGATTGTGTTCCCTTGGCCTGTTTTCAGGCCTTCTTTTAATGCTTTGCGTTGAGGAACAGTGTGCGAATACCTTCGTGTTTCAAAATGTGTACTTCTTGTGCACATCAGATGTCGGCGACAGACCCTCACCCTATTTGTATGTGGTGTTTGGGCAAGCACCATGACTCGCGGGACTGCGACGCTTGTCAGCATCTCAAGCCGAATTCCCGGTGGGAGTGCCGGATGAAATTGCTTTCCGCTCGCTTTTCTAGATCAGTTTCGTCCCAGCGTCCGTCCCCTACCTCGGAAGCCAGAAGATGCCGATTCTGACTGCAGAATCGTCCTTCACAGAGGTCCCACGGGCGTCGCTCGCCCGCTGGGAAGTCCTGCAGCTTGTCTCTGAGGCTTTGTCCTCGTTCTGCAGAGGGTGCGGGGTCCCCTCAGGACGTGCGGCCTCATCAGTCACCATCCTATCCTCTGTTTCCTGGCGTCGGGGTGACTAGGGCCCAAATGAAGGCCTACGCTACGGCTCTGCAGGCCTGTTTGGCACCCCTCCTCTTACTTAGATGTCCGCGGATCCCTTGCCAAGCACTAGGCCTTCTGCGGAGTCGCCGGCGGCTTCGACCACGGCGCGGATGAGTTCGGCTTCAGGTTTTGGGGGTGTGGTGTCATCGAGGTGCGCCCTACAGGGTTCCCCTCTTCGAACCACGGCATCTCTGCCTCGCCGGTAATCCCTGAGGGGTTCTCTGTGGTGTTGCAGGAGGTCGCCGGGACTCACGGTTCATCCCTGAGTCCCCCTTGGTCCTCTGGGCAGGCGGCTGCCTTACCTGAGGCCGACCTTATGCATTTCCTCCCTGGCCCTAGCATCACCGCGGGTGTTGACCGGGACCTGGTGCACCTCCCCGAGTTCCTCTCGGTCCTCTACGCAGGTGGCTGCCTCATTGGAGGTCCAGCTGGCACCGTTCATTAGGCGCTCCGGCTCCGACCTCGCCCATTCTCCTAGAAAGCATGTGGTGGTGGAGGTCGACTTGACACCTCTGGGGGCCACTTCGGTGCCGCTCGAGGACACACCAGTGCATATGGTGAACTCCGCGGAGGGTCGCCGACTCATCTTCGGAGGTTTCTTCCTTTCTGGAAGTTTGTCATCTCCTTGTCTCCTCTTCACCGGAGACCGGACACCACGTTGTTGCTTTTTCCCTGGCATCCTCAAGGGAGGGCTGCCACAGCCCCCGAACCCTCTCTTCCACAACTCGCTCTTGGTTGCCCCGCAGGCTTCTCCACCTTCTACGGAGACCCCTCAGGCCCCCCCACTTGTCCATGAATCTTCCATCCTACAGGAGCTGGCAGTTTCTTCCTCCAGCTGTACTCTGGGATGGGCGGCTTAGTTTGCAGCCTTCGCCCATGGAGAATCGCTCTCTCCCCCGCGACGCCCTATGGAGGCGAGTGTAGCCTTTGTCCGGGCCATTTCCACCTCCGCTGGTATTTTGCAACTGGGCAAGCCGGTCACTCCTTTCCCTACGGACCATTTGTTGGAGGTTCAGCTGCTTCTTCCATTTGAAGCCTCGCTCCACAACTCTCTTCTGGAGGCCTGGGGGTGTCCTGCCTCAGGAGATCTGGTGCCTCAGCAGCTCCTCCACTGCCACCGTCCCGCTCTACATGATCCAATCTGCCTTTCTTTCCAACCTTCTACTCAAGGTCCTCTTCTGCAGACTGCTTTTCCTTCCTTGCCTTCAGTGTTGTTCCCTCCGTCACGGGATGCCCGGTGGTTGGACTCCTGAGGGCGTAACATTTTTGCTTCCACTAGTGCTGCTTTGCGAGCTCTCATACACTTTGTGTGTTGGCCAGGGCTACCTCCAGCCTATGGGATTCCGCGGAGTCCCTTCTGTCTCGCTCCTCCCATGAAGGTCTCTGCGCTGATCTGCGACACCATGTGCTGGATAGTCGGGAGTTAGCTGCATTTATTCTCCGTTCGGCCTTGGATGTTTCTGATTCTCTCAGTCGCGCTATGGCAAATTCTGTGGCTCTCCCCCATGCTTGGTTGCGGGATGGCGAATTTCTAGAGAATATTAAGGAGCATCTTGTTGACCTGCCTTTTGATGGGGTTCTTTTACTTAACACCCGCGTGGACTCCGCCATTCAGCGACTCCTGACGGGGCTCCGTCCTCCTCTTCCTCCTCAGTAAGTTTCGGCTTGTTGGTCCTCAGGTGCCTTATGGGAGGCATTTATCCCACCTTTCTCTTTGGGCCTAGTGCTTTGGTTGGCCCGTCTGTGTGTTCTGTGTGGCTCCTTAGGTTGGCCCCTCTTTATTGTTGGCTGCTGGTACAGCCCTTTAGCTTTTGTGGTGTGTTCTTTGACTGTTATTGCAGCCGTATCTGTGTATTTTTGGGCTAATTTGTAAGTAGCCTGTGGTGCTCCCACAGGTCCTTTATGTTCTTGACCTCTGCTGCAGGGTTTTTTCCTAAGAGGTGTTCCCATGTTTTGTTTTTGGACGTGTCATACCCTAGGTGGGGTACTTGTAGCTATTGTGTACCTCTGTCCTAAGCTGGGGGGTGTGGACACCTTCTTGGGCTCCTCGCCTTTCCTGGCGTCACTGTATACTGCTTTGTACGGTCCTTTTTTCTTCTGTCTGAGCGCAGCTTGCGCTGCTCCAGGTTCTGTCCTGCTGAATATCCGATAAGTCGCCGGACTGACTTTGGCATGCCGTCTACGGCGTTGAGTTGTGGTGTTTCCACCTTGTTATCCGACGTTTCGGCCTGGTCCTTTGCCTTGTACTCCAGGGGGGCTAGGATACTCCTTGTGTTCTCCTGTGTTCTGGTTGACAGCTTTAGTTCTGTACTACATATTTCTTTATCTGTTGACTGGTCCCACTTCTTTCGTGGGTCTGGTTGTGCCACTGGAGCGGTCCTTCTCTGGGGCTTGGGCTGGGGTCCCCTTATTTATTTATTAATTTATTTATTTATTTATTGAGCTTATAGAGCGCGACAGCTACCCAAAAAGGGTTTCCCGGCGCTAACGATGCAGTGGGCTAGACAGCTAGAAAATTACTATCATGTAAAATCAGAGGGAGTTATTGATCAAACAGCCAGGTCCTAATGGCTCTGCGAAAGCAGACATAACTGGGTTCCCTTCGGATAGTCAACGGCAGAGAATTCCACAGCTTTGGACCCAGTAAAGAAAAGGACGTGCCTCCCCCCGTCCGCGCTAAGGACGAGCTGGACGAGGGGACACCTAAAGGTATTATGAGTCGCGCCAGACGATTCTGGTATCCTTACCAGGTATTGGTAGATCTGAAACCTGCTCGACTACCTTGCCATTACATGCTCCACCCTGAGGCTGTACACTCGGCTTCCACCTGTGGATGTTTTAGATCCCGTTGTACTGCTGCTGTGTCTCCTTGCCGACTTTCCAATACAATCTCTTTGGCGGATCGTCCTCGAGACACAAGCAGAGAGCATGGTTATTTGATTAATGCTAGATCTTTAATCAAGAATAACGTCTCTTTTAAAGACTTTGTTGGGGTAAATAAACCCTCCTGGGTTTTTATAACGGAAACATGGGCCAAGGAATCCTCGGGGCCTGATCTCGTTGAGGCAGTCCCCGATGGCTATACCCTGGTTAGGCTGGATAGAGCGGGTCGTGTTGGCGGAGGGCTTGGTATCCTGCATAGGGATTCATATTCGTGTCACACGACACCCTTACCTGCTCCTCATGAAGGCATCCAGGCCTTGCATTTTTCCATTAATGCATCCTACTCCATTCCGTTTAAGGGTGTGCTCATATATAGACCTCCAGAGCCTAGAGCGGATTTCACTCACCATTTGCTTACTATTTTGGAACCTTACTTTGGATTTGAGTCTGTCACAGTTCTGGGAGACATGCATTTCCATTTAGAAAATCCTGAGGAAAAAAACACCCTCTGCCTCCTAGGTACTTTATCTGCCTGTGGTTTGCAGCAATTAGTCAAGGGTGCCACCCATCAGGCGGGCCATACTTTGGACGAGTCTTTACAAATGATGGACGCCTGTCAGTTGAAGCACCTATGCCGCTCTCCTGGTCAGATTATTTTGCCATCCCACTGTCATTGGAGACCACTCCTATTAATAATATACCAACAGGTCCCAGCAAAATGGAACTCAAGCAGAACTTGAGGAAGGTGACTAATGACTCATTGGCTCCATTAATCTCTACTTTATTAATCTTAAGAGATGAGGACGTTGACTCCGCGGTACAGAGGTTTGAAGACGTTACCTCTGCAGCTGTGGATGAGCTTGCACCTCTCTCTTTGCGCTATAGTGCTAGAAAAAGGCCATCAGCTCCTTGGTATGTCGAGTCCCTAAGGCTATTAAGACAAGCCTGTAGAAAGCAGGAACGATGTTGGAGATCTAGTGGGAACATGCAGGATAGAGAGACTCACAAAATTCTTTTGAGGGAATATAGGACGGAGCTTATTAGAACTAAGCAAGAATATTTCTCAAACCTTACTGGGGCTCTTACTTCACCGAAAGAGCTCTTTAACATCGTAGACTCTCTTATCACTCTGAAGACCCCCGATCCTGTCACTAAATCACAGCAGCTCTGTGATAACATAGCAGAATTTTTTCACGACAAAATTGAGGGCATTGTCTCGGCTCTTGAGCTCCAAAGGATCCCTGCATCTTCACCTGCTCTTTCTGTTCCTCAGATCCCTCCCCTTACTGGGCCGGCTGGACCTACAAATTCGCTCTTGCTGTCCAGCTTTCCTTTACTTTGCTTACAGGAATTAGAAGTCCTCCTGATCAAGACCAAATCCGGGTCACCTCTTGATCCCTGTCCTCTTCTTCTTCTAAAACAATGTAAGGAAACTCTCCTGCCCCCGTTACTTCAGATCATGAATAAGGCCCTGAGTGAAGGCACTTTCCCTTCCCAATGGAAGAAAGCGGTTGTGAAGCCGCTCTTGAAGAAGCCGTCATTGGACCCCGAAGTGTTGAAAAATTTCCGCCCCATTTCGCTGCTCCCAGCCCCAGCAAAGATGCTGGAAATCCATCTACACCATCATCTTTCTTCCTTTCTGGATTCCGCTGGCCTTTTGGATCACTCGCAGCACGGTTTCCGGAAGGGTCATAGCACGGAATCTGCCCTGACCGTGGTGCTTGACAACATCCGCACCACGGTTGACAAGGGCGGACGTGCGTTGCTGATCTTTCTTGATCTCACAGCTGCGTTTGACACCCTGTCTCCCCTCGTTTTAACATCTCGTTTGAGGGAGATAGGAGTGTAGGGGCACGCTTTAAGCCTGTTGGCCTCTTTCTTGGACCAGAGGGAACAGAGAGTGATGCTGAGAGAGTTCCTATCTCCATCCCTGCCGCTGAATTGGGGGGTCCCACAGGGGTCGGCGTTAAGCCCGACCCTGTTCAATATCTATGTGACCCCCCTGGCCAGGCTCATTAGATCTTTCGGGATGGAGGTAGTGTCGTACGCCGATGACACGCAGATCTTGCTATCTCTCGCCCAGCCTGTCAGCTCCTCTGCCTCCAAATTTAGACTCTGCATGGAGGCAGTTGCCCTTTGGATGATCAACAATTCACTGCGGCTAAATGGCGAAAAGACAGAGATCCTCGTATTCGGCGAGAAGGAAGACATCTGGTCGGCGGAATGGTGGCCCGAATCCTTGGGGACCTGTCCGGCTCCAACTCGGGCAGCACGAAATCTGGGGGTTTTGATCGATCCCTCCCTTGACATGGCTCTTCAAGTAAGGCGGACTATCTCCACCTGCTGGGGCATCATTGCAATCCTGCGCAAAATCAAGTACTACCTGTCTGTGCAAGCTCGGAAACAAACTGTCGTAGCTCTGATAACATCTCGGCTCGATTATTGCAATGCTTTATATGCCGGAGCCAATAAAGGTCTGTTGCAAGGCCTTCAATCGGTGCAAAATGCTGCGGCGAAGTTTGTCCTGGACCTTCCGAAAAGGTCGTCCGCGACCGCCGCCAGGAAATCTTTGCACTGGCTCCCCATTGACGCCAGGATTTCATTTAAAGTGTTATGCCTGGTGTATGGTGCCTTAAACAGGAAAGAGACTGGAGGCGTAAAAGATCTCCTCCTCCCGTACTCTCCTGCTAGGAACCTTTGTTCCTCGGCGAAACTGCTCCTTAGTGTTCCTCGAGTGCGAAGAGCTAAATGGGGAGGCAGAGCCTTCTCCAACCTGGCTCCAAGATGGTGGAACATAGTTCCCTTAGAGATCAGGATTTCACCCTCAATGCAATCTTTTAGAAAAGCTTTGAAAACGTGGCTCTTTGGTAAAGCATACCCTTAGCTTTTGGTTTTGCCTTTCTTTCCTTTTCTGATTTCCTTTGGTAGGCGCCTTGATGCCTCTGGGCAAAGTTGCGCGTTTATAAGTTTAATTTCATTCATTCATTCCCATTCTGGAAAGGCGAATCTTGGGCAAGCTAAAAAGGCCAAGAGATGAAGAACGCAAGCAGCGAGCAGGCGTATACACATGCACCAAAGATTGTAGATATCTCGGGGCCATACCCCATTTTCCTTCGTCTGGTGCTTGGATTGTTCTGGACACACAACTTCATAGCATTTGCCAGCTGCCGGCTGCACACACCTGGTCGTTATGGTTCACCTCCGTGGGCCTTGGAGTGTACCTGTGGGCTCCTGCCCCCTTGCTCTGCTGGAGCTCTGTGCGACTGTGCCTTTCTTCTCATGCCTGCGCTTCTTAGCTGTGGGTTCGTTCCTGCCTTGTCCGCTGCCTCGGGCTGGTGTCGGTTTAGCTGTCCCCTTCTCTGTGTGTGTGTTCTCCTGTGTCGGGCACTGCCTCCGTTTCCACCTCTTCCCCTTGGATTCTAGTTTTTTTTTTATTCCTTTGGTACTCTTTTGGCACTGTCTGTCCCTCCGGGGTTTTCTTGCAGATGCCTTTTGTGCCTCGGGTAGGCTTGTGGTCTCCTGGCCTTCCCTTCTCCTTGTTCTTGCTTCATTCTGCTTGGTGAGGGCTTGGCCATCCTTCCTGCCCCGATGACACATCTCCTGTTGGGGCCCTGTGTTTTTTCCATGCTGGTGCGGTTCTCTAGCAGACCCCCCTCCCCTCTGGGTATGGCTAGGGTATCTATTCTACGTTAAAGAATCTGTGGCTAGTAGTCTCTATCAGATGTACAAGTTAATTACCTTCAGTAATGATGTATCTGGTAGAGACCATTCTAGCCACAGATTCCTTCATGGCCCGCCCTTCCTCCCCGTTCTGCGAGGGCCTTCAGCTTGGTCTTCTGCTCTCGCCTCCCTCCGGGTGGCTTTGTCTTCTGTGAGTACCTCTTTCACTTCCTTCCTGGCTGTGTGCTTCATTCTGTTTAATTGTTCCTCTCCTTCCTTTCTGTTACTTGGACTGTAGGTTCATGTGTGTTTCTGCATCCCTACACCCTGGGTTTTCCAGTGTGGGGCCTACTCCTAATATCTTCCCTTTTTCATTGCTGGGGGTTTCTAACTCCTCTGCAGTCTTCTGGGTTGGGTTCTCTTGGCTGTGCCTCGGCCCTTAGCTCTTTACAGGGGATGCAACACTCTTTGATGGTGTTGTCTTGCGGTAGTTTGTTGTTACTCATCTGTTCCGGACTTGCTGCCTCCTCACTGTTTTTAAATTGTGGGTGCAGACTTTCTGTTGTGTGCCATGACATTTTTCACGTATTTTTCTATTTCCAGGGAGGTTATCGCCTTCGCTTGCAGGGTTGCTCCACTGAGCTGTGATCTGCTCTTTCCCTCTGTGACATTCAGTAATGTAGTGCTTGGCACTGTCCCTAATGGTGCTGTTCCTCACCATTCCCTTCTTTCCTTTCTGTTTCTCTGATCTTTCCGCACACTGTTCCCATACTCTCACAGTTTTGTTTGTCAGGGCTCAGCGTTGGGCACGGAAAAGTTCTCTGAAGAAAACTGATGTCAGCACGCCGGGTTGGGACCTATGTGACCTCGCTGCCATCACATGGGTGGACAACGTCAGGGCGGAGTCACCTGGTGCCGTCCCCCGGCGCGCAGAGATGCTGTGGCAAAAAGGTTTTCCAGATCCAGTCTCACGCCTGGGGATAATTCTACGTTAAGGAATCTGCGGCTAGAATCGTCTCTACCAGATACATCATTACCAAAGGTAAGTAACTTGTACGTTAAGTAACTACTTCTGAAATGTTGCATGAATACCTGGTGGACCTAGGTTTGGTCTCCCCCCAGGAGTTGGGGAAGACGGCTGATCATTGGGTGAAAACTAGAGTGTCCAAGAAGAGTCATGGAGGGGTTGTTCAGCCCCCTCCCCCCAAGAGTAAAGGGTGGACTACGCTAAAAACAAAGATAAGGAGTCCTCTATAGGCCAAAAAGTCAATAACTCTCCCTTTGGGACCTCAGTTAACCACAACTGATTTTCTACAAAAATTAATTTAGACATTCACCACCATGGTCTCATACATAGTTCAATAACGACCCCCAAACTAATCATGTCAGATGCCACAAAATTGCCGAATTATTCAGATCTTTAATACCAATTCTTTACACATTACATCTAGAGAAACATATCAAATATACACATTCCATACAAAAGTGAATCCAATCACTAGAGGGTTTCAATTAAAAAACATAATCTAATATATAAAAAAAACTGAATTCATGCACAGTAAAATATTTTTTTTCAAGAAGAGGGAAAACATTTAAGACTATTACAGCTGTCTTTATATCTTGCTAGTCTGTATGAATAACAGAATAGAACACAATTGTTTAAAGGATCATCATCTATTGTGTCTTGGTTTTTGGTGAAATTAGGTCCTCTCGGTCAGAGTTATTCCCACTTACCACACACAGGGGTCATATAGAGGGTGTAGTCACCCTAAAGGTAAGTAGCCCATTGGCACTCCCTGTAACGCCCCTAAATTCAGTATTTAGGTGGCACCCTTAATGCCAGGAACTCCGATTTTGACGGACACAAAGGAGGAGTGAAAAAAGAAGACTGCTGACCCGAGAACAGAGGAGCACGACTGACTTGGTGCCAATCCGGCCTGCTGCACCCCACCCTTGTGGAGCAAGCAACTCATCCTGCGGCTGTGTAGACTCCAAGAAACGCAGAGAGCTGCCAGTGCTTCTCTAGTTGCCAAAGAAATTCCCATGGAGCACACTCCCCTGCAGCTGCAGGCACCAAAGATCAACACCCGGTACACCAACCTTCCGCTTATGGGGGCTACAGACAGGATGAGGTAGTCGTGCTCCTACAAGTCAGAGCCGTCCTTCCTCCAAGTATGGGGACGCCAGGACCGATTCGAACTTCACAACACCAATACCTGGGTTCCTGGACCCCTTGCAGCAACCAAGGCTTGTTGTGTCCAGAGCAGACACCAATGCCGAGGGAAACTGACCTGCACTTTGAGGGTCTTGAGGGACAGTGAGATCCACTGTCCCTCAAGAGATTGGTTCCGCTGTCCTGTTTTCCCCTCCTGCAGAAACCAAAGACAAAGATGGAGTTGCCAACTCTCACCACCCGACACCTCAAAGCACCCCTGCTCCAGAGCCTGAGCCCAAGGGAGGTAACAGTGCCACGGGGAGAGACCCTCAAGAGCGGAGCCCATCCTTGGGTTTGGCCGGACTAGACTTCCAGTTGCAGCCTGCAGCCTCTTTCTGTAGGCCCCCTCCACAAGTGACTCCAGCACTGAACCTGAAGCCAAAATACACCACTGCACCAAAGTCCCACAGCCTGAGGAGAAGTAGACCACCGGTGACCTGATGTGTCCGAGCATCTCAAGGGCCGACCCGTTCCCCCAGCGGGCCCCATAGTCCCAGCTTGCAGCTTGTTTCTGACCAGACTGTTCCCCATTGAAGTGAATGTGGCACCCTGTACCTAGACACCCCAGAACCTCCTGATGTGACCTGTTGGAATGGCCTTGGACCTTGCCCCATACTCACTTTAAGCCCCAGAGAACAGTTCTGTAAGTCGCTGGTAAGTGCTTGAATGCAGTACATATCCCCCCCCCCCCATAGGATAACATTACCGCACCCAAAAACTCCACTTAGTGTCGACTTTCGAAAACTGCAAAATTTGATAACTCAAAGTGCTTGCCTCATTCCGATGATCTTGGTATCTAGATTCATATAAAAATGCATTTTATTTTTATAAATTGTTTTCGGATATCTTTACTGAGTGTGTGTCTCACTTACTGCCTCTGTGTGTGCAATAAATAATTAGCACTACCCCCTGATATGCCTAACTGCTCACCCACACTATCATAAAGGAGAGCAACTGAGGTATGCCTGGATTCTTTACACAGTGAACCTCATTTTCGGTCTAAAATATAAAGAGCCAGCTTCCTACTGACAGTATCATATAATGTCCTATTTCAGAGATTAAAGACTTCAGGAGTGCAAGGAATAGCTCTGGATTGATTTGTATCATTTATATCTCAAATTTCCCAGACAGTGAGCCGTGGAATGGGTTCAGAAGCTGAAATCCATGAGACTGCCATTGACTTCGAACTAGGTGTACACACATTTATTCCCAATCCAGGGCCACTATTCCGGTGTGGAAATGCCTATAATCATCTGCACAGCCGACTGTGCTGGCGGATACTTATCAGCCAAGACCTGCTTTTCCAGTCCTCCTGTTTCAGGGACACACTCAGTAGTCCAATCATCAAGACTGCCCATTACTCCTGCCCCCTGTATTTCAATATCTAAGAATCCTAGTGGGAGATTTATTTCCCTTCCCAAAATTACATTGTAGATGACCTTGAAGACATCACTTTTGTCAATCCAGGCTCTTTAAAAGCTCTTCTTCTTCAAGTATTTTGCTACGTGTTCTGTCAAGATGTACTTCAAGATCATATCCCTCTTCTTCCTGCTCTTCAACAGGTGTAAAAAAGATTCTGGAACTCTGGCTCCAACTTAATGGCCTCAAACCAGAGGATCAACAAAGGATACTGAATCCTCTCTTCTTTGAAAATACTCTGCTTGGGTACGAGGCTGATGAGGAGATGATGCTCACATAGAGCTTAAAACTTTAAAACCTGTTGGTTTAGGTTAAAGAAAATAAAACACAGAAAGCATAACTGAAAGACCTATAACCACCGCTGCTTCCACCAGAGTTCTCAAGCCGCTTAGAGAGCCAAAAGCATCAACAGCATCAAATCCCACTATATCAGCAACAGAGGGTTCAATCTAGAGGTAAAGGTGGGCATTTGACGTATTCATATGGGTAAGCAGGAAGTAAGCAATGACTCCTCACTTCCCTGTTTTTTTCTGTTATACACTTTGGTTGGGGAAGCAGGTTGAATCACCTAGAAGAGTGGATAGAAATTTCAACAGACGAATGGGTATTGAAGGTTGTGCAAAATGGCTGTTCTCGAAGGTCCAGAACCCCTCCACCGGCAGTACCTCCTAAAAATTCAAATCAGATCCATCTGGACAAACATCTGCAGGAGGTCAATGTCCTTTTTTAATAGCGGGCAGTTGAAAGCGTCCCTCCTTCACAGAAAGGAATGAAAATGTATTCCCACAACATACACACTTACACAATTGGCTGCTCAAAGCCTCATACTCGCACCAGGCTCCTCAGGATTTCCTTTTAGCAGCCTCTCTGTATGGGTCTCCATGTAAAAGCCAATGTCAACTTGTGCGCAATCTATAACCAACCTAGAAGCAGTGTTTAACACCCTAAGGGCAAAAATGTATCCTATGGAAGACTGACTGTTACTATCCCTTTGTCACAATTTTCCAAAGGCTGTTCGCCTGCCAGGAAGACAGATTTCATCTTTACTGGGTTAAGAAGCGTTTTGCATATTCCCGGCCCCACATGCTGCTCTTAACATGAGACCATTGCAGCAGCGTCTAATGGACTAGTCGTAACAATATTCATGCAGGAGGATGGAAAGACGTACAATATCAACTCATGGAGTTCAGTTTCTTTAATGGTGTTGCCAACATCAGAATCGCCTCAGTCATGGACTTTAATCAAGATGGACCATTGCAGAGGATTGTGATTAATGCCTCTTTCACAGGTTGGGATGGGTTGTATGATGTTTCAACGCGATCTAAAAGATTGCGGTACATCACAACGCACCTTTTACAATGCAAGTCGTTACCACGACTTGCGCTGTAGGGTGCTGGACTTAGGAATAGTAAGATTTACTATTCCAACTCCAGCCTACGTACAGTAGGGAAGGTGTTGGAATATTAAATCTACTATTCCTTAGTCTAGAGCGCCCTCCAGCGCAAGTCGTGGTAACCACTTGCGTTGTAAAAGACGCGTCATAATGGCACCGCAGTGTTTTGACCGCAGTGTAAAGGCTGTTTACCGTTGGGATGCACATATGGACCATTTTTAGATAGAAAGAACATGGTCTTACAAGGAAAGGTCCTATTACTTCAATGTACTGCTTCTAAGAGTTGTTCACATCATGCCCAAGAGGCATTCCATTCTTCATTCAAGACAAAATCATTTTAGTATGAGAGATAGCACTTCTTGAGCAAGTAAGGAGGGATTTGTTTCAAATTATTTTTGCAGGAAGCGTAGATCTATCTGAAAGGGGCTCATAGCCAGGAACTTAAGGATCACTGAAGTTCACAATCTGGGGCTTTTAACCTCTCAGCGGACTTACGAAGTAGGGTCTTGCAAGAAAACAATGAGAGAGTTCCAGACCGCAGTTCTACCCAATATTTTCTGCAGTCTGGATTTCCCTCAATAAGAACAAACGGTCAGACGCATACATCTGAACTTACTCACTATGGTAATTTGTTGCCATGGGACGTAAACTATCTTTTCGCTTGCATTCGTTCAGAATCAGACTTCCCTACATTGCATCAGGAGAGTATCTGTGTTTTATTTAGACAAAACCAAAGATGTCCGCAGACCGCAAAGCCACCCATTTTTTTGTCAAGGGTGGTCCCCCACGGACAGGCTTGGCTACCCAAAGCCACCCATCTTTAGATGGATAGTCTCTTGCATATGATTGTGCTGTGAGAAAGCCAGTAAGCCTTTTGTCTCCCTTACGAGTTGTACGCTACTGGCGTGGGGCAAACTATGCACCTGTAATTACCGGCACCATGAAGCAACACCCCACTAATACCATGGAATAAAGAAAAGCTGTGTGGGCCAGGATCTACCGGGCCTAAAACAGCACAGATTTCCACATTCTTTGGGATTTAACGCTCTCATTTACCCCTTATCTGACTGAGCAGCTGGTAAAGTTGAGCAGGGGATTCTGTGTGTGCAGGGATGAGGAGAGTAGGAGAGAGGAGAAGAGTCCTGGCAGGGAAATATTGCATGCTTCCCTCTTTCCAGCAGAGGAGTTCAGGTGGTACTGGGTGACAAACCCTCCTTTATGTTGTAGCCGAAGCTTAAAGTGATTCAATCTGCTGTTTTTCTCTGGACAGCAAAATCGGTTCAAGAGTTCCCATTCCTGAGAAACCAGGTAAGAGAACATGAGGCCATTCGTGATCAGGCGGAGCAGAATTCCATATGGTAATTCCCCTCTGCCGGACTCAAAATGGCATTTGGTAGACCAACAGTGCATTCTACTTGACATAAAGCTGTAACTAAGGAATGTCATCATTTCAGAGATTTTTTAAGGCAGCTACATGAATTTCTGTGCATACATTTGCAAGGCATTACTGTCTTCAATCAGGTTCTAGAGCAAATTCACAAGTAGAGCAGGCCTCTCTGAGAAACCTCTTTGCTTAGTCGATCATTTTCCCTTTTTATTTCCACCATCCTTAGTAGGAATGTGCCTGCTGTTCTGTTCAGTGCTTTTGATTAGTAATGGAGATCCCGTGTGAGAGAAAGAATAGTTACTTGCCTGTAATCCTAGATCTCCTTCAGGGAAACACCTTTTAAATGATAAGGAACCCTTCCACTTTTCCGTTTGAAAGAACAAGGAACATGGTGATGCAAGTTGCAGTATCCTATGCCACCTTTAAAAAGGAACTAGAGAATCTGCCACTGACTGGGCATGAGGTTTACTGGAGGACTTGCATTTCTTTAAACTGGTCTCAATTTTCCGGCCTTATGTTGCTGCAATGTAGGTGGCTACATTGCCCTTACCTTTCCCTTCATTTCAGTAAATGGAAGTTTGTGAAAGAATTGTTTTCCTGTCACCTAGTTTGTTTGGTGAAAATTTTTTGTTGTGTTTTTAAAAGAACATTAATGGGATTGGGCAACAAAGCGGTTTAATGAGCTGCTAAATTGTTTTTTAAATGAAAAAGTTGGACTTTTACTATATATTTTTAAAAGTACTCTGGGATCCAGCAAAAGGGCGGGACAATGCAGTGCTTATTATTCCAATTGAGAGTCCACTCGAAGGGGAAGTATATTTACAAGTAAGTAACTTTATGAAAGAGAGTTCTAACTGCAGATTCCTCACCTTGTGAATTCCTCACCTTGTGAATTTCCCCAGGTGTCAGATTGGATACAGAAACTTTTGTTGCCATTCTTTTGTGCATCTCAGTAGGTGGTGTCTGATCTGTCCCACCCCACATGCTACATTGGGGCACTTATGCCTATATGCTACCTACCTCCGTGCTGCCGTCAGTACCTTTCTTTCCACGCTTCCCGAAGTGGAGCTGGAGCTCCTCGATCCGGTCACTCCTGAAAGAAGGTGTTCCCTCAGTTATTTAGTGTGCAGACAATATCAACCTCAAAACAACAGGTTTTAAACCATGTCGTGACTGTCACTGGCGGGAAACATCCTTTACAACGCAACTTTTACAACAAATCTATTACAACGCAGGTGCCTTTACAACGCATGCTATTACAACGCATGCCATTACTACGCAGATGTCATTACAACGCAAGTCTTTACAACGTAAGTATATTTATTATGTATGTCTTATAATTTTATTAAATATATAAAAATATATTACATTTTATTAAATAATAATAATATTAAATTATATTGATTAAAATAATACTAATTAGTAAGTTTTTTTTTTAGCTAGTTAAAATTTTAAAATAAAATAAAAAATATATTAAATATTAATTTTTATTAAATATTAAAGTAACAATTAATTTTATACTTTAAAAAGTTTTACATTACATTTTTTAATATTTAATATTATTTTTAAAAAATATTTATTTTTGAAATTAAATATAATTTAATTTTTAAATCTAACAAAAAATAAGTAACAATTTAAAATAAAATTTGAAAAATATTATTATATTAATTTATTTGCTTTAAAATGTAATACTAAAGTAACAAAAAATAATATTTAAAAATAAGAAAAAATAAGAAAACGAATAATTAAAAATTAATACTCAAGTATTTATTAAGAGTTGAGTTTATGTTTTAAAATAGTTTTACATTATATTAAAATGTTTAAATATTTCATATTTTTAAATAATTTGTTATTTATTTTTTAAATTAAAAATAATTTAATTTTTAAATAAAAAAATACATAATTAAAAATGTAGTTTTAAAAAAAAGTAAAAATATCATTAAATATTTTTTTTTAAATTAATACTAAAGGAACAAAAAATAATATTTCAAAATTAGAAAAAATAAAAAAGGAATAGAAAATTAATACTCAAGTATTTATTAAGAGTCGAGTTAAAATGAAAAAAAATATATGTAAAAATAAAATGTACGTTTTTTTAAAAAAAGCAACAACATTTTTTTTTTTTAAATAAGAACATAACAAAATATATAAGAGAAAAATATAAATATATTTAAAAAAATAAAATAAGTATTTATTTAAAAATAAAAAAGACAATTTCCCACGCTATTCCATTCATTTCAATGGAGAGTAATGTACTTTATTTATTTCCATAGCTGTTGTTATGAATCCTGCGGAACTACTTTAGAAGGTAATTTACCGTAAGAAGCAATCAGGATGGAAGAGAAATGCAGAAGAATAGATGTAAGTAGCATTTAGAATACATATCTATGAAAAAATACATTAAATAAGTGACAATTAAAAAATATTTAAAAATACAATGAGTCGATAATGTAAATTTAATTCTTTTATTTAAAAAAATTGTAGATAGAGAATATTTTTATTTATTTTTTGCATAATTTTCAATATTTTTAATTTGCATGTAACATATAAAAAAAGTTTTATTATCTTATTTTGAAAATATTAATAAATAGTCCTTTTTTCATCTTTGTAGCTCCAGATGACGTAGACGCGTAAACGTGTTTGCAAGCGGCCATTTTGGACAGGGTCTAAGGATGAAGCAGCAGGAAGCAGAACTGCGCTCAGGTAAGATACAATTTAAACTTTATTTATAAACAAAGTTAAAAATTATATATATATTGTAAAGAAAGGATAAGTAGAAGTTGCATTCGGTTTTTGTAATGTTAATGTTGTAATTTCAGCATGTCGCCGATCATGTAAGTAGAGTATGCCATTGTCGGGTCGTAAGAAATTATAACTTAAAGTTTATTAATAAAGTAATGTTTTAAAGAAAGGTGAATGATAATGTTATTTTAGGATGTATGACTTATTATTAATATATAGAATGCTATTATTTAAAATGCATTGTAAAAAAATATCAAAAATAAGATCGAATACATGTTCTTTGAATTAACTTTGTCATCAAGTGTAAAAGAGCTTTGGATTCATGGATTTTGGATTATTTTGGTTATCGAATTGAAGAGAGGATCGATTTCGGGAATTGTGGATTTTTTATCGTGATATAATTGAAAAATAAAGGATTTAGTGGACTTTGGAAAACTTTACAAATTGACTTGGTTAGAACAAGGATTTCGTTGACTTAGTATTATTTTCAGGATGGAGTTTGAAATATCTTTGATTTCAAGAACTTTTGAATAATTTGGGAATGCACTTTGTTAAAAAAATGATTTCGTGGAAAAAGGAGTTTTTTGTGGATCGAATTAAGAAGAAATTGGATTATTTAAAAAAACGATTTTATTGGAGATTGACTTTTTAAGCATATGGATTGTTTGCCAAAAATGGAGAAAAAAAAATGAATTCAAATTTTAAGAAATGAGTTTCTTCTTTTGGATTTATGAAGAAGATTTTTTTGCAAAATGAAGATGGATTTTTTTTAAAAAATACAACTTTGTAGAAATGGATTTTCAGATGACTTTGGAGTTTTTTTCATAAAAAGAAGAATAATGAGAGGAATCAAAAAAGAAGCATTTTTATGGGATATGTTGTATTCGATACTAGAAGATATTTTTTTTTAAGAAATGCAATGCATTTTTAAATGTTAAAGAAACGATTTAAAAAAAATATCATTAAAAATGGTGATAACATTTGAAAAAGGAAAAAACAGAAAAAATGTTTTACATCCTTGGATTGCATGAGGAATTTGATTTTGAATCAAAATGGATTATTTTGGGGAAAAACAGATGAAGAAAAAGAAAGAAGACAACTACAGGTAAGCTGGCCCGACGTTAATTTTAAAGAATAATTTGGAAAAAAGTTAATGCAAATTGAATTGTAAAGTTAAAAATTTTTAGGTTAAAGCAGGAAAGTAATGTGTAAATTATATTTAAAAATGTAAAATGTTAGCAACATTCTCAAGGTAGTCTAAAGCCACACACAACGAAAACTGTTGTAGAATACCCAATAGTCTCTCGGACATTTGTTTTGATTTTTGGGAGATGCGTGGGTTTAGGCTACCAGTTAATGTTTGAGAAATTCTCATTTCTTGGAAACTTTGCTCCTTCTTCAAAGTTTCTAAGAAATGATAGAAGTTTGGGTGAGGTTTTCCAATTGTATGGTTGAAGGAGTTATGCCATCCCTCTACGGCCTTTTTTGTGTTTGCTTCTCCTTCTAAACCGCTCGTGTAGCAGTTCCACCACTCCACATGGAATCGTGGCTTCCTCCTGCGACCTGACCTGCTTAGATGCCCAATCCATGTGTCTTCAAAATAATTTAGTAAGGGTGTCAATTTATCTTCGTTCTCATTAAAAAATTCAGACTCTGTAATTGCAGTGTAGTATTCGTCTACACTTTCAGGAGGAACAAAGCAAAGTGCAGTTAGTTTTTTTAGTTCAAACTGTAATTTGCTATCTGTTGAATAATCTGCAACCAGGGATGTTTTTTGAAGTTTATGCAAAAATGCCTGGTAAAAATAAAAGAAATCCCTGAATTTGGATATCCGCGTACGTTTTGGTGATTACATTAATCATTGCAAATTCAAAATCAATAATGATTTTCCTAGGACTTTTATTTGATATTTTGCTTTTAATTACTGATAAAAGTTCAGTGTAGGTTGCAGTTTGTTTATCAGGTAGCAAACTATAAACTAGGGGAATTACATTGTGGTTAATCTTTGCGTGAATAGTGTAAATTTGGGTGAAAGGATGGGGTGTACTTTTAAACGTCCCATCCATCATCCAAATTTCACTGTTTTCTAATTTTACAAGGTTACGGGGTGTACTAAAGATAAGAATACGTTTCAGAGGGTTTTGGTTGTCATGCAGTAGGAAAGGTTCATTAGAAAAAGAAATAGTGAGTTCATTAGGTATTTGAATGTCAGAAAAGGTATGTGGTGTTGTTGTATGGGTATTACTTGCCTGCTTTTGTCTTTGAATAACTCTTCGCAAATTGGGAATGATAGGCATACTGCTAGCTACATGACTAGGGACATGCTGTGCAACTTCTCTTAATATAGAACCTGTGGAGTCATTGGAGGTGCATGCAATTTCTTTCATTTCATTGATGGTTTCTCTAACCTCAATCTCCATTGCAGAGGCAGAGTGGTTATGGTCTGTTGTTTTAATAATGGTTTCTCCATGAGTAACCACTCTGCCACTGCAATGGGTTGAGTAATATTGTACACACCTCCAATGTCTCCGTGGTTCACTTATCCTTTCTTTACAATATATATATCCTGCATGTTTTAGCAAGCGGTTTCCTTTCTTTGATTTTACGTAAGAGGCAGTCTGCTCTGAAGACATGTTCTGTAAATCAAGACATAATAAAATGCAAAAAATTACTTGTGTTTTGTTTTTAAAGAATATACCTACGTTTCACTAATGTTGTTTTAATAATTTTTTATATTGTAAATGGTATATCTATACTATCCCTCACTTTCCCTTCTGCTAAACCTTCCAGGAGTTAGAATAGTAAATGGTACCCCTATACTATCCCTCACTTTCCCTACTGCTTCCTGGAGTTAGAATAGTAAATGGTTTCCCGATAATATCCCTCACTTTCCCTACTGCTAAACCTTCCTGGAGTTAGAAGAGTAAATGGTTTCCCTACACTATCCCTCACTTTCCCTACTGTTACACCTTCCAGGAGTTAGAATAGTAAATGGTACCCCTACACTATCCCACACTTTCCCTAATGCTACGCCTGCCTGGAGTTAGAATAGTAATTGGTACCCCTACACTATCCCACACTTTCCCTACTGCTACACCTGCCAGGAGTTAGAATAGTAAATGGTATCCCTACACTATCCCACACTTTCCCTACTGCTACACCTTCCGTGAGTTAGAATAGTAAATGGTATTCCATCACTATCCTACACTTTCCCTACTGCTACGCCTTCCAGGAGTTGGAATAGTAAATGGTACCCCTATACTATCCCTCACTTTCCCTACTGCTACACCTTCCTGGAGTTAGAATAGTAAATGGTATTCCTACACTATCCTATACTTTCCCTACTGCTACACCTTCCAGGAGTTGGAATAGTAAATGGTACCCCTATACTATCCCTCACTTTCCCTACTGCTACGCCTGCCTGGAGTTAGAATAGTAATTGGTACCCCTACACTATCCCACACTTTCCCTACTGCTACACCTTCCAGGAGTTAGAATAGTAAATGGTACCCCTATAATATCCCTCACTTTCCCTACTGCTACACCAACAAGTTTTAAGATTTGCAATTAGTTCCTTCTCACTATCCGACATTTTCCCTACTGCTTAACATTTATTTATTTTGATGATGATCCTTTTTGAAAAATTTACCTTTGAAGATTGGAGGTTCTCTGTTTAAGTTGAATTTGAAATTTCGTTTGCTTTTTCTTTGTTCAGCTTTCTTACTAAGATGCTTGTCTGTATTCAAAAGAAAAAAAGTAAATTAAAGTGTTTTGATATTTATTTAAATTATTTATTTTCTCCTTGAAAACTAATTCACTATCCCTCACTTTCCCTACTGCTACACCTGCCAGGAGTTAGAATAGTAAATGGTACCCATACACTATCCCACACTTTCCCTACTGCTACACCTTCCAGGAGTTAGAATAGTAAATTGTTCCCCTACACTGTCCCTCACTTTCCCTACTGCTACACCTTCCAGGAGTTAGGATAGTAAATGGTACCCCTACACTATCGCACACTTCCTCTACTGCTACACCTTCCAGGAGTTAGAATAGTAAATGGTACCTCTACGCTATCCCACACTTTCCCTACTGCTACACCTTCCTGGAGTTAGAATAGTAAATTGTTCCCCTACACTGTCCTTCACTTTCCCTACTGCTACACCTTCCTGGAGTTGGAATAGTAAATGGTACCCCTATACTATCCCTCACTTTCCCTACTGCTACACCTTCCTGGAGTTAGAATAGTAAATGGTACCCCTAAAGTATCCCTCAATTTCCCTACTGCTACACTTTCCTGGAGTTGGAATAGTAAATGGTACCCCTATACTATCCCTCACTTTCCCTACTGCTACACCTTCCTGGAGTTAGAATAGTAAATGGTACCCCTACAGTATTCCTCAGTTTCCCTACAGCTACACCTTCCTGGAGTTGGAATAGTAAATGGTACCCCTATACTATCCCTGACTTTCCCTACTGCTACACCTGCCAGGAGTTAGAATAGTAAATTGTACCCCTACACTATCCCACACTTTCCCTACTGCTACACCTTCCTGGAGTTAGAATAGTAAATGGTACTCCTATAATATCCCTCACTTTTCCTACTGGTACACCAACAAGTTTTAAGATTTGCAATTAGTTCCTTCTCACTATCCAACATTATCCTTACTGCTTAACATTTATTTATTTTGATGATGCTTTTTGAAAAATGTACCCTTCAAGATCAGAGGTTCTCTGTTTCAGTTGAAGTTGAAATTTCGTTTGCTTTTTCTTAGTTCAGCTTTCTTACTAGGATGCTTGTCTGTATTCAAAAGAAAAAAAGTAAATTAAAGTGTTTTGATATTTATTTAAATTATTTATTTTGTCCTTGAAAACTAATTCACTATCCCTCACTTTCCTTACTGCTACACCTGCCAGGAGTTAGAATAGTAAATGGTACCCATACACTATCCCACACTTTCCCTACTGCTACATCTTCCAGGAGTTAGGATAGTAAATGGTACCCCTACACTATCCCACACTTTCTCTACTGCTACACCTTCCAGGAGTTAGAATAGTAAATGGTACCTCTATGCTATCCTACACTTTCCCTACTGCTACACCTTCCAGGCGTTAGAATAGTAAATTGTTCCCCTACAATGTCCCTCACGCTCCCTACTGCTACACCTTCCAGGAGTTAGAATAGTAAATGGTACCCCTACAGTATCCCTCACTTTCCCTACTGCTACACCTTTCTGGAGTTAGAATAGTAAATGGTACCCCTATACTATCCCTCACTTTCCCTACTGCTACACCTTCCTGGAGTTAGAATAGTAAATGGTACCCCTACAGTATCCCTCACTTTTCCTACTGCTACACCTTCCTGGAGTTGGAATAGTAAATGGTACCCCTATACTATCCCCCACTTTCCCTCCTGCTACACCTTCCTGGAGTTAGAATAGTAAATGGTACCCCTACAGTTTTCCTCACTTTCCCTACTTCTACACCTTCCTGGAGTTGGAATAGTAAATGGTACCCCTATACTATCCCTCACTTTCCCTACTGCTACACCTGCCAGGAGTTAGAATAGTAAATAGTACCCCTACACCATCCCACACATTCCCTACTGCTCCATCTTCCTGGAGTTAGAATAGTAAATGGTACTCCTATAATATCCCTCACTTTCCCTACTGGTACACCAACAAGTTTTAAGATTTGCAATTAGTCCCTTCTCGCTATCCAACATTATCCTTACTGCTTAACATTTATTTATTTTGATGATGCTTTTTGAAAAATTTACCCTTCAAGATTGGAGGTTCTCTGTTTCAGTTGAAGTTGAAATTTCATTTGCTTTTTATTTGTTCAGCTTTCTTACTAAGATGCTTGTCTGTATTCAAAAGAAAGAAAAGTAAATTAAAGTGTTTTGTTATTTATTTAAATTATTTATTTTCTCCTTATAAACTAATTCACTATCCCTCACTTTCCCTACTGCTACACCTTCCAGGAGTTAGAATAGTAAATGGTACCTCTACACTATCCCACACTTTCCCTACTGATACACCTTCCAGGAGTTAGAATAGTAAATTGTTCCCCTACACTATCCCTCACTTTCCCTACTGCTACACATTCCCGGAGTTAGAATAGTAAATGGTACCCCTACACTATCCCACACTTTCCCTACTGCTACACCTTTCTGGAGTTAGAATAGTAAATGGTACCCCTACACTATCCCTCACTTTCCCTACTGCTACACCTTCCTGGAGTTGGAATAGTAAATGGTACCCCTATACTATCCCTCACTTTCCCTACTGCTATACCTTCCTGGATTTAGAATAGTAAATGGTACCCCTACAGAATCCCTCACTTTCTCTACTGCTACACCTTCCTGGAGTTGGAATAGTAAATTGTTCCCCTATACTATCCCTCACTTTCCCTACTGCTACACCTTTCTGAAGTTAGAATAGTAAATGGTACCCCTATAATATCCCTCACTTTCCCTACTGGTAGACCAACAAGTTATAAGATTTGCAATTAGTTCCTTCTCACTATCCAACATTTTCCTTACTGCTTAACATTTATTTATTTTGATGATGATGCTTTTTGAAAAATGTACCTTTCAAGATTGGAGGTTCTCTGTTTCAGTTGAAATTGAAATTTTGTTTGCTTTTTCTTTGTTCAGCTTTCTTACTAAGATGCTTGTCTGTATTCAAAAGAAAGAAAACTAAATTAAAGTGTTTTGTTATTTATTTAAATTATTTCTTTTCTCCTTGTAAACTAATTCATTATCCCTCACTTTCCCTACTGCTACACCTGCCAGGAGTTAGAATAGTAAATGGTACCCATACACTATCCCACACTTTCCCTACTGCTACACCTTCCAGGAGTTAGGCTATTAAATGGTACCCCTACACTATCCCACACTTTCTCTACTGCTACACCTTCCAGGAGTTAGAATAGTAAATGGTACCACTACGCCATCTCACACTTTCCCTACTGCTACACCTTCCAGGAGTTAGAATAGTAAATTGTTCCCCTACACTATCCCTCACTTTCCCTACTGCTACACCTTCCAGGAGTTAAAATAGTAAATGGTACCCCTACAGTATCCCTCACTTTCCCTACTGCTACACTTTTCTAGAGTTAGAATAGTAAATTGTACCCCTACAGTATCCCTCACTTTCCCCTACTGCTACACCTTCCTGGAGTTGAAATAGTAAATGGTACCCCTATACTATCCCTCACTTTCCCTACTGGTACACCTTCCTGGAGTTAGAATAGTAAATGGTACCCCTACAGTATCCCTCACTTTTCCTACTGCTACACCTTCCTGGAGTTGGAATAGTAAATGGTACCCCTATACTTTCCCTACTGCTACACCTTCCTGGAGTTAGAATAGTAAATGGTACCCCTACAGTGTCCCTCACTTTCCCTACTGCTACACCTTTCTGAAGTTAGAATAGTAAATGGTACCCCTATAATCTCCCTCACTTTCCCTACTGGTAGACCAACAAGTTATAAGATTTGGAATTAGTTCCTTCTCACTATCCAACATTTTCCTTACTGCTTAACATTTATTTATTTTGATGATGATTCTTTTTGAAAAATTTACCTTTCAAGATTGGAGGTTCTCTGTTTCAGATAAAGTTAAAATTTCGTTTGCTTTTTCTTTGTTCAGCTTTCTTACTAAGATGCTTGTCTGTATTTAAAAGAAACAAAAGTAAATTAAAGTGTTTTGTTATTTATTTAAAAATTTTATTTTCTCCTTGAAAACTAATTCACTATCCCTCTCTTTCCCTACTGCTACACCTTCCTGGAGTTAGAATATTAAATGGTACCCCTACAATATCCTTCACTTTCACTACTGCTACACCTTCCTGGAGTTAGAATAGTAAATGGTACCCCTACACTATCCCACACTTTCCATACTGCTACAACTGCCAGGAGTTAGAATAGTAAATAGTACATCTACACTATCCCACACTTTCCCTACTGCTACACCTTCCAGGATTTAGAATAATAAATTGTACCTCTACACTATCCCACACTTACCCTACTGCTACACCTTCCTGGAGTTAGAATAGTAAATGGTACCCCTACACTATCCCTACTGCTACACCTGCCATGAGTTAGAATTGTAAATTGTACCTCTACTCTATCCCACACTTTCCCTACTGCTACACCTTCCTGGAGTTATACTTGTGAAATGTACCCCTACACTATCCTACACTTTCCCTACTGCTACACCTTCCTGGAGTTCGAATAGTAAATGGTACCCCTACACTATCCCACAATTTGCCTACTGCTACACCTTCCTTGAGTTTGAATAGTAAATGGTACTCCTACACTATCCCACACTTTCCCTTCTTTAAAAGCGTTATACCTTTAGTTTTTTTGTAATGTCTTCTTGGCTTTGATTGTGATCTTGAAATTGAAGAGTAAGCTTTCTGGTTTATAGAAAGAGAAGCATGATTTTTTAAAGTTATTTTTTAAATAAGGTACTTTTGCTGGTTTTGCTGATAAAAGAGCTTTTTTAAAACTATGCTTTTTTGCGAAAAATGATATAAAATGTACAATTTACCTTGCAAAAATTCAAGATGGTATTTAAGTTGGTCCAATTTTTTGATATTTTCAAAGTTATTTTCTCTGTATATGGTTTACAAAAAATGTAGCATGTTAAAATCGAATCTAATAAACCTATATTTTTAAAGCAAAATGTATTAATGTTAAGGTACTTGTTTCATTTAAAAAACATTATGTGATAAGTAATAAATTAAAGGTACCTTTTTAAATTGTAGAATTGTGATTATTGCTCCTTATTTAGAGCAACATTCTGTCGCTGGTGTTTTAGGTACTTAACATAAAATGATTTTTCTGAGAAAATAATAAATAAGATATTTGTTTATTATTTATATTTTGCGGAAACCATTTAATAAGATTAACATTTTTATTCTTTTCTCAAAAATAATTTTCAAGAACCTACGTCACTTAAATTAAAAAGAGAGTGTCTCAAAATAAATTTATCGAAAAATGGTTTATATCATTGATTATTTAAACACTGTTGCATGTGACAATTAGTTTTACTGCAACGACAATTTAAAAAGAATTTTAATGTTGCTTTAGCAGATATATTGCAACATTCTTTAAAAAAAATGGACTTACATCTGTGAGTATATACTCCTTAGCTTTAAACAATGTTATTTGTTGGTTGGTAATGTTTTTTAAATCTGAAATATAAAAATGTGTGAGTTTTATTTAAAAAAGTTAATTCGGGGGAGGAGCCACGACGGCGGCCAAAATGGCCGCATAGACGCCCGGCTCCGCCGCTCGCCCTCGCCTCCCACACCATCCTGGCGGCAATCCTACATCCCAGTCGTGACCCGTACAGATGAAGGCATGCAGGGCTCGGCTATGTAACTCCACCATGGAAACAGCCCCGGACGACCGAGAACCGTCGTCGTAAAGTGTCCGGCCCTAACAGTGGTGCGAGCCGGGACCTAGAGTGACGCCGCAGCTGACGCAGAAGTGAACAACATCGGCCCTGGTCGGCCGCGCCGGTCCGGTGATCCGGTCCGGGACTTGAAACTGCACAAAGCTGTAAGCGAGTGGGCGTGGCCTGGCGCTGGAGCTTCCGAGCATCGCTGCATATGCTTTTATTTGTGCCGGTGACTGCGTGTGAAATCGGCAGCGTGTTCAAACACACGGCTAGGACTTGCCTTACTCCGAGGGCTGCCAGAGAGCGACAACACTCAGTGTGAGGCTGTTACCAGCGGGAGACTCCGGCTACGGCTGGTAAGCGGTATGCGGCGCTGTGTGTGAATGCTGGCTCGAGTGTGCCGAGTTACGACCCATTCACACGCCGCGAGTAGCGATTGACCTCCCGGCTGCCTGTTGATGCTTTGTTTATCGGCAAAGGGGTGATGGAGCCGACGGTGAGGGATATCCTTCTGGCCATCCAGGATTTACACTCAGCCCTGAGATGTCGGTGGTCGGTCGTGAATGACCCACGGGCGACCACAGGATCTTCAACGACGGTCGGGCACAAGGAGGATCGGGTGCCCGACCTTTCCCAGTTTGCTGACACTGAGGACTCCCTGGAGTGTGTAGTACTGTATTATGGGATTGGTGAGCAATGCGACCGAGGCTGTGTGTCTGCTGCCCCTTCTACCCTCCATTCTGCTTCTTCATCTTCTGCTCTACAGCGTCCAGTTTTCTTGAAGGCGAATGAATCATGGAGATATACCATTGCATCAATGCTGCTGTTTCCACTTGCGGCCAGGGTGGCCTATATAGGGTTTGCTGGTCTATTGAGTCTGCCTGCCCTCGGAGTGCGGAACTTGTCGACTTCTGTTCGGACCGGACAGGGCTGAACTTAGACTGTTTATGGTGTTGTGTGGAGTATTCCGGCGACAAATTGTAACATGGCTTGTGTTTGTGACTTAGGAGGACTGGGATGTGCGAAACTTGCCGCTCACTCTTCATCTTGATGGGCTTACACGCCTTTCGGGTTTGTGGGGGGGGGGGGGGGGCGTGTTCGGGGCCATCCTCCGTTTTTCCCTTTTTCGGGGTTCTCACTGGGGCGACAGGCATGCCTTTGGGGGGGGGGCGTGGCCTTCCGCAGCATGCAGGGTGGGGGTAGGGGGATGGGTTGTGTTTTTTGTTTTTCTTTGTTTCTATGGCCCTACTTTCTCTTTCTTTTCTCTTTCTCTTTTCTTAATACATCTTCTCTTTCCTCTTATATACCACTTGATTAGATGAGGGACGGGGGTTTGATTTCCTTGGGAGCACTTCTGTTTGTGTACTTTTAAAACAAAGTTTGTTGCTGTCTCTTGCTCTCATGAGTAGGAAGCTGTGCTTCAGTACTAGCATTTATAACTGCATATCCTTTTATTGTTTTCCCAATGGTGCGCCCTTATTGAAGTTTTCTATCCTGATTTGCGACTCGCTTAGTATACGATGTCGTGATATTGCATGCTCTCCGATCCTTCAACCTTATCATAAATTGGAATCCTCCCATATCCTGAAACATTGTGGACGAATTTATTCATCAATCCTGACTTAATTGTATAAGACGGTCTGAAGATTCTTGTGATGTCGCCCCTCGCTGTGCGATATTTGACTCTTCGGCCTGTGCTTGCTTTTGCCTGTAATGTACCGTTGAGGTTTTCCTAATAAAAATTATACAAAAAAAAAAAAGTTAATTCGATTTGAAAAATGCTTTCTTAAATGTATTTTAATTGTAAACTTACTTGTATGTTTTCATAAATTACTGTTTGTTTTGCTTCTTCTCGTCTCAGTGGCAAGAGGTTAGAGGGTCAGTTTTTTGCGACTGGTCTCTCTGGGAGTTAGTAAACAACTGATTTCAAAATGGTGTCTTACTCGTATTTACAGGTTTTTGTGTGTGAAATGTTAAATTTTCACAAAAGATGTGTTTGAATCTGTTTTTAAAATCCTTTTATTTTCTGTGGAAGCATGTAATTTAATTTAAGTATTTAAAAATGTGTGTTTGGTGTTTGGTGTTTGAAATAGCGTTTTGTCCTCCATTTTGTTTTCAGTCACTTGGTGTTGATTTCATGAAAAGAGTAGTAGGACTTATGTTTACCTCTTAGTATTGAAAATGGCGGATATGTGTTTGGTATTTCCTTCGTGATTTTTAAACTTATGATTTTAATTTCGAATAATATTATTTAAAAAATAATATTAAATTGAATGTGTTACTTAAATGTTGAGTGTTTTCGATATCCGAGTAGTGATTTTAATACGCGAGTATTAATTTAAATACCCGAGTATTAATTGTAATACTCTGGTATTCATTGTAATACTAGAGTATTGATTATTAAAAAAGGCTTGTTTTTACAGAAATATACGTTCAGTTTATTACCATATTTTAATACACTTCCCCACCCAAACCCCCTATTTTCCCTGCATCCCGTGCCAGGATTTATTTTACAAAAAAATATATAATAATTTTTTTTTTATGCGTTGCAATGGTATGCGTTATGTGTTTTCGTTGTAACGGTACTTATACATTACTTTAACTATTTTGCGTTGTAGTGGTACGCGTTGTAAAGGTATGCGTTGTAAAGGTACCTGCATTGTAAAAAATGCGTTGTAAAAGCATGCGTTGTAATAGTATGCGTTGTAACGTCATACATCCGTCACTGGCAGATGTCAATGGCTGACGCCCACAACATCTGTTTATGGGGCCTGCGCTCTAAACACAACTCAACGTCATTTGTGCTGCACAAAAATGGAGAAAAAAAGGCCATCCATGACCGCAAGCTCAAACTAACCTTTGCTGAACTCTGGAAGTTGATAAAGTACTCACTGTTCAAGTCAAAGGCGCAAAGGCCCGGTTGAAGTCTAGGGCGCCGACTCACTCCAGATACCTATCATCATCAAGGTCAAGGGCTCATCCAAGTCAGGGAAGTTTCACAAGATTCGTACAAAATTGAAGCAAGTGGGTAAGCATGCCTTTCAGTCTTGCTCCCATACTCTATCTCCTTCAGAGCCGAATCTGAGACTCTCCCCAGGGCAACCCGAATTTTTGGGTTCATCAGCAATTATGAAACTAATCCACGAGTTCTGCAAAACTGTTGTGTCCCTTAGGCAGCCTGCCATCTCACTTCGGCGTGCCTCTGGGCCACAAGGAACCTCAATGACCCCCACCTATTTCTCTTGTCCACACTCTGTGCCAGCTGGAACCTCTAGACATGCTACCGTCGGTCTTGGTGCCAAAATCCACGGCAGACCCTGGATCATCTAAACTGGATGATAAAGTGCAATGAACACTGCTTGCTGACTCTGTTTTGACTTTGATCGAGGCTTGCTCCTGATACACTGGGCCGCAGCCTTCTGGCAACCCATTTGACTTTGATACATTGCCCTTGCCTAAAGGTAGGGTTCAGATCCATGATAATCTTTTTGGCACAGGCTCTAATAACGAACATTCTGATGAAAAGACAAATTTGCTCAACCCAATATGCAGGACAAATTGTATGATCTGCAAGGGGCTAGTTGACTAGATATTTCCTCAGACTGCTCTTTACACCTGGTTCGGATACTGAAGAAATTGCCTTCTTCGCAGATGTGATGCAGAGGCAGTTGAGGTTGTTGACCTTCAGTAGCACATGATGGAGGTGAAAACAGTGTTCTCACCAAAATCCCCCAACCCGGACAAACTAATATTGGGCCGCTTCCACCTTTCAATGAGGCTCTAACAGACACTGATCTTGGGACATGGGCAAAGCCATGTTCCAGACCACCGATTAAAAGGCAGATAGTGAGGCGCCACTGCCCTGCGTGTTCTGGCTTTTGTAACGCACCATTCAGCTTCAGAGAGTTTAGTGATGCAGGCTTTGAGAAGCAAAGTCAACACCAATGCCTCAGACTCCACCGGATAGAGAATCAGAGAGTCTTGAAACTTTCGTCAAATGCATATTCTTCACCAACCTGGCATTATGGTTTGTCAACGCCTGCTGCCTAATAGACTTCTACACATGTCCTTTGGAATTCTGTTGTTCACAGCCTACCTGCTGTGCCTGACGACTTATGTCCCACTGTTATGCAAGCCATACAGGATGGCCGCAGTGCAGCAAAATGTATAGTTTGTTGTGGGTTCGGCCCTGCAGGCTGTCCTGGTTGGGCATTTGCCAATACTGTGACACTCAGGAGACCCATCTGGATGAGGTCCAGTGGCTTCTCTGACAATGTTCAATCTTTCCTCCTGGATATGCCCTTTGATGGCTCTTGCCTCTTTGGCAAAAAGGCAGACTTTGCTCTAGAGCACTTTAAAGGCAGCAGGGTCACAGTGTGCTTCTTGGCCCTATCTGCTCCAATGAGTCATGTTTACCAGCAGTTCCAACCTCTCCATGGCTATTGTAGGGGTTTTGAATATTGTCAGCACCCTCCCATGCAACCAGCCCAGTTGACACTACATCCATATCGCAGCCAAGGCAGCGGTACCCATAGACAACGTGGACAACCAAGGCAGCATGCAGCCCAATCCACTGCTTCCCCCCAACTGCAGAAGCCATCAAACCTCTTTAGTGTGCCCTTCCAGGTGCATAGCCATCTTGTTGAGTGCAGAATTTCACATTTTCTCCCAGGATGGCAAGTCCTCACTTTGGACAAGTGGGCCCTACAGATTGTCTAGCTGGGTCCTCCCCTCCTGTTTCTTATCAATCCGTTGAACCTTCCAGCACCATCACTGTGGCTGACGGAGGGCCATATCTCCCTATTACAGCAGTAAGTACAGGCCTATTTGGCCAAATGGGCTGTAGAGAGTAGGTCCCAGCTTTAGAAGTAGGAACAGGATGTTACTCACACTACTTCTTTGCGCCAAAACACAGAGGACTTCATCCTGTTTTTCATCTTTGTCATCTCCACTCTGTCCTGCGGAAGGACAAATGCAGGTTGGACAAATGCAGGTTGCTCACTCTGGCCCAGGTGTTTTCTATTTTTGACCCTGGAAACTGGATGGTAGCGGTGAACCTGCAGGATGCTTATTTGCACATTTTGGTCTTGTAGGCCCACAGGTACTATCTGTGGTTCACCTTGGGGCAGCAGCACTTATAGTTCCACGTGCTCCCCTTTGACCTTACCAGTGTCCCTCAGGTGTTCACAAAAGTGATTCTGGTGGTTGGAGTGCGTCTTCACAGGTCAACGGTTCCAGCCTTTCCCTAACTTGATGTCGGGCTTCTGAAGTTGAGCTCCCCCAGGCAGTTGTTACCCACTTCCAGACCACAGCAGGCCTTTTGACATCTTTGGGGTTCACAACAAATATGCTGAAGTCACGCTGACTCATTTATAGATGCTTGTATTCATTTGAGCTTTTCTGGACATGGTTCAGTTTCATACCTTCCCCTGAAGGGGAGAGTCCAAGACATTAGATCTCTGACCTCAATGTTTCAGCCCGTTTTGGATCTCTGTGAACATGACTGAGGCATCCTGCTGGTCAAGCATGCCAGGTGGCATATGCGTGCTCTGCAGTGGGATGAAAAGTTTCAGTGAGCATCGCACCAGTGTGATGTTTCCAACCACATCCAGGATTTGTTGGAGACTGCAAATGACCTGCAGTGGTGGCTGCTGGACCAGCATTGGGTCAGCAGCAGAATGCACTCCCTACCCTACTCAGAGCTAACAGTGGTAACCAATAAATTGTTTCTGTGTTGGGAAGGCCCGCTTGGAGTGGTGGAGATCAGATGCCTCTGGTGTCTGGTGGAGGTCCGGCTCCACATAAATCTTCTGGAGCTGCGGTCTGTCCACTTCCGTTTAAAAGCCCTCCTGCCATCCATGAAAGGGAAGCTAGTGCAGGTGCTCATAGACAACACCACCTCCATGTGGAACTACAACAAGAAAGGCAGTGTGGGGTTGTGGACACAATGTCAGAGGCATTCCTCCTCAGAAAGTGGAAGGAACACCATGGTATTCTCGTGGGGATACATCACCTTCGGGATCACTAAACGCCAGGGCGGACAAACTCTGCTGCCAACACCTATCATATCACAAATTGCTGTTACATCTGGAGGTGGCGCAAGGCATTTTCCGCGAAGAGTGTGTACTTTGGCTTGATCTTTTTGCCACAACACAGAACATGTAATGTCAGCACTTTTATGTGCTGGTGTTTCCCACAATGATCTCTCTTGGCGATGTGTACCGCCTAAAGTGGTGTTCGGGACTTCTGCACTGAGTTCTGAAGATCTGGAATAATCCGGCCCAAATCATCCTAGTTGCACCGGATTGTACCAGGAGAGAGTTTGTTACTCTGAGCTCCTAGGCATGAGCATCTGTCCTTCATTCAGTTTTCCGCTTACGAAGGATCTTTTGTTGGAAGAGAAGAGTGGGGCGTTGCGTGCAGGCCTGGGCAATCTTCACCTCCATGCTTGGAGATTGAGCAGTGGCAGTTGGCTACATTCAACCTCCCTGCCAATATTGTTAATATCAACTTGCCAGCCATGCGTCCCTCTATCAAACCGGCAGTTAGGCCAAATTTGTGGCTTCAAGCGAGACTTGGAAGATTGATCCACTTCATGCCAAACTCTATGAAGTGTTGTGTCTAGCCCAACAAGGACTTGTTTTGGGCACCGTTAAAGATTATAGGTCTGCTCTTTTGGCCTTTTGCTGTTGCCGGATCAGCCTTCTTCATCCAAATCACTTGTGATGCTCTTTTTAAATGGTTTGCAACATACGTTTCTGCCTTCTCCTTTAACTATGCCCCAGTGGGACTTGAATCTACTCCACACATTCTCTATGTGCATGCCTTTGAACACTTACACAGCGGTCCATTATGGCTTCTCAGTCTCAAGACCGTTTTTCTCATCGTGTTAAAATCTGCATGACGTGAGTGAGCTGCAAGCCCTCTCGATCAACATGCCATACACAACTTACTTTTCAGGAAAGTTGGAATTGAAGATCTGAGCCTCCTTCCTTCCAAAAGTGGAACAACACTTCAATAATCTTTACTTTCTATATTCTCTAGGTAAAATGTCATATTATCGACACCAGTGATATCTACCAAAAACATACTGTAAAAACAATATTGACAAAAAAATGTTTTCCAAACAATACAATAGAATGACTAAAGTCACAACCAACAAGCTAGCTCATGCTCCTAGGGCCACCCCTCTTTTTGTCCCCCTTTCTCCATCTCCCCTTCTGTCTCTTATTCGGCAGAATCCTTTAGTGTGTGGATTACAGATGCATTGGATGTATTAGCACTTGATAAAAACATTATATCCTACTGCTTGATGCCATATGCCTCAGATAAATGTAAAATTGCCAAACGCCTGTGGGAAGGCATTCAAACTTGAATTATGCTCTTCCAACAATTTTAGAGACAAATTATCCTATTGAACTGAGATTATAAAAATATTGACACCTGATCAAGATATGAGGTTCATCAAACTTGTCAAATATAATTGAGGCGGTATGTTACTCTTACAACGCAACTATTACAACGTAATGCTGTTACAACGCAGCTATTACAACGCAGGATCCATTACATCGGATGCCATTACAACGCATGGCATTACATAGCAGATGCTATTACAACGCATACCATTACATCGTAAGTATTGGTAAGTATATAATTTTATTTTATTTAATATTATATAATTGATTTAATTATTATTAATTATAAATAAAAATATGTATTTCGTTTTTAAATATTATAAATTAAATATATTAATTTAAGTAATTTTTTAAATAAGTATGAGTATAGGAGTAGATGTTTTGGGGTACTGATGTATATGTTTTGGGGTGTTTGGGTATTTTTAGGTTTTAGGGCAGGTTTTGGGGTACAGGGGTGTTTTTAGGTTTTAGGGCTGGGTTTGGGTTTTGGGGTACAGGGGTGTTTTTAGGTTTTAGGGCAGGGTTTGGGTTTTGGGGTACAGGGGTGTTTTTAGGTTTTAAGGCAGGGTTTGGGTTTTGGGGTACAGGGGTGTTTTTAGGTTTTAGGGCAGGGTTTGGGTTTTGGGGTATAGGGGTGTTTTTAGGTTTTAGGGCAGGGTTTGGGTTTTGGGGTACAGGGGTGTTTTTAGGTTTTAGGGCAGGGTTTGGGTTTTGGGGCACAGGGGTGTTTTAGGTTTTAGGGCAGGGTTTGGGTTTTGGGGTACAGGGGTGTTTTTAGGTTTTAGGGCAGGGTTTGGGTTTTGGGGCACAGGGGTGTTTTTAGGTTTTAGGGCAGAGTTTGGGTTTTGGGGTACAGGGGTGTTTTTAGGTTTTAGGGCAGGGTTTGGGTTTTGGGGTACAGGGGTATTGTAGGGTTCAGGGGTAGGTTTGTGTTTTGGGATAATTACATTATATTTACCATTTTTAAATTAATTAAAATATATTTAATAAATTAAATTAATTTTATTACATTAATTACATGTTTAAATTAATTATATTAAATAAATTATTTCAATTAATTTAATTTAATTTCAATTATTTAAATATGTTAATTAAATTAATTTCATTATTTTAATTAAAATAAATTATTTCATTTTTTTATTAAAATTACATTTTTAAATAGATATTATTTTATTAAATTAAATTAATGGCTATTTTAAAATGTATTTTAATTAAATTAATTAAATTAAACAAATTAAATTAACTTAATAACATTTTTTAAAAAAAGGTATACTTACCTATACTTACGATGTAATGCCATGCGTTGTAATAGCATCTGCTATGTAATGCCATGCGTTGTAATGGAATCCGATGTAATGGATCCTGCGTTGTAAAAATTCCGTTGTAACGGAATGTGTGGTGGTAATCCGCGTTGTACTGACACCAATCCAATTGAGGCATATGCTAATACTTCCTGTGAAAGATTTAAAACCCTAGAAGGCCTCTTGTCTGCCCAGGTTTGCCGTACTTTGGTACCTTAACTACAGCTTTGTAAAGAGCTTGCCTAATTTTTTTACCAATTAAATGTCCTCCTCTCAGGCCTTCTTCCCTCTTTAACCGCCTGGTTTCTGTGCTGGCTACCTTTGACATTGTTCCTGCTACCGGTAACTTTAGAGAGGAAATTCTTAAATCTGCCTATTCAGGTTTTCTGTTGGGTCCTTGTTCCCCTAATATTGCGATCCTAGCCCCAGAGGCCATTGTAATCTTTCCATCTCCTCAGATTCTGTCTGTGAATGCTGGCAGGAAACTCCATTAGATCCCCTTCTTAAAGCTTCTACCAATCCTAAAATCTTAAGTGACTACCATTCAATTTCACGCTTGGCTTTTCCAGTCGAGATCCCCGAAAAAGGCTTTAGCAAGCAACTTTCTCCATACCTTGAAGCCAACTGTCTTTAGAAAAAAAAAAGTGTAATTTGTTTTATAATTCTGACAACAAAACAATAACATACATAATAGGACAGCCGCAAAGCACTAGTTCGACAGTATTAGGTACAATTCCCACAAGGTCACCCTTTGCTCCAGATTCACTTTTTAGTTCACAAATGTCCATTATCAATGTTCCAGTTTCTTCCTTCCTGAAGTCAAGTGTGGCCGATTCTCCTCCCAGCCACCCCTTATTTTCTCAAGTTGTTTCATACATCCTCGTGCTCTATGGATTTCTTTTTCCATCACTTTACAAAAGTCCTTTTCTGTTTACCAGTTAGTGTGTGGGGAAGGCCCCCGAATCCCCCCTCTGCACAGTACCTAGTTATGCGATCGTGTAGTCCATATTTATCAGCTGTTTTACTATCTGGTGTGGTCAGTTGTGTCCCACACCACCAGGATTGCCAGCGTAGGCTTCAATTCCCACGGTACCCCTGTTGCTTCTTCCAGTGATGTTGCTATCATCTCCCAGTATGTTTTAATGTGGGGGCAACTCCAGAGTGTGTGCCAAAAGGTGCCCTCCAAACCACACCCTCTAAGGCGATCCGCACTGTCTGTTCTTTCTATCTTATGCAGGAAGGTGCACCTGTAGTACACCCTTTGTAGATTCTTTATCTGAATCAATCTAACTGGCCTTTATTGCTACCTTTGCGGGGAATTCCAGCGCTTCCTGCCAGTCTTTCTCCTCCAGGTCTCCTAGGTCCTGTTCCCACTTACCTTCAGGGTCGTTAGAGTGGGCTTGGTGTTTCTCATTATTGTACCGTATGGTAGAGTCCAGTTTCGTATCCACCCGCCTGTCGAGGAGTCTAGCATGTTGCTTCCTCCTGTGATATTGCTAGTATGTTTCAATATGGGGGCAACTCCAGAGTGTGTGCCAGAAGGCGAGAGAAAGGGACCACCCCTTTGCATCCCACACATCCGCCAAGTTAGATAAACCAATTGCATCCCAACCAGAAAACCCCTGCAGTGCTGTCACTGGTCGAAGTCTGGAGCCCTCTCACAGAGGTGTTTTGGGAGTTAGTGCTGACAGCCCAGTTCCTTAGTTTAATTTTGTATATATTCACTACCGGGGGCACATTGTAGGTGACAATTGACCTCTGTGTGGTGTGTTTAAATAGCTCTTCCTTCTCATTTCCACCCTATTGCGTGTAAACGCCGGGTTTTCCAAGTCTACATACCCCAAATCCGTTTCCACACTCGTGCTACCTCATAGTATTTACGTTCATTGGCCAGGACAAACCCCCCTCGATTTTGACTGTTAAAAACCCTCAAGGCTTTCCGGGGTGGTCCTCCCGCCCAGAGCAAAGTCCAGACCAGTGGGTCTAGCCTAATAAAAATCCCTCCTTGATCTTGTATGGCCTGTTTTGGAGAATATATATCCATCTCAGGAGCGCAACCATCTTTCACATTGCAGCTTTGCCCAACAACGAGATTAGCAGTGAATGTCAATGCTTCACATCAGTTCTAATCTCTTAAACTGGGGTTCGAGGATGGCCTCATAGTATTTATCTGAAGTTTGCGTTATCCAGAGCCCATTGTATTTGAATTGGACTGTCTCCAACCTTAATGGTAGGGAAAGTATGCCCTCCCACTGGTCCCCCCACCCAATCGGGAACAAAAAAGACTTGTCCCAATTGATGGCAAGTCCAGAGTGCTCCCTGAATATGTGGAATATCTCTCCCAGTCTATTAAGTGATTGGCTGGTAATAGTCCGATATAGTCAAATATAATCTGCGTATTGTGAGATGATTTTACCTACGGCCACCGCCACACCTGTGCATCTACCCATACCCACACCGCCAAGACCTCTATAGCCAGCCCGAACAACATTGGTGAAAGCGAGCAACTGTGCCTTGGGCGCGTGCGTTTGGTGAATTCCCTTCACATGTGGCCATTAACCCTCCCTGTTGGCTTAGGTCGGTCTTATAGAAGCCTGACCCATCTAATAAATCATGGGCCAAATCCCATTTTGGCCATAACCCCGAAGAGTTAGATCTATTTGACTGAATTGAATGCCTTGTTTGCATCCATGGAGTTAGTCTCTTTCCCCATGGATGAGCTATGGGCAGTCACCAGGTTATTATGCACTCTCCAATGCTCAGGTATAAACCTGTTTTGATCTGGGTGTACCAGCTCCTGCATTACACCCTTCAGTTTATTCGCTAAGAGTTTTGCCAGTATGTTCACATCTGCATTCAGCAGTGATATGGGTCTATACGAGTGGGTTCGCCTTCCTTCGGAATCAATATAACTTTTGTGGCGTTCATAACATCCGATAGTTTCCTGTCATGAAATGGCTTCTTGTATGCCACATGGAATGGAGCCACCACCCTCCTTATTTTATTAAACAGTTCTATTGGGAAGCCATTTGGACTCTGGGCTTTACCGGATTGCATTTAGCTCATCACAGTGGATACATCATCTATCGTATTGTCTTTCTCTAGATCTGCCACTCTGTCCCCTCCTAGCCATCTCATAGGGAAGTTTTTTTTACAAAGTCTATCCCCTCCTGTTGGAGGGCACACAAATGAGATGCATAAAAGGATTCCACATACCTGGCAAACTCTTCTGCAATCTTGCCACTACCTCTCACTTCTTCTCCAGAGTCTGTCTTCACTTATCTGACCACCATTCTCTCCCTTTCCCTGCTCCTCAGCCATGGTAACAATTTACCTGTTTTATTCCCCCCTTCGTATATGCGCTTTTTTTACACTAAGTAGGATGTTCATACCCTGTATTTAGCCACCAACGGGTATTCCGTCCACCTTTTTGAGTTCCATGGCTGTTTTGTCTGAGTGGGTCAGGTTGCCTGGGTAGTCCCTCTCTAACTTGCATAGTTCATCTCACAAGGTGGATAAACTGACACGTCTTCCCCTTTTGGCCACCATTTTCCCCAACAATGATGATGCCTTTAATCATTGCCTTGTACGCATCCCACTCTACCACAGGGCTCCTCACTGAGGTCATGTTTCCCTAAACTAGCATTTAGTTGCTGTGGGAAGCTGACTTAGTATATGGTGCACACTTATGTAAGTGGGCACCCTGCACTAATCCAGACAACCCTTATGGTAATTTTAGTGGTCTTGGACGACTTTAGAAAGCGCCCCAAGTGTTACGATCCTCATTACCGGTCCGCTGTCAGACGCTCAGAGCATTGAGTGGAACTACAAATCCCGGCATGCCCAGCACTTCCGGGACAAGCGAGGTGCTTTCAGTTTGGGCGGGATTAAAAGGGCAGCTGGCGCGCTGGCTGAGCGCAGGATTTCATTTGTTGTGAGAGCGACTCCGGTTCACGTTATCCTCAAAGGGATGGGTAAGGGGGCCTCAGCACTAGTACTTCATTTACCTATGGCCAATTCTGCTGTGCACTGTTAGTTCCGGTTCGAGTGGGTGCGGAAACCGCCGAGCCGGTTTTGTTTAGGTCTTTTGCTGGATGTATTGAAGGGCGAAGGAACATAATGTGTGTGTACGCTGATGCTGGAGATAACTTTTGGAGTTCTGCTGTTTAATCGCAAAAGGCACTAATATCAATTGGGGGTTGCTGTCAATTTTGGAAGTGGCAAAGCCTGGGTAAACTCTTTTACCTAACCTTGAGGCTAATACTTTGGAACTTACTTGGATCCTGATTACTTTCATTTTCCTGCTCATTCTCAGCTCTTGAGTTATTGGGAAAGGCTCTTGAATCTGGAATTGTAGGCCGTATATAAATAGCTTCAAGATAGTAATTGTACGTTCTTCTGTTTCCTGGTCTCCTTTCCTGCTGTTCTCTTCCTATCCGTCCCTCACTTGATCATATCAAAATTCTTGACTATTATAGCCTTAGGAATTGAGACTATCAAGAAATGGACCCAATTGTGCATCGCTTCAATACCGAGGTACAGGACTGCAGATGACACTAAGTGGTAGCTGTGGAGAGCAGCCTTCAGGCTTAGTCCAGAAGGAGTGTAAAGCAGCTTGTTTTAACAGAACATAATGTTATTTGTATAGACTAATTGAAAAAGAACCACACAGTGTAATTATAAAAATATGTATTTATTATGACATTCACTAACACATACAGATACGTCCTACCCAGAGATATACACAGTACACACAATACTTTGCAACAAAAACAGATAAGTAGCACGAATACACAGTGGTCGCCAGGGGGGGACCAAACCATATACTAAAATAGTGGTATGCAAATCAAGACTCAAGTCAAGACTATACTCAGAAGGGGGAGGAGCTTCACGCGTATCCAAAATGGACGTGTGAGCACAGGGCTCCCGAGACCCTCTCCGCCTCCCGCAACTATCCTGTAACGTATCCTGATTTGGTTGACGGGTACTTTTAGCTGATGCCCTGCTGACAAGACATCCTTTTTCGAAATTCAGTTTGGCCGCCGAGAACCGGACTTGCTGCACTTTGAAATTCGGGGCCTACACCGAAGACTAACCACGCATTTGAGTTCCCGAGGTACCCATGTGGCATTTGAGCAACAACAACAGGTGATGCGACACGTCCACTGCCCCTGTGGTACTTTTGGTTTCGCTTTTGGTCATTGTTGACGGCGATTTGCTGCCGATCGTCACGGCTGACCCGATTCTTGCTGCCAGCCCTACGATTGTTCTCCACCCTCATCCTTTTGCCTCTACAAGTCTGGTGCGCAGGGAACCATTCTGACCAGATCCCAAAGGCTCCGTCAGAGCTCGTCCCTCATCATGGCGGGCAAGGCGGATACCGAGAGGCGTACGACTAGAGGCACATACCGAGGAGGGGTTGCACAATCCCATACCATAGATCTATTTACCCGCCCGAAAGGATCCCCTGGTTGTGCGAGTAAGGTCTTCCAGGAGACTGGAGTTGTCTCTCCTACAACTGAGGAGCCGACATTGAAGGACGTTATGGGCGCCATCGCAAGTGTTCAGACATCTATGGGCAAGCAATATGAAACCCTGGCTGGTAAGATAGACACAGTAGCGATCGAAGTCAACCTCATCAGGATGGACTTGGGGAAAACTAATGAGTGAGTCAAGTCCCTGGACATCAGGATCGCAAGCCTCACTACGGATGTCTCGGATCTACAGACCGAAGTCCGCAATCTCGAAACGTCTAATGACTTGTTTGCCCGTCGGCTGGATGATTTAGAGAGCCGGGCCAGACGCAACAACGTCAGCATTGTAGGTGTCCCAGAGAATTCTGCAGACTTATCCACAGATCTTCTGGTGGAGGACCTTGTTCTGAATAACTTAGCACCAAAGGGCCTCAGTAACTTTTTCACGGTGGATCGTGCCCACAGAGTCCCCGGCGGGAAGCCCAAACTGGGAGCCGCTTCGAGTCCTATAATAGCCAGGATCTTTAATTTCCGGGACAGAGATGCTATCCTTCAGGCATCGCGCACCACTGGTCCAACCAAATTTGAAAATGCGTCGATCAGTTTCTATCCGGGCTTTACACAAGCGGTGCAGAAACAACTTATGAGCTTCACGGGGGTGAAAAGGCGACTCAGGGACATGGGACTGAAATATGCCATGCTCTTCCCGGCCCGCCTGAGGATTGAACATGAGGAACGTGCGCTCTTTTTTGACCGCCTAGAGGTGGTTAGTGACTGGCTGGACACTCTGCCGACACATCGTACCAGCCCGGAAAGACCTAGGGGTGCTGAAGGAGGCTTGGAAGAGCAGGAGTAGTGAGTCTGTACCGGCGGGCCAACTTTCTGAACTTACGGCAGTGGCTCTATGACTGTTCTGTATATATAGTGTGCATACCCGGGGGTGGGGGGGAATCGGGACTCTTCCTCCTCTGGGGGCTTTTTTCTCTCTTTTTGTAGGTTAGTTCTATGGGGCGACAGGCACACTGCAAGTTGGGGTGGTTTGGTTTACCGCAGGGGTGCAGTGTGGGGGGTGTGTTTTTGAGGGTTCTTTTGGGGGTGGTGGGGGGTCTTTAATCTTTTGTCTGTGTCGAGGCTGCGCTTTGTTGCATATCATGTCTTTTGTGCCTGTTTCTTGGCGGGGGGCAGGGTGTTTCTTTCTGTGGTGGGGGGTAGGGGGCTGAGGGTACTGAGCTGGAACGTTAATGGTCTGGGCGATAGGATAAAGCGGGGGATAATTTTGCAATACTTGAAGCGTTGCTCCCCGAATGTGGTCTTTCTTCAGGAGACGCATCTCATAGGGAATACGTGCCATGCACTGAATAGACGGGGCTACCGCCTGGCGGCTCATTCTGGATTCACCACTGGGTCGAGGGGGGCGGGTATCTTGGTCAGGAACTCCCTCCCCCTAGAGATAGATGACACCGTGCTGGATGATAGAGGCCGATACGCGGCTATTACGGGCCGATGGGAGGGGAGGACGGTTTCCATTTTGTTTGTGTATGTCCCGCCCGGCCTGCAGTCCACTACATTTTCTGATTTGGGTAAGGTGATCCTGGGGTTCCCTGAGGGCATGTTGGTTGTGGGTGGTGACTTTAATTCGGTTGTGAGTGGAGAGGAGGATCGTAGCCCCCCCAGACTCCTTCCGTCATCGCAACTATGGCTGGGCAATTTTTTGAACGCTCTGGGTCTAGTGGATTGTTGGAGGCAATTACACCCCGGACAGTCCCAATATACTTTCTACTCGGGAGCTCATGGGAGTCTCTCGAGACTTGATTATATCCTCTTACCAACAGTGCAGTTGGTCTCTGTCAGGGAAATTAGGCATTTAGCTAGGGGGATCTCGGACCACTCTCCAATCTGGCTCACCATTGATGTACAGTTGGGGGCCGGGGGCCGGGTTTCTCCGATTAACCCCTGGCACCTTCGTAACCCTAAAATTAGAACCGAGGTGGTCAAGAGTATGGATTACTACTTTGCCGAGAATGAGGGTTCGGTGTCCTCCCCATCTCCTTGTGGGAGGCTTATAAGACTGTGATTCGTGGTCAGGCTCTGTCTTTGATTGCTAGTGAGAGGAAGCGTAGGAATGCGGAAGTGGTGGGTCTGGAAAACGAAATCACCGGGTTGGAGGAGGAGATGGAGTCTGGGGTTACGCCCGAGGGAATACATTCTTTGGCCCTTAAACAGTCTGACTATAGAGCTCTGGTGACTGACGCGGCCAAGGCAATGAATCGTGAGCAACAGGGGCGTTTGTATGATGTTGGTGATAAAGCAGGAAAGCTGACTGCGTGGTTGGACAAAAGAGACAGATTGAATCGGGTGGTGCCCGTTGCTGAAAAAGTGGATGGCACGTAAGTGGTGGACCCGGTTGAGATAGTTGAGGTCTTCACCCAGCACTTCCAGAAGGTTTACACGCCGGTCTCGGATAGGCCGGAGGAGGATTCGCGTTTGTTGCTTCGGGATATTGTGTTGCCTAGCCTGTCGGAATCGGAAAAGGAGCTTATGGAGGCGGAGTTTTCCAACGATGAAATAGCGCTCGCTATCCGTTCTCTTCGCTCAGGGGAGGCCTCAGACCCGAATGGTATCCCGGTTGAGCTGTACAAGCTGTGCCCTGATAAAATGGCGCCTCATCTTCGGCGGATGTTTTCGGCATCGCAAGATCTTGGATCCCTTCCCCGGGACTAGAGACTGGCGTCCATTGTGGTCATCCACAAAGATGGCAAACCCCGCGAACAATGTTCATCGTACCGGCCGATTTCGCTTCTGAATGTGGAGCCCAAGATCCTAGCGAAGCTGTTGGCGAACCGGCTGATTACGGTGATTAGCGACTTGGTGCACCCGGACCAATCTGGATTCATTCCCCATCGAAACACCGCTCTTAATCTTCGCCGTCTTCACGGTGTCTTGGCAAGGGCGGGGTCTCTTGGTGAGCCGGCCATCTTGGTTTCACTTGATGCCTCGATGGCCTTCGACACGGTGGAATGGCCGTATCTATGGGCGCCCCTTGCCAAATTTGGCTTTGGCCCTAATTTTATCGGGTGGGTTAGGCTTCTATATGAGCAACCGTTGGCCCAGGTGGTGGTCAATGACAGGGTCTCGGAACCCTTTGTTCTAGGACGCGGCACGTGGCAGGGATGCCCTTTGTCGCCACTTCTTTTTGCGCTTGCCCTTGAAACCCTTGCCGCGTGGCTCCGATGGGAGCCTTCGCTCAAGGGCATTCGATGGTCCCCTGCCTTTCAGAGTCTGTGGGAGCTCAGGATCAGCAGACCGGTCAGCTTCGTTGTGGTGCCTGCATATGCAGGGAAGTGATTCCTTCACTTCAAGGGAGATCCCTTCAGGTGTCTTTGATGTAGACTGGCCTTGGAAGATTCCTGTATGGAGCATGCACACAGACATTGCAGCAGACTTGCAGGACGAATAGACCAGGAGCAGCAAGAGTCTTCCCAGTTGCAGACTCAAAGCCCAGAGTATGCTCAAGCGAAGTCCAGAGTGCCCAGACAGTCGAAGAAGAAGTGGTGTCTTGAAATTAATCTTGTCCTATGACTAATCTAGAGACCCACCTACAGGTAAGCCCTTAAGTACCCTAAGGAAAGGGTTTGGGCGATTCAGGGTTCCCTCCCAGGGGAGGGATCGGACAGTGGGGAGGATACTCCCATGTCCTTTGTCCAGTTCCGCTCCAGAGCGGGAGCCAATGGCTACCAGAGCTGGTTTGAACTGGACTATGCAAGGAGTGCACCAAATGTGCCCCTCAAGCAAACTGAGTGGTGCTGGCAAGCGCTCCCAACCAGCCCCAATTCATTAAACCCTGTCTGGGAGGTGGTCACACCTCCCTGTGACAGGAAACCTATTGTTCTGCCTTCCCCTGCTCGAACTGGCTCAGCAGCAGGAGGGCAGAATAGTGTCTCTGGTCGGCAGCAGCCATGTTGTTGCTGTGCGGGTCTAGAAGACTAGTACCAGGAGCACTGAGGGTCTACCGGGGGAGCGTTACAGTGCATGGAATCATACCTCCCATACCGGTTACGGTGTGAGAGTATAATTCCAACATGTTTTATACCAAAAATGACAGGGTTCGTTACAGCCAACTTAGAGATGGTCATCCCGTAATGACGCACAGCCACTCTATGTATTGTAATGGCTGATGCACTTGCAAACCGGGAGAATGGACTCCGTAGGCTGCAGCGGTGTCTTGCTCATGCCGGGGCACCCTCACACTTGGAACCGAGTAATCTGCCTTCAGGGTTGAAATGCCTGCTTAAGGGGTGACTTATAGGTTTTAAGTGCTATGACCTTAGATATAGGGAAACCTAAATCTGTTATAAGTGGTACTAGCACCAGCTTACACATGCTGCAATGAGAGGCCTGTAGTTACAGTATCGCTCCCCTTCAACTAAAGGGAGTTTCCACGAAAGAGTCTAAACCCTGGTTCACTGACCTTCTTAACGATGATAGACGTTCTCTCAGAACCTCGGAACACATCTGGAGATCGGTCCCTTCCACCAAACACCTCAAGATTCTAAGAAAAAAGAGAAATGCATACTATAGAAAAATCAAGTGCTCTAAATCAGACTTCTTCAGCCATCAACTAGATCAAGCAAGAAACCGTCCAAAAAAACTGTTCGATCTAATCAAAACCCAATCTAAAGACGCACATCAACTACCACAAGACTTAGTCGTCCCCAACCCACATGTGAAGAATTCTCTACCTTCTTTAATCTAAAGACTGACAACATCAAGAAAGATCTCCTCAATGACCTAATCTCACACTCTAGTCCTCACAACACAAGCCTACCACTGCTCCCAACTGCGTCACAGCACATCCCCTCAAAGTTTGTTCTAAAAAACGACTCTGCATGGTCGTCCTTTGATACCTATTCGGAAGAAGCTATTGGCAGGATTCTCAAGGTCCTGAAGCATGCCAATCACCTCACTGACCCCCTCTCCGCAAACACGGTTAAAGACTTCACCCCCCTTGCTCCTTCCTCTCTGGACCAAGATCATTAACAGTTCACTCCTAAAAGGCTGCATCCCTGACACCCTCAAGGTGGGTCAGGTATCACCCATCATAAAGAAACCCACAGCAGACCCCACAGACCTAAACAACTACCGCCCCATCTCCAATATTCCGACTTTGGCTAAACTTCTGGAAAAATGTGTTCACCACCAACTCACAAAACATATTGACCACCTCAACCTGCTTTACAAACACCAATCAGGCTTCTGTGCAGGCCATAGCACGGAATCAGCCATGACCCACATAATTGATGATGCACTACAAATACTTGATCAGAACGGCTCATGCCTTCTCATCCTGCTAGATCACTCCTCAGCCTTAGATACGGTCAAACACGAGAGCTTGATAGATCTGCTGAACCACAGAATGGGTTTATCAGGGTCAGTGCTTAACTGGATTACCTCTTTTCTGCAAAACCGGACTAAAAAATTCAAGATCAGCAATACCCTGTCCAAACCCGTTCCAGTTACGTTGGGAGTCCCTCAAGGATCTTCGCTATCCCCGACTTTATTTAACCTATTCATGGAACCACTCACTGATCTTCTTCAAGCATCTAACATGCAATTCCACATGCACGCAGAGGATACCCAACTATACCTAAAGATCCACTCCCCTGAAGACATTCAATTGCTCAATTCAACGCTTAAGAACACCCGGACATGGTTGGCAGAGAACCATCTCAAACTGAACGCTCTAAAAAAGGAATTCCTACTAATTGCTCCACCGGCCAAAACCCCTATAATAAACGAATGGGTCAAACATCTCACTGCGCTCAGTGTTCAACCAACCATTGTCGACTCAGCAAAATCATTAGGTATACCACTTGACTGCAACCTAAATGTGCAGAAACACATTAGCATCGCCACTAAGGGAGCTACTTTCCAGATAAATACACTGAGGAAGCTGAAACCCTTCCTGCCCATAAATGATTTCCAGATGGCAGTTCAAGCTCTAGTTATCCCGCGGGTTGACTATGGAAGTGTCTCTCTTTGTGGCCTCCCCAAAGCTACTACAGCCCCCCTAAGAGCTTCTATCAATGCTGCAGCGAGACTCATCACTGGCTCGAAAAGAAGGTCCCACATCTCCCCAGACCTCAAATCCTTAAACTGGCTACCATTGGAAGCCAGAATTCATCTGAAAATAGAATGCATGACTCATACGGCCGTACATCACAATACACCCAGCTATCTCACACAGAAATTGACAATATCTGGTGGCATGAGATCCACTCGAAATGCAGATAACCTAATACTGAAGCCACAAAGATTCAACAAGCAGAAAACTTATAAACGATCCTTCTCAGGAATGGCGCCGAGGATATGGAATGCTCTCCCCCCTGAAACAAGACTGAACCCCTCCACTACATTCTTCAAAAAGGAAGTAAAAGCGATTCTTATGACTAAATTCACCTGAACACAGACTTCGGATATTTTGTGATCAATCGTACCCGTTCCTTATGCCCGATTCTGACAAGGGTCCAACTTGTCAACCCAATCATGATACTTGACAGTGGCATGACGCAACTGGACTCAAATGCTTTCGATCTTTATTGCTTTGCTCTATGTCGCTCAACTTGTTATGTAACTTGTTAGGTTTTTGTTCTACTAGCTTTCTTGTCCTATACAATTTTCTTTGTCTAATGTAAAGCGCTCTGATATCCGCAAGGATCTTGTTCGTGCTCTATAAAACTTTTCAAATAAACAAATATGGAAATTTTGCGGCATAAATATGGAAATTTTGCGGCATTTTTGAGGCACTTTATTTTACTCATCATTCATTCTCAGCCTTAAATCAATGGAAACTGTTTTAGCAGAGTATTCCGCTTCGAAATAGGCAACCTGGGATATGGAACAGAGGAAGCAGCCCAAAGGTGAAGGCTGTTATCCCTTGGAAATGCAATCCTCTATTTGCTTTAGTATAGGTTCTGAGAAGCCCATAAAAGATGGGCTGGTAGCATCCCATGGGAAATGGTATTCCAGAACCTACTTTAGTGAAATTACATTTTAGCCTAAGATCACACAATTTCAGCTTGGAAGCCACAATTTTATCCAGATTTTCTGGTTTCACTCTGTAGTGCGCTGAGAGGACCCTGGGCAGTGAGTCAGTGACTCCTTTGGGGTGGGACCAGGGGCCCTGGTATGCGGTGAGAGGCCCCCTGACCGCCCTTGCAGTGTGACCTTCCTGATTCCGGCTTGCAGGGTTAACTGATCTGTTACTGTTTGTCTTCGAAGATCATTGCACCCCACAGGCTCGTGCCTGTTTTGCTACCTCCGCCCTTCATGACGCAACAAGGTAGGTTTTGTGGCATGAATATTTCTTCCTAAGTTGGTCTCATTGGAGAATGAAGCACTGTGTAGAGGCATTCAAGGACATAATCCTAGGAACAAACATAGCCAGACAATTGGGTATCCTGAAAACTCCCTGAGGCCATTGTGCTATCTTCAAAAAAAGATCCTTTCACATGAATAAACCTTTTTTTGTGGAATAAGACTCAGTGGTGCTGGCCGCGATCCACGCTAATCTTGGGGGAAAGAGAGAAATAACGGAAGGAGAGCTCTGTTATTTGGGCACGAGGGCTCGAGCCAGACGATATGGAGAGGGTACAGACAGGGCAGAACCTTGGCACGCTTACTATGCCACTCATGGACCAAGTCTAACGTTATTGCCCCAGGAAGACTACACTTCTGCACATGATGCTGAGGAGATTTTCAACTAGTCTCTCCCCTATATACTGACTTTTACCAATCTAAGTCTGACCTCAGGCAGGCACACATCACCTTCCGTTTTGCCACTATTGGTGAGGGGGCTCACTGTCATTATCTTGACAAGCCCATATCGATTGAGGAGATTGTACAGGTGAATCGGAGCCTTCCCTCTGGCAAGGCCCCGAGGGCAAGTGGTTTGATTGTGAAATTCTGGCTCCTCAACTTCTAGCTGTCTGTGAGGAATCCAGGGAAACGGTCTGTCTGTCTCCCCATGCACTACAAGAAGCACCAATGGTGACAATTTTGAAGCCTGATAACCCCTCCCCCCATCAGCTGTGATCATTATCATCCTCTCTCAATAATTAAAATAGACAATACCATTTTGACTAAACTGTTAATGAACAGAATTATTTCATTAATTCCTAAACTAAGCCATCTGGATCAATCGGGATTCATCCCAGGGCTCTACCACTCATACACCCCACGAACTATATTCACTGTCTGGCACTAGATAAACCCTGATTTAGACAGTGTGGTGTATTGCTTGACACCACCAAAACTTTTTATTCACTTAAATAGTGCAACCTTTTCAGGGTATTGGAGTGCACAGGCTTCAGCAGGTGAGGGTGATCTATAACCAGCCTGCTGTGCAAATTAGAATAAAAGGGCATGCTTCCTCAACTATTGGCATTACTCAGGAAGCAAGGCAGGGTTCCTATTGGTACCCACACTATTTGCTTTAGCCATGGAATTCCTAGTGGCTTGGCTCCATCAACATTACTCAGCTCCATCAACATCACTCAGAAAGGGGATATGACATCATGGCTCAAGCACTCGTGGTGTCATTTTACACTGATGTGTGACGCTGTATATCTGAGACCTCATCTGCTATCAGAAAATCGCTCAAGGTTCAGTTACTTATCAGGTATCACTATTATTTGGACATAGTCATTTATATTCCACTTCATTGCTGCTGCAGCTAAATGCACTCTGGCCTACCTTGTTAAATGGTGCACATCCTCAGTGACAGACCTTGGGATATGGATGAGCAGAGATATAGAAACCCTGTCACAAAAGTGCCATTTTTGGGGGCACTTTTGTAAAAATCACGGCATTCTTTAAAAAGTGCAGATTTCGCAGGCACTTTTGCAAAAATCGCGGCATTTTTACAAAAGTGCTGATTTCTCTGCAAATCGCGAAATCCTGGAGGGTCTGCATAATGCTTGCTTCAGCCAGTGGGGGGACTCCTGGTGTCCTTATGCCCTAGGTACCTCAGTACCATATAATAGGGACTTGTAAGGGTACACCAGTATTCCATCTGGGGTGTACTGAAGTATTTACCATAACCAATTTAGGGGAGAAAGCACAGAGACCGGGGTCCTGATTAGCAGGATCCCAGTCAGAGTAGTCAGAAGCAGCATGGTGGGGGTGTCCATAAAAGCAGATCCTACTTTCCTACAGTTGCTTTATCTAGCCGCTTAAGTTACTGTCAACAGGATGCCAGGATTCCATTTTTCAGTATCCTTTTTGTTTGGGTGCTTTAATGGTGAATGTTGCAACAGGAAGGAGTGGTCACTAAGACCCCAGGCCAGATATGTTCTATCTCTAAACCAGTGGTGTGAGTCAGTTTAGTTCAATTTCTTTCTTCAGAAGGTTCACCTTTCCATAAAAGTACATGCATATAAAACAATCATCATTACATCATATTAAGAGCATAGGTACATTTTCGTATTACTATAAATCAGATAAGAGCATAACTATACATGACATTTTGTATTAAAAACAAGGATTAAAAACACAGAATATCAGCAGATTGTTATAATAATAAAATGCCAAATGCCCTCACCACATGTCTTAGAAATTAGCCTACATGTAATCATGTTTCACTGTCAGACAGTTAGAGAATTGATAAAAACATTGCTCCACTCTGTCTAATATAGCGGTATCTTCTTCTCAAAAGTGAGAGCAGTAATAGCCTTGTATACAATCCATAAAATGTACAAAACAGTAAAAAGTGTATCATGGTTTGGCCTGACTTATTATTGCATGGGCAAGGAATAGCAGCAAGGTTCGATTGGTAAACAGAAGGAAAACACAGTAAGTTTTTAACCGTATCAGCACAAAACCTAAATAGCAGGGAACGCTCCCATCTCCCACAAGGCTATTCTAAATAAACGGGTGGTAGAACCGAGATACTCTGGGACATATATTAGGTTATCAATGGTTTCCCAACTACACTTTTAAGACTACTTTCGCGTGCTGAGTTATGTACACATTGCAAGAGCAGCCCAAAGTAAAACAACTGTTTGTTTTTTGTATATGTAAAATTTATTTTCAATAAAAATATTTTGAAATAAAAAAATAAAAAAAAAGCAGGGCATAAATCTCTCATTGTAAAAGCTCGCTCCATTCCAATTTTCCCAAATAACAATTTTAATATATGCCAACCACGGAATTCGGAGGCCATTATCACAGGAGATGCAGTCATTTATTATTTCTCTTGTAAGTGATGCCTGCTCATTGCTCCAAATAGATAACCAAAGTAGCAATGCCCTAACTCTGATAAAATTGTTTATGTATGGCAAATTTAACTATTCAGGACAAATGACATGGGGGAAGAAAGTGGTACGCCCTCTGACTGTATGGTTACGCAGTTTGCACCCCTCTAAATAGCGGAACCATAGGTGGCAATTAGGACGCATTGGGACTTATATATTTGCAACATCACTTTCAGCTGCCCCGCCACGTGGTTGAGGAAGGAAAAGTAATGATCCAAATGGCTTTGAGAATAACAGTCTACGACGTGCGATATTAGGTGACCCAGCTCCATAGGCCAAAAAACATAACTCCTAAGTATGGGTAGCTTTTGACACTTGTTAAAGTTATTTCCAACTTGCATAGTGGTGTGAGTCATCTGTAGTGAAATGGTAGTCCATTTGTGAGTGCATATTGTGTGCACACAAGAGGAGTATCCTCTTTCCGAGGGGAGTAGAGCTCTCCACACATCACTCAAGCCTAGAGCCTGTGTGAAGCTTGCCAGTTTCCCTCAGGTTGCTTCCCCTTCCACCTTTGCAAACTTGTATCTAGCACTAGGTTAAAATCTCCACCCAGCAGTGTCTATCTGAAGACGCGAATGGGCAAGTATTTTGGCTAATAGGATGTCTCACCTTCGTATTCACCCAGGATTGCAATGTAGCAACCTTGTATGTCTTCCCTGATGAGTTTCATGTGGAACAGGAGGGTTTTCATCATCAGTATCATTCTCCCTCGATATCCTGAGGTGTATTGAGCATACCCAGTCAGCCTGTTCCTCCCTTGCCCAGTGCTGCAGTGTTGCAAGTCAATGAGGTGTGTCTCTTGCAGCTACGCAATATCTGGTTTGATTCTATTGAGGGCCCTCTGCACTAAACTTCGTTTAACTTTTTTCCCCCAGGCCATTCACATTCCATGATATTACCGCCAATGAGTGTGTGTGTGTGTCATGGTGGAAACAGACGACCCCCCCATAATGTGGTTTTGCTTGCCCAGTGAGGCATTTGTGACTGACCCCTTCAATTGCGGGTGTATTTGTTGTTGTAAACTTCACTCAAACTAACCCCCACCCTACTTCGCCGCGCAATGATTTTAAAACTATGCCCCTCCCCCCAATTCACGGTATGTGTGGATCCCAAACCTAAACATTATAACTAACTTATGCAATCTTCGCTGGGACTCGTCTGTCCCCCTCCTGTGTGTTGCTGTTCCCTCAACAATGTTCCTCAAGGAATAGCCCCTTTGGTAAGAGCCGTGTGCCAGTATCTGCCCCTTTCCCACTCGTTCGAGGCCTTGTTCTTCCTTAGCAGACCCTGCCAGCGATCATGATCTGCACCACCACAGGTGGTCCGATGTCATGGACGTTACCAGCATCATGTGGTCATCCTCCATCTCATGCTCAGTTTCTGTATGCTCTTATCCACTGCCTTCGCCCCCCCTCCCCCCAGGATCAAGGGCCCTCCACCTGTTAGTGCTGAGAGCATCTGTGTAGTGCTGCAGCTCCTTGACTGTTTGTTCCTGCGCTGCCTTCATTTGTGCCTTCGTTGGTGAGGATGTATTATTTTTCCCTTTAGTAGTCCTCTGCCTCCTTGGTGCAGGTTTCCATCCTCCACTGCGCTCTCCCTCAGTGGTGGGTCCGACCATAGCCTTCGGTGTTTAAGCCAGGACCAAGCATCCTGCGTAGTTGGGAAGAAGTGATCCTTTCCCTGGTGTTCCACTCTCAGCTTGGACAGATCAAGGATTGAATATCGGAGTCCTTTTTGTCTCAGCACTCTTGAGAGGCACATTTGTACCTCGCTGTCTTTGGACCAGTCTTACATAGTCTGGGTATGAATGTACTTAATATCCATCTATAGACCTGGGGCCATGTTTTCTTGCTACCTGAAGAATAACATCCCCATCCCTGAAGTTCATGAGTCTCACAATGATGCGCCACAGGGGCGGCCTTGGCTGCCGTGGGTAGGGCGGAACTCTATGGGCCTGTCCTACAGAGAAGAACCGGAAGGACTTACCTCGTGGAGAAGTATGGCTCACCGGTTAGAGGAGGCAGACGCGGACGCAGAGGTCAGACCCGGGACCAGGGTTCAATCCCCGATGCGGCAAGGTCTTGAGCTCAAAATGTCCACGGACTCGACAATTCTCGCCTCGGTGCCTACTCGAGTCATGGGTTCACACTCTGCTACTCTGGGCAATAGCTTGCTTAATCTCCACTACGGCCCCACTGCGATGGGATGCCTGGCTTTCACCTTGGGGATGCCCAGTAGGGGTTATCTTGCAGGGAAAAGCCAGGATGGGTTCCCAAAGCAAGCGCCTTGAGACCTTACGGTGAAAGGCGCTATATAAGAACGTATGATTTACGATTTAAAACAGCCTTGTCCAGCCATTCCTTCACAAAGAACTCAGTATTTGGTCCCTGTGATTTCTCCGGCACCCCTACAATTCTGACATTGTGGCGGCGGGACCTTCCTTCTGCATCCTTCAATCTATTTGCCATTTATTTAAGCTGCTTTGCAATCCAGCGCACGTCCTGGTGAGCTCTTGCTCTTGCAGCAATGTGGTGCCTAGCTGGTCCTCTGATTCCTTTACCCGTCCAGTTAACTTCCTGTGATCATCCCTCAGGAGCACCACCTCACTCACCACTGCTGCTATTTGTGTCTCCAGGGACAGTTTAGTGTCCTTTATTGTTTGTAAAATGATAGCCCTGGGTGCTGCCAGCATTGTTCTGTCTTCTGCCAGCCCGGAGTCCTATGTCCCTAGGCCACTAGCCGCTCCACTGAATGGGTCTCTCTCGACTGTCAGAGATGTACCATGGTCTGTCAGGCACTCTCCCTCAGTTCCTGTGTTGCTCTCACTATTCAGTTTGGTGAGTGTAGCTGATCACTGATCCAATTCCATCCCAGGATACACTTGCAGCACACCAAGCATGCCCCACCCAGTAGTCAATGGGGCAGCACCCTCTCCATTGCAATGGTCAGTTGCAAAGCACATGCCTTTGGGCTCCCTCGTGCTCCTCTCTTGGGCTTTACCTCCTTTCCTTCATCACCCTGCCGGTCTTCCCCAGTTCAGTCCCGCACCCTGCAGCAGGGTTCAAGCCCCTCTTGTCCACATTGAAGGAAGCGACTCATGCATGCCCATGTGAGCCTTGGTCTGCCCAGTCAACACCAACCATGTGCCCAGGAGGAGGCAGGAGCAAAAAGGTGATCTCTCATATAGAGGGGGAGAGGGCTCCACCGCAACTTCCAAGTCAGTCCACAATACAGGCAAGTCCAGCCACTGCATCTACATCTCCCGTCTCCACACTTGACCAGTCCCTTCCCAGGCCTCGCTAACTGTGTCGTCTTCTTGTAGGAGTTATCCCCCTCAGTGCCAGGCCATGCAGATATCACCTAACAAGGAAGTTCAAGTAGTTCTTCGGGGCTGGCATTCATGCACCTTTGCTGCTTACGTGAAAGGGGATGGAAGGGTAGAGGAACCTCACCGGCGGGCTTTCTACTGTCCCTGCGGCCCCCGATACCGCTCAATTTCCACATCACGTCTCAGTCGCTTCTATGCCCTCACAGCAATTCTCGTCTGGCCGGACTCGCTGCCTCTTGCAGTACTGAGCAAGTCTCAGAGGATGTCAGAGGCCCCGCAAGCACAACTCACCACTGCTGTACCGCTCCTGCCTCTTTCCAATCTCCACTGGCTATCTCAGTCATTCCTTCGGCCCTGTGGCCCGGGCCGCAACTCCGACTCCCAGTCTGGTGCGCAGCAGCTCCCGTCGATGCACCACTTCCAGCCCTCACTCAGGTGAGTGTAGGAAATCGGCAGCTCCACGATTTTGTGCCCGTCCGCACCAGGGTCTCTATCCTTCGCTACTGTTATGTTCTGGAGGGTAGGGGAGTGGGTTCAGTCAGCCCCCAGGTCCAATGTGCGGGTTCCAGCCACCAACAGGCCACCCTGGCAGCTATTATGCCCTCCAGCTCGCAGCGATGGGACTGCTTCTACGTGTGGGTAACAAATGCAAAAAGAACAATTGATGGACAGAAAGCAGAACAATGTCATACATTCACCCCAGTACAGAGATCTGGGCCTAAATCCATCATTTGTTTGCTCACCATGCCATTCCAGTTTGGACACAACCATATGCAAATAAGTCTTGATCCTGCACCCAATGGAAACAGTCAAGCCTGAACTGCCAGACCAGGTCCTCCCTGGACTGGAAACAAGCATCCTAGGACCGGTTTTGGGTTTTCACCTCATCAGCCAGGATAGCTTGACTCCAGTGGCATGGAGAGCACAGTACCCACGTTTGGCCATACCCGTCCCACTTGGGTTGACAAATGCAAAAAGAACAATTGATGGACAGAATGCGGAACAATGTCATACATTCACCCCAGTACAGAGATCTGGGCCTAAGTTCAACATTTGTTTGCATAGCACTTTTCACCCTAAGTGGGATGAGTATGCCCAGTCATGTGTCGCTTGCTCATTGTCAGTGGATGTATGATTTATTCAGCATTCCGCCCATCATTTGCTTGTCTACGTGTGGGTGCTATTTTGATGGCCATTTCATCCACAGGCGTTCACTTCTGTTTTGCCTCCACTGACTCTGGCGAGCAAGCAGACACCAAGTCTTTCCCTCACCAGGACCTTGAGACCTCTGAGCTCCAAGGGGCCCGGGAGCACTGAAATGCACGTCCTACAGCATAGGCGCTTAGGCCACACCCTCTGACAACTGCCTTTTTATCTATTTTCAATCAGGCTTTTGTTCAGTTCACAAACACTGCAGTAGTATCTGGGATGGATAATATTAGAATTCTTTTTGATCAGGGACAATCAGCAGCACTGGTACAACCAGATCTGTCGGCGGCTTTCAACACTGTCTCTCATTCAGCTTTGATCAATGCACATTTTAAGGAAGTTATCTGTAAATCAGCACTAAAATGGATAAGCTCTTTTCTTTCTAGTAGAGCTCAGGTTATTATTATTTTCCCACATAAACCTGCTGCGTTCCCTTTTAACTGTGGGATTCACCAGGCACTGCAAGTAGTCCTGCAGTATTCAATATATACTTGTCTCCATAAGCAAAATTATTTGAGTTTTAGTAGAGACACTTTATCATATGCAGACAAAAATCAGATCATTATTTCCATCTCTAATAATCCTGATCAGAAACAATCCCACTTCCATACCTGCCTGACTGTATTTGCAGACCAGGTACAAAACCACTGTCTTAACAGTGATAGGGCAGACGTCCTCGGGGTGACTGCCAGTCCTTTGTTTTGTCACCATTTTGGTAGCCCACTGATTTATGACCCGCCACCCTGATATCCTTTGCCAAGATTCATTCTGAATTTTCCTGCTACTGCCTCTGTCGCATGTCATCTTTAAGTAGTCCGCTAGGATCACAAAGCTGTCTGCAACTCTGGACCCAACTACAAAAGATCAAAATCCAGCCCTATTGTCTCTCTAACTCCATCCAATCCTTTCGACTCAATTCTTCAGATTTTCCCATAACAAATAAGTCTTACCTTGGTGGCAACTCTTTCTCCTTTTTGGAGATCCAACTCTGGAAATGCTTTTCTTCTTTCCCTGAAATCCGCCTCATATCCAACTGTTTCAGAAGGACACCTAATAACCTGCCTGTTTCAGTAGTGGATTGCCCTCTCAAGGTTCTTTATTGAAACAGGTGCACATTAACAATTATAAAACCTCGGCCAACGCCTTATAAAACTATACCTCACTAAATAAAACACTTCCTTAACCCCCACTCCCCGCCCCGCCCCTAAAGTTTCTTTGACCCCGCCCCCCACCCATACATTACATCATTACATCATTACAAAATACAAACAATGCAAATCCCTGCATAATTGTCTAAACCTAACAATTCACATGACACAACTACGCAAATGAACAACAACAATTCTGCCAACCCTGGCAAAAAACCACTAACCCCCGCACTGCACCTGTTCCAAAGCGACAGTACAAAATAATCCCCTGCCCACCTGTTCCAACAAAGCCAACCGAAAAGAGTAAAATACACTAAAAAAACCCGAAAGAAAAAATCCTAAAGAGGGAGGGAGGGACAAAAATTAACCTGCCTAAAGCTCGCCGTTACCAGGTCACCAAACCTAAAATGGTGGCTGGGAGAAGGAGCCTAAAGCATTTATGCTTGGGCTCCTTTTGGGCTACATGGAAACAAGCCCAAATAAAAAGTCCGCCTTGCTATCTGCAAATCCCCTCCTCCCCCACCCCTCCCAAACTTGCGGGGGGGGGACCTCCGTGCAGTCGGCTCCCCCCCAAACCCCCCTTGGGAGGGAGGGGAGAGGACCACAAACCAGCTTTTGTGTGTAAAAGGTCACTTTATTGAAACAGTTGCACATTAACAATTATAAAACCTCGGCCAACGCCTTACAAAACGAAACCTCACTAAATATAAAAAACTTCCTTAACCCCCACTCCCCACCCCGCCCCGCCCCTAAAGTTTCTTTGTCCCCGCCCCCCATACATTACATCATTACAAAATACAAACAATGCAAATCCCTACATAATCGTCTAAACCTAACAATTCAAGCAATCCGTTACACAAACTCCCCTGCCTGCTCCTTGACAACTTTTGTTCCCCCAACCTATGCAACCACCCCAGCAACTTAGCCTGCCCAACTTATCCTGTCGATGACACAACTACGCAAATGAACAACAACAATTCTGTCAACCCTGGCAAAACACCACTAACCCCGCCACCCAGAAAGCCGGGGGGGGGAGAGAAACTACCCCCCCTTTCTGCCCCCAGACCTAACAGAAAAAAATTCTTTAGTGTGTAGCTTAGCTGGCATATTCATGAACCTTCACACACCTAGACAGCACCTCTCTCAAATCCAGAAGATACAGGTCCATTCCCATCCTGGACAAGTGTACACCGTCACTCCTAAAAAACTCAACTGCATCAAAACGAATATCTCTGTGAGTCACTCTCCCAAATCCCAAGCTCCTACAAAATCTGGAGATCTCTAGGTTTATCTTCTTGCGCGCCCTGTCAATCGCTTTGTGATTATGTGCACCCCTCCACATCCTGCTGGGCACCAGTTCTGTCCACAAACATGGCAACCTGTCCACTGCTCTTCTAAAAGTGTTGAATCTCTTTTCATCGCCCTCAACAAAACAACTCTTTTGACCCCACAAAGATCATTCTCGCCCAAATGAATTAACAGCACATCCGGGCACTGGCCCCCGACCAACCACTTATTAAGCACAGGAATCAACTCCCTCCAAAGCATCCCCCCTTTTCCTTTCCACACCACTTTGAACAAACGCTCAATAAAACCCAGCAATGTCCCAAAATAACTGCGGCATGCCTTAACATGTGCCCATTTAATGAAAGAATGCCCCACAATCCAGATGGTCAATTCCGTCGAGCGGGGGCCAACCACTGAACCTGCAATGAGAAAAGCAATATCAGACTTATGGCAAGGAGGATGACGCATGCACCTCCCCCGCATTATTTCTCACATAGAGTTGAAAACAGTTAGAAGACCAGCGCCCAAATCGCATAATGTCTTCCCTAGACCATCCCCTGTTGTAAGCCTCCATTGCTGCCCGGATTGAAAAAGAATGCGTTCCATAACGTGCCCTGTCCAGCCCGATACTCCGCAAAGCCTTACGCAACACCATGCGCAACTGGTATTCAGAGACACGGTTCCCTCTGCATGTCTAAAAACTCCATCCTCCACTGTCCCTCCAACGCAGGGTCCACTGTTAAGGGCATGTCAAAACTGGGGAGGACGCTTCCAACCAAACCCCTTTTCCCTGGCTCATCTGGTCCATTTAAGAGCTTGACAGCCAAATTTGAACTTCTTTTTCTGAAAAACATACATCCTGCCACCCGATGCCCCCCTTTAACTTAGAACCCAACAGCTCCGAAACTCTGAACGCCCCAAAAAACATCCATACCATGAGTGTGGAAAGCAAGCCTCAAAACTATCCCTACAAACCAACGGTAAAGCCTCTAACAGACGGGCTAAATTCTGCCATGACAGAGGGCTACATGCAGAATGCTCTGCCCCCGCTCCCTAGCCCAACCTTCCAACATTCTCCTCCCAACCTCCCCCGTGGAAGGAGAGTAACCCCAACGGAGTTTACCCATAAAAGAAATGCCTGCTTGCTTCCCGGCTATAGTAACTCTAGACAGGCCTTTGTCCATTAAGTCAAGAATAAACTGTATCACATCTTCTGACCGCCGCCATCCTGCCTCCCGCTTACAAGCTCCTGATGCCAAGAAATCCTCCCAAGCAAATGGATATGCCGCCCGAGTCGACGCAGACAATGATCCTACCACCAATTGTATGACCCTATGTTGCCTACATACCACAGGTGATCCGGCATGGGGGGTCGGTGTCCTGTCCACCTGCTTGGCCAGCCTATGGAATCTCTCCCACTGCGAACAAGACAAAGCATCCGCAATGTCATTGTCCACACCGGGGACGTATAATGCCCTGAAAGCGATATCATGTCTGAGGCAGCCTAGCACAAAAACCTGCATCAGTTTCAAAATCTGTTCATCTCTCGCCGACTGCCTATTGATAATGTCCACCACTGCCATATTGTTAATCCGAAACAGAATCTTCTTATGTGCCAAATCTTCCCTTCACAGTGTCAAGGCCACCAGCACCGGAAAGAGTTCCAAAAAGGATATGCTCCTCCCACCCTCCTTCCATTGAGCCGGCCACTTCTCTGCACACCACTTGGCCTGCCAGTAGAGACTAAAACCGTCACTGCCTGCTGCATCCAAAAAGATCTGTACATCCCACTGGAAGTCCTCCTCCCTGGCTAAAGGAACTCCATTGAAAGAGTGTAAAATGACTGTCCACATACACAGATCTTCCTTAACCCCAGCTGACAAACGGACATGGTGGTAAGGCAAATGATGTCCTGACAGTGCATGACCCAAATGCCTACAAAAAGTCCTCCCTGCCCTGACCACCCTGCAAGCAAAGTTAAGATGGCCCAGTAGGACCTGCACATCTTTCACCGTCACTTTCTGTTTTGATAACATTACATCCAGGACCTCCAACATCTTCACTTTCTTTTCCACTGGCAAGCGTGCCTGCATTGCCACTGAGTCAATCTCAATTCCCAGAAACAACATGGTCGCGCATGGACCCATTGTCTTTTCTGGTGCCAATGGCACCCCCAATTCCTCCATGAGCTCTTGGAACGTGTCCAAGGCTGCCTGGCACTCCATGGAGCCCGGGGAACCAACGAAAAAGAGATCGTCCAAATAGTGCGTTACCAACTCATGACCAGTGCGTTGTGTAAAATACCACTGCAAGAAGGTGCCGAAACATTCAAGCAGGGCACAAGACATCGAACAACCCATCGGCAATTCTTTGTCCACATACCATTTACCATTGAAATGGATCCCCAGAAGATTCCAATCTGGATGGACCGGAAGCAATCTAAATGCAGATTTTATATCTCATTTTTCCATCTCTGCAGTTGCGCCCGTGGTCACTACCAGTGACATAGCAACGTCAACTGAGGAATATGAAGCAGAGGCCTCCTCCTCGTCAATAAAATTGTTGACTGAAGACCCCTCTGGCCATGATAGGTGTTGAATTAATCTGTACTGCCCCACCTCCTTCTTGGGGACTACCCCAATCGGGGAAATAATCAAGTCCTCCAATGGCCAATCATCAAATGGCCCTGCCATCCTCCCTTCTCGCACCTCCTTGTTCAATTTTTCTTGCACAACTGCCCTATGTTCCTCAGCCGATTTCAAATTCTTTGACCATCGCAGCAGCCGCGGCCCATTGTAATCTTGCCGAAACACCTCCTTAAATCCTTCCTATAGCACCGTTTTCACCCTCACATCCCCATACTCCCTCATGCCTTCTGACAATTGTACTATCTTAACCGGAGAAGGAGCCTTTGGGCCCAGCCCCATGTGGACCCTTACCTTTTCTAGCACTTTGGAATTGCTGAGAGGGGCCTGGAGTGCTGGCACTCGGCTGTTGCCACTGCTGGCTGCCTGCATTCTTAACCCCCCAACACTTGACCAAGGGATGTTTTTACCACATTGTGAACACTCATGCCGGAACCTACAGTATTCCCTTGTGCACATGCCCTTGTTAAGGTCCCAGCATGCCCCAGACACAGTTTGTGCTGCTGTTGCGCTCCCCACCCCTCCCCGGGTGGGCTTCCCCTGAAAGGGCCGGTATACTAACGGTAACCCACTAGCTGTGAATATAGTCTTACCCCCAGCCGGTGCCCCCATCGTGTGTTGCCACAGATCAGTATCCAACTCTCCCCACTTTGCCTCCGGGTCCCAAGCCATACGGGCCCGGAACTGCTCATTGTATTGAGCCCATGCGAAACCACTACCAGTGATCTGAGTCTTCCTAATAATGTCCATGTATTTGAAAATGGCAACGCAGCGCTTTGGAAACTTCTCACAATAAACGCTGGCATAACTTAAAAATGTTGCCGTCCAATTTTCAATTGTTAAAGGCACCTTTGCTCGCTTAGCTAACTCGTACTCCTCCTCTTTGGACCCCTCTTTCAAACGTACTTCTCTGTGCAAGAGCTTCAGTATTTCAACATACTCCCCTTTCCAAATCCGCTCCTTGGTTGCCAACATCAAATGTACACCTAAAGGCTTTGTCACGCCCATATAGGGGAGCTCCTTGATCTTTAACTCCTTGCTATGTAAGGGTTCTTTACCTGTTTCGATCACCTCAGTGTTCATCCCACTCTCCACCTTAGTACCCGATGTTCCTTCCCCTTCACCAGTGCCCACACCTTGATCTTTAACATAACGACCTTTGTGAAGCGTCCCCTCCCCAACTCCCCCAATTTCTTCACCCGAGTCCCCACAGACACCATTTTTGGTCTGGCCCGTGGTTCACCAATCTCTCCTGGCTCTAACAAGGGGGCCCGGCCGGGCGCTGACAGCCATGACACTTGTTCTGCGTTGTCCACCATCCGAGGAGCCCTCACCGAGGGGCTGTGCTCTCTTATGGGTCCAAACACCACTGCCCTCCTGGGCTGTACCATCTCTGGTGCCTGCAAAAAGCTATGTGACACATGAGAAGGTCCCCCATCCTCATTATCACGCAGTTCCCATTCCTCTGGGCTATCCTCATTATAGTCCAACACCAACGGCTCCTCCATCTGTAAAGGGCCCGACACCAATACCATACCACGGGCCTTACCAGACCCTTCATGACCTGTAACGGCCTTAACAGCGCCTTTCTGTACACCTGGCGAAGGAGCCGACTGTACTCGCCGATACTCCCCTAAACGTTGACCACACTTAGAATCTGCATCCGCTGTCCATTCAGTCCATCGTGACTGAACTATAGTTGGGGCTAGCGAGGTCGCGCCGGACCTTCGTACGCTGGCAGCGCCAGGCTCCCCCGACGGTACAGTATGTGCTGCGCCTGGCTCCACCCTCCCTTCTCCTCGGCGCCACTGGGCCACACTTCGACCTACCGAGTCTGCTGCTCCGTAAAACTCCCTGCCCTGTGGAGAAAAAGTTTGGACTGATGTGCTGGGTCCCTCACACCTAAAAACCTCCCAATGCTCCCGCCTACCTGAAGCACTCTCCCCTGACCATGTACCCCTACCCTGCACAGAATGCCCTGCACACCCAATACTTATCCCTGGCGCGTCAGAGGGGGGGGAGATTCCCCCCTTCCCCTTCACTACTCCATTCAAGCATTGCTTGCACCGTGCAGCCGACGGGCCAAGATCCTGGCCCCCACTTCCTTTACCACCTGTACTCGGAAATTCCTTTGCTGCCCTGCCCCTATCCACCCTGTCCCCCACAGGACCTGCCAAAGCACCCCTAACCGAAACACGCTGATGTGAACCATGACTTGCCCCACCCTCTCCTGCACCAGTATCGTGCATCCCTTCTGTCCAAGATGGAAAATTATCCAAGCCCTCCCAGGACCTGCCCTCCCCATCCTGCTCCCTCTACCCCACCCCTGCTGCATCCACCACCTTCACGCTACCTGTGCACCCAGAAAAAGACCTCTCTGAAACCGAAATAGGGGGGGGTGGCAAGATCCCGGTACCTTGCTCTACCTCCATTGCATGAGAACTACCCCACCCACCTACCTGAGCCCACTCCCCTTCCCCCAACGAGCCGCTAGCTACCGAGGCCACATCACCACTATTAGCATAAGGAGGTGAAAAAAGGAGGGGGCTCAAGGGAACCATCTCCCCCCTGCCTCATACATCACTGCATCCTGCATGGCCCTGCTAACACGTGCTATACTATGTGCCCCTATGACAGAAGGAGCCCGCACAGGAGTGCTCATCCCAGCCCCCCTCCCCTCTTGCACCACGTAAACTCCTTGGTCCACAAACCCTACAAGCGGAATGAGGTCCCTGTACTGCCCCCCCCCCACCCGCTGGCCCGACATTCTTCTCCCACTCGCAAGCGGCAGAAGAAAATCTCAAATCCCCAACCCTCCCTCCTCCTGGTGCCGTGTCCACAACCGGCGGTACAAAAGGGGGTGGTGATGGACGGAGCATCTGAATCAATCAAACACTCACACCCAGTCAAAAGATCTGGGTTTAATCCATGACCGTTCTTTAGCCCACTATGACACCCCAGTTCAGACATGGCTATATGCAAATCAGTCTGACCCTGTGCTTCATGGGAACAGTCCAGCCCGAACTGCCAAGCCATGTCTTCCCTGGACCGGAAACAAGCTTCTGAGGACCGGTTTCTGGCATTCCAGCCGTCTTCAGCCCGGCTTGCTTGAATCCAGTGATAAAGTGAGCAAGGGACTCACGTCTGAGCATACCCTGCCACACTTATGGTGGCCAAAAGCGGTACAAAAGGGGGTGGTGATGGACGGAGCATCTGAATCAATCAAACACTCACACCCAGTCAAAAGATCTGGGTTTAATCCATCACCGTTCTTTAGCCCACTCTGCCACCCCAGTTCAGACATGGCTATATGCAAATCAGTCTGACCCTGTGCCTCATGGGAACAGTCCAGCCCGAACTGCCAAGCCATGTCTTCCCTGGACCGGAAACAAGCTTCCGAGGACCGGTTTCTGGCATTCCAGCCGTCTTCGGCCCGGCTTGCTTGAATCCAGTGGCAAAGTGAGCAAGGACTCACGTCTGAGCATACCCTGCCACACTTATGGTGGCCAAAAGCGGTACAAAAGGGGGTGGTGATGGACGGAGCATCTGAATCCATAATAAGTGTGGAAGGGCATGCTCAGACGCGAGTCCCTTGCTCTCACTGCACCATCAGGATTCAAGCAAGCTGGGCCCAAGATGGCTGTAATGCCAGAAACCGGTCCCCGGAAGCTTGTTTCCTTTCTGGTAAAGAATTGGCTTGGTAGTTTGGTCTGCCCTGTTACCATGACTGGGCCAGGGACAGACTAATTTGCATATAGCAAGGTTCTGAACTGGGATGGTGCAGTGAGCTAAAAAACGGTGATGGATCAAGCCCTGATCTGTTGACTGGGTAGGAGTGTTCTGCTTAATTCAGATACTCTGTCCATCACCACCTCCTTTGCTATATCGTGTCCACAACCGGGGCAGCGGCCAACGAGGCAGAGCGCCTCTTGCTGCCCCACCCCCGCGCTTCCCTCGAGGCGCGGGAGCCGACAATGCTCTGCCACGAATCGCCAGAGCAGAAACTAGCTCCGGCGGTTCCACAACCTCACAACCTCACAACCTCACAGGGGTCCCCACCGCCCTCCCTCTCCAACGCGCACGCCACACCAGACCTAAGCGCCACAGCGTGACGTGCTTTTTCAGCCGGGGCCGCCTTTTTAAGGCGCTGGCGGCCCAGTTCACTCATCGCCTCAATCCTGGGTCGCTTGGGGGACATACATGCAGCCACGATAGCTGCCACTCCGGCAGAGGCCTGTCTCGCGGGGCGCGCCAGCCCGGCCACGTCTCCCACGACTAAATCCATCCTTCCAGCCTCGCTAAGAAGCCTGATGGCTTCAAGTACCCAATAATCCTCGGCCGCCATCGCTAAATTGAAAGCGATAAAAACCACTAAACCTGACAATATAAACACTACAAAAATTAACCTGCCTAAAGCTCCCAGCCACCAGGTCACCAAACCTAAAATGGTGGCTGTGAGAAGGAGCCCAAAGCATTTATTCTTGGGCTCCTTTTGGGCTACATGGAAACAAACCTAAATAAAAAGCCCGCCTTGCTACCTACCTTCCCCCCAACCCTCCCAAACTGCCCTGCGGTTAGCTGCCCCCCTCAAGCCCTCCTTGTTTATTACCTTCCACTGTGGGGAGCGAAAAGAATGACCCACTGTAGCTTCTGAACTCTGCAGAGCACTAACCTGCTCCATTTGTAAACCTTTTTGCAGTGGCGGCTAATCCGCTAAGGCAGAGGAGCACTGCCCCACTGCATTTTTTTGCTGTTGAAAAAGGAAAAAGAAAATGATAATAACAGTGTGTTATTATCATTTTAGTTTGCCTTTGTAATGCAGCTTTATCGGGTGGGCGGAGCTTGGCTGTCGATGGTGGGCACATACGTGAGAATGACTGTTTGGCCGGCCCCCTTGTGTCGGCCTAACAGTCCTGCACACTTTGTATGTTCCTAGAAATCCCTGGTGTTAGAGGACACAACAGATAGGTCCATTAGTTCAGTTACGTCACTGGACCGATAGTACATTCCTCCCAAAATATGGAAATCATAAAACATAAATACAGCATAGGCACTAGAAGCAGAGATTTGGTGGGGGACATAATAAACTAAATTATGACAAAGCAAAGTGTTTTAAGTGTCTCTTCGATGTTACAAATTACGCAGGCCAAACCTCAGCATACCTGTTATGTCATTTACCTGATACCATGAAACACCGCATTACACTAGATGGTCTCGAAGTCGACTCAATGACGTTGGGTTACTGCGGTGTACATACTTGGTGCGGGCTTGGTGACTGGTTAGAGATCCTTATGTTAATTCAGATTCTCACCACCCCTGTTCTTTCAATTTCTTAGCTACAAGGATGGGGGACACCCAAAGGGTGGGTCCAGCAACTTTCTCAATGATGCCTGCATCTTCCACTTGCCTCAGCTCTTGCTCGCCTTTGGGATGCAGGTGAAAAGCAATTTGGCAGTGTCTGGGAGCTGCAGACTGTATTGATTTGTCAGTGTGTAACTGCACGGCATGATCCTTGAGACATCCAATCCCTTAGAACAGAGCAGAGAACTCTTGTACCAGCGACTCTGCTGATGACATGGGGAAGGCGAAGTAGGCCAGGCCACGGTTCTGGGCTGTCTGGCACCCAAAGATAAATCCAGGCTGTCCCTTCCTGTGAGATGTACACCAAACACGCCTGCTAGTTGTAAGGGTGTTGAATTTCAATAGGCATGCCCTCTTACATTCATAGGTTTGAGGGCTGGCACTGTTGCCATGGAATGATACAGTCGGATAACATCAGGCTGATGTAGACACCTGTGCCAATGAGAGCTGTGATGGGGGAATCCAGAATGCGTACCCAGCACTTTGATGCTGCTTTTGCCTGGTGGCTATTCGGCTTGATGGCATGGATTCTCTCCGGCCGATCACTGTTCATGTTGTTTGCTTCTAGGATCTCCTACGTGGTGTCTACCATGTGTACTTGCTTGGAGCAAGGTTTCTTCGTCTTCGAAGTTAAATGACAAACCTTTGCCAAATGGTTTGGTTTGCAACACGCAGTGCATTTCTTGCCTCTGGTGGGCAGTTGTGTGGGTAAGGTCTTCTGCAAACCGGCATGAGCCGGGGCAGCCGGAGCTCTACTGGCTGTTAGTGTGTTTTTCAGGGTTTCCTTGAGGACTGCATTGACCGGTTTGGTGTTGACTGCCCATTATAGGGTAGACAGTACGAACCACTGTGACTGCTGTACCTCGAGAGGAGAAGCACAGAGTACCCTAAGATACAGAGAGCACACCTATGCTTACTGAACCCTTGGGAGCTTAGAGTGTTACCCACTGTAACTACTGTACCCTGTAGAGGAAAGGCTCAATTATCATTCCTGTACCACGAGGACCACACAGCACGTCCCAGTGCAACTCCTGTGCCCTGGAGAGCAGAGGACGCACCTATACTTATTGCACCCTGAGAAGCAGAGAGCACAAGCCACTGTAACTCATGTAACCTGGACAGGAGGGACACGCCTATAATTCCTGTACCCTCCAGAGTAGAGAACACGACACGTCGCAACTTCTGTACACTGGAGAGCAGAGGCCACATCGCTGCCTTCTGCATCCTGAGGAGCAGAGACCGCAGTCCACTGTAACTCTTGTACCCTGGTGACCAAGGCCACACCTATAATTCCTGTAACCTGAGGAGCAGAGAGCACAAGCCACTGTAAACCCTGTACTCTGGAGAGCAGAGGCCATGCCTATACTAACTGTACCTTGAGGAGAAGAGAGCACTGCAACTCCTGTACCCTAGTGGGCAGAGGCCAAGCCTAGGCTTCCTGCTCCATGGGGAGCACAGGGCACACCGACTGCAACTCCTGTACCCTGCAGAGGGGCAGCGCATCTATACCCACTGTACCCAGAGGAGCAGAGCTCATGACCCACTGTAAACCCTGTACCCTGAAGAGTAGATGATATACCTATACTTCCTGTACCCTTCAGGGTAGAGAGCATGACCCATTACACCTGCCGTACCCTGGAAAGAAGAGGCACGCCTAAAGTTCCTACACCCTTAACCTGAGGGGCACATACCACAATCCACTGTAAATTCTGTACCTTGGAGAAGCATGGCATGCCTATACTTCCTACACCAAGACTCTGATTACGATTAAAGGTGGTATTTATAGCACATGGTAAATAATGATACCATTGTGTATGTTATTTATTGAGTGCGATAAATACTCCCTAATATGAGAACAACATGCTGATGTTGGTGTTTATTACACCTAAATCCACATGATACAGTAAATACAGTATGGTTTTCCCACGCTAAATTTCGGCAGGTTTAACCTGCCGAAATATAATGAAGGTTGTGCTATTTAATGCATCCAATAATTATTAGATGTGTTAAATACCAAACAACTCGTAATTCCAACCTGTGCGTAAACAGGTTTATGCATGGGTCGGAATTAACCACCCAACTCGTAATAAGCCCCCACAGTGTCTTGAAGAGAAAAGTGTACTATCATCTGCAAACCATAGGTCTTGCAGAGTACTGCTACACCTATCCATGGGTATTCCTTGCGAATGCTGTGCCCAGGAGAGCTCAGAGTACGGCCCCTGAAAACAGTGTACCTTGAGCCTGCGAACCCTGTACCCTGGAAATCAGAGAACTACTACTCTTGCAATTCCTGTGCCATGGATAAAATAAATACGTTCCCACAGGTCACCGGGTGCCCTGGAAAGTAGAGTGCAACCCTCTTTGAATTATGTGTCCTGGAAAGCAGAATGAACAATAGTGTGACCTGGGAAACTACCTCTGTTAGACCTGGACCACCTGGGTCACCCCCAAACATTTTGCTTTTACCCTCTATACTTTTGCTGATTTTCTTTTTTTTTTTATAAACTCTTTTTATTGACTATCAAGACAATGTATGTGATACAGTTGTACGTGCTCAAGTCGAAATATTGCAATTTTCAAAAAAAGAACACATCTTTGAAATACAATAAACAATCTGTCACAGCTCGACATCAAAAGAAGAAACAATAGCAGCCCTGTAAATAACATTTTGACAATTTGTACAATGTCCAAGGTGTCTTTCACGTCCCACGCCCGCTGAGCTGTCTCTTAATAGTAGATTACTTAGTCCACCCCATCTCATCCTCAGTATGCACAGCTTCCAGGGGAGGCAGATCAAATCACCACAGGGTATAACGTTGGGAGTACGGCATTGTTAATGTGTGGCCTAGACTGTCCACTCTATCCCGGTAGGTACTATGCCTCAGCCCATCTGGGAGTCAGAAGAGTTGTGAAGGGTAATCACATATGACTTATAAGGCTCCCCAACATCGAGCACTAGCTGAAGTGAGATTTTGACCCCCAAGTGATTCCCCTCAGGTCACGGACCTGATCACATATGACTTATAAGGATGTATTTGGGACAAGAGGAGCTAGGCATGGTGCTTGAGTAAACTTCGCTATTTGTATTGCAATAGGTGAGACTGTTAAACGAGCTTTGCAAAGTGGGGACAGTCGCACGACCCCAGCGACTTCTCGCTTGGCCAAGAGCAGGCCTAGGAATGTGAACTTACGGACAGTCCTTGGAAAATTTACTGTATATCCCAAGAGCGCCACTTCAGGTGTGGAGATGAGGGAGAGTTTAATCATGTCCCCCAGCGCTTTGTGAGCCATCTCCCAGAACTGAATTTTCTTTTGTTGGCCTTAGGACTCTGTGCACTTTACCACTGCTAATCAGTGCTAAAGTGATTGCGCTCTCTCCCTAAAACATGGTTCAATTGGCTGATACCCAATTGACATATTAAATTTATTTGTAAGACCCTCGCAGCGTGGTATACCATATTCCGAGGGCCTGTAAATTAAATGCAACTAGAGGGTCTGACGCACTGATTGAGCCACCTACTTAAGTAGCCTGGTAAACATGTCTCAGGCCTGCCATTGCAGAGCGTGTTTGTCTAGTTATAAACTGCCAGTTTGACCTGGCAAAATAAACCTTTTACCAGGCCCAAACCTTCAATTTTAATGCATATACGTTCTCCCCTACGGTAGGCCCTGGGCATTCAATGTATTTAAAAATTAAGACATGTACTGTTTCGTTTCAGTTGTCCTGGTATTAAAAATGTCTAAATGTGTCTTACACTACTGCAAGGCCTACTTCTCCCATAGGAAAACATTGGAGTTACATTAAAATATTAATATGCTGTTATTTCCAAATACATGCTAACAAATGGTGAAGTCGAATTTGAAAGTACATTGTTGAAAATTCCACTTTTAGAAAGTTGATATTTTCTTGCCTTAGCCATTTGGTGCCTGCAGCCTGTCTCTAGGTCACCCGCCTGGGTGCAGTTGACAGTTGGGCTTTGTGTATTCCTCTTAGACAGTCACACATAATAGGAAGCTTCCATGTGGCTGGATGGGCCATCACTGACCCAGCTCCACTTACACATGAATAGGCTGTGTTGTGTGTCTGTCACCAAACAAAGGGCTTCATACTCCCAGTAGTTAGTCTGGAGCAGGGCCAGGAAGTCAGGGCACCTGTGCTCTTCAAATGCATGCCTCTAAAAGCTTCTCTCCACTTCAACTGCACAACTGGGTATAAATACTGGACCTCAGACACAAACTCCTCCATACACTTCTGGACCTGTGGTCTGCTTTACTGCTGAAAGGACTGCTACTCTGCTGGACTGCTGATAGGAAGGAACTCCTGCCCTGCTGTGCTGACTTGCTGTCCTCTTGCCTGGATGAGAAGGGAACTGGACCTGCAACTTCACCCTTGAACCCACGACACCAGAGTGACTCCAAAGGCTAGTCTACTTGCCCCTTGATCTAAGCCTCAGGGACATAAAAGGCTCACCAACATTGAGCACTAGCTGAAGTGAGTTCCTGACCCCCAAGTGATTCCCCTCAGGTCACGGACCTTACAGTGGCTCAGGGAGCTGTTTTCGAGCTTTTGGGCTCTTCACAACAGCAATCTGGCCTGTTCGCACGAGACCTGCGGCGCTCGTACAGTGATTTAATACGAAGCTTTGGCAGCCAGCTCTTTGCACTACAGCATCGACCGCTAGTGAGGGACCGACAATGTAAAGCTCTAACAATGCCCACCTGCAACACCTGGCTTGCTCTCCTACTCTGTCCTCCTCCCGCAACACCCTCCCAGCTTCTCACGGCATCCTCCACCGGTCTCTTTACACAATTTTGCAAAGGTAAACTTCACTGGGCCTTAAATAATTACTGTAGCCGATCTGCGCTCCATTACTTTCGGCTTGGAAGTGTGACTTTGACCCAGTCCAGCACGGCCAGAAATGCCTAGTTTGCACTTTATGCATTTTTGGCGCTATATTTACTAAACTCCTTAAAATTAATAATTCCAGGTCTACTGGTTGAATTTTTGTCATTATGATGTTGAATAATTTATTACAATTATCTCTGTTTTTCTAAATTGGTGTGGAATTTTCGTTTTGTTGTGTTTTCACTTTATTGCTATGATTGTACTGTATAAATATTTTACACTCTAGCTTCCAAATTAAGCCTGACTACATTGTGCCAAGCTACCAGGGGGTTAAGCACAGGTTAATTTAGGAATGGCTTGTGCCTCCCCCTGACGAGTAGATTGTGGTTGCTGCCTGACCAGGGCTCACACTCAAGTCAACTAACAACCCAATATCTCACAACCTGCCTGTGCAAAGTTTGTCTTGAGGATGTCCTGCAGAGCAGACCAACCTACCCTACATGTGGAACCTGTACCCTTAAGAGCATTGTACTATTCTATTGAACACTGTGTACTGGAGTGCAGAGATCAACCCTTACCCATTCCCATACTTAGTACTTTATATGGGCAGGTGGTGTCAGGTACTGAGTACCTGCACTTTTTACACTTTGAAAGGGAAAGTACTGCCACTTCTATAATTCCATTTAAAGTACTACCTATTTAGTGTACCAGGTACAGCAACCCCTCCCATCCTGCAGATTCTTGGATCAGAGATCACCAGAGATCTCTGTTATGCAGTGCACAGGCAACTAGACTAAACTGTTGCTGCTACGCCCTGAAATCTTTTTTGTTTCTATCTCTTCTGTGGCCATGCCGTCAAATACCACCTCTGCCCTGTGCTCCAGAGGGCAGGGATCAGCCTTCACTGCTGCAAAGCCTTCACCTTGGGGATCAGGTATGGCTGATATCGCTGATACACTCATTCAGAACCTGAAACGCACAGTTCTTTCCAAGTCCCCTGTCCAGAAGGCAACAGGGCCAGATGACAATGGCTCCACAAATGCTAAGAACACTTCCACTTCATCACTCCCTGCTGACACTTACTACTGGGAAAAGACTGCTGTTCCCTACCTGTGCTTCTCCCTCTTCCAGACTGCCCACGGCACTCTCACTCCCACTATTGGGAGTACCAATTGGGAGCTGTGTAAGGCAGAGAAAAGAAGAGACAGGCCCACCAGAGCTCCCACAGGAATCCATAAGAAAAGTAATCTTTAAAAAAAGGTTTGTGCACTGTATATTTGAACAAGTGCATGTGCCTGTCTGTATCTGTATGCATGCGCATGTGTCTGTGTGTGCGAGTGTGTGTCTGCGTGTTTGTGTGCATAAATGTGTGTATCAACCCCAGGTCAATGGGAGCCCTTGCAATCGGACTCCCATTGACTTCAGTTTGACGCGTTCCTGCCGCGAGCACTTGGCCCAGCCACACATGTGGCCAAGCGTTTTTTAGGCACAAGTGGGGTATTGCTGGGTGGTCGGATTTTTTGGGATTCCTGGGGATTCTGGAAGTTTCTATCACAGAAATGTAAATGAAATGTGTGATTTCAAGAAAAGTTGGTGGTTTGCAGGACATTGGGGGTAACAAAACCTCATGGTATCAATGTGAGGCACACCACCCTGATATCTTTGTCTGTGGATCGTAGGTTTGCATGAGTGGCACAACAGCACTGCCCCAAATACCACAGCTACCCCTATTGCTTATCAATTAACATAGCGCTTTAGGAATTTTTGTATCGTGGTCTCTTAGCCCACCCACACAAGTAGGGTACTGCTCTTATTGGGGGACATGTGAAAACTCAGGTTGATAGGAAGTTTGTGGCTCCCTGCAGAATCCAGAACTTTCAGCCACAGAAATATGAGGAAAATGTTTTTGTTTTATTTTACCAAAGTTTGACGTTTGAACCAGTTTCCAGGTACAAATACCTAGAGAGAGCCACGCAATTCATACACCCATGCACTCGACTAGTTTTCTAAAATGTGCAGGTGTGCTAGGTTTTTCTAGGTGCTGATTGAGCTAGAACCCCAAACCCACAACTTCCCACATTGCAAGAAAAAGGTCAATTTTCAGTTCACTAATGTGATGTATCCTTGTTGTGTTTTAGGCCCTTTCCTTTCGTAACCACTAGGCCTAAACGCACAAGTAAATGCCATTTTTATTTGGAGACTTAGGGGAATGCTGGGTGGAAGGAAGTTTGAGGCTTCCGCAGATTCGAGAACTTTACATCACAAAAATGTGAGGAAAATGTGTTTCTTTTTAGTCAGAGTTTGAGGTTTGCAAGGGATTCTGCTTAGGAAAACCCAGTGAGAGCCATGAAAGTTATTGTACCCTGGATTCCCCCAAGTGTCTAGTTGTAAAAAATTTACAGGTTAGCTAGGTTTCCCCAGAGGGTTTCTGAGCTAGGGCCCAAAATCCACAGCTACCCACTTTGCAAAAAAGGATCAGTTTTGAGTGGAAAAATGTGGTGTCCTTGTTGTGTTTTGGGCCCTTTCCAGTTGCAGGCACTAGGCCTACTCACAGAAATGAGGTACCATTTGTATCAGAAGACATGTGGGAGCAGAGAATAGTTGATCATTTGTTATTATCAATTGGATTTTGTTATTATCAATTGGATTTTGCTGATTTTTTTGCATTCCAAATGTGAGCAACTGACTCTGGAGCCTGCGGTTCGATCCCCGGCAGCAGCTCAGCTCCGCATCATGTGACTTTGGGCAATAGCTTATTTAATCTCCCTGATGGCCTCCAGGTCCTTGAACCCCTTGAGGGGTGATGTGTTTGTATTATACAGATACACATTATTATTTATTATGTTCCTAAACTCCATCTCTGTGCCAAGTTCAGGTTATGTAGGTTTCCTTGATACCCATTTTTCACTCTACATATTTTGCCATATGAAATGGTCTATACTGGGTACACAATGAAAAACCATTGCACAGTGCAGCTCAGTTGTTGGCTACCTACAAACACTATATATCCCGGCAACCAGACAGGTCTAGCGGACCTATTGGTATATTACTTTTGTAAATCGCCCATTGTGACAAAAAGTTACAGATGAAAACATTGTCAAAAATTGCCTTTTTTCCAACTCATTTCAATATTTCTATATTTCAACAGTTAGTTTCATTAGTAAAACCTTGAGGGATCTACACATATGACCCCTTGCTGAGTTCGGAATTGTGCTACTTTCAGAAATCAATAGATTTCCTGGATCACCCATGAGTTTCACATTGGTTTCTACCACAGACTGGAACTAGGTTGAAAGCACAGAAAATAGGGAAAAGGGTTACCTCTTTGAAAAATGACAACACTGTGGTAAAAAAGTAGTTATTGGCTTCAGCTCTGAATCTTTCTAAAATCTGGGGAGATAGTAACTTTAGCACAGCAAACCGTTTGTTGATGTCATATTTAAGGAAAACATCGGACACTTTTCTCCGGTGCACTTTTTCCTATTTTTCCCCCAAAATTTGTCAGTCGCATCCAGGGAAATCCACAAACCCTGGGAATCTTTAGAATCCCCAGGATGTTGGGAACAAAAAGGACGAAAGTTGGCGTGGATACCTCATGTGGAAAAAGAGTTATGGTGCCCTAAGTACAAACTACCCCAAATAGCCAAAAAAGGATTCAGCACTGGGGGGCGAAAAGCCCCAACAGTTAATAGGTTAATACATACCTTAAGGAATCGGTATTTGAAATGGGCGCCCTTAACAAGCTCCTTCAAAATACTGATTTGATATTTACTACAAATTGCAATTCAGTAACGTGTTACAGAATCGCAATTTGAGTTCTGTAGATTTAAAAATGCCATTTTGCCCTTGTCAAAGGCTCTGATTTGAGCTTTGTGACCTTACAATTGCTTTGTACATCTGGCCCTAAGTTACATCTGTACAGGGCTGGCTCTATGGCGGTGCAATGCAAACATTTTTAGCTTATGTGTTTTTAAGCCTCGCCCTTCATTGCATTGTCCACATGCCTTAGAGAGACGCCGCGGGCCCCGGTTTTTAGGTCTCGTGACCTATCAATGTGCAAGCATTGAGGTCACGAGACTATAGGGCTTTAAACAGACTTTAACTGACTGGCGATTTGGTCCTGTGCCCGTGCGCTTTTAGGTCAATGCGCAAGCGCATTGACCTAAAATGCGCGTGCACAGCATCAAATTGTCAGCCATCTGTTGCCCAGCTTGGTGCCGCTCCAACCCCTGCAGCATCAAAGGCTTTCACGGCCGGCCAGCCGTGCTTTCAGTTTCACGGCCGCCCGGCCGTGTGAAGTGCTGCTGTGTCGCATTTCTCCTCCCCCCCTCCCCACAGCAATGCCCTCCGTCTTATTTCTCTCTCTCTCTTCAGCTCGTCGTGAACTAGAGGGGGCCAAGAAAATGGGTTAATTTGCTTCCCGAAAACACTGTGCCTGTGAACCGCACTCTCAATAAATTCCAAAAAACTATTCTTTCTGCTGAACTCTTTTTTAGTCTCTGTTACTTGATGGAATAAGTAACTCGCGGGAATGTCTCGAAACCACATATTTAATTGCGAATAAATCGCGTTCTACAAATCTCAGTTTGGCTCGCTTCTCCCCCTTCCTGTCACGCAGTCAGGCACATCTCTGGGATCTGGGAGGACTGTTCACTTCTCGTTGTTTTCTTTTGCAGCTTCAATCCGTTTAGTTATGGTATGCCGAGTTGAGGAGATTCCAGGGGGCACACAAAAGGGAAACGAGTTTGACACTTTACGTAGCTGTTGCTGGGGGCACACCCCCTCCCCCACTGCTGTAGGTATCTGCACCCTCCTTACCCTTCCTGTTGCTGTCTGCCCCCCATTGAGAATGGTCGCGCACTGCTTCTGCATCAGAGCAGAGTGCCGGGAATGACCTGGAATCAGGTATCTGACAATGACGAGCAGTTTGTGCCAGACTATCAGGCTGAAAATTGTAAGTACCCCATTCAATGATGTCAGTGCATGGTCCCTCCGAAGTGGCACTGCATCCGCCTGGGTACTATCCCAGAACAATGCTGCTCTCTGCTTGCCACATTGCCGCTGTGGGGTCATTCTTCTACATTAGCCACAGGCCATGCCACGCTTTACCTATGTGGCCACAGTCTCGCTCTGCAGATACTCTCTGCCGCTCTCTATCCCTCTTGGTCTCCCTCTCTTCCTCTGTACCTTATCTGCATTTTTCTCTCGGCCTCTACCTATGAACTGCGCTTGTTCTCCAAGTCTGTCCGCGTTTGCAGGGATTCTAGCAAAACCACCATGCTGTCTCGGTCTGCAGCCTCTCTAACAACTCTTCACCTCTTTACCTTTGTGTTTTTTTATTTCTCTTTCTAGCTTTTTCAGCCTCTTTCCCTCTGTCCGCCTTTGTTTCTCCAACATTTTCTGTCTTGCTTTCTTTTCTCACTTATACGTTATCTTTGTTTGTATCTTCCTTTGTCTTTTCTTCTCTTTTTCTCTCTCCGCTAAGCTGCCTCTGCGTACTATGAGTATGTAGCAAATCTTCTTTTCTTTGCGTCTCATACTATCTCTATTTTACTTTATTTCTTAGTTGTTCTTTGTCTCCCTCATTATTTTTTCTTTTTCCTCTATTTTTTCTTAGTTTTCTATCTTGCTACTTTGATCTCTTGCTATTTTTTCTGTTCCACTTTTATCTTCCATAATTTGCCTCCTACTTCTTTTTTTCATCTCTCCATTCTATTTTAATTTTTCCGCTTTCATTCTCTACTTTAAATGAGAATTATGATGAGTGATAAAACATTTGTTGGCAATTTGTTAATCCTGTAAGCATCCCTATCGTTTTTCCGTTAAATTGTAAAATCTAACCTCTAATATGTACTGTTACATGTCTTTCCATTGATTTACAAATGGGGAACTCCAAGTCTAGCCCTAGACCTTAGCCTACACTTATCCTTTACCCTTATCCTGTTTACCAGGCCGGTCGCTCCCCTCACCGCCACGCAGCCCCCTGTGTGACCACTGACCGCTGCTGCATTGTGTCTGCCTGCGTTAAGATTGACTGTGCCCTCCTTCTCTTCTGTACCCACGAGTGAGTGATTCTAATGCCCAGCTCTGCTGATACAAGGCTTCTAGACAATATACACAACCACCCCATCCACCACCGCATCCACCATCACCACATCCACCGCATCCTCCACCATCACATCCACCACCACATCCACCATCACCTCCACATCCACCATGACATCCACCACCACCACATCCACCACCGCATCCACCACCACCGCCACCACCACACCCACCACCAGTACATCCACCACCACATCCACTACCACCACCACCCCATCCACCACTACCACCACCACGGCATCCACCACCGCATCCACCACATCCACCGCATCCACCACCACATCCACCGCATCCACCACCACATCCACCACCACCACATCCACCACCACCACATCCACCACCACCACATCCACCATCACATCCACATCCACCATGACATCCACCACCACATCCACCACCATCACATCCACCACCGCCACATCCACCACCACATCCACCACCGCTTCCACCACCACCGCATCCACCACCACCACCACCACCACTTCCACCACCACCACCACTGCATCCACCACATCCACCACCACTACATCCACCACCACCACCACCAATACATCCACCACCACCACCCCATCAACCACCACCACCGCATACACCACCACCGCATCCACCACCACATCCACCATCACATCCACCATCACCACCACATCCACAACCACCACCACATCCACCATCACCTCCACATCCCCATGACATCCACCGCCACATCCACCACCACCGCATCCACCACCACCACCACACCCACCACCACCACACCCTCCACCACAACCACCACCCCATCCACCACCACCACCACATCCACCACCACATCCACCATCACCTCCACATCCACCATGACATCCACCGCCACATCCACCGCCACATCCACCACCACATCCACCACATCTACCACCATCACATCCACCACCGCCACATCCACCACCACCGCCACATCCACCACCACCCCCACCACCACTGCATCCACCACCACCGCATCCACCACCCCCACCACCACTACCCCCACCACCACTACATCCACCACCACCACAACCACCACCCCATCCACCACTACATCCACCACCCCATCCACCACTACATCCACCACCACATCCACCACAACCACCACCCCATCCACCACCACCGCATCCACCACCACCACCGCATCCACCACCACATCCACCGCATCCACCACCACCGCATCCACCACCACATCCACCATCACCACCACATCCACCATCACATCCACCACCACCACCACATCCACCACCACCACCACATCCACCATCACCTCCACATCCACCATCACCTCCACATCCACCATGACATCCACCACCACTACTACATCTGCATCCACCACCACCGCATCCACCACATCCGCATCCACCACCACCGCATCCACCACCACCGCATCCACCACCACCACCACACCCACCCCCACTACATCCACCACCACATCCACTACATCCACCACCCCATCCACCACAACCACCACCCCATCCACCACCACCATCGCATCCACCACCACCACCGCATCCACCATCACCACATCCACCGCATCCACCACCACCACATCCACCATCACATCCACCACCACCACCACATCCACCACAAGCACCACCCCATCCACCACTACATCCACCACCACATCCACCACAAACAACAACCCATCCACCACCACCACCGCATCCACATCCACCGCATCCACCACCACCGCATCCACCACCACATCCACCATCACCACCACATCCACCATCACATCCACCACCACCACCACCAAATCCACCATCACCTCCACAACCACCACCACATCCACCATCACCTCCACATCCACCATGGCATCCACCACCACCACATCCACCACCACCGCATCCACCACCACCACCACACCCACCACCACTACATCCACCACCACATCCACCTCAACCACCACCCCATCCACCACCACCACCACCGCATCCACCATCACCACATCCACCGCATCCACCACCACCGCATCCACCACCACATCCACCATCACCACCACATCCACCACCACCACATCCACCACCACCACATCCACCACCACATCCACCATCACCTCCACATCCACCATGACATCCACCACATCCACCACCACCGCATCCACCACCACCACCGCATCCACCATCACCACATCCACCGCATCCACCACCACCGCATCCACCATCACATCCACCATCACCACCACATCCACCATCACATCCACCACCACCACCACATCCACCATCACCTCCACCACCACCACCACATCCACCATCACCTCCACAACCACCACCACCACCACCACCACCACATCCACCACCACCACCACATCCACCATCACCTCCACATCCACCATCACCTCCACATCCACCATGACATCCACCACCACCACATCCACCACATCCGCATCCACCACCACCGCATCCACCACCACCACACCCACCACCACTACATCCACCACCACATCCACTACATCCACCACCCCATCCACCACAACCACCACCCCATCCACCACCACCACCACCGCATCCACCACCACCACTGCATCCACCATCACCACATCCACCGCATCCACCACCACCGCATCCACCATCACATCCACCATCACCACCACATCCACCATCACATCCACCACCACCACATCCACCACAACCACCACCCCATCCACCACTACATCCACCACCACATCCACCACAAATAACAACCCATCCACCACCACCACCGCATCCACCACCACCGCATCCACCACCACATCCACCACCACATCCACCATCACCACCAAATCCACCATCACCTCCACAATCACCACCACATCCACCATCACCTCCACATCCACCATGGCATCCACCACCACCACATCCACCACATCCGCATCCACCACCACCGCATCCACCACCACCACCACCACACCCACCACCACTACATCCACCACCACATCCACCTCAACCACCACCCCATCCACCACCACCACCCCATCCACCACCACCACCACCCCATCCACCACCACCACCGCATCCACCATCACCACATCCACCGCATCCACCATCACCACATCCACCACCACCGCATCCACCACCACATCCACCATCACCACCACATCCACCATCACATCCACCACCACATCCACCATCACATCCACCACCACCACATCCACCACCACCACATCCACCATCACCTCCACCATGACATCCACAACCACCACCACATCGACCATCACCTCCACATCCACCATGGCATCCACCACCACCACATCCGCATCCACCACCACCGCATCCACCACCACCACCACACCCACCACCACTACATCCACCACCACATCCACCTCAACCACCACCCCATCCACCACCACCACCGCATCCACCACCACCACCGCATCCACCATCACCACATCCACCGCATCCACCACCACCGCATCCACCACCACATCCACCATCACCACCACATCCACCATCACATCCACCACCACATCCACCATCACATCCACCACCACCACATCCACCATCACCTCCACATCCACCATGACATCCACCACATCCACCACCACCGCATCCACCTCCACCACCGCATCCACCATCACCACATCCACCGCATCCACCACCACCGCATCCACCATCACATCCACCATCACCACCACATCCACCATCACATCCACCACCCCCACATCCACCACAACCACCACCCCATTGAGGTAATTGAAATTTTTATGGTCAAGTATGTCCCCTAACGAGTACCCCATCGTCTCCGTGTACGAGTTTAAAGTGCATGTAACTTCCCTCCGCATCCGAATCTGAAGACGCAAATACATTTGCGTCCACCGTTAACATGTCCTCTATCAGATCCACCATGAATGGATTGATAATTCCGTTCCTAACTATGCCTTGCCAACGTCTTTACACTGCACTTTCACGTTTTCCTGGCTCTACAGAGCTAGGCCCTGATTACTGCCATTGAACCACTTTCTGTCTCTGTCTCCGAAAGCTGCAACGTGGAGATGCATCCCTGACCTCTGCCTTACTTCCTGCCAAGCGAAGCGGTGCCTGGCTCGGCCTGGCCTGCCTGCCAAACAGTATTTTGCCTTCGAGTTATCAGTATAGCCAGCTCAGCCTCCTCGAAAACACATTCCTGTCTAGTGAAATAGGTAAACAGCTCCCCGGCTGCAGAGCAAAGGGCCAAGCCTTTCCGTCTGTCTCATGTAATTCATTTCTCCCGTTACCATGATAGGCCCACGGCCCGCGCATTGCACTTAGACACATATGCATTCAGTATAGAATAGCCTCTGCCCGAGAGACCTTTTACTTCAGATTACACCTACCCCAAATATCAGATATCAGACATGTTATAGGAACAGGTCGATCTGACATGCCAGACTTCTGCCAGACTTCTGTCTCTTCTACTAGTGCTGAAAGTCAGACCCTCAGCTTTCTCCAGATACACGTCAATCACACGTCATACCAGCTGCGCGCGCACCCAAGTTACAGTTTTCAGCTGACTTTGCAGAATCTTCTATGTATCCACCCACTTATGACACTTTTCTGTGACGTTTCCAGTGCACGCCTTTGTACACGCCTTTTTGCTACGCACATTCACTTGTCACGCCTACTGTATTCATTACTATTGCACCGTTATACTATATATGTCATGTACTGTTAATAAATCGTGAACATCTTTTTGCCATCATTGCATATACCCCCGAACCCTTGTATTGATGGAATTGATTTCCATGGCTCGAGCCATCCGAATTAAAGCCCGTATGACTCAGACACCCCGGACTCTGCCTCTCATTTTAATTGAGCTATTCTTTTCTGTCAGTAATTATACGGTAAAACTTGACCGGTAAATTATATTTACCACACCATCCACCACTACATCCACCACCACATCCACCACAAACAACAACCCATCCACCACCACCACCGCATCCACCACCACCACATCCACTACCACATCCACCGCATCCACCACCACCGCATCCACCACCACATCCACCACCACATCCACCATCACCACCACATCCACCACCAAATCCACCATCACCTCCACAACCACCACCACATCCACCATCACCTCCACAATGGCATCCACCACCACCACATCCACCACATCCGCATCCACCACCACCGCATCCACCACCACCACCACACCCACCACCACTACATCCACCACCACATCCACCTCAACCACCACCACCGCATCCACCATCACCACATCCACCGCATCCACCACCACCGCATCCACCACCACATCCACCATCACCACCACATCCAACATCACATCCACCACCACCACATCCACCATCACATCCACCACCACCACATCCACCATCACCTCCACATCCACCATGACATCCACCACATCCACCACCACCGCATCCACCACCACCACCACACCCACCACCACTACATCCACCACCACATCCACTACAACCACCACCATATCCACTACAACCACCACCATATCCACTACAACCACCACCCCATCCACCACTACCACCACCATCGCATCCACCACCGCATCCACCACCACATCCACCGCATCCACCACCACATCCACCATCACCACCACATCCACCATCACATCCACCACCACCACCACATCCACCACCACATCCACATCCACCACCACATCCACCACCACATCCACCATCACCTCCACATCCACCATCACCTCCACATCCACCATGACATCCACCGCCACATCCACCACCATCACATCCACCACATCCACCACCACATCCACCACCACATCCACCCCCACATCCACCACATCCACTACCACATCCACCACCACCATATCCCCCAGATCCACCACCACCACATCCCCCAGATCCACCACCACCACATCTATATGTGTGTGGCTCTGTGTGTGTTTAGGTGCAAATGCAATGTTCTTGGATTTTCGTCACAATAAAATACACTGAACATAATCTTCACAAAAGTTATTTACAAACGTTTAAGCTATTGCCATTATAAATGACAATAACTTTTATTTAAGTATTAATTATTTACAAAATTAAAAGCCATTGTTATTTGTAATATCAATACATCTAAGTCACGTAAATACAACACACATTGCATTACAAATGCTATAGGTGTCACATTTGCAAAAGTTAAAACTATTGACATTGTAACTGACAAAGCTATTAATTTTGCTACTTTCAAAACCAACACATAAATAAAAAAAGTGTCATTTAGAATACCAATAGCTCAAACTTTCCTAATGCGAGACCTATTGCATTTCCAATGCTTGTTCCCCACTTAAAGTCCTGCTGCCTTTGTGAAGGAATCAGTGGAGAAGGAAGTCACAGGGGGGCGCCATCAACTCTAAAGACTGCCTGCATCTATATTCACTGGGTGAAAATGTTTTGTGTGTCCAAATTATGAAAATCTAGCCCTCCGGACCTAAAGTAGAAAGACTGCTTTTCCTGTTCCATGCCATGGGTGGAAAAAAACTCGTGACTTAGCTTGTACAGAGCTTTAATTTATGTAAGAATTCTTAAGCATGAATTTACTTGTTGAACTGAGCGCAGAGTACAGCGTGCCACGAGAGGGCAGTGTCAATTCAGACGCTACTGGTTTGTCCCCAGTCTGTCATTTAAGGCGAGCTCCTCCGTTCCTGCCTTTACCAGCAAGTACTGTTCCGTCTGGTGTTCCCCCCCAGTGTGCAGACTGACTTGTAACTCCTTCCGTAATGCCAAAATACTTTATTTCATGTAATTCGATCACCTCTTCACACTGGCAGCTCATGGCTAAAGATGTGTTCACAATTCTTTTGTTGTCCTCATTTGTTTGGGGCGTGACCATGGCAACAGTAACGTTATCAACATCCTTTTAGAAAAGACGTAAAACAGCTGTGACGACTAGGATTCAACACTGATTATACTAAATGTACAGGGACGTCTTAAGGATTTTGGCGGCCCAGGGCCAAATGTGTTTTGGGGGCCCCTGTTCAGAACAGATTTGAATTTAAGATCCACTTTCAGCTCTTTCATGCCCTCTTTGGCCAAGTCACCGACAGCTCACAGACACACTCGTCCATATTGTAAATGTATTACATTTAATATTCAGGGATAGCGATGTGTGTTTTCAATATTGTCGCACAGCAGCAGCTCATTAATATTACTGCAAACAATCTCTGTGACACCCTCCCATTTCTCATATGTGAGGTCCTGTTTTGATCTAAAGAAAATCATTTTTTTAGGAATGTTGCACGAAAACGGTATTTCAATCAATATATTTAAGAATTATTAAAAGTCATCAGGGCAAGACTCTATGCAGAATATTGCTGGGTCTATAAGGGCCCCCCTGACAAGCGGGGGCCTTGGTCCAGAGCCCACGTTGCCCATGCCTTAAAACTTCTCTGTAAATGTGGTTCCTCACTCAGACAAAGACCCATGTACATTCCTTAGCTAGTAGGATTAAAGGTAAGTCGAACTTTGAAGAGGATGTTGCTTCAGAGAGATTCTCTTGACACCGAGACGGGGAAGCATCCTATGGTAATTGTAGAGTCGTGAGCCATAGGCCCACATGCTAGTGAAATGATGACATGGACACAGGTAGTCTGGGTGTGGAACTGGCCCATTTATTAACAGGGTCACCTGACAGGTGACGCCTGTGTTAGATGGGCGTGGGGTGGGTGTAAGCACTGCCCCTAGAGGGGGGCTGCTGCATAAAGGGCAATGTTGGGCACTATATTCCTCCCAAAATCCAAACGAAAAAGCACGAGCACAACCTGTGGAAACAAAAGAAAGCAGACAACACAGAGGCTTTATGTCTCTAGAGTCAATCAACAGGACATTAGAGGACTGTGTGAACTGGTGACGCTGGATGCCACACGACATCTTTGCTCTCCTTCATGATTTAACCTATGTGAGCTAGGACATGAACACTGGGTGAAGAAGTCCCAAACCTCCTGGCTGTATGCTGGCCGGAGTCAGTTTCATTGTGGGAAGTACGCTCAGGATGATTGGTGGTTGTTGTCACAAAGTCAACCAGAGTGCATCAGGAGCGTTGTTGGAGATCCATTGCAAAGCGTCCATCACAATTCATACTTTGGTGATGTTGCTTAGCTTGCTGAATACAGTGTTTTCATTCTGCAACCTGTTGGGATCTCTGCTTCAAGGCTTTGCTAACTCCTGGAATCTGTCGGTAGGGCAGTGTCTAGGCCATCTCTCGTACTTGTGGAGCTCCCTTGGATGGGTTGCCACGGAATTGTGTGTGGTCTGCGCCGGGGCTGCATGTGTGCATCCTCTGGGCCACTGCAAGACCTCATAGCAGCCACTGCATAGTTGCTCATGAAACCACAGGTGTAGATGTGCCCTGGTCAAGACTCACTCTTACCACTGGGATCAGGATGCAGGCAGGGTGAGCAGGTAGTTGCTGGTTGTCTGCATCTTCCTAGAGTAGTTGGCGGTTCTTGTCTGTTGATATAACAACGGTACCGGACTCCACTCTGCTTCTCCAGTGCTCCATGTGTGGTAGTGATGACAAGCTAGACAGGGATTTGCGTGATGCGGTTGTCAGTTGTGTGGTGAACCTGTGAGATCTGGTGTGGCAACTTGCCTTGATGGTTGAAGGCATTCTTTCTTGGGTCGTCGAGCAGCTTGGTTTGATGGTGGCCAGGTAGGTACATTCTTTTTTGTGGAGGCATCTGCGTCCTTTTGCCTGGATGTTTTGAGTTGCTGAGCCGTCAGTGACTGCGTCTGGAGAGATACACTTGGAAGTGTGAGGTAGAGACTCAGTTCATGCATGCTTACAGCCTACTCTTGGTGGTTCTGCTTTGCTATCACCAGGTCGTCCTCGTTTCACCTTCGTGGCTTGCTGCTTGGATGGATTCACTGGGAAGCCGGGGCAGAGACTCAGTTTATGCATGCCTGCGGCTTACTCTTCGTTCTCCCACTGTGCTGTTGCAAGGTCACCCACATTTCACCTGGGGGCTTACTGCTTGTGTATCTAGATGCGCTTTATCACCAGCTTGAGTCTTCTTGAGTGTGCATTTCAGGTCTGATCTCTCTTGAGCTGCCCTCCGAGGTTTGGTTCCTCGTCAGGTTTCCCAGTGTGACCCAGCTCCTCTTTCTCCTTGGTGCTTTGGCATGCTCCTTCCAATGATGCTTTTGAGGCTTGGGCGAGTCTCTTTTTCTGGGAGTAGTGGCATGCACCATCATCGGGACTATGCGGGTGGGACTTCTAGTCGGTTGAGTCTCTTCTCCTGGGTGCAGTGGCATGCACCTTCTCAGTGGTTGACTTGCTCTGTAGCCCAGTCTCTAGAGTTGGTCCTCTGGCTTGGTGATGATCAGGGCAGTCGCTGATCCCGTTCTCCCCTGCTTCTCTGGTGCTGTGTGTCATCAGGCCACTGGTTGCTTGTCCCATCTAGCGGGACCTTCTTGGAGTCCCCACATCATGGGTTTGATTGCTGGAGCAGATTGTTTGGAAGGGAGGAACGTGTGCTCACACCCTTACCCACACATATATATATATATATATATATATATAGTATAATGCAGAGGTCTTCAAACTGTGGGGCGCGCCCCCCTGAGGGGGCGTGGGAGTGTTCCCAGGGGGGTGCAAATGGAAGCGCAAAAGGCGCTTTTCTAGGTTGTCGTCATTTAAATGCAGCAGTTAAAGCCGATAAAAACGGGCCTGGACTGTAAATCTGAGTGACATGGAGCAGGGTCAGTGAGTGTGAATTTGGCGTCCAAGACAGGTGCGTACCTACCATTGTGCTGAGAGGGCTGCATCAGCCTCCTGCGACCTCCTTTTGTAAGTTAGCGGGGCACACATATATCTACTCGGCCGCTACTAAGAGCTGGCCAGGAGCACCACACTTTCACTCCAAACTCTTACCCGGCCCCACAATCCCATTTTGTTGTGCTAATTTGGAAAAGTTTAATTTGAACTTAAACATTTATGTATGCGTTTAAGTCACTTCGTGGTTCCAGCCCTCCTCAAACAAACAGAAAAATGCTCTCCCAGTGCGGACAGGAAGAGTGTACTGACCCTAAGGTAGGTAATTGTGTTAAAGCTCTCTCTTTGAGAGCGAACGTGGTGATGGCAATACAGTGCTGCGGCAGACTCAACCTTTTCAAATATTAATTCGGGCCCTCAGACTTTAAAGGGCTGATCGAACTCGAACTTTCTGTTGAATTAAATTAGTAATTTGGAGACTCATATAGTAATTGTCATAATAGATTATTTAGGGCGTTACCCTCCATTTTCTGGGTGCTGCCTTTGTCCTATATTTTTGTTCTACAAATACGATATTATTGTTATTATTCTTTTGCATTCTGTAAATTTGTAAAGCGCTCTGATACCCTCAAGGGTCATGTTCGCGCTATAAAAACCTATAAAAATAAATAAATAAATGAATGTGTGTGGACGGCCCTCTGCCTTGAAGGTCTTCCTGCTGCTTGCCCTCATCTTCTCTGGGTCAAGTGTGGCAGCATGCCATGTGTCGCACATTCCCTCCTCAGGGACCTTCTTGGAGCCCCTACTCCATGGTATTTTCTCATCTGGAAGCTTTTTCCATGGGCAGTTGGGAGCTATGGCTCTGACTCACTTTCTTTGGGTCAAGACTTGCATCTTGAGGCATCCCTGCCATCAAGCATGGTTAGTGGGATTGTGGCACAGAGTGCCTTGAAGGTGCGGGATGAGGTGGTCCTAGTGTCTGGACCACAGTTGTGTCATTATGCGCTTCTGTCCACCTTCTGGTCTGGCCTCACTTCCCTTGGCCCTTCTCTTGCCTGGAACTTTGTCCATCTGGCAGGCTTGGACAACCAGTATGGTGTGTCTGGGGTTCTCAGTCTCTTTATTAGGTGGCACCTTAGAGGTTGCGCCTCTTGCTCTGGGTGTCTTCTTTTGATGCCTCCTCTCCTTTGTTGCGCAGAGTCCGGGGTCCTCCCCTTTCGCTGCTCAACTTCTCAAATCCTCTTAGCACCTTATTGAGGAGATAGGCTCCTGCCTGCTTCCTCTCTGATCCCAGCTCCTTGGTGGTCCTGCAATACGGTAGCAGTTTCTCCTTCTGGCTTGTCAGAGCGATCCTGGGTGCCCCGGAGGACGACCGCTGCGGTTGTCCTCAAGCTGGGGGCATTGTAAGCTTCCTCACCCTGATTCGCTTATACTGTCTCTCTTTGGCAGTGTCCCTACTTCTGTTATTAAGTTTCGAAGGTGATGACGTGGTGCAGTTCCACCGCTCAGTTGCAGATATAGCATTTGATGCTCCTGCTGTTGGACTTGATGGATTGGGTGAAGCAGCCTGTTTGTAGGTCAAGGGCTGTTGACAGTCTTTCTTCCTACACTTGGGCGTGACCTGCAGGTGTTACAATCTGTTGGTACCATGCTTGCGTTCTCTTCAGGCCAGTGTCATGGCTTGCAGTGTCTGAGTTGTTTCTGCGTTCTTCTGTGTGGTGCCTTGTACTCCTTGCGTTGAGCATTTGCCTCTCTTTTGGAGTCCGTCCCAGAAGCACCAGTGCTGGAGACAGATCCATGCAGTCCATTGCTGGAGACAGATCCATGCAGTCCATTGCTGGAGACAGATCCATGCAGTCCATTGCTGGAGACAGATCCATGCAGTCCATTGCTGGAGACAGATCCATGCAGTTCATTGCTGGAGACGGATCCATGCAGTCCATTGCTGGAGACAGATCCATGCAGTCCATTGCTGGAGACGGATCCATGCAGTCCATTGCTGGAGACAGATCCATGCAGTTCATTGCTGGAGACGGATCCATGCAGTCCATTGCTGGAGACAGATCCATGCAGTCCATTGCTGGAGACAGATCCATGCAGTTCATTGTTGGAGACAGATCCATGCAGTTCATTGCTGGAGACAGATCAATGCAGTTATTGAAGGGGATGCTAACCCATTCTCTTTTTTTCATGCAGAAACAACCGCACCCTTACCATTCGCCTGTGAGCACCGCAATGCCTCTGTGACTGATTTGCAGCCGCCACAGGGACGTCATGTAGTGTAATGTGGTTTACTGGTGCTATTCTATGCACCTACGTATGTGTTCTATTGTTGGCAGCCGTTACCTGTAACATGCCTGGCAGTCTGTTCCTTGTTGTGCTCTTCCCTCACTTACCTGCTGGCTCTCTCACTGGGAAGCTACACAGACAAACCCTGATGTGTACATATGCTCTGAAACCGAGTGCATTCAGCACTGAACATTACATTTGTTATTGTTCTAATGTTATGTCTTTTTTTTATTTGTAGAGCGCACTAACACCCGTGAGGGTATCTTGGCTCTGAGCAGGTCTGAGTCTATAAAAATAAGAGAGAGGGCCCCTGACACTAAGGGGACGGAGCACCGCATAATCAGTAAAATCAAATCTCTCTTTTGGAAGTCACTGTATTACACACATATACTCAGGAAACATCCTTTACAACGCAACCATTACATCGCACTACACTTACAACACAGTCATTACATCTCAACATCCTTTATGACACAGGCATTACAACGCATGACACTACATCGCATGTCACTAGAACGCAGGCATTACAACGCATTCCATTACAATGCACACCATTACAACGCATAGTACCCCTACACTATCCAAAACCTACACTACTGTTGCACCCCCTGGAGTTAGAATAGTAATTTCTACCCCTATACTATCCAATACTTACCTGAAATGCAATGTAATGGTATGCGTTGTAATGGTATGTGTTGTAAAGGTATAATGCGATGTAATGGAATGCATTGTAAAGGTAGTTTCTAAAAATGCGATGTAGTGTCATGGGATGTAATGGAGTGCGTTGTAAAGGATGTAACGATGTAAAAACTGCATTGTAAATATATGCGTGATAACGTCATATATTCATATATTCTGCATACTTCTACTAGCCACAATTCAGGCAAATATCACTCTTTCAGACAGGCCAGTACCACAACAGTGTAAAGGAGCACAAATCTTTCAATGGCATGTTCCCTGACATGTGTTTTCAGTGCCCAAATAATTACAATATATGTGCCATCAATAATATAGTGATCATATCACTGTGGTGTAGATTGAAAACAATATTGCACAATAACCCCTCACACACACACAACTCTGGCACAAAGAGCATAAATATACTCAAAAATGAAAAAAGGGAGAGAGATAAGATGGCAAGCCATTATCTACTTACATGGCACCTATCTGTTTGACCATTACACATGATATGGCGTGCAGAGCACCATCTATTGCATCAAGCTATTTAACAGATTCAGTACATCAGATACATCAACGCATTTCAGTCAACTTCGCCAATTATTGCCGCCTTCTTCAGGACAGAACATGTATTCTCCCACACACATAAGATAACATACCTGTTGAGAAAGACATAATGCAGATATTTCAAAATTCATGTAACAGTTGTAAGAACTAACAGAAATTCTATGTGACAAAACATCATGCCCCTGAGCATCCCATACAGAAGTGGCACTGTCACAGATAAACATTTCTCCATTTCCATGTGGCACGAAATAGACATGACATTTAGCCCGCATGGCATACCTAAAAACTTACCACACCCCCTGGTCAATATTGTGTGTCAATTGACTACTCACTCGTCCTCTATTGGAACAAACGTTTTCCCACAGGTGGCCTCAACCCGGCTTGACAATGCATGTCAATTGAGTACTCAGTCCCATTTTCCATTTTAACAGGCTATTTCACACAGAAGGCCCCAATCCTCAATCACCCCATCATTCGTAAGAGAAATCACCAATAGGCATGGTTTGAAGTTCCCTACAGAGACTCATACATAGTGATTACTGTCCCAGAAGGGCTTGGGTCTGAGTCTAGCCAAACCTTGGGCCTAGTGAAACCTCTCAAAAAGCCAGATCTTTCAATTTCAGAATCCAAGAAGTGAGTAGGAGGTTCTTGGGTGTAGTGGCAGGTCATTCTATGCTTTAGGAGCGTGGAACAAGGATTGTGTTAAACAATCATACCACATCGAAAGTACATCTCTTGGAGTCAATATACATGCATAGTGAGTCCTGGCTTTTGGGAACAATGGTGCTTTTATCATGCTTTTGTGTTGTCTGCCTATCGGGCCTGCATCTTGAGTCATTCTGGCTCGCATGAGACAGTGACACTGGTGCTATGGATATTATTGGTTTCATGTTTTTCACCCCAGACTGTTCACTTCTTGATTAAAGTTGGTGGGTCACTGCAGGAGTCCAATCTATTTCGTTCTGAAGAGCATTGACTTACTTCTTTTGGGGCGTAAGCGGTTGTTATCCCGGAGCGTGAACCTACTTCTTTTGGGGCATAAGCGATTGTTATCCCACCTTCAACAAGGAAAGTTAACCCAACTTGCCATTTGGAGACTGATATGCTACGTCACTATGCTATGTGGGCCTGTTTTTGTCCTGCCTGACAGCCATATAGGATTGGGTTAAGAACCAACATGGGCTAACACCTGTCAATGAGTCAACAAATGAAATTCATCTGTGTTGATGTGGATCGTGATATTTAAAATGATCCTTTCTGAGGTCTTCAAGTCGGTGAGACGCACATTTAAGGAGGAGGGTTGTGATGTCTTAATTTCTTCGGTGACAGACACACCTACTCAGCATGTTAGATTGACTATAGCAATAGTATTGATGACTCGCTTGCCTATTCAGCCTCGGGACATTCATGTACTCATCGTGTCACATCAAATATGGCAAAGGGATTCACTGACGCGCCCCCAATTTTCAAGTACAAGACATGCAGATGGGCTAGTGAGGTTATATACTGAATCACAGTTTCTTTTGCTCCCATATTGTGTCAGTGCAACAACACTCCCTATGATGAGAATGTTAGCCCTCCCCCTCTCTCTTTCTCCAACTTCCAGGTGACCCACCTACAAAGTGGAAGACATGGTGTATGGCGTTAAAAAAATACTTAAGGGGCTATAGAAGGACATAGATACTGCCCTGAGCGTAAAAGATATTTATTAGAACATAGTTTAGGACTTGTGAAGTGACTGAAGATGAAGATGGGCGTGCCAAGATGTTAGCGACTGGAAACAGTCGCTAACATCGCTATCTCCTATTACCAACTTTTGGAGATATTCGCGCTAAGCGCGAATATCTCCAAAAGCTAACACCTGCCCTGAGCAGTACTTAGCCATGTTATCCAATGGGAGGTGGATAACATGGCTAAGAGCATTAGCTTGGTAAAGCATGAATATCGCTGACTTTTAAGCGATATTCATGCATTGCGGACGATTTTTATCGCATTTGCGATAAACCTTGGTAATACCAAGGTTTATCTGCGATAAAAATCGCCGCAGCTCAGCGGTAAATTTTTGTCTCTAACCAAGCATAGCGATAATTATCGTTATTGCTTGGTAATATGCCCCCAGGTTTTTTCAACTGAGGCGCAGAATCAGAATGAGTCTATTAACTCATATGTGGCAGTTTTACACCTCTTGGCTGCGAATTGTGAAGTTACAATTTTACATCAAACACAATCAAAAATCAGATAGTGTTTAGATGTGGGGCGAAGAAAGTTCATTTGAAATTGCTCACACTAAAAAAACCATCATTAGGAGAAACTGTAGGTTATGTAAAAAGTATTAACAGGCATATGCATCAAGCCCGCATTTTGCGATTCACAAATATCGAATTTTACCGATTCGCTATTTGAAAATCACAAAATGCTATGCATGTCAGGATCGCAAAAAAAATTATGATTCCTTAACATTACCTAATAGCGATTCAGAAATTGCGAATCGCTATTAGGTAATGTGACTCCATTCATTGCTATGGGCCTACAGGCCAATAGGAATGAATGGTATTGCATTCGCTAATTGCGCTTACCAAATTGGTAATCGCATATAACAAATGCAAATCCAAGGGTGCCCGGGGGCCCAAGGCCCCCCTGAAGCACCCCACAAAAAAAGGTAAGTGTGCTCATGTAAAGCACACACATGCCCTAAAGGCATAAGTGCGCTATATGGCACTTAGAAAAATGCATTTTTGAGTATTTTTCAAAGCATGCACATATTACCATCGACTTGAAATTGATGGTAATTAGCATTTCCTAAATGCACAGTTCGCATTTAGAAAAGGATACATGAATCAGCATTAAGGAAATGCTTAGTTGCGATTCCCTAAATGCATTCACATTTTAGGTCAATTGCGATTACCTAAATTACGAATGCCAAAACCTACATGGATAGGAAAAGGCCATCTTCCATTCGCAAACGGGCCGATTCTGCGAATCAGCCCATTTGCGAACTGGGAAAAGGCTTGATGCATGAGCCCCTAAATCTCCAAAGTGCCATCTGAAGAACTGAAATGAAAAAAAAATCTACGAGTAGGTGTGTTAGACGGACCGGGAGGGTCGGCCGAGGACAAGGGGAGAGGTCTCCAGGGAGAGCCGTCTCCAGCAATCGTACAGACGAGTAACTTCCCCCCCACAGACGTACACCACACAAAGATAAGGTTTAACGTTCTTTATAAGCAATCTTTAAGTACGGTGGAATGGTACAAGGAGGTCTGGACTCAGGGGTCCCCTCGATTCTAGTCTCTTGGATGGGAAGGGGGTAGCGGGACAGTCTTGTTACCAATCTGGTAGTTGCGATGGTATGATGAATAGCTCACAATCCTCGAGCTCGGCGTTCTAGATGGACGGGCCGCGGCAGCGCCGGCAGGTCCCGAGATGATTGTAGGTAGTGACGGTCCGCGGCGGCGCCAGCAGGTCCCGGTGAAGGTGGTAGTTACAACGGTCCGCGGCAGCGCCAGCAGGTCCCGACGAGGATGAAGGATGCAGAAGGTGGCGGCAGCGCCAGCAGGCAGGACGATAGTTCGCAAGGCAGGGCTACGGCAGCGCCAGTAGTCCGTCAAGGATGAGTTCTTCACGGTGTCTCTCGACTCCAGGATACAACTGCCTTCCTGCTCTGGGACTGCCCTAGTTATAGGTCTGGCGCCCTTTGATGTCCGGACCCTCGCACTTGGAGGTCGGGAGGTCCGGGATGAGGGAGTCCAGACACCCAGCAGGGGGGTGGAGTCAGCGCCCGGGGGGGTCGGGGGCGAGCGGTACCTGGCGGGGGAGAGCCATCGACACCTCTTTCTCCCATTGACCTGCCAAGTAGTCCGCTCACCTCCTGGGTGGATGGTGGTGCCGGGATGTCTGAGGCCTGGCCAGGCCCAGGGTTAGGGTCGATCGGAGGCCACACGGCCTCGTGGTGTAGTGTCCAAGATGGCGCCCAGGTTGGGCGCGCGGGCCAGTAGTGGATCAGGCCCACGAGGTCGATATGTTCCGAGGCAGGGGTCCCGGAGGGGACGGAAAACGTGAAGTGGTGGTGTGTGACACTTGAGGGACCGGGCTCGGGCCTGGTCGGGCAGAGGGGGAGCGGGCCCTTCATGTGGCCTGTCCAACACCCGGGGTGTGAGGCCGATCTGCCAGTAGCCCGCTGTCAGGTCGAAGATGCTGAGGTAGCGGGCAGCTCCCATGCGGTCGATCAGTTCATCCGCTCGGGGGATGGGATGGGCGTCGGTTCTGGTGACAGCGTTCAAGCCCCGGTAGTCGACGCAGAACCGGAGCTCAGGCGTGGTGCCGGGGGCGGCAGCTTTGGGGACCAGTACCACTGGGCTGGCCCAGGGGCTGTCTGAGGGCTCGATGACCCCGAGCGTGAGCATCTTGGACACCTCCTCTTGGATGCAGGCCCGTACCCGATCTGGTACGTGGTACGCCCGATGTCGGATAGGGGGACTGTCCCCAGTGTCCACGTCGTGCAGGCACCAGGGGGTGACCCCTGGGGTGAGGGAAAACAGGGTCGCAAACTGCCGCAGGAGGTCCCGGCAGCCTTGGCGCTGTTCCGGGGTGAGGGCTTCTAAGAGTCGGACCCCGTCCACGGAGCCATCTTCCTCCCGAGTCTTTAGGAGGTCAGGGAGGGGCTCGGAGTCTTCTTCTGCTCCGCTGTCTGTAGCCATCAGGAGGCTGAGCTCCGAGCGCAAAAAGTGGGGTTTGAGTCTATTGGTGTGGAGGACCCGGAGGGGGTTCCGTGCAGATTCCATATCGATGAGATAGGTGACGGGGCTCTTGCGCTCGACCACTTTGAAGGGCCCCGTCCACTTGTCCTGTAAGGCACATGGTTCAGTGGGGGACATCACCCACACTTGTTGGCCAGGTTCGAATTCGATGGAGGAGGCATTTTGATCGTACCACTTCTTCATGTCCTCCTGACTGGCCTCAAGGTTCGCTTTCGCCATTTCTCTGAATCGCCTGGTCTGATTGCGTAGGGTCAGGAGGTACTTGAAGACATCTGGAGGGGTCTTTAGGGGGGGCATCTCCCAACCTTCTTTGACTAGGCAGAGGGGCCCTCGCACAGGGTGTCCGTACAAGAGTTCGAACGGGCTGAAGCCGAGGGACTTCTGGGGGACTTCTCGATATGCGAAGAGGAGGCACGGCAGTAGCACGTCCCACTGGCGACGGAGGGGCTCTTCCAACCCCCCAATCATCCCTTTGAGCGTGCGGTTGAACCGCTCAACTAGTCCGTTTCCTTGAGGGTGATAGGGGGTCGTGAATCGGTAGGTGACCCCGCACTGTTGCCAGAGGGATTTCATATATTTTGAAATAAAGTTTGTGCCTCGGTCGCTGACGACTTCTCGGGGGAAGCCCACCCGGGAGAAGATCCCCATCAAGGCCCGGCCGACCACCGGGGCTGTCACAGTTCGCAGGGGAACAGCCTCGGGGTAGCGGGTGGCGTGGTCCACCAGTACCAGGATGAACCGATGTCCTTGTGCTGTACGGGGGTCCAGGGGCCCCACAATGTCTATTCCCACCCTCTCGAACGGGGTGGTGACAACTGGGAAGGGTTGCAGAGGTGCTTTAAGTTTGCGGCCGCTCTTCCCGCTGGCCTGGCAAGTGGGGCAGGAACGGCAGTGGTTAAGGACGTCGTTTCTCATCTTGGGCCAGAAAAAGTGGGTCACCAGGCGACTGTAGGTTTTGTCTTGACCCAGGTGTCCAGCCAGGGGGACATCGTGGGTTAGGTTTAGCAAGAAGTCTCTAAAACGGAGGGGCACCACTAGTACTCGACTGGCCCCTAACTCCGCGATTCTCTGTTCACTGTACAACAGGTCGTTGTCCCAATAGATCCAATGGTCTCCGGAGGTGTCCCCTGCACTCTGGTCGAGGGCTTGCTGGCGGAGTCCCTCGAGGGAGGGACAGGTCTTCTGCTCTTGACGGAACTGTTCCTGGTTGGGCCCCCCTTCCTGTCGCCACTGAGCCAGGCTGGGAAGGTCCTGGGGCTGAGCAAGCCCTTCGGGAGTTGGCCCTGGGGGATCGGTCGGGTCGGTGTCTTCTACTGGAGCGACCGGGGGAGGAGGTGCTGGCCATTCGGGTTCTTCGGGTCGGGGGATGGTACGGGCCGCCATGGCCCGGGTGGTTACGCACGCCCAGTCCGGGAGGCCCAACATCCCCAGGTGCTCTCTTCTCTCTACGGCGGCCCACGGGGAACTCTCAAGATCATTCCCCAGGAGACAGTCCACGGGGCATCATCTCGGACCGTCACCTTCAGCATGCCGGAGACTCCTCCCCATTCGAAGGGGACGCAGGCCATCCGACATAGACTCTCCGAATTGTCGGCTGAACGGACGGGGCAGAGAATGTTCGGCAGGATCTGTTCTGGTGTCACCAGGTGACAGCGGACGGCCGTCACACTGGCTCCTGTGTCACGTAGGGCTTCGGCCTTGCGCCCATTAATGTTCACCCACTGACTATATTTTCTGGTGTTGGCGGGTAGGGGAGCCCGCGGGACCATGTCTCTTCCCCCTAGGCACGCTAGCACCATGGCGGCCGGTTCCCATTCTTGTTGTTCTTGCTCGCTGTTGGACAGGCCACATGAAGGGCCGCTCTCCCCCGGCCCGACCAGGCCCGAGCCCGGTCACGCAAGTACCACACACCACCATTGCACGTCCTCCGTCCCCTCAGGGACCCCTGCCTTCGAACATACCGACCTCGTGGGCCCGATCCACTGCTGGCCCGCGCGCCCATCCAGGGCGCCATCTTGGACACTCCACCACGAGGCCACCTGGCCCCCGATCGACCTCAACCCTGGGCCTAGCCAGGCCTCAGACATCCCGGCACCACCATCCACCCAGGAGGTGAGCGGGCCACTTGGCAAGTCAATGGGAGAAAGAGGTGTCGATGGCTCTCCCCCGCCAAGTGCCGCTCGGCCATCGCCTCCCCGGGCGCTGGCTCCACCCCCCTGCTGGGTGTCGGGACTCCCTCATCCCGGACCTCCCGACCTCCAGGTGCGAGGGTCCGGACATCAAAGAACATCAGCCCTATAACTGGGGCAGCTCCAGAGCAGGAGGGCAGTTGTATCTTGGAGTCGAGAGACGCAAAGAAGAACTCATCCTTGACGGACTACTGGCGCTGCCGTAGCTCTGCCTTGTGCACCTTCGTCCTGCCTGCTGGCGCTGCCGCAACCTTCGTAACCTTCCGATCCTTCATCTTCGTCATCGGGACCTGCTGGCGTGGCCGCAGACCGTTTGTAACCATCATCTCATCGGGACCTGCTGGCTCCGCCGCGGACCGTCGTTACCTTCGTCCATCTCGGGACCTGCTGGCTCCGCCGCGGCCCGATCATCTAGAACGCCGAGCTCGAGGATTGAGAGCTATTTCCACCTTTTTGGTAACAAGACTGTCCCGCTACCCTTTTCCCAAACCAGAGACCAGAATCGAGGGGACCCCGGAGTCCAGACCTCCTTGTACCATTCCATCGTACTTAAAGAATTGCCTATAAAGTCTCGTTGAACTTTACCCTTGTGTGGTGTCCGTCTGTGGGGGGGGAAGTTACTTGTCTGTACGATCGCTGGAGACGGCTCTCCCCGGAGACCTCTCCCCTTATCCTCGGCCGACCCTCCCGGTCCGTCTAACATTGGTGGCCAGCGGCGCGATCCGAATCACCGCATAATCGTACAGAGAGTAGCTCACCCCACGACGAAATCACGATGACAACTAAAGAAAGCGGAGCAACCGAGAAATTCCAGATGGAGAAATTGGACGAGTACAGCCATCGTGAACTAAAACAATTCTGCATCGAACTTGGTATCGCTACCACCGGACTAAGTACCAAAGACGATTTTAAGCATGCCTTAGAATCTTGGGCAGAGACCGGGGCTGCCGGAACCCCCGATCAAAGCATCGCAGCAAAAACCACCACGGCCCCTGAAGAGCAAAGAACGGGTCTCTCGCAAGACGAGATCCAGGAACGAGAAAAAACCCGACTACACGAGCTGGAAATGGCCCGGCTCAAAATGGACATTGAACTTAAGTTGGCCGAACAAAAAATCAACTTAGAGCACCTGCGTCTCCGAGAAGAAAGAGAGGAGAAACAGAGACAAAGGGAGCTCGAGGAAAAGAAGCTGGCATATGAACACGAGCGAAAACTAGCTGAGATCGACTTACGCAAGCAGAATAAAGAAGTAGGGGTGTCCGAGCAACCCCACACCCCAGGGGCAACAGAGAAAAAGGTACACATCCCTAAGGATGTCGTTCGAGAATACTTCCGAGAGGACGACATCCAGCAATGGTTTAAGGCCTATGAAATCGCTATGACTGCACACCGGATCGATAGAAGCGATTGGGGAGCCGGTCTATGGGGGAGATTCCTCAATGAGGGCCGCGACGCCCTGCTACAGCTCCCGGACCACCAGATGACCTCCTATGACCATATGAAAGCTGCACTCCTCACTCGCTATGGCCTCACACCCGAGATGTACCGTCAGAGGTTCCGAGACTGCACCCGCATCCCGGGTACAACTTGGGTGGACTATGTAAACTACTTTAGCCGAGCCTTCGAGGGCTGGATCAAAGGAAGCAAGGTCACAACCTACGAACAACTGTTCAATCTTATGGTATGGGAGCACCTGTCGAACAATTGCTTCATTGAACTCCGCCAGCACCTCCTCGACAGCAAGTTAACGGATCCCCGGCAACTCGCAGCCGAAGCTGACCGGTGGGAAATCACCAGAGTGGGCCGGAATGGGTCCTACGAACAGAACCGGAACAACAATGGTCAGCACCGTCCCCGAGGAGGAGGAGGAGGGGGCCAAGGACGAGGAAGAGACAACGCCCCGGTCGCCCCCGCTACCAGCACCACCCCCCCGGCCAACCGGGGCAGCACCCCGGCGCGACCGGGATACCGAGCCAATGTTACGTGCCATCGATGCCAACGAGTCGGCCACTATGCAAACGACCCAAACTGCCCCCAGTACCAGAGCCCAAGACCCCGCCAAGTAGCCGCTGCTGCTCTGGGGGAGGAACAGATCTCAGAGGAACAAGAGGAATATGAACAGGAACATCAAGAATGGGAGCCAGCCGCCATGGCTCTAGCCTGCTTAGGGGGGAAAGACATGGTCCCGCGGGTCCCCCTACCCGCTAACACCCAGAAGTACAGCCAATGAGTGAGCATCAATGGACGCCGGGCCGAAGCCCTTCGTGACACCGGGGCCAGTGTAACAGCCGTCCGCTGTCACCTGGTGAC